>NC_086318.1:44288959-44918959 GCF_036172605.1 Pelobates fuscus | reverse complement strand
GACCCAGGGATTTCTGATTATAGTGAAATTATAGTGTGGACACAAAAAAAATGCAGGAACAAGAAACTTGAACACATTTGTCACCAAATTTTCTAAAGCAACAAACCAATGTGTTGAGTCATCAGCAGGCATTCCTCGGAAGCTTTGTCCTAGACTTTCTTATCAACACCCATTGTTTTAAAGCCTGTTGCAGGTATCATACAGCATTCCCTTTTCGGTGTGTTTCTACAGTGACCCACCAGAGGGCGCTATAATCTGTCTGCATGCAGGACTCTTACAGGTTATTAACACAATCTTAGACAAGCCACAGGAGGTGTGTGTGTAAAGGGTAGGGGGGGGGGGGGGGGAGTTCCCAAATCATCAAACCCCCTCCAAATCTCTCATTCCCTAGCAGAGTGCACTGATAAAATGGATCTAAGGAAGGCTGCTGCTCTGTGTCTGGGGCTGTGGAGTGCCTGGCTCTGGGCTGGACAAAATTCTCAAGCTGCATCTGTGTTACCCCCTTCACACAGGCTGCCAGGGGCAACTAAGAGGGACCTGCTTTCTGGGCACACACTTGCCACTTTGCTCAAGGACCCTAAGAACCACATACCCTCCAGGAAAGAGCCCATAGGGAAGGGCACAGTGATACCCCACGACTACATGCTGTCTCTCTACAAAAGTCTGTCCAGGAGAGAGCCCAGAGGGCTAAAGTCTAATTTAACAAGAGACAAAGCAGTGGCCAACACTATAACCAGCTTTGTAGATCAAGGAGAAGATGGTGAGTCTCATCCTTACTATGACTAACTGGGCATGGGGCATGGCATCAGAAATACAACCCATCGCTTCATTCTCTGCCTTGGAACCCCACTCCCATTGTGCCTAACTAACCTGGGGGGTTTGGTGTTGTGTCCCCCCACCCCCCCTCCCCAGACTGGGTGATAAAAGCTGATAATATAATTTATGATCATAGCTACATTTTTCTAATCAGTAACTATAATCATAGTAGTGATATGTATTAGTTCATTTTAGCATATGTTGTATTTACTCCAGATCTGTGTTATATTGTAGTCTCCTCCGAATATTGAAAATCTCTATTAATACTGGTACTCTGGTACCAATCAGGGTCATAGTATGTATTCTACTTGTGTGTGTTTGTGCATGTTAGCAAACTATTTTATTTAGGTAATCTCTAGGACATTAAAAGTTCCTTCCTTCCAAACTCATTAACATGTTTAGAGTTTACAAGGAACATCCCTTTCATCTGCAGGAAGTCTCTGGACCTTGTGTCAGCAGATAACATCACAAGAACTTGGCAGTAGATAATGTATTGTAGCAATTGCTCTCATACCTAAAGGCATGGGTTCTAGACATTTATAGGGAAATTTATATCTACCTGCTCAGCAACCAACTGCATGGTATCTCAGCTCCAGACAAGGAGATCCTGCTGTGGAATTCTGTCTTAGATTGGATATTTAAGGGATAGTCTTCTTCAGCTCTTCGAGTTGGAATTGTCTGGACTGGATGGTTTTCCCAGGTCAGTTTATTACTAGTTTAATTTACTATGTGAGAAATATAATTATATTCATTTTAGATTGATGGGTAGAAGGTATAGGAAGAAAGGATGGATGGTTGGTTGGATGGTGGGATGGATGGATGGATGGTTGGTTGGTTGGGTGGATGGTGGGATGGATGGATGGTTGGTTGGTTGGATGGTGGAATGGATGGATAGGTCTATTTCTTAAAGCTGAAGAAGGACTTGGTACTGTGACTGCACTTAGACACAATGCATACTGAGCTTATAAAAGGGAGATATGTTATAGTGTTACGGTTGACTATACAGTGACAATGTACCAATGAAATGTGATTGTGTGAATGGCAGGGGTTTAAGTGTAGTTGTTAGTCTAGAACAGCATGTTGTGCAGTGGACTTAATGAAAAAGATACATTTCCAGTGGAAGCCTTTGTGATGGTGGGAACATTCTCTGGGTAATCACCTTGAAGAAAGGAAGAAAGCTTTGGACAAGTGCATGGACAGAGCCAGACAGTCATCGTTCATTCTCCTAACTTGAGACTTGCTTGACCTGATGCGCCTCCTGTTGACTTTATATTGCAATAATTGAGGTTTTTAGTAAGATGCCTGCTAAGCCTCACTTTGTAGCCATGGAGAGTATGGGAACTTACAGAATTCCCACCAGCATGCTCCCCACCCCAGCAGACCCATATATCCACCAGTCTGTAAACCTTCCGCATTATGACCTCCCTCTTTCTAAAGGCATGCAGGGTCAATGGCTCCCTCTGTCCATAGGCATGCAGGGTCAATGCCTTCCTTTGTCCATAGGCATGCAGGGTCAATGGCTTCCCCTATCCATAGGCATTCAGGGTCAATGACTCCCTCTGTCCATAGGCATGCAGTGCCAATGCCTTACTTTGTCCATAGGCATTCAGGGTCAATAGCTCCCTCTGTCCATAGACATCCAGGATCAATGGCTCCCTCTGTCCATAGGCATGCAGGGTCAATGGCTCCATCTGACCATAGGCATGTAGGTTCAATGGCTCCCTCTGTCCATAGGCATGCAGTGTCAATTACTCCATCTGTCCATAGGCATGCAGGGTCAATGGCTTCCTCTACCCATAGGCATGCAGGGTCAATGCCTTCCTTTGCCCATAGGCATTCAGGGGGTCAATGACTCCCTCTGTCCATAGGCATGCAGGGTCAATGCCTTCCTCTGCCCATAGGCATTCAGGGTCAATGTCTCCCTCTGTTCATATGCATGCAGTGTCAATGACTCCATCTGTCCATAGGCATGCAGGGTCAATGCCTTCCTCTGCCCATAGGCATTCAGGGTCAATGACTCCCTCTGTCCATAGGCATGCAGGGTCAATGACTCTCTATATCCATAGGCATGCAGGGTAAATGCCTTTCTTTGTCCATATGCATGCAGGGTCAATGACTCTCTCTATCCATAGGCATGCAGTGTTAGGACTTACCTCTGTCCATAGGTATCCAGTTCCATGATAAGCAGGATCCATAGGCACAGTGTCAGAACATCAATATGTCCATAGGTAGGAAGAGTCAGGACCTAGCTCTGCTCGCAAGCATGCAGTGTCAAAACCTATATTTGCCCATTTCAATACCTAATTACACATAGAACGTAAAAAGCCCTCTCTGCCCATAAACATGTGTCAAAAAGTAATTGTCCCCATAGGCATGTCTTCTCAAAACCTCTCACTGCCCATAGACGTAGTGTCAGGAGCCAGGACCCTTCTGACACATAGAAGCAGGAATAGACATTTAGCTCACAGTGATGGGAGCTGCACTCCTTGAAATGTTTATCTTGGGTGTATGCTAAAAGACCAGTTACATTTCACAGATCCCTGGCTAAGACTTCAGCTCGATTTTATGTCCCCTCCAGATATATAATAAGGACAAACTGGCTTTGGGATTCCCAATGATTAGCTCCAGACAGACTGTGTGTTGCATTGTGCTGTATAACTTGGCAAATAGACTTCATTAACACCTTGCAGACTGTGTTTCTAGACATTACATTTCAATATTCTAATTTTACCTCTGTGTCTCCCTGCACTCTAATACACTTACATTCTATCGAGAAGTAGTCTTAATTCAATTGCTTTTTTTTTTTTTTTTTTTTTCACTTTTTGCCATATGTATTGTTTTTGAACACTTTGTTAATTTTACTGGAGTGAATGAATGGTTCAAAAACCCTTTTTTTTAAAAAAAAAAAAAAAAAAAAAAAAGCTCCTGTAACAGAAACAAGGATATATAGAATTTGAAATCTATTAAAATACCGACCATTGTAGCAATATAAACTATTCGGTGACCCGTGTGGGTTATAATTATAGATGATATATTTGAAGGCATTCAATTGGCGTTTACTCAGTACAAAATAAATCAACTCAATTTAATTCGTGCAAAATCCAATTAAAGTCATCGCATTTTAGAAACCAGAAGAAATGGAGTTTGATGCTTTATTGAATGCATTTAATCATAAAATTAAAGAACAATAAACAGTTATCTTTATTAATTATATCTTTATTAAACATAGTTATATCTAAGAAATATAAATATCCAACAATGTTAATGTAGTCATTATTGTACTGCACTCATAATATTTTTTTTATTAATATTGCAGAATAAGGTTCCCCTAATAGACTTGTGTAGATTTATTGTGTGCAGTCAATAAGAGCAATATTGACCTCCAAGGGCCAATAAGTGGGGAATAAACAGTTTATTAAACCAACCTCCATCAATTCTAGGACATAGGAAGTTAAGTGACATTTTAGTAAATACATTTCCCTGCCTGTTAGAAGTTATAAACAAGTTTATTTATTTCTTTAACAATGTTACTTTGTATCAAGGGAAAATGATGCCAACAAAATAAAAATAAAAATAAGTCCAATGCAATGATGGGAAAATGAATAATAATAATAATAATAAATATTACAGATAGTTTACATTTTATCCATCGAAATATTGACATGCAATATAATGCTTTGAAATGTAGAATGCTAAAAATGAAACAAGTGATTAATGTTTATTTATATACTTTTTTTTTTAGAGTCAGATAATATTTTGCACAATATTTGCGATAAAGAGACAATGGGGAAGGTGGTGATGTAATATAATATTGGAGATATTTTCAGATCGTTTTAACCCCTTCAACTACTTAGTGTAGTTCTCTGCTCATTTTTGGGAGCGATGGGGTTAAGAGGTGAAATATTCCCCCTATCCCTTTTCAGTTTAAAATAAAACCAGATGACCTCTTCAAAGAGTTCTCTTATCTCGGCAATGGAGGAATTTTTATTTCTCTTCAAACCCAGAGATGAGTGAAGAATATATATCAGTTCTGGAGGGACTACCGCACACTTCAGAACAAGTCTGCTGCACTTCTTCTCCCCCATAACTTAATGCATCGCCTACGTGTATTATAATATGGGCAAAGTTACAGGAGGGTGACATATCCCTATAGTGTTAATGGAAATAGAAATTAATGGGAGCCTTTTACTGCACCCTGATTATGCCCACCTCCAGCTGTTATCGACCAAGGGAGTGCTTTTACTCTAAAAAATAATTTTTTTAAAAAATTGAGTTTTTTTCAGTATAATATGGTAGTTGCACTATCACACACACCTGATGGTTGTATAATACATTTTGCAGTAATAAATATACATTTTATGTGAACTATTTATGTCACATATTAATCTTTATGCCATTGGATTTGTACAGTTCTGTCGAAATGTCTTATTTTATAATATCGATTTCATTTACATAACTCACTACTATGGTTAATTACTAAAAATGCGAATTCAAAGTTAAATTTAAGGACACAATAGTTAAACTGGGAAAATTCCCTAAACTTGCTGTACTCTCAGTTTGGCTACTTTGGCCTTACATTTGAATTCTCCATTTAGTAGCCCGTTGTACATATTAATAGATAACGTGCTATTCATTAGCTGTAGATCTTAATAATGTTGTCTAACATAATGGGAAATGTAATGGACAAGCTTTTGCAATAACCAGGTTAGATAACATTGTCCTGTGAAAATGTGCCTTCATGTCTTTCTTTGGGTGTCTTACCCAGCGAAGCAGCTAGTTTTGAGGTTTTTTTTTAATCATTTCCATCATACACTTACTGTTGACAGCTGAACTGTTGCATATTATATGTAGATCTTAATAGAGTTATTCCAGAATGGTGAAGGATTGTGACAACATTAAGACTGTTTGGTTCATGTCTTCCAGATGATACTGTGTTGCCTTCTCCAGAACAGAGGTACCTGTTTGACACCAGCACTTTACCAGAGATGGATGACATTGTAAATGCTGAACTTCGGGTTCTACGAAGGTTTCCAACCAACACAAGTTCAGTGGTCTCTGAGACAGGGAACCTGGTTCATTTCCATGTATACACCTGTCCTACCACCTGGCAGGAACCCAAGGTTCTAGATTCTAGATCATCAGATCTTCTGGACTCCACAAGTTCTAAGTGGGAAGTATTTCAAGTCTTGAAGGCCATGGACAACAGGAAACATCCTTTGTGCTTAATGCTGAAGATGACTTCTGACCTCACTGAGAAATCTCTGCCACCTTTGCAACTGGGATTTAACCGACATGGAGAAGAGGCTAATGAAAAGCCTTTGCTGGTTGTCTACTCCCACTCAAAGAGGAAGGAAAATCTATTTAAGGAGATCAGAGACAAAATTAAATCAATGGGAAACCCAAAAGTTCTGGAGCCACCAGATTCTGGCCAGAGATCCATTACCAGAAGAAGAAGTAAAAGGTCAACCCTGCCCACAAGGACACATAACGGTAAGGGTAATGGGAAAAGGTCCAAAACTAGGTGCAGCAAGAAGCCCCTCCATGTAAATTTTAAAGAGCTGGGTTGGGATGACTGGATCATAGCACCGTTGGACTATGAAGCATATCACTGCGAAGGTGTTTGTGATTTCCCCCTCAGATCCCACCTAGAGCCCACCAATCACGCCATCATACAGACATTAATGAACTCCATGGACCCTGAGTCCACACCACCAAGCTGCTGTGTACCCTCCAAACTCAGTCCAATCAGTATTTTATATATAGACTCTGGCAACAATGTAGTCTACAAACAATATGAAGACATGGTGGTTGAGAGCTGTGGGTGTAGGTAGCAGATGTTCTAATTAAACCCCAGACCAGCAATGTCGCATATGGATTTTTTTTTTAAATCTCTTTTTAGTGCTGGTTCGTTATGACCATCTTTAACACCCTTCTTGCTGCTTATAGGAAGAAAAAAAAAAAAAAAGATAAAGATAATTAATCAGTAAATCGTGATAAGATAAATACCAGGGTCAGTGACTGATGTTTTCCACACATGAAAAGCACTTTTTGGGACAGGTTTTGCATAAATGGACCTTTACAATAGCCACAACCTCCAAGATATTCTATAAGTGTTGCAAGGTGTAATTGCTATAAACATGTATTTGGTAAATGTTTCAGCTTTGGACAATTCTCACAACAATCTGAAATACCCCTTGCAAGTGCAAATTTATAATAAATATAAACTCCTAGCGTCAATATATATATATATATATATATATATATATATATATATATATATATATATATATATATATATATATATATATATATGTGTGTGTGTGTGTGTGTGTGTGTGTGACCCCAGCCCTGGGGTCATACAATTGGAAAATATGGAATAGAAGTCAGAAGGTCCTAATACATAATAGTTTACACTGGAGACAGAAAATAAGAAAAAGGTCGATTATCCATTATGTCTGATTTCATTTAAACTTTGTAGTTTTACACCAGGTTTCATTTTATTCTGACTGGCTTATTCAATAAAGTAAATTAAAGGTGAATTTCATATTTAAGGTTAAACTAGTCGATCTGGAAAAATTATTTAAATTAGTTATCCTTTAAATTCTACTAGTCTGGTCTTTTATTTAAGATTCTCCTGGAATTCCCTTTGAAATCTTACTTTATTGAATAACCCTGTTAGAGTGCTGATGGGTCCTGCGAGTAATTCAAAGTTAACGATGTCAGTGATGAAGAAATATCTAAATATTGTCACAATAAGTGTCACAATAAGTTTCTATCTACATTTCTATAGTATTGTGAAACACATATTGTCTTTTAAACTTGGCTTTGGAAAATCTCAAAACTTAAATCAATTAATTAATTCGCCATAGACTTCTTAAATAAATAAATAAAATTAAAATAAAATTAAAAAATTATATATATGTATAGCCCACTGTGTGATCACCACAGCTCACAATGAGTTAGTAGACCCTTTATGACTTTGTAGTCTATTTATGAAACTGCAAATCGGTTGAATCGGTTGAGAAGAAAATTGCACATTTTAGGCCATTTTAATTAAATTGTAAAAAAAAACAAATCTCAATGCATCTTTTTGACTGTTTTGGTCGGACATTTGAACTGAACCTTAACAATTCACTATATTTACCAGGTTAGTGAAGGTCTTCGGTCTTTTATTGACTGAGGGGATATTATATAATTTGTTTCAAAGACTGAAAATGCATCTATACAGTTCTACATCGGTTTTTGTTTTTAATTTTAAATTAATAATGCATTTTTGTACTGGACTCACCCATCAGAAAATAACAGTGAATATAATATATTTCCAATGAATGTATCACATACCTAAAAATATTACATATATTTAACCCCCCTCTCCCGGTTAATGCTCTGGGGTATGCATGTCATTTAATTCCACTTTTGAATTGTAGATGTTCTTTCACACTGGCAAGGAAATCAGTCTTAAAGGAAAAAAATGTAAAAAATGCCATGTCTGTTAGCAGAGTAATACGTTTTAATTTTTTTTGGAAACTGGGACTAGAAATAAATCAACAAAGGAAGGGAATGTATAATGCTTTTTCCCAATTTTGTACTTTTTCCTTCTTTTACAATTTGTTCAGAATCTCAACCCAGTGACCTAGAGCCAGCAGACTGTGCCAGCAGGCAGGTGACATCATGTATTCAGGGATAACCTGGAGCTAGGATTCAATGGAGGTCAGATCCAGGGGCAGTGCCTTCTGTCATACAGCTGTTACAGGAGGGAGATGTTCGTGCTTATTACACAGGGCGGTTTGAGGAGTAGTCAGGCCCCATGCTATAGCTTGTATTCAGGAAACATCTTGTACAGGCTGATCAGCATTGAGTAACTGAAAAACGTGCATTCAGATACAGAAGGAATGTCTGGGGCAACGTTCGAAACTTGGAGTAATCTACACGAACGTTCCATTGTTTCCATGGTGACTGCCCCACGTTTAGAATGTTACAGAGCTGGTATTTATAAACAGTATTTATAAACAACCCTAATATTTCTCACCTCCCTGCCTTCTATAAGTGGACAGCAATTCAGCTTTATGTAGGGGAAAAGCCTTAACTGACTATAGTCCAAACTGACTATAGTCCACATGATTTTCAGAATACTATAATTTGCTTTTTAGTAACTAACCCTTCATATTAAGAACCAGTTGCACACTTATTATTAAATACAATGGGGGGGGGGGGGGGGGGGGGGAGGAGGGGGGGAACTAACTTTATCTTATTTGCACCAATCCTTTGAGTCTGTGTATAAGAGTGATGCTTGGCTAGTTAACGTGTGAAATGCCAGCGGGTCCTATCATGTTCTCAGTACTAGTAGTTGCAAATTACCAGATGCTAAGCCCGTTTATTAGATCAGTCATACAAAACAAACCAAAAATAAAGGGTTATTAGCAGGCTGGGTTGTTTACCTCCCTCGACGTTTCTATTTTTTCAGCAATTTCAGAAAAATGTGCATTTCTGAAGTCTATAGAAGCCATTGACCCCAGCCCTGGGTGTTGTGCCAAATATGTGTCTTTTTCTCAGTGAAAGGGTGGGGGGCCTTACCCAGCAGCTAAATGTGAAATCAAAGATCTGTGAGAGGTAGAGGAGAATGGCCAGCAATAACCCAGACTGCGATCTGTAATTGTCCCTTGGGGGGGTTTCTTAATTATTTTATTTTATTGTAGTGTATATACGTGGCTTATCTCATTGCTGTAAAAATATGTTTGTATTTTATAATGTACACATAAATATTTCAGCTAATTATTATTGACCTAAAAGTAGTCTATTGATTTTTGCTTATTAATCCTTTTGAGTTCTTTAACCCATTGTACATTCCATTAGACCTGAGAGGGTGAATCGCAGAGGGTAATATCACCCCCCCGAAATACAAACAGATGGGCCTGGGTGATATATCTGGATATTCTTATTTATGTGTCTATTGGATTCTGTGTAATAAATGTTTTAGAACAATTCAATCATTGGGTATAAAAGTACTGAATTCTGAAAAGTGGTCTAAGGTACGAAGAGTGGGTCAATCACCATGGAAACCAGTGGAACCAGCAGGGAAATTGAATGACTACACCTGTTCTACATCTTTAGAACACTCTCCAGAACAGAACACGTTTATACAGAACCTCCACTCCAAAGAATTTAACTCTGATTGCTAGTATTGTAGAACCATCAAAACTTCACATTTCACATCTCCCCCTTAAATGATCATTTATGCAATGAGAACAAAATACAGGATAGGGTAGAGCATGACATTGACATAAAACCCCCAGAATCTAATAAATGTGTTAATATGCACAAAATCACTGATTATTAAAATTTCACAACAATAATTAATGCTACGTTTGCCTAACTTTCATATAATTATTCAATCCCATCCGGGTAACTGTATTCCTTAATACATAATATAACGAGCGATGTTCATTGGCATTAACCCTTAAATACAAGACCTAAGCAAAATTCTTAGCTATTGTTACAGTGCTGGTATGTCCTTGGCTTTTACTGGGTTAAATTAATGGTCTACTAATTTTATAAACGCAAGGCAGAATGAAAGACAGTTTGTTATTTCTTTATATTAAAACTAAAAAAATACAATATATATATATATATATATATATATATATATATATATATATATATATATATATATATATATAATTTTACCATTTCAGTGCCAGAGAGGCAAGCAGTGCATGTCGTAGAAGCTACATTTTATCCCCAATTTTAAATGATGTATATTGCTTTAAAAATCAATGCTCAAGAAAGTCAATTACAAATCCAAGCTCTAAACTAAACGCTTGTTTTCTTGCATACTTGGTCACAGACCTTAAAAATAAACGGATCATTAAAAAGCCATAGAAAATAAATTACATTTAAAAGTATCCTACGCAGAGCAAACCCCCCCTCCAGCCCCCCAAAATATAATACCACACAGATTAGACTCACTTAATAAAAAAACACGGTTATTTTTTTTTAACTCAGTGCCAGAGATATATCGAATATCTAACTCCAACGAATACACAGTGGCTCTGAATACGTGTAACCCTTGCTTGTGAGTCACAGGAAGAATATTATAAACTTTCTATCAAACCTATTTTTCTGACATGTTTATTTATTTATATATTAAAAAAAAAAAAAAATACAAAAAGAGAAAAAAAAACAAAAAACTTTGAAAGCAGCCTTTTGATCTAATTTTGGAATGTTATGATCCAACCACAGTAAAAGCCTTGGGGAATAATATCTATTTTGTAAACAGATCACTCTTTATGATTCTAATTTGCCCTGTTTGCTTATGTTTTCATTCTAGGTGGATACAATGTTTCAATAGAACAATACTTTGTTAGCAGCCCTGGAACGTGAACACAATTAATAAGACTTGAGGGTGTGAATGCATTGTATGTATTCGATGTTTAAACAGATTGTACATATTCAAATGTAAATTAAAATGTAAACTTCATATTTTCTCCGTATTCTACATAGTGGTATATATATTTGTCAATTAAACTTTTCCTTTACATGCTATTAATCAATTTTTTTTATATTTTGTACAGATAATGTTTATTAAATATTTTCTGGTTACCCCTTGTTGTCCATGATGTTATTCCATGACAGAGTTTATACAGAGTATTCTGGCATTTTAAGGCAATTTACATGTAAACTAATAATACATAAGATGGGCAATGTGCCCCTCCACATCCTATTATCCCAAGCCAACCTCTGCCTTGGTTGCTTTCCATTTTAAAGCTCTTTAAGAATCAGAGACTGACAGGCTAAGCATACTGGGATTGGAAATCAAAAACCAAGGACAATTCGCTGTCTTCTACCGGCCTAAGGCCCTTTGGCCTTCAAAGGGTCAATACTTCATTGAACTTTATTTTCAGATAAATACACTTTCAAAACGATGAAAGCATGGACCTCACTCCATCCCAGTAAGACTTTTTATTTATTTATTTATTTGTTCATTTTTAACTCTTTTCTTACCAGCTGCAGGGGTGAGAGACCAGATACACCTTCTGGTTGTCATAGTTGCTGCCCAGACAGATTCAATTCAGATGGTAAAGCGTTACATGCCATGTCTCCCAGGAGAACTCCTTGGGGAAGAGGTTAGAGCAAATCTATAGTTATGGTATATGTTCTAGTATTTCATTGGTTCTGAAGGAGTTAAAACAGTATCCCAGTTCTACTAAGATCATGGGAGTTGTCCTATCAGGATTGATTAGTGAATGGCTTGTCTGATCAATGGCAGAACAGGAGGTACCCTTAGTTGTGTTAGTATCTATAGTCAGTGTGTAGGATTAACAAAACAAACAAAAACAATAAATTCATAATTGTTACAGTTTGGGAGTATTTCCCATAAACCTCCCCAAACAGCATGCAGGTCACAGGTCAATGGTCATTACATTAGAATAACGCAGGTGGAATGCACTCACAATATGAGAGGACAGGTGTGACCCAGTCACCCCAAATGCTATGTCTGTTCAGCACTGTAACTGTGAGATTATCGGTCCCAAATCACACTGCAGCCCTGCAGACTGGATTCTACCACTGCAGGTAGCATTGCTGTCCATCAGCTTGTACAAGGGGTGTGTCTTCAGACCAAAGGATACACAGCAGGGGTGTCAGTGTCCTCAGCGATAAAAAAAAAACACATATTAAAAGTAGTTTGAATGGCATGAGATGGAATTTTGATATCATTCACAAACAATTAGGGACAAGTTACACTTATACAGGACAAGGGACAGTCTAGGCACCATAATCATTACAGTTTATTATAGTGGTTATGGTACTATGAATTTTGGGGTGCAGTGTTTCTGGTAAAAATGGGTTTCTCCATGCACCCAAAGCCAGGCCTTTCTTCTGCCTCTGAGATTATGTCTTAGTTATTTGGACACATTCATCCAAAACCCACTGCCAGTCCTGGTGCGAGAAACTCCAAACCAGTAAAACAAAACCAAAGCAGCCATTAAAGGAACGCTAACCACTAAATAAGTGGTACTTCTAAGTGCACTAAGCACCACAACCACTGCTGCAGCTTTATTAATATTCATTAACTTTAAACTGATGGGAATTCAATGTAATCTTCACATTTTGGCCCAAAACAATTAAACTGAATAAATTACTGATTTTTATTTTTATTTTGCTGTTTTGGTATCAAGTGTAAAATTCACTTTGAATTCCTATCAGTTTGAATGTACTGAATACCCCCTGAACCTGTAGTAGTGGTTATGGCGCCTAGAGTGTCCCTTTAAGTGCCACTTTTTTTGTGGTTCGCATTCCTTTTCACCAGTACAAAAAGATAAAATTTGACATTCAACTTGAATTCTCACTTTTTTTTTTTTTTTTTTTTTTTTTTTTTTTTTAATTCTTTATTTTGGTTGTGCACTGATTGAACAAACAGCCGGCGTGTGCCACAACAGCGACAGCCGGTAGGGAAATAAACTCTGGTATGACTTGTTATGGCATTTGAAATACAGGCACATTTTTTTTATATTATTGGAAAACAGTAGATCAGGAACACGTTTGATTTAAAATACTGTAGCATATTACACATGTCATGGAGAAACAGAGATGGTAGAGACCTATGCGGGGAACATGACTTGTGCATAAGAGTGTACTTAGAGTGTGTCATAAAAGTGATAGAAAATTAACTGGATAACGGTACTCTTTACTAGCGTATGTGTGTTAACGATTAGGGTAACTGAATACTCGATTGTTAAGAGTCAGGCGCAGTTTTAAGCAAACATATAAACATGTCAAACTACAGGCTGATTTGGGCGTATTTAGACAGACTGATTTAGCTGTAGTGTGATTTAGGTTGGTACATGTCACTGGAGATATAGAATACAATATAGCATAAGGAGATTGGTTGAAACCGGGGTTGTGTGCCTGCAAACCAGTCTCTTTCAGCCCATGCCGGTCCGTGGCAGGTTGTCTTCCAGGGCAGGGTGGCCTTTGTGCCCCCCTAGCTTGCTGACACCGCTTCGGTCGTTGGCTCTGGCGGTGCCCCGTGGGCACAGCTGCCGCCCATTCGCTTGTGTTGCCCTGATCAGTGCTTGGCGTCCATTCAGGCTGCAATAGGTGCTGGGATTGTGATCCGGTGGGTTGCATGCTTGTGACGGTCGGTGTGCATATCTGGATGCGTGCATTTGCCGGTAAGGGATTGCGCCCGATATGCCAGCCGCCATTTTCCGCCTGTGGGCCCGTTGTAGTCTGTGTTGTCGGGCGGCCATTTTGGAGGCTCGTGGTGTTTGCCTGTAATAGCTCCGTCTAGCCGCAGGTCGCATCCACGAGGTCACCATTACCTCACCTTGGTGGTAGGTAGCTCCCCTCCTCTGCAGGGCATCCCTGAAGCTTGAGCAGAGGTGGTCGAATGTTTCCAGAGGGGACATGGGTGGCTGGTTGCGTTTGCTCTGCTTTCTGCGTTTTCGCTGAGCCGCCATCTTGGATTTGCCCTGTGGGTCGGGTGCCCCAGCTTGACATGTGTTTGGGTCGCTTGCTTGCTTACAAGGCGGACCGGGATGTCCCCCACCGGTCCAGAGGGGGGGGGGGGGAGAGTTGCAGAGAGCTCGTTTGGTGGCTTTTGAGCCGAGGAGAGCGGCCGCCTCTCCCCGGCTTCAGCCTCAGTAGGCCGCATCCATATCTCCGTTTTCCCGGCTCCCGCGGGCCCCGGGGTGGCATCAATGGGTTCCGGAGGGCACCCCCGACGTGGGTGGCGCACCCCTGAGTGGCTTTGGGTGAGATTGTCTCCGTTCTTGCCCCGGATTGTGTCCGCTCGGCAGGAGCCCATGTTCGGTGCGTCTATGCGGCTCGGTGGCCAGGCTCCGCCCCCTCTTGAATTCTCACTTTAGTTAGTAATAACAATTACAAACATGGAATTCTATAACAATTACAAACATGGAATTCTATAACAATTACAAACATGGAATTATCTAGCAATTACAAAACCAAAATTACAAAACCGAAGAATTGTGCTCATCAAGTTTAACCTTTGTTGCTGCTCTTGATAATTCAAAATTAAAGAAATATTTTTTTGTGTGTGTTTTTGTGCTTCGTTAAATATTTTTATTGGGGACAAAGAGAGTTGAACATAGAAGACAATTAGCAGAGTTTGTGAGCCGTTAACCAGCAATAGAGTGTTCACAGACATTTAGAAATAACTTAGTATTAGGTTATTATAACATTATTAATGTAATACCAGTAATACCGGAGGTCATTTACTCAGATTCTGCTCTCTTCTTTAATTTCATTTAGTTTTTCCCCCCACATGTTGAATACATCTAGTATGTACATTATCTCAAAAATGAGGCCTAATAAAAAATAAAAATATATCATGGAAACAAGGTCATTTGTCAGATCATCTCAGTTATATAGAAGGATAAGATTATATAAAAAAGTCTAACTGGGAGATAATTAATAACAAAAATAGTAAAGGGGTAAGAGATAAAGCAGAATGAGTGAAAACAAAATAGAAATAAGATTAGGTGCATTGTGTTTGGGAAAGGGGATTATGGAATCTTTTGGAGTACAAGATAAGACATAGACTCATTTGCAAACATAGTCTCACACCTATTGCACAGCGGAGTCAGTGTGGACAGGCAGTAAGGTTATTAGATATCTGAAAAACCTTGGTACATGTTTCGTGGCAACCAGTTCTTATCTTAGTATGTGCAGTGCATTGAAGGGACTCTCCACACACCTAATGCGGTTCAGCTTGTTGAAGTGCTTTGTGTGTGTAGTGTGTCCTTTTTTCAATATACAAAAAGTGTAGATTTCAATAGAATTGTTATACCCCCAGCTGTCAGTTAGTTAGACAACAGGTCCTGTCAGTGGTGGAACTAATGTAGAGACGGCTCAAGTGCAGGAAGGTTTTTTGGGCCTCCCTCTAGTGCAAGGGTGGCCAAAAAAGTAGATCCCCATCTGTGGTAACTCCAAGGATGTTATGTCAGCTGGGAATTCCCCATTTGCCCATTATTGCAGGCTTTGTGCGTTCGAATGTAAGCATGTTTTGTATAGAGTATATGTGTGCAAGTATTTGTAGGTACTATTCGTATGTACTATTGCCATTGGAATGCAGTGGTGTATTTGTATTTAATGTTGGATTTCAAATGCAGGTGTGCTTTTGTGTGTCATTTTGGTTTTGATTGACTGGATGATTGGTATATTAATACAGGGGGTATGTAATGCTTGCATTTGTTTTAAATGTTGTTTTATTGTTTCTTCTTGCAAAGTTTAGGAAAGGCACATTACGTTACAACTTATTAAAGTTAAAGGGAATCTCCAGTGCCAGGAAAACAAAAAGCATTTTACTGGCATTGTAGAATCCTGGAGTGTCCCTCTCCCTTCGGCCCCCCCATCCCACGTCTCTGAAGGGGTTAAAACCGCTGGCGGGGAAGACCTAATGTGCATGCGCAGCAATGGCCGGGTGCGCGTTAGACCTCCCCATAGGGAACCAAAGGTCGGTTTGGATTCCGGAACCCCTCTAGTGGCTGTCTAGCAGACAGCCACAGAGGGCAGACTGAGAGCTGTTTAACATTGCAGCACTAAGTGCAATAGGGTCACAGCACCCAGACCACTTCAATTAGCTGAAGTGGTCTGGGTGTCTGGAGTGTCCCTTTAAGCCTATGTAGGCAAGAGCTAAAACTTACAACAAAATTAAACGTATGTGTAAACAATAAACAAACATGGTAAAATAGTACAGTTCACAAAGGAGACAGCAAGTTACCGCAATGTAAAAAATAGCTCCTGGAGGCGGTACAGCAAGTCAAACAATAGCAATAAACCGATGTGATTAATGCTTGCATTTGATTACAGGGGTGTGTTTGGATTTAATGTCAGTTTTTCAATATGGATGTACATTTGAGTGTAGTATTGGGGTTTGAGTGAAGAGATGTGTTTGTATATAATTTTGGAGTTTGAATGCAGGGGTGTGTTTGTACTTAATATTTGTGTTAGATTGCAGAAGTGTGTTTGAATGCTGTGTTGGTTTTTGATTGCTTGGATGTATACACTAAAACACATACACTGCCACAAACATACTTACACAGATATACATACACACCAAATTTATATACATACATATACATACTGACACACACACACATATATACACACACCAACACATACACACACTGACCCGACACACAGATACACACACTGACATACATAAACACACAGATGCACATGACACCCAGATATACACACACCTACACAGACACACAGTGACAAATGCACAGACCCTGACACAAACACTGACATTCAAACACAGATGCACACACTGACACACAAACTGACATACATGTCATAAGTTTTATATTTGCAACCACACTCCTGTTAGCATACCTTTTGTGTCCAGGAGGGTGGCATGCTTTGAGCCCTGCTGCTGGCTGGTTAATGGGATTATGTGGTCTGGAGCAGCTCTCTTGCTGCTCCTCTACCCACTGCTGCCTGTGCTGTCGTGGCCTTCTTCCCCTGCACAACTCCCTCTGAAGCTAGTAGAAAGTGATCAGCTATCCCAGCTGGCAGATACAATAAAGAAATAATACCCATTGAGTGACCCTAGGTGCATAGGCTACACAAAGGCCACCAAAGCGTGCGGGCTCGGGCGCAGTCGCACCGACTGCACTAGCGGTAGATTTCCGCTTCTGAGTCCTGCTACTTCCTGGTTTGGTAAGCTCAGTGAAGAGAAAAGAAATTGCCCAAAGCACCTACATTGCAAAGACTTCTCATTGACCTGAATCGGGAAGTCTGTGATTGGACAGTCACATAACGTCTGGGCGGGGTTAGAAGGGGAGGGCTTGCAAAGGCAGCAGACAGGAGAACTGCAAGCTGTTTTTAGATATACCCCTAATGAAAGAATGTATAATTAAATGCATGCAAGTTTTTTATTGGGGCTATATATTTAGATTGTTAAAAAATTATCTTATTTCTTGATATAAACAGATATACCAATATCAATCTCTTGTACTAACTATTCTCCAAATCTAGGCTTAGAGCTTTCATCTGTTACGTTATCTTTATTTATATTTTTCAATGATTAATCACATTTTTTTTTTTTTACAAAAATAGTATAAGTAATTGCCTTTTGTAAATATAGTTTTTAAAATGACCTATTTTTTGAGCAGGACAGACAATTACAGGCACCATCTGTGTCAATCTCTTGTCAACCTCTCATCCCAATGTATACATCTTAAAAGTGCCACAGCTCTCAACTCCTCACTAATAGCACCAGGCCCGGACTGACCATCGGGCAAAGCGGGCAAATTCCCGGTGGGCCGCGATGGCCATGGGCCGAGGCCAGCAGGAAAGATCAAGAGATCTGCCCTGCCAGCCATGCAGGGTAGCACCGGCCCCAAGATGGAGTTCTGTTCCATCATAGGGCAGAGGGTATATTGGGCAGTGAGTCGGTGTATACCGGACACCCTACATGCATGCCGAGCAGCTTCTTTCTCTATCTCTCGTGAGCACCGAGAGTAACCCACGGCAACGCTCTGAAAAAAAACAGTGCTCGTGAGAGGGAGAGAGACATGGTTTGTACCCTGCGGAGGTACAGACCAAATAACCTGAAGGCTAGTGGAGAGTAGAATGAGAGACTAGTAGGTAAACAGTTGAAAAGAGACCAAGATACAAAAAGAAAGGAACAAATACTGAGGGTCGAAGGGTAAAAAAGATGGAATGTGGAACAGAGGCAAGCACAAAATCATCGAATTGGGGACAAAAATGTTAGAAGAAGAATCTACACTGGGAAGAAATGGGGGAAAATACTGTAAAGGAATTTATAGGATACACAGGGCAACATGCTGTATGCTTTCCATTGATGGTAACAATTCTTACACTAATATCATTAATATCGGGGCACTGTGGCATAGTGTGAGTGTAACACAATCTGGCCATTAGGTGAGACCAAATACCCAAATGTACTCAATATAATTGCGTTAAGCAGTCTTATGTAGTTTAATTCCATGTTGCATATCTTCAGCGAGTTTATTATTTTTTTTTATACGTAAATTTGTCTTTAGAGGCTATTTGAATAACATTCTTTACTGTCTCTCTTGAAAGCATTATCACTGACATACAACAGATTAATGAACAATGACAAGTTACACACCGAGTCCAAATGAGTAGCACAGGATATTGGCAAACGATCAGAGTTCTACAATGGTTGCCACTTAGCCACAGACTCTGATTCCAAACGGCACTGTATGTTCTGTATTCTCCTCGCCTCTGACTTATTGAGTCATGTCTTCCAACTCAATTCAAATCACTGCAAGTAGTTAGTGACGTTTTGGATTTTTTTTTTTTTGGCAGTACCACAGATTCTTTTGTGAGAATCTATGATCTGCAGCTGAACAATTTCACAACCAAATAAGCTTCTACACTCTCAATGGCTAGATAATATGCACAAATCGCTGTATCCCATATACCGAAAATGTTATTGCTGTCACACAAATTAATCAATAAAAATTGCTGTTTGGTAATTCTGAGATTGTAACTTTAGTTTCTGGAGTAAATGTATATTTATTATTGCATATCTTGCGATGCTTTAATCGCCATTGAAAGGTATTTCGATTTTTTTTTTCAAACGATATTCTATGACATAGTAGGTCATACCTCCCAACATTGAATTGGGACACCGATGGGCAGGGTACAAATTGCATCACTGGCGCTGTAGAAAAGGGGTCAGACCAGCCTGGGACAGTTGGGAGGGCTGTTAAGTGACATTATGACCTCATGATTGGTATTTGATTGAATGAAAATCTAATTTAGAAGAAAACCGATGTATTTTATTCGCACATTAATTTTACATATTATTTCATAAATTATTTTTTTTTATTTCATAAATATATTTATTGCATGTTTAAAACAAAGTGTTGTCAGTTCCGTTCTGTTATGTAATCATCCACACCAAAAACTTTGGAACAAAAAAGATCATTATTGTAGAAAACAGTGGAATTAGGACCCTAAATTTGGGAATGGTCTTAAAAAATAGGGTCACTTGGGTGGTATAGCATTGTGTTAAAACAAAATATTTCTTTATTTAAAAATGCTGAATATTTATTCCTCTTATTGACAAATAGGACATCCAAAAAACATACAAACATAGAATGTGACGGCAGATAAGAACCATTCGGCCCATCTAGTCTGCCCAATTTTCGAAATATTGCATTTGGGGTTAAGCCCCTTTTACCTCCTGTAACCCTACCAAGGTATCGGCGGAGGTTTTCTCCACCACCGATCCTTTCTCTTCTGTTTTATAGTTAGGATAGCCTTATGTCTTGAATGGCTATTAAGGGATAATATTCAGGAATTCATTTGGAAGAAGTTTGTTACTTGCAATAATCAGCATGGTTTTATGAAACATAGGTCATGTCAAACTAACCTAATTGCATTCTATGAAGAAGTAAGTAGAATTATAGATCAGGGGGTTGCAGTGGATGTGATCTACTTGGATTTTGCCAAGGCATTTTATACGGCTCCTCACAACAGGTTAGTCTTCAAACTAAAAGAAATTGGTCTAGATGAATATTCTTGTTCTTGGGTAGAACATTGGCTTAAGGATAGAGTACCACGAGTTGTCATTAATGGTAAATTTTCAGGCTGGACAAAAGTGGTAAGTGGTGTCCCTCAGGGTTCTGTTTTGGGACCGCTTCTATTTAACATATTTATAAATTATCTTGAAATAGGCATTGAAAGCCATGTATTAGTGTTTGCAGTTGACACAAAACTTTGTAAAGTAATAAAATGTGAGCAGGATATTGCCTTGCTGCAGAGGGATTTGGATAGATTGGGGGACTGGGCACTAAAATGGCAGATTAAATTTAACGTAGAGAAATGCAAAGTTATGCACTTCGGCTCAAGAATGCACAAGCAACTTACACCCTAAATGGTAGTGAATTAGGGATAACCACAAACGAGAAGGATTTGGGAATTGTTATAGACAACAAATTAGGTAGCAATATGCAATGTCAATCTGCAGTTGCAAAGGCCAGTAAGGTTTTGTCATGTATAAATAGGGGCATAAATTCTCGGGATAAAAATATGATTTTGCCTCTTTATAAATCACTGGTAAGACCACACCTTGAATATGATGTGCAATTTTGGGCACCTGTTCTAAAGAAGGATATCATGGCACTAGAAAAAGTGCAGAGAAGAGCTACAAAATTGATAAAAGGAATGAAGCATTTTAGTTACGAAGAAAGGTTAAAAATCTAAATCTCTTTAGTTTGGAAAAACGGTGCCTGAGAGGGGTATGATAACATTATACGAATATATTCTGGCCAGTACAAACCATTATCTGGAAATCTATTCATAAACAGGGCTATACATAGGACACAAGGTCACACATTTAGGCTAGAAGAAAAGAGATTTCATCTAAGGCAAAGAAAATGTTAAAAATTGGAAGCACTTCAGTCTAGGTTTTTTGCCTCCTTTTCAATCAACAGCAAAAACATATGTGAGGAAGGCTGAACTTGATGGACGCATGCCTCTTTACAGCTATTTAACTATGTAACTATGTCTATCCCACGCATGCTTAAATTCCTTCTCTGTGTTAACCTCTACTACTTCAGCTTGAAGGATATTCCATGCATCCACTACCCTCTTAGTAAAATAATACTTCCTGATATTATTTATAAAACTTTGCCCCATTAATTTAAGACTATGTCTTCTTGCTGTGGTAGTTTTTTTTCTTTTAAATATAGATAGAAACATATAATGACAAAAATAGAAACATAGAATTAATTATTGTTTGTTAAGATTTCATATATTTAACAGGTAGAAAGATTAGAAAAGCACTTTAAAGATAATATTATAACAATTGGTATGTTTTGTTTGGTGTTCTCTTATGAAAATAAGGAGTAAGCTTTAAAAATATTTTACTATTTATATTCTGCTAACAAAATTGTTAACATAAGTGCAATATATCAAGACATCCTGATCGAGTGTAATTTCTATTTCAGAGTCTGTGATTATAACGTAATAAATTATTGGACTGAAAATGGTGCATCAAGAGTACATGCACACCCTCACATTGTAAATTATAGATAAGAATATCTTTTTATTTGAAAACACATTCTCTGTGCGAATACATATCTCCCAAGGGACAGCTGGTTGTGTAAACAGGGGAAGGCTGTCCTGACAAATTTTATTAATGACACGAAGGCTCCCATTATGCTATCTCTTTCTTTATTTTCCCTCAGCAGCAAAGAGAAAAATATATAAAGTTGAATGTAATATGAATAAAAGGACTACATATATCAAATCTGCCTAGTAACAGGGAAGCCAATCAGGATACAGTAACAGTCTATAAAAGGTCAGAACTAGCAGCTAACTTCCTCTTTCTTTGCTGCTCCCTCATACCAGCTAAGTATATTCCTTTTTACTTGCTAAGTGTATATTGTACTTGTATTTATATATATATATACAAATATATATATATATGTACTGTCTATGCTTTGGATTTCACTGTTGCAGTTTTTCTTGTAACTGCTTGTAACTGGGTTTGTTATGAATGATCTTCCCTGGCTCTGCTGCATCCCCTTGTGAGCACAGGCAGGGGATTCCGGCCTCTGCTTTGGCCTTCCCACCCTCCCCTCTCCACGGCCGCATGCACGGACCGCCACGGCACTTCATACAGCCCCGACACCACAGCGGACTTTCTCTGTTAGGTACTGCCGCATGTGTTGTGATCTTATCCCGCTGGCGTGGTTCTGTTTTCGCTGTGAGCGCTTGCTCTGCTCGCCGGCCATTGCGAAGGCACGGAGCATATAGGTCTTTGGCGCGCTTGCATTGCGGAAGTGTGCCAAGATGAACCCTGGCGGCCTGCACACAGTTGTGGTCCGGCCCCCGGCGGCATCTGCCCTCTGTTGGTTCCTCCATTATGTGTGTGTTATTTGTATGTTTTAAGGGTTACTCAACCGTGAGGTTTTCTGTTTTTTCTGCCTTTTTTGTCCTTACCCAGCTAGATCTCTCTACCTACCATTCATTCCATCTCTAGCTTGGGGTCTATAACATACTTCCCTCTGCCTGCCTGGGGGTAATTGATTACTGTTTTTTGTGTGGGGGAACACACCCCCTGCAATTTGATTTAGAGCACTCTAATTGGTTGATCCCAAGCCAACCAATCAGAGTTCTCTGACAGGTAAATGAAGAGACTGACATGTAAGTCACTACATTTACCTGTCACTGCACTCTGATTGGTTGATTGAAAGCAACCAGAGTGTTATAAGTCAAATTACGCTGCATGGGGAAATTCCAAAGAACTTTCCCATGCTGTGTAAAATTACTCCGAGCACTCTGATTGGTTGGATTCCAGAGTGCTGTGACAGGTAAATGTAGAGATTGTAGTCATATTGCAGGGCATTAGAAGGCTTTATAAGCCTTTCCCCTCTCTGTGGAGCTCAGTCTGCACGGTGCCCTCGCTGAATGAAGATGGATTCTTTTTTCTGCTGCTTCCATCTCAAAAACATTGCGAGCATGCAACCCTAATTAACGCCAGATGCGACTAAGGTGCTGGTCCATTCCACTGTTCTTTTTTGCCCTGACTACTGTAATCCACTTCTTAGTGGCCTTACGTGCTCCCAACTTGCACCGTTAGAGTCCATAATGAATACGGCGGCGAGGCTCATCTTCCTGTCCGCCCACACCTCCCATGCCTTACCTTTCTGTCAGTCCTTACATTGGCTTCCTGTAAGATATCGGGCTCAATTTAAAATTCTGGTTCTTGCTTTCAAATCTCTACATAATGCTGCTCCCACCTATCTATCCTCCCTAATAAACAAAAATGTCCCGTCTACACCCTTACGCTCTGCTGAAGACTTACGTCTATCTTCTGTCCGTACTCCCACCTCTGATGGTTGCCTTCAAGACTTCTTGAGGGCTGCATCGTTCCTGTGGAGCTCACTTGCCTCCTCCGTTAGATGCTCACCCAGTCTTCACTCCTTCAAAAAATTATTAAAAACCCATTTCTTCATAAAAGCGTATCAATTAAACTGTTAATAGCTCCCGACTGATTCCTCTCTTGCAACTGTCATTAGTCTAGTACTATCCTTACCTTTTGTGTCAATTAACCCCACTCCCTCTAGCATGTAAGCTCATTGAGCAGGGCCCTCAACCCATTTGTTCCTGTGTGTCCAACTTGTCTGGTTACAACTACGTTTGTTCGTCCACCCACTGTAAAGCGCTGCAGAATTTGTTGGCACTAAATAATACCATAATAAATAATAGACACAGGCAATTCGTTTCCATCCAAATTTAAATTTGGATGAATTTCGCCAATTGGGACATTTGGATGTTTCCGAATGTCTGAATTCCCTTAGTGCCGAACCGAATCGACAAAGTGCTGAATTGCCGAAGTTCCGAATTGCAGAATTTTGGAAGTGCCGAAGTGCTTCGGATTTCTGAAAAGTGGCAAAACAAGTGATGGAGGGAAAATTAAGGGAATGATGACAGGAATCTAACCCTAGCCCTTACCCCAACCTTCCTACCTTTAAGTCTACCTTCCTCTAACCCTACCCTTACCCCTAACCTTCATAGGGTTAAGATCACGGTAGAGGTAGGGTAAGAGTAGGGGGTAGGGTTATGGATAGGGTTAGGGTAAGGGTTAGGGGTAGAGGTAGTGTTATGGTAAGGGGTAAAGGTAGGGTTAGGGTTAGGGAATTGCCGAAGTCTCGAATTCCCGAAGTCCAGAAATTCGGAAGTCCCGAACCAAACCAAATTTTTTGCCCATGCATATCCCTAATATTAAAGAAAAGAAGACATCTAATTGTAAGTATGTGGCATGCGGGAGTATTAAACCTCCCTTTTATTAATATGGGGTTCATTGTGACATCGATAGGTTAAATGCGGGGGGTGGGGTTAGGAATTAATATTTATTACAAGGAGGGAGCTGGTAGCGCTGCCAGCTCCCTCCTTGTGTTTTCTTCCGCACACGCGCAGTGTTATTTTCTCCGTGCTGTGGGGGTTATTTCCTCTGCAGCACGGAGTCTATTAAACAAAACAAAAAAGTTATGCATTCGGCAACTGCCCTGTAGTTTTGTTTATATTTTGTATGCAGGGCTTTCGTTTACCTTTTAGTAAACGAATTCGAAAAAAAAAATTTTTTCAGACAAAATCGTATTCGTACGAAAACGAATGCACATGTCTCATTTAAAGGCAATATAACTAAACTGGAAAAAAATCTCTAATTCAGCTGTGCTTCCAGTTCAGCTACTTTGGCCTAAAATTTGAAATTTACTGGAAATCTATTCACAAACAGGACTATACATAGGACACAAGGTCATGCGTTTAGACTGGCAGAAAGGAGATTTTGTCTATGGCAAAGGAAAGTTTTTACCGTAAGAACAATAAGGATATGTAATTCTCTGCCTGAAGAAGTGGTATTATCAGAGTCTGTACAGATGTTTAAAGAGCAACTAGATGCATACTTGCAAAAAACACAATATTCAATTACATAATTTTTGAACTGTAGGGTAGTAGCTTGTTGATCCAAGGATAAATCTTACCTTCCTTCTGGGGTCAAGATGGAATTTTTTTTTTTTTTTTTTTAATTCTTTATTTTTGCGTGCCAGGGTTAACAAAAAAGTATACATCGCCACAACAGCGGTGATAAACAATATAAAGACAGATGATATAACGTTTTGTCATGGTTAGCGAGGAACTTGCACATTTTTATAATTTGATACGGAACACTTATAAAAGGTATAGCACCCATGTGTGTCGCCCTGTTGGAACAGACATTTTAACAGTAGCCGGGTGGGAGCTTCATAGCGTCAACAATAGCAAAGAGAACCGGCATTCGCAGTAAAGCGAGCGACACATGTTGGGTGTGTTTAAATGAAAATATGGTCTGCTACACAGGGGTGGCTAAAAAAAAAGGTGAGCGTCGGGAAACAGACCATGTAGTGTTATCCCCCATAGAGGGTCAGTGACACCATAGGGTGTTTGCGAGTTGCTTAAGTTTTCTTGGGGGGGGGGGGGAGGGTATTTAAAGTACCTGTGGGGCATTTCTGGCGGTGACCAGGGCTCTAATTGATTATCTGGGTGGGATTTTAAGCAGGGTACCTGCCGGTGTACAGTACAGTATGGCCGGGGTCGCCGGTAGTGTGTGGTCACATGACTCAGCGAGGGTTAGCTCTGATTAGCCTATTCGGGGAGTGAGCATAGAGATAAAGTATCTCAGTAGCTGGGCAAAAACAATAAAGCACGTCAGTACGTGATGGTCAATGAAAAAAAGCAAACAAACAACAATTTAAAATAAACATTGGACTGTAAGAAATAACAGCGGTGGTATAGTTGGGTATGTCCCGTATTAAAGAGAGAGGCCTACTCAGCCAGGTTATCTCCCTGTCGGCATTCTCAGCCTTGGAGTCAGGTTAAGTCTCTGGACGACAATGAGGCTCGGGCCGTGCGGGGTGTAAATTCCGGGATTGTGGCTGGGTTTAGGTGAGCTAGTCCTGAACCAGAGGTTGTGCTTGGGGTTAGGATTCCCAGCTTACCCAGTTGTTCTTCCAGCTCCTTCGAGGTGCCCGCACGGAACGTTTCTCCTTTTGCTTGGAATCGGACTATTCTTGGGTGTCCCCACCGATAGGAGATGTTGTTTGCTCGCAGAAGCTGCAGAAGTGGACGCAGGGAGCGGCGCCATGCTAACGTGTTTCTGGTGATGTCTGGAAAGATTTGCAGCGTTGCTCCTTCAAATTCCAATGAAGACTTCTCTCTCACCGCCGTGAGGAGTAGGGCCTTATCTTGCAGAGATTGGAACCGCACGATGAGGTCTGGCGTTGCAGTTGTCGGTGCGCTCGTGGGCTTCTGCAGGCGAAACACGCCATCGAGCTTAATTGCCTTCGCTTGTTTGTGAGGGATGAGTGCAGCAAAGAATCGCCGTAGGAAATGTGGCAGGTCAGAAGTCTCCAGCATCTCCGGCACACCTCTGATCTTGAGGTTGTACCTTCGTCTCACATCCTCCATAGCGTCAAGCTTATTCATGGCGGTACCTTGTGCCTGCTCCAGTTCTTCAATCTTCTTCTCAGCCCTGGTTAATCTCGAGTCATGGGCACTGCGCGCCACCTCAAGCTGGGCGATCTTCGTTGTAGCGCCTTCCATGGCTTTTTGGAAGTGGGCCATGTCTCCCGCTATGTTGGCGCGGAGCTCCGCAAGCATTGTTTTCAGCTGAGCGGCGGTGACTGGGTCTCTATTTTCCGGGTTGCTTGTTCTGGGACCCGTGCGAAGTCTGAGGGCAGCTCCCTCCTCCGGCTCGGCATAAAAGTCATCAGATGAGTACGAGGAACCTTCCTCGAGGGACGCCATCTTGTCCCATGCGGCCTTCTGTGTGTTGCGGAGCATCTCGCCTATGTCTCGGCTCGGTATGCCTGCGTCCGCTTTAGGCTTTTTATTTTTTCGACCCATAATGGTGTGGGTGCTTAGGGCAGAGTGGGTAGCCCGCTTGTTTGCCAGGTAGCCTTAGAAAAATAGCCTTTTAGGGCAAGTTATAGCAGAGCTCGGAAAAGTGTGGCCGCTCTGGTTCGCTGCTAGGCTCCGCCCCCAAGATGGAATTTTTAATCCTAGTTTGTTACAAAATTGAAAGTGCTTTAAACTGTTTTTTTTTTGCCTTCTTTTGGATCAACAGCAAAAAACAGATGTGAAGAAGGCTGAACTTGATGGACACGTCTGTTTTCAGGCTATGTTACTATGTAACTTTGAATTCTTACTTAAGTCAACAACACTATTAATGCCTAAAGGGGGCCATTTTGAGATCAAATCCAACCAAAGAAGGATTTGGTACAAATATTATTTGGTCTACAAAGATCACAGGTTCTGATGCATACCATCAATATAACATCAGAACCTGGTACCTCACCATTGGTATAATATATTAAGGAAGTAGACCACTCTGTTCTAAATCACTGTATGTAACTGGTAACATTCAAGGTTTGCTACTGTAGATTCTCCTTTATTATACCATGAATTTACCATGATAATATACCATGAATTTATTCAGTTTTATAATAGTACGTGATCCTCTGTATAATAAAATGCAAACAAAATTGCTGGACAAGAAGTGCCATGGACAGAGAGGCATTTTACAAATAATATATACTTGAAATAGCAGTAATTTTAGATGTGCAACTTTGGTGGTAAATTTTGCTTCAATTATCATCATAACAGAGAATGGAGCTTTGTAATGAATCATCACCTATTTTAAACTGAGTGTTACGGTTTCCAGAAATTCTCTATTTTATTTCGGCTATAAGAACTGTGTTGTGACTATTGATGGGGTAAACAGGATTATTCCGTGCAATCAATTAAACGGACAAGTCTGCTTCAAATTTGTTCGGTATTCATTCGTTGTACTATCAACATGTGTTACAGGATAGTTGCGTGTTCTTACAGAAATTCTCTCTCTATGGGATAGCTGTTTAAACTTCAAGCAGAGAACCTGTTGCTTCAAGCAACAATACCAGAATTGCAAAAAGAATTACCGTAAACTGTGACATAGCATAACAATCTCTGGAGCACGAAGGAACACAAACACTTTGAGAGAAATTTTCTTCTATGAAAGTTGTTCACAAAAATGAAACAGAATGCTCTTTCTAAATTGTCTTCAAGAATAAAGCACAGGTAGAAAATTAAGAAATGTACAAGTTAAATAAATCAAACTGCAGAAGCATAAGATTCGAGACACAAAACTCTTTATTGCTTGATTCTGTAATTTATCGCTCAATCAAAACACTGATTATAAATGAGTGAATAATATTATTTTCTTAAGAACAGGATGGATTGTTTGGAGATATTGCTACAGGTCATGTCTAAATAGCCTGGTACAGCTAGCTTCTAAGAGGAATTTATAAATTGGTCCATAAAATTCTGATTAGCCTTAAAGTTGAAACTGATAATCATAAGTTCATATTCATATAATATATCATATTCTGCATAAAGTAAAGAGATTTACAAGTCCATTTTTTAAATACCACCAGTACGATATGTTGCACTGGAACATTGGAGAAGAATGAATGCATCAAAGGAGTGAAGGAAGTAAATTATGTAAGTGTAAAAAAGTAGTGTATCAAAGAGCCCACTCATTATGAACATAGACAAGCATGGGAGCACCACAAATAGTTTAATTCCTGGTCTTGGCTTAAATAGTGTGCTAACTAGTGGCTCTTAAGCAAACACCACCAAATTTGCCAGGAAATTCAGAATCTCTCTCTATACCACCAGTGTTAAGATGAAGATATGACAGATAGCGCCAAGCACTCTATTCATTTCCTGCTACGATGGTATTTTCTCCACTGCCGGGAGAGCAGGTTTTAAGTGCCAAAATTCATAAAACCTGTATGTGCTTGAAATACAGAAAACAATGTAGATAGTAAAATATAAATAAACTAAAAAATGCTATATAGTTTAGAGAAAAATGGAAAACATAAAATTCTTCACTGAGCTCTCCTTGGTACACAAAGGCAACATTACAAATGATTAAGCAGTACACAAAGCCGCTCTTAATTCAATCGGTTTTGAGAAATAAACCATGAAAACAAGGCTCATGTTCCACTTTGAATGCTTGAAAAACTTTTATAATGGTTCGCTGAGTTGAAAAACAGTAGAGACTTTTCCCAACGCACTATTGTTTGGAGTACATTTGTGACTTGCCGTGGGAGTCAACAGCTGTGGCCATTGGCAGGAACCAATAAAATAGATTTTTTCGGAGAATGGTTCCCTGTTTATGTTATACTTTATACTAATTTATAAAGCAGACGTTTTATTTCAAAACATTGCTACTACTAAAATACTAAAAATGAAACAGAACAACAACCTTTAAAAACAAAGTACAAATGAGATGTGTCTAAAAAATAATTGTTTAGCTCCTCTTCAATAACTTAATGTGCAATCTGAAATATTCCTGACTACAAACTTTGTTGGCCAGTGTGATGCAGACAGGCTTAATGATCGGTCATAACAATTTATTACATTATTATCATGCTTGCTAATCCAGTTTAAGAAGGATTTTAGATCTGTCCTAATATAATACATTGACACTTTAAAACTGCTAGACTACAATTCATGTGTCAACATTTAAAAATGAATAGCGTAGGGTTAATTATACAGAATTTAAATGATTATCAGAAAGGTAAGAATGCTGTGTAACAGCAATGATTTGGGTACAGTAAGAGAATCATTTGTTATCAAACTATCAAGGTAATTGTTCAGACTGGTAAACGGTTATATAAAATGTAGAGAAACAGCACTGTCAATGATTGTTCCAAATCACAATTAAAGTGATGTTAATTTTGGCTTCTTGAGAGGTTCTGGAGCAGATGAAAAAGGGATCTCCAGTTTCACATGAATTAAGATCATATGATATAACTTGGGGTGGCCAGTGCCAGATCACTGAATGTTGTTTAAAGGGACTCTCCAGTGCCAGGAAGACATACCCGTTTTCCTGGCACTGCAGGACCCTGCAGGGGCCCTCTCCCTTCCACTCCCCCCCCCCCCCCATCTCATGTTGCTGAAGGGATTAAAACCCCTTTAGTGACTTACCTGAATCCAGCGCCAATGTCACTTGGCACTGGGTTAGGCTCCACCCATGCTCCTGATGTCGGCGGGCGTGCATTAGACCTCCCCATAGGAAAGCATTATTCAATGCTTTCCTATGAGGATTCGCTACAGGTCCTCATGCATAGCGCAAGGACGTCCAGCGACGTTTAAAACACTTTTCGTGTTTTCATTTATAAAAACTGCAATTATTACACTTGCAGGGTTAAGCGTGGTGGGAGTTGGCACCCAGACCACTCCAAAGGGCAGAAGTGGTCTGGGTGCCTGGAGTGTCCCTTTAACTACAATTCCCATGATGCCTTGCCAGCCTTAATAATGGAAAAGCATCATGGGAGGTGTTGTTTTACTACATGTAGAGATCTACCTCTCGCTACACCTGGTCTGACAGGTTACCACCACCTAATCCAGATGTAATCTTCCAGGTGTTACAAGCGTAAGATTCCGTTAAATCTCAGTGAGTTGGGCTGGCAAAGAATTATTTGTAATATATCCCAAAAACTGCTACAAGGTTACATGCATAGCTGTAAGTCAAGTGAAACTTGAAAGCATAAAAGGCGTGCACAAGTAGATATAATTCGGCCCCCAGTTTAAAGAGCTGTCAGCCAAGCCTCATTGGTAGTGAGTATCTTCATTTCCTTATTTAGAAATCATATTATATATTTATTATTTTAAAGTTAGATTCACCTTCCCAGATCTCTCCACCCCATGCATGATTTGCACATTTCCCGAGTGACACTTTTGGTCCTAATGTGCAGCCAACATATCAATGGCAGGAAATCAAGTGTGTTCAAGCTGGAACTGAATGGCAATAATTCATCCTAAACTATATCTAAACTACATAAAAATCCTGTCATTGTATAATCTACATTACTGGAGCCACATAAAACTGAATTACTACTTGACAGAAACTTTACAGAAGTTTAAAAAAAACAAAAACAACAAAAAAAAGCTTCATTGCAACACAGCCCTCATGTCTGCTTGTTTTTTAACCAGTCTATTATCATAGTAGCCATTTCCCGACTTGAGTCGAGAACGAAGGCATGTCTGATTCCTCTTTGACACAGCCATATATTGCCTTCAGGAAAGTCCTTCTTGATATCTTCATAGTATTGGACCGGGCACCAGTTGTCATTTGCTCCGTAGTAAAAAATAATCTGAAAAATAAATTGTTTTAGAAGTTTCAGGTCAAAATGAACATGCCATAGAACATTATGTATCAGTTTAGCTATGGATAATACCTTCGCTTTGGTTAAAATAGAAGCAAATGGTCCTAAAATTATAAAGCGTTAGTGAAATATGGCTGCCAAACGCCAGGGGTAAAACAAATCTGGATTTCTAAGCATGTTATAGCGAAAGCAGAACACAGTGAACATTTTAGGACGGCACATAAATTCAAAATCCATGCTAATAAATAACCAAAATATAAAATACGTGCAAGTTGGAGAATTAGATATTAGATAGCAATTTACAGGTACAACATAACTTACCAGCCTTACACATTTGAATTATAGGCCACTGATTAAGTAGCATTGGGCAAAAAAAAAATATTGTGGATTGGTACCTTTTAGCCACTTTACCTCTCCTTTAAATAAAGAAGTAAAGCATGTTGTTTTGATACTAGATCTACCCCATTTTATTGGAGTGGGTGTTCCTGATATACCTAAACTCGCAAGATACAAAGTAGAGCGTTGGAATTATGTTTAAGTAATAAAGTTCCGGCAGTATGTAGTAGAATAGAAAACCGTGGACCGTGAAGATGGAAATTACATAATTTGGTGTGTACTCTCCGCACTTCGAAATAGCCAGTGTAAAAATAATAGGGTGAAATGGCTTTATTGTTTGAGTAGATCATTGTCGCAGATGTTAACAAAAGAGGAAAACGTTGCTATAGTAAGCTTTGAGAAATTAATTTATTTCCTACATGGCCCAGGTGACCAAGTCAAAAGAAATTACTTTGAATTCTGCCAATTTGGCTTAAAAGGGGGTTGAGACCTCTGATGCTGTAGGAGGAAGTTGGAATCACGAAGGGAGAAGTTTTGGTGTGGGCAGGGGAAGAAGAGGTTAATAATGAATTGTAGAAACAATGTTGTTCTAATCTTGAAAGAGGTGACGATTATGATATCAAGTAAATTCAAGGTTTGAAACATACCAGTTCTTTAAAGGGACACTATAGTCACCAAAACAACTTTTGCTTAATAAAGCAGTTTTGGTGTACAGAACAGGACTCTGTAGTTTCACTGCTAAATTCACTGCCTTTTAGGAGTTAAATTACTTTTGTTTCTGGTTTTGCAGCCCTAGCCAAACCTCCCCTGGCTGTGACTGACACAGCCTGTATGAAAACAAAATGGCGTCAATTTTAATCAGATGCAACTTACTTTAAAAGTTATCTCCCGCTCTGTAAATTGAACTTTAATGACATGCATGAGGCTCCTGCAGGGTCTAGCAAGCTATTAACAGTGCAGGAGAAAAAGAAATTATATTTTAAACAGAATTTGCAATAAAGGAAGTGTAAGCATTAGAGGACTCTTTACAGGAAGGATTTAGGAAGGCTGTGTAAGTCACATGCAGGGAGGTGTGATTAGGGCTGTATAAACAAAATGATATAACTTCTAAATTGCAGAGAATTGAGCAGTGAGACAGCAGGGCCATAATCTATACACTCAAACTGCTTCATTAAGCTAAAGTTACTTTGGTGACTATGGTGTCCACTTAATGTACATCTTTGACATGATCACATTATTGTTAGCAAAGGCACATTATTGACCAGGGTATGATTAAAATGTAATATTTTTTGTACAGAAACACGCTTTAAGCAACATCAGGTAATAGATGGAGAATCCATAATCTGAATAGCAACAGTCCAGGTTTTATGCACTTCCTAAATCTGTTCCTGAAATATTCTGTGAACAACCATGTGAAGGTGGAGCACGTCGACGTCGCGTCAGAATGTGACGTGGCGTTGCGTGCCTCCGTGCACCTCAAGGTACTCCACTGTACACAAACAGACACACTCACTGACAGACAGACAGACAGACACACACACACACACACTGACACACACACACTCACAGACACACACACACTGACTGACAGACACAGTCACTCACTAACAAACACACACACAGACAAACTCACTGATAGACACACACACACTCACAGACACACACACACAGACAGACACACACTTACTGACAGACACATACACACACACATGTATACATTCTTGCACACATTTACATCATTCCCAGTGGATATCTTCTATCTGGAGATATCCTTCCTGCTCCCTCGCACGCAGTAACACTGAGCTCCCTCGCTGCTGCCAGCATCCTGCTTCCTCTCCGGTCGGGTACATTTTAGCAGAGTAGGCACCTGCAATGTGGAGAAAGCAGGTGTCTACTCTGCTTTAACACCAAGCATGAACTTGCGGCTCACCGGGCCGCAAAGATGTTCATTGCGGGCCGCGAGTTTGACATGCTTGCTCTAAATGAATGGTGCTCAATCCATTCAAAGATTTAGAGTTTTTTTGATCTTGTTACAATGAAAACATTGGCTACACTCGGAACACTGGTACGGGTGAAGGATTGGTTTGGGAACCACTTCTCTAGGCCAAAGTCAGACCTCGGGTTGTACGACTACAATGCTCATAAAAAAGAAAAGTCTAATTATGAGAGATTTAATCAAACAACATCTTAATGGCCAAGGTTGGGCAGAGCACTTGTTAACGTGTTGGTGATGTCATTCTACTTGCTATTTTTTTGACATGGAACAGAGATTGGAATATGCAAGCACTTTAAGAAGGAAATACTAGTACAATTAATGAAAAATAAATGTTTTTCAAAATAAATCTTTAGTCATTTTATCAACGTCGTCCTTCATTTGGTATTAACATTTAAAAAACAAAACAGAAAATAAAACATATTGGTAAAGAATGCCCTAGTTGACAGTTTTGGCATACCCAACCAGCATGGAATGCCAATTAGCCTAGTCTCATATTCACATATGTGTATAGTGTATATATTTTTTATGTATATTTTAAAGCTGATTTTAATGTGGTTCTTAGATGAGAGGACTTGTTTAAAGAGTTTTTGAAATGCTGGATGGCGAAAGAAATATTAAGTCATCCATATATGAAGTTCTGGACGGAGAACGACAATTTTGAGAAGAGAACACAATGCACCTGGTGAGAAAACTATGCGGCTTATGCGTCTGTATTAATCCACAAATTATGTCATTTTTCGAGGCTGGACGAAAATCTGTTTTCCATTCTAGACAAATAATACACTTGACAAAACAGACAACTTTATGTAAGACTTGGTGTTAAAAGTGGGCATCAAGATTGAACATGACATTACAACTTAATTAAAATCTCTAACAAATATTTTAAAATGCAATTCAGGAGTGGGGTGAAAAGTGCTCAATAAAATATGTGACCTTACTTTGAAATGTAGTGTTAAAAAAAATAATAACACAAATAAAATAAATATTTTAAGTTACCATATTCAGTTAAGTTACATATTGCATTAAATATTTTTTTTTAAAAGTCACACAGCCAATAAAGTTTGCCTCAATCAGACAATTAAAATATAAAAAGAAAATTTTAATAGAATATATTTTATTTGTATTTAAAAAGCATCTATTTTATGCGACATACACATGACGTGATCGAGGAGGTATTTGGAGGAGATGCCAATGGTTGGGTGAAAGAAGGGGTGAGGGTATGGCATGGTGCTTAGTATAAAAAGGTTAGTGCTTGTAGAGGATATGATTTTTGAGGCCATCGAAAGAGATATAATCATTCTATCTCCCCAAAAGATAGCGATATGTACAGTAAATATTAAAGAACAGCATGTATAGAATACACTAAAGATGCGTGAACAGAAAATTACAACGAAAAAGTAACAGTAAAGAAAGTAACTTTGTAAGAGAAGAAATATATTATTTTCTGTAAAGCGTAAAGTTTAGTCATTGAGTATAAAAGCCGTCAATCTCAATGAACATTTTTAAGCAACTCATCGTGTTTTAAGATGTTTTACTAACAAAGAAACATAGAATGTGACGGCAGATAAGAGCCATTCGGCTCATCTAGTCTGCCCAATTTTCTAAATACTTGAATTAGTCCCTGGCCTAATCTTATAGCTAGGATAGCCTTATGCCTATCCCACGCATGCTTAAACTCCTTTACTGTGTTAACCTCTACCACTTCAGTTGGAAGGCCATTCCATGCATCCACTACCCTCTCAGTAAAGTAATACTTCCTGATATAGATATGGGTGGAAAAATCTACCCTGAATGAGTGGAAAAAATGGTTAATTTAATTGTGTCTCAGAATATAATAATATGTTAGGAAGAAGTCCTCAACTGGTAAATGAGCTCCCCATTAGAGCTCTGAAATAATAAGACTTTGGATAAGGGGAATTAACCCTAAACGTACCAGGAGATCTTCTAACCATAAAGGGGAAACAGCAGTATTGGTCCAAAAATGAACCCAATACGCAAACCACACACTAGAGTATGTAAGCTCTCTATACGTCTCAGCCAAAAGTTAGATAGATTGCAATAAATATAAATAAAGATAAAAATAAAAGATGTAAAAAGAATAAAAAAAAATAAAATAAATAAAAATAAAAATAAAAGTAAAAAAATAAAAATTAAAATTAAAATAAAATTATTCTAAATCCATGTACTGAGTACAAACTGGTGCAATTGAATGTAACAGTGTATGTAAACTCCAGCAACAAAGTATATATGCGTTCAGCTGAACTGGGATACTGTCTGTAATACTGAGTCTGTATAATAGCAGACAAACACCAAAATATAATCTAATGGTTTACTGTGTTAACTACTGCTCAGACATTAAGTTACTGGCAAAAATCTAGAATGATAGAGATAAGTAACCTCTAGTACTTTATAGCTTCAAAAAACACCCGTTATTTTCAGTAAAAAACTATAAAATTTATTTTAACAGCATCATCAATGGTAGAAAAAAATCAATGAAAAACGTAATACATAGTATATATAAAAAAGTATATATAAAAAATCGATGGGTATATTTACAGAGTCCTTTGGGATAGGCAGAATCCAATTGGAGTGGTTGCTCACTGAGCCTCTGGCCGGTCAAGAGGTAACGGTGGAAAAAAACCCGGGAAGATAGTTTTAAAAATCTTCTCGTGCGTCTCACTCTATGTTGGTCTGCGTTCCCCTGGATCTCTATGAAGTTGCGGCTCCTGCCGAAAAATGCCTTACGCGTTTCGTGACTGAATGATGTCACTTCATCAGAGGCTCGTAATCTTAGGAGAGCAGTCAATGTTCTTATATAGCACCCATTAATCAGAATATCCCGTGCAGCTGTGAACTATCTAAAAACAATTAGTCACTTTATCCGTGATCTTTACAATGTTTGGGATAACGGAAAAATAACCTTAATGAATGAATAAAGACAAAAAGGGGGAGCAAAAAAAGAATAATGTCATATAATGCAATACATATAAAACATACACGTCTATAGTGCAGAATATCAATCCATACGTAAATGTATAACTGGGGAGCAGTTTATGATACAAGACCACACTGTTTAAAATCAGGGTGAACCTAGATAAAGCACATAAATTTTCAAGCGTAATTAGTTACACTGGCTCTATGAGGATAATATTTGTGATTCGGGAGTCGAGTCTACATGTATACATGAACGATACAGTTTGATAGTAGAGTGAACTTCCTCCAAATGATAAAAAGATACAGAGCATTTCGGGGAGGGATTTTTCAGTAGGATTACAAATTGTATCAAGGCAATAACAGGATACTGGATTACTGTTAATTTGCTATCTAGATAAAACAAATCTTAATCTAGAGAGTGAGGTAAATCTAAATCTGGAGAGAAATATCAATGACTATCGGTTTCTCATACTTTAGTGCAGACTGGAAACACTCAGACATAATATCATACCAAAATGATAGTGGTGAGACATGGCAATAGATAGCAGATAAACACTTACGGCAGATAAACCATTATGGGGACAGACTTCAGGAAGGGGGAATATAATAGATCTATAAGTTTAGAGTCCCGCTGGAATGAATTGTAGTAGAAATACATGAAAATCAAAGTAAACATAAATTGAAGGATTTAAATAAAGTAAAATAATTTTTCAATAATTTTTCAAATGGACATAGAAATAAAAGTAAATATAAAAATGAAAATAAAATAAAATAAAATAACAAACATACAAATAAACTAAATATAAATATGAAAATAAAAATGGAAGTACGAATAAAAATAAAAATAAATATAAAGACGTATAGAGACGTATAGAGAGCTTACATACTCTAGTGTGTGGTTTGCGTATTGGGTTCATTTTTGGACCAATACTGCTGTTTCCCCTTTATGGTTAGAAGATCTCCTGGTACGTTTAGGGTTAATTCCCCTTATCCAAAGTAATACTTCCTGATATTATTTTTAAACCTTTGTCCCTCTAATTTAAGACTATGACCTCTTGTTGTGGTAGTTTTTCTTCTTTTAAAGTAGAGTTGAAACAAAACATTTAAAACTTTGAAGAATTCTGGGTTATCTAACCACCTATCTCCTATTTTTCAATAAAAGATATAAAATAGATGGAACACGAGCAGCCAATGACGAAGAGCAGGCCAGATGCATGCTGGGATATCTCAAGAGACAGGAAACATTATTGAAAATATATTATGAAATATATTATGAAATGTACCTTACAAATCACAAGATATAAGCAGGCTTTTTTTTTGTCTTCTTGTTTTAGTGATTGATGTATAAAAAATTTCAGAGGCCTGATTAATTTTAACCCCATAGCGCTGTTCGTGCGTACTATGCCGTCCTGCAAGAGGAGTGCTTTGATGCTGTTAGGGCAGCATAGCACGCTTTAATGATCATGCCTTCATGGGAGCCACAATACTTACCTACCGTGGCGATCCTGAGCTGGGGGAACTGCCTGACAACTGAGGCAGCCCCTCTGCAGGAAATCCCACCGATCCACATCATGTGATTGCGATGACACAGATACAAATTAGAGTGGTTTAGAGCAGTAAAACGTATAATGACAATGACCTAATCGGTGAAAGCTTTTTGTGAAAAATCTAAAACAAACACAAACTTTGGGCAGGGTTTGTGATTAATTGACTACTAAAAAAGACTGGACATACCCTACTAGTACAAATGGCATGCCATGATGGCTGTAATTTTCATTCATGGAACCAACAAACCAATCTGGCAAATTTCAATGTGTAAAAAATGAAATGGGCAAGCTCTTTCTTTGACCTTTTAGTTTTCCAAAACACCACGAAACCTGTACATTGGGGGATCGTTGTAGTCGTGAGACATCACAGCATATAAATATGTGTGTGTTATTGCAGTAAAAGCTAACAGTATTATGCCATTTACAGTTAAAATGCAATGCAAAACTTGGAAAATAAAATGTCTTAATTTTTCACACTTTTGTAGATTTTATTCATATTAAATTATTATTATGTTTCATATATAAATATTTGATGTGAACTGAAAGCCCTGTGTCTACTGAACAAAATTATATTATAAGTGTGGGTGTACTTACTATGAAAGAGGAAAACTATGATTATGATTGTTAAAACAGATAGCTCAAATTCTAGGTTCTGTTTTGTTTTTGTTTTGGTCAGAACTTGTACATTTGCCTCCGTCCTTAAGAGTTAATGACGCATAGCATTGTTAAAACATTAAAAAATAGGCAGAAATCTCCTAATAACAAAAATATGTTACTACAGCCTCTGGGAGAATGACATTCTTTTAAACAATAATAAACAATAAGTTTCAAGTAATTTAAAAAAAGTTTTACATTTTATTTTAACAAAAACACAGTAACAATGACTATTTTACACACACACACACACACACACACACACACACACACACACACACACACTTTTCTACTGGAAACCTGGACTCCAGGGTACAAAAACGCCTGATGCCCGGTGCTGGTACGCATATAGCATATTTGATCAAAAAAGATAGCACACCAAGGATCAAAATAAAACTCAACTTTTATTTAGTTAAAGGTTAAAATATCAACGTTTCAATTTTGGCAAAAAACTTTTATCAGGACAAGCTAAGCCTTATTTTGATCCTGATATGAAGTCCTTAGTGTGCTATAGTTTTTGTTTATATATATAATTTTATTGATAATCAAGGTTAATACACTGTTAATTATGTGACTCTTTTTGTGTTATGTTTGACATTGAGCTTTGAGTTAATGTTTGTCTTCACCATATTTTATTTTATAAAACCATATTTTATAAAGGTTTCGGAGGAGGTGTCTGCAACTCATGTTGTACAGGAAATTGGTTAATAAGTACAATGTAGAGAAACATTTTTTTTTCTGTAAATAATTTAGAACAGACAAAACAAATTTTGCAACAGATGTTGAGAGAGATGTTGCCCATATTTTTTATGATATATTAGTCAGATATTATAACAGCTGTTTACATGAACAATGTTTCTTAATGCATCTATCAATCCAAAGGCAAGAGTACAGTTTCATTGTAGCTGGGCATTTAAATAAAAGGAAATATATAGGAATTCTAACATTATTAAAAAATATTTTTCGGCACTCCATTATTAAAAATATAAATATCCATCATTTTATAATACATTATTACATATTATTATATAATGCAGATTTATAAATTAAAAATTCACAAGGGAATTAATATATGCAATTAAAAGGACCCTGTAGACACCCAAGTGACCCCACTTCTTAATACTATACATAGATAAAATATATGCAAAAACGTTAAAAATTAAAATAACATATAAAAATGTGCATACCATACCAATATAGCTAATAGTTCTTGTTCTTTGTTCTAATTTCTTCAAACAGAGGCAAGCAGGTAAGTCTATGCAGTAAAGCATATGCAATGAGCATAGGCTGTTATGGTGTCAAACACTTAGGGATACATATATAAATAAGCCAGTTTTTGAATTTATTTGGTTAAAGCACACAAATTAGATATTATTTGCACTTGAAGATCTCATACAGCAAGTAAAGAAAACAATTATTTGTTATAGCAACTTGTAGATTAAATGTCAAAATGTACAATTAATCCCTTCTAATCTATAATCAATTCTTCTATCTTGAATTTTGTTAAAATAATTTGGATGGCGCTACAGCTTTGAAAAAGATGATGAAGTGGGTGGTACACTGTGGGAACAGTGAAGGAACCAGGCATTGCATGCAGTCCACTAATAATTATCAAAAACCTACATGCAATGCTCAGTTATGAAGGCATTCTTCAACTAGCAACCCAGAAGTCTGAAATATAATGGTCTTTGAGATGACATGTCTGTGAGGAATACCTTCATATACACTGAACAAAAGTATAAACGCAACACTTTTGTTTTTGCCCCAATTTTTCATGAGCTGAACTCAAAGATCTAAGACTTTTTCTATGTACACAAAAGCCCTATTTCTCTCAAATATTGTTCACAAATCTGTCTAAATCTGTGTTAGTGAGCACTTCTCATTTGCCGAGATAATCCATCCACCTCACAGGTGTGGCATATCAAGATTCTGATCAGACACATGATTATTGCACAGGTATGCTTTAGGCTGGCCACAATAAAAGGCCACTCTAAAATGTGTTGGGGGTGCCCTAGGGGGGTCCGAAAACCAGCCAGTATCTGGTGTGACCATCATTTGCCTCAAACAGTGATATTTTTATGTCATTCATATAATTTTAATTGATTAAAGAATTGGAAGAATTTAATTCTAACATTTGACATGTGTATGTGGATTCTGGAACAACAGATGAGAAAGACTGAATAAATCTAAATATTTTATTATACTCACACTTATATTGGAAATCTATCTTAATTACACACCATTTGTGCTTTTTTGGTTATATCTGTCTTACTCCGTACTGGCTCTTCCGATTCACTACTCAGATAGTGACTGCTAACTTGATGGGAACACCTGGAAGTCTAGCTTGATGCAGTATCTGGGATACTCGTGGTGACAGAGATAGTCATTCACCCCTTTACTCTACATCGAGGTACACCACTTGGACAATAACTCTGGTTGGGGTGCTATGCAGGCTGGCAAGGGCTGAAGCCCCCTAGTTGGCACTATTTCATGGTTATTCCCAAGTCCCCTGTAATACAGATAGAAAACTAACTCCTCCAATTTAATAATTTGTGACAGCGCCACTTTAATGCACTACATTCGGGGTTAATTATACAGCACAGTGTGGAGGCATTGTTGTTGGTGCACGGTTTTAAATAAAGGGATAATACAGCCTGTGTGTTTAGTTAATAATTGTAAATTCATGTAATACTCTGACTTCAATCAAAGACTTAGTGTCACAATGTGATTTATAGAACATGTTAGGGTTTAGAGTTGGCCTTGGAGCGTTCTATAGACCTGATTTTAAAAGGGGTTTATGTCAATGTATGAGTGACGGGTGATCACATTTCCCCTTGGGCTGAAACCCTTTTGCTACCTGGTAACACCCCTGACTCTGATGCTATAAATAACATCACGTATGGGATAGTTGTTCTGAAAATTTAATTGCTCACATTGATTCTATTAGGAAAAACATATTTCTCCGAACTATCATTTGCACATTTATTAGTTGTGCAGCTGTTTCATTCGGGATACAGTCCTCTTCGCTACACATGTTAAAAACTTTCTCCAGGGACATTATGATATCTCTTAATATCCTTTTTGCCAAACATTAATTGTCAGCTTCACTTATACTATAATTTCAAGGGTTAGCAAGCCATTCTTCGTCATTAACAAGATCATGGCAGTTGAAAGTTCCCTTATCATCGCGCATAAATCAGATTGGGTTTCGCAAGAGAAGTTGACTTGAAGTTCTGTGTTACGCTTACACGTGCAATAATAATAGTGTACAATAATGTGATATTATTATTGTAATGTTTGATTTTGTTAGTGTGGGTAAATGAAAAAAAAAGCCTTTATGGAACATTGCTCATCCATTATGACATGAAATATTGTAGATTATGCAATACTCTAAACATGCATACTTTAATTAGCGTGTTTGCTGGGTCCTACCTTAATTTTATACATGGGGGACTCAGCCTCTGACCTGTAACACTTACACTGGGCAGGAATCCAAAACTATAAATATATGCACTTCGCTAACTAAAATGAGTAGTTTAAACTGCACAAAAGGTAAGATAAAGCCCAGATGTTTCAAAAAAACATATCAACAAGTCTCGAATACATGGAAAAAGGGCAGCCACAAACAAGGAGTAGATATTCATAATTGAAACCCAATCTAGAACACGTTTCAATGTATTAAGGATCAAACTGAATACTCAGAAGAACAAGAAGAGTAGCCAAGTTGAATGAGGAAAAGTAAAACTTTAGAAGGTAAGATATAAAGCTTGACAGGAATGTGTCAACGCGTTGAGCCTCTAATGCAATATATACATGGTAATAGGAATTTAACAACAACCAACAATGCCCTAGTATATATAGTAGTTCACCAGAAAATGGTAACATCTGTCCACATAGTGGAGTACGATTGTGTCAAAAACATTTCCCCCATACATATATAACATAGTCAATGAACACCAACACATTCCACACCTCTTTATCACAATCATTACATCACCCTCCTCTCATCTACAACACCATTCTCAATCTGCTTTGCCCCCCTGGAACGCATTACATCTCTGACCACATCCAAACAATCTCCCAGTGGTAATCCTCAAGGCTCGTACGGCAATCCACTAGCTCCAGCCAGAAAACTTAAATGACAGCAACACGGCACACTGAATAAAGGACACACATCACGTTTCACCTGTCCCATTTTAATTTAGAGTGAAATCTACAGGACCTTCAAAGCCTACTGTATCAGATTAATACTTTTTAAAAGGCACAGTCTTGACCTGTCCAGGAATTTATGACATTACATCATCTTCTACAAAAGCTTTGGGACTAAGGGGACATCACAGCTAAATCTGACACTTGTTCTTAGAGCTGACCTGTATCCCCTATTAGTTTTTTTATCAGTCAACACAGTGGCAAACGTCTGAATTTGATTGGAACAGCACAAACAGAACACCGATATCAGGCAAACGAACGGAATAATGTGATGCCAAGGAAGGTTTTTAATATCTGCTGAGATAATTCTCATTGGATTTACAGAGAGAAGATTCTTCCCAGTTATCTGCACCATTGTATCTTCTAGAGAACAGCAAGGGGAGCAAAGTGCAGTGCCACGCAGATCAAAACAGAGAAGAGGATATACATTAAATTAATTACTAAAGCAATATTCGGAATTTTAGATCCCTAAGAAAATATTTTCAATCATTCCCTGGCCAGCATTAAGTATTTCTAAAGCTACACTTCATGTGAGACTGGAATAATTTAGTGCCTCATCTTCCGTCCGCTTCAGAACACAAGGTTCAAACAGAATCCAGTAAAAACTTTTCAATTTCACCGGGCTTGGCATGGCCAGGTGTTAAGATTGGCTTTTAACTTACGGTCACTATAACTAGTAAACACTATAAATTTTTCAGAGTGGTAACTTGCCAACTGTAAAGCAACTTGGGTTTTACGACTTGTTATTATAAACTTACAACCCTTATGATTTTAACCCACTTACCTTCTCTATAAACTACAAATGAAAAAGAACGCCAAAGTTTTTTTTATATAGAATATTTAAAAAAAAAAAATAATAAAAAAAAGGCTGAAATAGTTAAGGCCTTCTTCTATACTTGTGTTACTATTCCCAAAAGGACAGCGTTTTTTGTTTTTAACCTACTATTAATAGAAGGAACGTCACTTAGCAACCCATAGAGAAATATATTTATACACGTTTAATTGCGCAAAAAATGTACATATATTAAGCAAGGATGCGGTTAACGTACATTAAATTCAATTGGTCTTGTTCTCCAAAATGTATTTTAATGACAACAGGAGAGTAACTAAACATGCCACATGGGATGAGTTGCAATACATGATCTATATGGGCAGGTTACAAATATCCTTAGTGTGAGAATTCTTGCCTCGTTAGGCTTGCCAAAACAGCATCTTGAATTACTAAGTATTCTTGTAAATTCTGCATCAATTGTAACGAGATTAACCATCTCTTAAATTGAAGGAATATAAATGTATGCTATGCATGTAACCTGTAAGGTCAGTGTCAGAATCCCCCTTCTACTTCCAGTTCCTGGCACATGACTCTCAGAAGCTCTGTCTCATGTCCAAAAATGTTGCAGGTCCGCACCAATATCGACACAGGCCACATCTTTGGCGCCCTCCTTTGCATCAAATATGTTCCAAGTTAGATCTGCAACGTCCTCTTCTGAACCAAGTATGTTACAGGCTATACTTCGTGTTCACCTTTGCGTCCAGTTGATTATGCCTTCAACATCCTCTGCATCTCTCAAGTGTATAGCAGGTTATGTCTTCAGTGTCACCCCCCGTGTCAAAATTGTTGCAGACTACATCTTTAGCTTCATCTTCTGCACCTATTATGATGCAGGACACACAGTCCAGCGTCCTTCATTATTGCGAAGAAGAAATGCTGGTTACTTGGCCTCAATATATTGCATCAATCCTCCATCAGTACGTATTATGTCATCACCAGGACCCAATTCCGAGGCTCAGGTATATAATGACGTTATTTCTTTCCTTCGGTGCTGAATTGTTCAAGAGCTACATGGTTTTGTGGTCTCCACTTCTCCAGCTTTTTTTCCTATCTTTGATCCTGTGCTGCCTGCCCCGACCTGCTGCTCGCTTTTTGCTACATTTATTTCTAGCTCCTTCGGATACTACCCTTTGTCCTTAGCACCTACATCAACTATTAGAGAAGTCTGCTTATACTACCAGCTCTTCTAATCTGTACATATAGGGCGTCACACTGCTCCCAGGCTCCAGTTTATAAGGCTGTCTGTCAGTCAGTCAGTTAGTTAATGCCCAGGCATCGAACTCCAGTCTTGAAGGTATCGGTTGATATACCAGGGTTTTCAAAATTACACATTGTGTTGTTGAGTCAGACACAATATTAATATAAATAGGCAATATTAATAATAATGGAATACTTTCTTAGAGAGACTGTAAGTGTAGATGAAAGCTGAGTTGTGGGGTACAAAACAAGATAACATTTTCAAAATAAATCCCTCAAGGATTATCGATAGTTTGTATTGTCATAAGAATCTGTTCTTTGAAGATCTCATTCAAAATGGGAATAGCCCATTCAGTTAAAGACTCCATGTATGGAGCCACCATGGATATATAAGTAGGACATTCTATCCTGCTGTGAGTTCTCAGGGGACAATACTGTGTAATATCAGTGTAACATTTGGCTAAACCTGGGGTGTTGCTGGGTCTGTGAAAGACCAGGAGCTTCAGCCCAAAATATATATATATGATAGCCACTCCTACATTTTACCCCAGGTTTGCCCCAATCTCCACTCAATTCCCTGCTTCACTCTCCGTTGTAATATAATTAAAGTGTCAACTGGTACATAATGATGAACATGCTCTTATTGGCTTACATACGATTACACATACACAAATTATGTTGCAAATACAAGTTACAAAATAACAATAAGTGACAATATTTAGTCCTGATGCTTTTTGGGGGCTCTAGCTTGGTTAGCCACCTTTCACCAAAATCTTGATACAGGGCTTAGCCTACTGGCTGAGAGCAATTGGGAGAGCTTTGGAGAACTAATATAAGCTTTTAGCAGGTACTTCTGGTTCTCAAGACTGGCTGTAGAGAGGTAGGCTTGTGTCCAGTGGACCACATAAAGAAGAAGTCAAATTGTTACCATATTTCTTGACAATTTATACTGGGGGCAGGGGGGGAAGGGGGGCAACAGGGTACTCATGGCATCAAAACTACTACAGTGTGCAGCAGTGGTTATTGTGCTTGAAATGCTCCTTCAAGCCTAAGAAAATAAAGACACATTGTCATGCATCCATCCCAATGAGTGATGATGTGATTATAGAAACAGATATGATAGATGAACTACCCCTGACTCATTATCCTATGGAGGTCTACAGTTTACGCACAACCCAAGATAGTCTGACATTAATGGTGGCGGTATATCAGAAATATATACAAACAAACAAAATATGTGAACACAACCCCAGTGAGAAATAGTGATAATTTGTAAACCTAAACGGAACTTCCCTGTGTAGGGTAAAAGGTCCCCAAAGACTTCCTCTTGTCTTCAATACAAAAGCATAATAGAATAGGGGATCATCTGCTAAATACAGATAAAATGGAAAAACATAGCGTTTAACTGTGTGGGAGTAAATGAAGGTGTGTGATTTACAATTGGCCACTCACAAATTTTCAGATGTTAAAACAGCCTTGAATGGAATCTTTTTCTTCAATATCTTCACACTCCCATCAGTCAATCAGGATATTTGCTCAAAGAGAAAATATATGGAGAAAATAAAGTGCAATTCCAGAGTAAAGTAGAAACAGAATTTAATAACTTACATATAAGTTAAAAACAATCAGCATATCACCACTGGGCGTCCTACGCGTTTCGTCCTATGATGGGACTTCCTCAGGGACTTGGTGCATCAGTAACAGCAAGAATGTGTATGAAAAAACATTCCCCCCACCAGTTCTTATATATCCCCTCCCGGAGTTCATTATTCAATTATTCCTGGCCGGTGCTTCTTCTCCATTCGGGCGGCACTTCCTGCTTGGACGCGATGTCGTCATCACGCACGCATGCCCTTTGCGTTCCACATGTGCGTTCCAAATACCCGGAAGTGTATGACGGTCATAAATCTTCAGTTCTCCCGGCGATGTATGGGCGGAATAGAGGCATATGAGGGGGAAAAAGAAAAAGTTAAATACCCGGAAGTGTATGACGGTCATAAATCTTCAGTTCTCCCGGCGATGTATGGGCAGAATAGAGGCATATGAGGGGGAAAACAAGTTAAAAAGACTCTGGATAGCACAATGTACATGGACAAACATGTCCTATTATCATAATGTTAGAAACTACAGAAAAATGTAGTTAAAAAATAAAAGATAAAAAAATGTATATATACTTTGTATAAACCGAGTTATACATAGACAATATGATGAAATACAGATGAAAATAAAAAATATATAAAAATATAAATAAAGGATAAAAATAAAAATAAAGATAGAAATAAAAAATAAAAATAAAAATAAAAGTAAAGATAGATAAAAATAAAAATGCACTAAAAATAAGTATATACATCTAAGTTACATTCAGCATCTGAAATACAGCTCCATATATTTACATCTTCCTTATGTATTAATTCTTACATTCCCCATGAATGTAAGAATTAATACATAAGGAAGATGTAAATATATGGAGCTGTATTTCAGATGCTGAATGTAACTTAGATGTATATACTTATTTTTAGTGCATTTTTATTTTTATCTATCTTTACTTTTATTTTTATTTTTAATTTCTATCTTTATTTTTATTTTTATCCTTTATTTATATTTTTATATATTTTTTATTTTCATCTGTATTTCATCATATTGTCTATGTATAACTCGGTTTATACAAAGTATATATACATTTTTTTATCTTTTATTTTTTACTACATTTTTCTGTAGTTTCTAACATTATGATAATAGGACATGTTTGTCCATGTACATTGTGCTATCCAGAGTCTTTTTAACTTGTTTTCCCCCTCATATGCCTCTATTCCGCCCATACATCGCCGGGAGAACTGAAGATTTATGACCGTCATACACTTCCGGGTATTTGGAACGCACATGTGGAACGCAAAGGGCGTGCGTGCGTGATGACGACATCGCGTCCAAGCAGGAAGTGCCGCCCGAATGGAGAAGAAGCACCGGCCGGGAATAATTGAATAATGAACTCCTAGAGGGGATATATAAGAACTGGTGGGGGGAATGTTTTTTCATACACATTCTTGCTGTTACTGATGCACCAAGTCCCTGAGGAAGTCCCATCATAGGACGAAACGCGTAGGACGCCCAGTGGTGATATGCTGATTGTTTTTAACTTATATGTAAGTTATTAAATTCTTTTTCTACTTTACTCTGGAATTGCACTTTATTTTCTCCATATATTTTCTCTTTGAGCAAATATCCTGATTGACTGATGGGAGTGTGAAGATATTGAAGAAAAAGATTCCATTCAAGGCTGTTTTAACATCTGAAAATTTGTGAGTGGCCAATTGTAAATCACACACCTTCATTTACTCCCACACAGTTAAATGCTATGTTTTTCCATTTTATCTGTATTTAGCAGATGATCCCCTATTCTATTATGCATTAATGGTGGCGGTGTAGGGTTTCTTCTTTCTCCCCACTGCTCCTTCAAACCTCTACCCAACCCCCCCCCCTTCCCTCTCTTTCTCCTCCTTTGAAAATCACTCAATTTGCTTATTCAAACCCATATCTGTAAACATTGTTCTCCTCACCAGGTTCTCATTGTTCTCCCCACCAGGTTCTCCTCATCTCTTACTTGACCACTTTGCTGCCTGGCTTCCTTACGTCCTCTCAAGCAATATCCCATCCCTAATTCTAGGGGATTTCAACATTTCAATTAACCCACCCTTGTCCTCAGTAGCCTCAAAACTTATTTCAATCACCTCCTCCTTTGGGCTATCGCCATGGGCTAATTCTCCCACACATGTAGCTGGCAATACCCTAGATATTATTTTTTCAAATGCACGCTTAGTCCCCAATCTCTGTAATACTCCATTTCCTCTATCAGACCACCACCTGCTATCATGTGTTCTTGAGTGCCCCCACACCCAATATCCTCAACCTAACCCCCAGCATTTGAATCTGAATTCTCTTGACCTCCAGCAACTCTCAGCTGATCTCCATTCCAAATTCTCTGATCCATCCCTACCTTCCTCCTATCTCCTCATATAATGCTACCCTCACCTCTGCCCTAGACGCTGCAGCCCCGCTCCAAGCATTCTTATAAGAACTAAAGATGTTGTCAATTTGGTATTAATATATATGTAATTCTATACATTTGCTAGCACAATTTATGGATAAAATGAAAATTCATTTTATGGATGAAGACAGACGACCAGCCTATATGAGAGCTCTGTGTGACCCTATTACCAGCCTATCACTGACTGCAGGTACATGTTATAAATAATTCCACATGGACAAACAATGCATTTTACATAAATTCAATCTAACAATTCTCACATGTGAGCTACATGACACTAGATTTAACCAAACATCTTTTTACATTTGTATCCAAATTTTGATTATGTTTGCATTACAATTCTTTGATTAGAAACAAGATATCATAAATTGATTAAATATGGTTTTGAGTTCTAAGCAGCAAAGAATATATATAGAATGTAGGTGATTGGTGTTTGTACTATATAGAAGTTAAATAGGTTTTTGTCCCATGTCTCTAGGGCAGTTATTGCTAACCGTTTGAAGTACAGCAATTTTGGACTCCATTTCAATGAAGCTCAGCCAAGGAATGGTAGTGTCTATTAATTGGATGCACTGGCTCCAAGGAAAACAGTCACAGCTGTATAAATGATGTTTTACTACTGACTCCAAGAGGGTGATTTTGAAAGTGGAATTTGAAAAATATAACCTCCACAGTTTTAAAGCAGGATACAAGCTGGCAAACAGTCTTTCTTGGTCAGATTTATCTCACAGACTTTCAGGATTACTAATATCTTTGCTAGAGTAGTGCTTCTTAACCTTCTTCGCAGGGACCAGGGGCAGATTAACCTCTTGGACACTTGGGCAGTGCCCACAAGGTACCTCTCATGCCACTGGGTTCGGGGCCTTCCTCCAAAATAGCCAAACTGAAACCACAACGGACTTTAAGACTTTTTCCAATTGAGTTATTTTGGCCTTAAATTTGAAGCTCACTTTGAATCCCCAACAATTCCTATTTTAGTAAACAAGTCTGTTACTACCATCTGTTCATAACACTCAGGATCAACCTAGGTATGAAAAAGCATTTAAATAATATTCCCAAAATAGAGAATAAAGAAATATTGTACATTATGAGCATTAGTTAAAGATGCAAATTTTTAACATAAAAGTAAGTTTGGATGAAACCTTGAACATGAGGAAACTAACAGATTGTTAGTACTAATGTGTTTGTATTGTGCTTTGTTTTGTACCTTGTAAGCGTTGAAATGTCTTTCCTATTCATTAATGTCCATAGTTTATAATGGTTGAACTTCTAGATGACGATATAGGAGTATTGGAATTGCCAACAGAAATTCTGTATCAATGTTATTGCCATTTTAATGGAGTCACTGTGTTAGTGTATGTAACTGTATACAAAATGTATTGTATCTATAAGCAGAGAGACAGGGACGCAGAACATCTAGGGCAAGGTGTCTCCACCTAACTTCCAAAAAATACCACCAGCTGCTGACCATTTAACATCAACAATGCTGAACTGGCTATGTCTTTTTGGAGCAATAATAATCAATTTTCCAAGAAAAGTCAAGAAAGTTTGATTGCATTCTATTATTGTGTGACACAGTAGAGTATGTATAAATTGTGTATAAATCCCAAGGAAAGCAAAATAATTAACAAATAAATTATTTGAATCAATTATGAATGAATTATTTTACAAGTATATTTTTTACACATAATAAACAAAAATCATAGGTAATATGTAAGAATGTTATATTACCTTGCTTAGGTTTTTCTGGATAATTGTGTTGTCTCGTTCTAGAACCTGCATCATCTCTTGCCCTCCCATGTACATCGCATTTGCTGAAAAACATAAAATAAAAGCAAGTTTTAGTACGCGTGTCCAAATTAGTGCAATTAAAACTTGAAATAGTAAAACAATATGTATTGATCCATGTATGGCCAACTTTCTTACGCCATGGATGGAATTGGGTTAGATGATGCTGGTAGTGCTGTTGTTCTTTTCTTTACAGTTTATAAAACAATACCCAAAGTTTTTTGAACAGTGTTAGAAAAGTGTTAGTCTCTATGGACTCTATTCCCTGCTTCACTCCCTACACAAAAACAGGCCATAGAGACTTTCAGTTTTCAAACACCATATGACCCAAGATGCATGTGTATGGCTGAAGGTAGGGATGAGTATTTCTCATTTCAAAACTTGGTGAAATGATTATTTTATTAAAAATGGTTTTGAGGTGACAGTTGTCCTTTAAAAAAAAAAAAAAAAAAAAAAAAAAAAAAAAAAAAAGAAAAACTTTATTTATGATGTGGAATAAATATAAGTCAGCAATGGCATGCAATTCACATGTTTTGAAAGTGAACAAGCTCATATATTCCATCAATACAAAGAGAACATATCATAGTACAAAAATTGAGACATCATATTAGTTAAGACCTACTAGACATTCCATCCCACATTCCTAACAACGCTCATCTCCTTCACCACCACTGTCCATCCATTCGGGGATCTCTTCGGCAACATTCACTTTATCGCAAGTCTTTAACAGACACCACTGCATGATAACTTAAAAATATCCACCTGTCTATTCCTCTCAAAACTAGAAATTATTATTCTCACTATACTGTTACCCTGTGTCAGCGCAGGTATGCCCCTGTCCAGTATATTAACAATCCACCGTCAGTGGCAAGCATACGTTGTGCACATTCTTCACTTCCATTAGATTCACTTGGAGACAGCAATATATCACTAACGGATTATATGCCACAACAGGGTCCCGGTTGCACCTCTGGTTAGCTAACAATAACTCATGTAGTCATATGCAATTTCAACTATTGGGTAAAATGCCTCTTAAACTCTACCTCCCTTCTAACCTCACCCCTTAAGGCTTAACATTCATCCTCACATTGACATACCCTCCACATCTACCTCCCTAGCTTTAGGCCGGACAACTTTGTTGGTAAGGTAAAACCGGCATGAAATGTCACTCAGACAGTCTAATAAAAAAATGTAGGAACTATAAATTAACTCAGGCTAGTTAAAAAAAAACAAAAAAAAAAACACTTAAGCCAAATGTAAGATGAAAGAAGTAAAGAAAGCCATATATAGGGTGTAAGTCCCTGTGGTACCTCAGTGAGGCCTAGCGGATAACTGACTGTCCAGCACTTTAGTGCCCAATCCATACTACGGAGGATTGAGCTTGTGCGGCTTCCTCTTTGTCGCCTCGACTCCAGAGCCCCCCATTTGCTGACATCAGCAGGATCCAGGACCGAAGACGTCCCCGCGATGGTGAAAGCAGCTGTGGTAGGTGGAGTGCTCTCAGGAATCCCATGGGGTCTTCTGTTGCTGACAAGGACAGGATAGTTTCTCCGCGCTGCACCACAAGGGTGCCAGATGGTCCCCAGAGGTATCTGATACAGTGCGCATGCAATTGCCTAGTATTGGGCTGAAAACCTCTCCTCTCCAGTAGGATTGAGAATGGAAAGTCATCATGGACTCGGATCTGGACATTGTTCACAGTGGTTGTAGGTACGCTCTGTGAGTGTGCCAACCTGGTGGTCTTGACTGATATGTCCTAAGTAATATCAATAATATCCCTGGGAGCATCTGCAGAGGTAGCTGGGGCTTTCCAGATTCGAAATGTTGATATAATGAGCATTGTGTCTCCATCCCTGTTCACCCCCATACCAACCACTTTGTTTGTGAATTCAAGCATGGCCTCCTGGCCTATATGTTCGGGTGCTCTGTGGATGCGCACGTTTCTCTTGCAGTGCCATGTTTCAAGTGTCATTTCCGTGTGGGTAATTCTCTGTAGTTATTTGGACAAGTTTTCCACTTGCGACCTGGTCTCAGTGAGTACCTTGTTTCTCTCCCCCTCCCTAGTCTCAACGGCTCAGATGCAAGCTGTGAGACTGCCCATCCCGATGCACACCCTGTCCATGAATGACTTCCAGACCTCTCGTAGATCTAGAAGCAGCTTTTTTTATATCATCTTTCCTGGAAGGTGACGTGTCTGAGTCGGAGTCTACCAGCCAGTGTACCACTCTGGGGGTCCGTGAGGGTATGGATTCCTCTTCATCAAGTGAGGCCTCAGATTCGATGGAGCTTTGAAGTCTCCCTCATGCCATCTTAGACTGTGATAGCTGCTGCGGCCTATCCAAGGACTGCCCAATATCGGGCAGATTGGAGCCCAATCTCTGTGTTGGGGGGTTCAGGAGTGTAGATTATCCTTCTGATAGGTTAGATTGTCGTGATATCGTTGAAATTTCAGCAAATTAGTGGTGTGTTCAACCGGAGTTTCAAACACCAACAAGTCTCGTCAGGTACTCAGCTAGCCACGCACCCCACAGTTGTCCTTTAAGGTAAAATCCCAATTCGATGTGAGCAGGGTTAAAACCTTGCTCACAAAGGGGAGACCCATGTATCAATCCCCTTGTCAGCGGGGACTATATTTAGTGTCCCCAGGCTAACAGATGTGTTTAAAATGATCCCAATTAGCTCCAGTGATTCTAAGCCTGACTTGATCAGAGGGAGCCACTCGGGGTTTGAAAAGACCCTGACTACTAGGTTTTCCTGCATGCCTTTTTGCCAACTGTGATCAGCGCTGGGCTTTTCTCGCTATCCAGCACAAATCATTGTGTGGCCGGCACAGACAGCTTGCCAGAGCTGTGGCAAAGGATGATCACAGAGCAAAGAGCACTCAGAATAGTATGAACTGTGTGACGCCAGCAGAGGGAATCTCTCGGAGTTAGCGTTAGCATTTGTGTTTGAGTATTGTAAGGGTTAATGCTGAGTTAGGGTTAGTGCTGTTTTAGGGTTAGAGACAGTGTGGGGCTAAGGTGAGTGTAGCTGTACAGTTAGAATTTGACTAAACACAGGTTTAGGGTTAGTGTAGGGTTAGGGTTAACTATCAAAAACTAAGTTAGACACTGGACATATGAAGCATTTAACAATCAGGATTGATAGGTACATTTATTTTGAGTAATTGTTCTTTAGTTGTTCTTGATGTGTAAAAAGTATAAGCAAAACTGTAAAAAAAATGGTATTTTACATTTCCAACATTTTATTCATACTTTATGTTGTGTTAGGTTTACATATAGAATATAAAAAAGCCTTTCAGTCCTTTAAAAAACAATATATATAGGGACGGAGCTTAGCGCCAGAGACGAATGGACGCCATCCAACAAAGCTCCACACACGATAACATACCCGCGAAAATCACCGACACCACAGCGCCATTGGACATCTCCCTGCTCACAAACTTCCCAGCGGAGTGTGAGCATCATGCCCATGCATTTCTTATATCCAAAAAAGGGCAAGAAGGGTCAACATAAATCCAGGGCCTAACTCGAGTACCCAGCCTTACGGGCCATCCTACGGGACCTTGAATCTGAGCTAGACGAGCTGTACAGCTCCCCCTGGGTGCAAGACAACTCCACTCCACACACATGGGTCACAGATCACAAAAGCCACAGGCAGAATTCAGCAAAAACTCCCAGGACGTTGGAACAATGTTGCAGCGCCCAGCAACTTCCAAGATGCCAGCCCGGATGGACAGTGGAACAAACAGGACAGACTCCCAAGCAGATCCCATAGACACTGGGGAACAACCTCCCTCACGACACTGCTTGAAGAAATGGCAGAAAGGGATCCTTTATCCCCGGTCAATAAACAAGGCATCGCCAAATTCCTGAGAGAGCTCAGACAGATGTCAGTAGCAGATCTGGACGTGGTCCAAACTGAGGTACAGATGGTCACAGTGCACACTCAAGCCACCGAAGTGGAGGTCATGGACCTCAAGCAGGAGGTACAAGTGCCAAAGGAGCAAATGCTCAACATGCAACACTCACACACCACTCTAACGCAACAAGTAGACATCACAGAAGACCGCAACAGTCGCACCAATATTAAAATCCGAGTCGTTCCAGACTCAGTTGGCCATGCCGAATTGCCACACTACTTGCGGCGCCTGACAGAAACGATCCTACCTCACTCTCAAGCAAAAAAGCTCCTATTCGACGGCTGCTACTGAATTACCAAGTCACGACAGGCCCCAACTGAGGCCACCAGGGACATTATAGTAAGATGTCACTCTTTATCGGACAAGAACATGATTCATGGCAGCAGTTCGGGATAAAACTCCATATGAATTTAAGGCATCCAAGTTCACATTCTTTCAAGACCTCACTAGGAACACGCTGCAATGGTGGAGATCCCTTTGAGCCATTACGGACCAGCTGAGAGAGGCCTGTGTGGAATACCACTGGACTTTACCAAGATCAATTATGGCTACTACTACTGATGGTAGAGTGCTGAAACTCACCTCCCTAATGGACACCACTACTTTCTTCCAAACACTGGGGATAACTCCGAACACAGACATGCCAAACTCTTCCCTCAACACTCACGTCTGGGACCCAGCTCGAACAGAGCCCTTGCGGCCTGGAGGTGGAGAGAAACCCGGAGCAGCAACCTGAACCACCTTAGGAACCAAGCATTATGTTTTATTATTATGTTTTCTTGTTGATACAGCCTTATTTGCTTGATGTCCGCATCACAGCCTAGAGTCCGTGGTCAGTTTTCTGCCCAACGGCACAGAGTTTTAGTTTATGGGATCACTTTGATCCAGGATGGCACCTATCGGCCATGATAGAACCCTAGGTTATAAAAATATCCTCCTCACCCCCCCGTAGTCCCCATGGTTAGGGGTTACTAATCCACACACTCCCATAGTCTGCAGATACCCGTCACGTCAACAGATACCCAGCATAGTCTGCAGATACCCGGCACGTCTGCAGATACCCAGCACGTCAACACATCCAATAAAGCCCAACAACACACACACACACTATAACCATTATGCCCACCTCAGTTGTCAGCTAAATGAATCGCCTAACATTAGGGCCATATGTCAAATGACTATTAATGTTATTTCTGCATTCCTTATATCCACTGTATACTCATGGTAATGCCTCAATAAAACAAATATTGACAACAAAAAAAAACATCCAATATATTATATGCTGATTTGAACAGAAAAACCCTTAAATTATGGAGAAACAAACACATGGTACAAATTCTAGGTTTTGTTTTGGTGTAGAAGTTGGGCAATAGCCTCTGTCCTTAAGGGGTTTATGCTCTTAAAGGTGGCACAAAAAAAAGTAAAACTAGTAAAGGCAAAGAGATAGGTAAATGTAAACCTGCTTTTAAATTACTAAAGTAGAATAAATTTCGGTTATAAAATAGTTGGATCCTTCACTAATGGGTGAGGGCCCGGGGGGACAATAGGTCCCCCCCCATTGTCATTTAGGGCCCCTATCCATCGCCTATGGTTGGGGCTTGGGGTGAGGACAATAAGTCCCCCATTGTCTTTAAGGGCCCCCACCCACTGCTCATGGGTGGGGGGCGGTGTGGAGAACAATAGGTCCCCCCCATTTTAATTTGGGCCTCCACCCGCCGCTCATGGGTGGGTTCCCCCCATTGTCTTTCAGGGCCCCCACCCGCCTTTGTCCCCCATTTGTTATGAATAGATGAAATCCCCGTTCACATTTCGGACAATAGCAAATGCCCAAGTGTTTAACTGGGAATGTGCGGGAATTTCACAGCGCTATTTAGTGTGGGCAGATGATGTGTTCCACAGGGACTTTATCTGTCCATACAAAGATGGCGGCGTCCAGGTCCTAGGTCCCGACACGAAATGAAGATAAAAAAAGTAGGAAATATTGGGAGAGGGGGGCAATTAGATGTACTAAAGTCATGAGGGGGGTTAAAAAAACTGGATTCAGCCTTGACAGTGCCACTTTAAGTAACTTACACAAAACAACAATATTAGTTTTAGTCATACGTAGAAATATTTTATTCCTGTATGTAGCACCTAGAAAAAAAATCAAATATTTTAAAATGTGACTCTACATGTTCACACAAAGTATTCTAACGAGATATGTATGAAATATGAAGCAAATGTTTGACAAGTAAATACCAATTGCTAATATTCAACTTATTCTAATTATTTACTGTGTTCAAGTTATTTAATACTGCAGCAGTTTATCAATAGAACAAAAGGACACTTTCAGCAAATCAATCAGTTAATGAAGCAGTTTTGGTGTGTAGATTTATGCCCTCTAAGTATCACTGCTCTAGTCTCTCCCATTTAGGAGTTAAACCACTTTGTTTATGCAGCCCTATCCACACCATCCCTGGCTGTTACTCCACAGCCTCACTATACACTTCCTCATAAATAAAAGGGTTCCATTTTCAAAGCTTAGCAGAGTGTGTTTACTCTAGAGGTTCTTGCCTGCTAATGATAAGTAGTCTCCTGGGTGACAATAGATGAAGTTAGATTTAAAAAAAAGAAGGTATCAGAACTTCACAGGAATAAATAAGAATTATTTAAAACCTGGAACAGCACATTTTGGGACCTATTCCAGAATAATATGAACATTTTATTTTATGCAAATAATGTTTAAAAGATCCATCATGTTATTTACTAATGTAACATACTGTTTTAAAGTGTATTAACAATATGCATTTTTAATCCAGAGTTTCCGTTAAACCAGATATCATATTTCAACTCCTTATCTTTCCATGATGTTTTGAGCTTTTGAGAAAAATAATAGTAAATTGTGATAGAGCCGGAAAAACGAAGAAAACACAAGACAAGAAAAAAATAAATAAAATCACACATTTTGCTTATCCCACTCGGCTTTATGGCATCTACTGGGTGACTGCTCTGGGTCCTAATTATAAACATAGGCCTAGCAGGAAGACTCATCATTGTAACAAGTCAAAGGTCAGGGCATCCAGATTTCAAGCAAATTAAAAGTCACTTGGAAAAAGTAATGGAAAGCCAAAGACCAAAACGTAATCAAAGAATTAATTAGCAGTACCACAGCTGAAGCCTTTGCTCTTGCAGGTGTTGTACATTTCTATTGTCTGAACATTCACGGGAAATAGAAAGGTGAGCTGAGGGCAGGTAAGTGGATATTGCTGAATAATTTGAAATAAAAACACAGTACTGATATCTATGGATGATCTATAACGAATACATGTAGTGTATCTAAAAATAGGATCTGGAAGCTATAAATACCTTTCTTTTAAAGATTTTTCTTTGTTTTAAACTGAGCTTTTCTTGCATTTAGGTTATCTGGCTGAAACTTATGAAAATTCTTGTACTTGCCGATTGCTAAAAATCTTGTTTGTGTTTCGTATATACAATTACTGCACTTGATAATATCATTTTGTTCTTGTTCACTCAAACAACTGCCTTTTTCCCTTAAATGTAATACCATACTGCATATTATAGCCTGGCCAAGCATCTGGGGTCCGTTGTGACATAACTTACATACACAGTGGTGTCATATGAAAATAAAACATATCTACAGTCCAAGAAACATGCTTTATATATTGAAAAGAAGACTCAATATAAACATTACTACCCTTCCCGAAATGTGCAGACTAAGACTTTTTGCATAAATTGGTACGCAGAACACCAAATAATTAAATGCACAAAATATGCTGCAAAATAACAGGGACAGGGCAAATAATCTGTATAACGAAGTGTGCAGCATGATATTGCAAGTATTTTATATCCCTATCCTATTGTGAATGCTGCCAAATATTCTCACATTCCAAAAACGGTCCCTAGATTTGGATTCCTGTCTCAGAATTCTGTCTCAGATAGGGATTTTAACAACGTACAAAATGTAGACGGCTCCCTAGAGCCAAGCATCGATATTTGGTTTCACATTTTAAATAGTGATACATGCTATTGACACGTGCTTAAATATATTTGACAAGACACTTGGGTTGGGTAGTTCTCGTAATGGACTATTCTCTGACAGCGCACCCTTTATCTCAGGGGTAGGCAACCTTTCAGTACTCCAGATGTTGTGGACTGCATCCCCCATAATGCTCTGACAGCCAAATTGCTGGTAAAGCATAAAGGGAGATGAAGTCCACAACATCTGGAGTGCCGAAGGTTGCTTAGTCCTGTTTTAGCCAGTAAGACAATTTAGACCTTGATAATAACCAACATTTTATAAACATGTTTAGAGATGTGGGGACGGAATCATGTCATATTCCGGCTCCCAGCATCACCATAGAGGGCACACGAGGGAGCAGGAAGATCATCAGCTCAGATGGCACTCCCTCGCCGCCGTCTGACTCTGTCCTCACCCCAGCCTGGTCAGGTATATTGCTGCTGAGTAGGTGCCTGCCTCTGGGACAAGCAGGTGCCTACTCTGCATTGCTGCTCTCGGCCTGCTTTGCACGGTGCCCCCCACCTCTTGGCACAGTGCACCCCGTGCATCCGCCCAAGATTGGCCCTGGCAGGTCCTGCAGTATTACTAAGGGGAACAGCGTTCCTGCTGTGGAAAAAGTGCAGGAACGCCGCTCCCACGCGTTCCTGCAGAACTCGAGTCAAGGACTGATGATTTATGTGCCAATAAATAAAATAATGTCTGAGTGCATTGATTTGAGGATACAGCAAGTAAAAGTAACCTGGAACCCCAGCCCTTATGAAAGATGGAAATCTAGCAAAGTATTGGTAGACGTATTGCCAGGATATATTGTCTGTCTCCGTTTCATGTGAATAGACGACTTGATACAGACGTGCTTTTATTCATTGATTACAAATTTATCATTTAGATCAGGCATAGAATGTGTATTCTCTAAACAACCAACGATAGTAATATAGGAAAAATCTGCAACTCTGGTACGGTCATAGCTTATTAAGTTATTTTAACCCAACGTTTGCTTTTTGGTTTTAAATCCACTACAATTTGCCGTTTAGTGAATAAACACTATCGTGTTTTATTATTCATGATTAAATTTCCCTCCCTCTAGGTGGAGCTAGAGTGACATGTTTTCAGGTTTCTATATGTATCACATTAATTATTCCATACAAATTATTAACTCCTACATGTTCTGTGCTTTGTTTTTTTTTTTTGTTTTTTTTTATCCAAACAAAAATGGAAATGGGCATAAAAAAAAAAAAAAAAAAAAAGAATTGAAAATTCAGGTTTGTAATGTAAAAAAAGCAGGAATAGTCAATTGAGTTCCAATTTATATGGCTTTTAGTTTTCCAACGTTTTCAAACACCACAAAAAATAAATAAATAATAATTTTGTGTATTTTTCCTCTTTTAGAGGGTATATAAAGTTGGACATTTACAATAATGTTTAACCCTACTTTGCATGTTTCAATATTTTTTGCCTATACTCAGTCGTTTCCCTTATATCTCCTTGTTACCATGCGCGACACACTCACTTTGTGACAAGACGGTAATTAAAATGGCTGTGGCTATCATTAGCGATTACCAGCAGTTTTCTTGCTATCAAACTTAACAGTCAATGACTGTCAATCAACGTCTTCCATAAATTTTTACATTTCTCACAGACATTAATGGGAAATTCTAAATACAGAGTAAAACTTGTTTTTTTTTTATGCTAAAATGTAATATTTAAAGAAACACTCCAAACACATAAAGCTCTCACTTGTTCAATTGCTTTATGTGTGAAGAGTGTGCCCTCTTTTTTCATTTTACAAAAGGTGCCTATTTCAGTAGTAATTGGCACATTTATCAGTCTGATATGTAAATGGGAATTTACTAAAGGGCAACCTATTGAGCTTATCTAAAACCTTTGCCCAATCTCAGAGTTTTTATATTCTGTTTGTTGCAATGCAATTACCTAGGCTTTCCCTAAGCTAAAAGTGTAATCCAGACCTGGACCCTGGAGGGATATCAGCTACACCTTACTGACGAGGCTCAAAGACGTCTGAAACTATTGTCAGGGTTGCTGTATCTCACGTGCAGAGGGAACTTGCCCACATTTTGGATCTGGACAGATGTTATAGATAGGATCAGTCTGATATTTAAATGGTATAGGTTATATCTGTAATGGCACAAGTGAGCTATTTTGAGACCTGAGCGTGGATTTACCAAAGGGAAAGCTATTGAGTTTATCCAAGCTTCTGTCCATTCTCATAGTTCTCATGTTCTCTGTTTTGTGTCAATGCATTTGGTTTGCTTCTCCCATATTTATAAATTAAGCACCTGCCCTCAAACGTCTTCTCATTAAGCTGCATTGGGAAGTCGGTAATCCTACAGAAAGTATGGGCTAAGGATGAGGTGGAGGGCTTGTAAAGTTTGCAAATAAGAGATCTGCAGCTTTTGCAAGATGTTTTTAGATAGCCACCAATGAAAAAAGCATAATTAAAGGGACACTATAGTCACCAGAACAACTACAGCTTATTGAATTTGTTCTGGTAAGAGAATCATTACCTTCAGGCTTTTTGCTGTAAACACTGTCTTTTCAGAGAAAGTGCAGTGTTTACATTACAGCCTAGTGATAACTTCACTGGCCACTCCTCAGCTGTTAGAGATCCTTCCTGGGTCATGGCTGCCTAAAATGCATCCACACATTAAGTATCTCCTCCCTCTGCATGCAGACACTGAACTTTCCTCATAGAGATGCATTGATTCAATTCATCTCTATGAGGAGATGCTGATTGGCCAGGGCTGTGTTTGACTTGTGCTGGCTCTGCCCCTGATCTGCATAGTTGACAGTCTCAGCCAATCCTATGGTGGAAGCACTGTGATTAGATCAGGCTACCACTTCTGATGATGTCAGCAGACAACTTGCTATTCTGAGGCAAACAGCATGCAGAGCTACAGCTTCAGGCTTGAATACAGTACGATTTTGCTATATTTAGGGAGCCATGAGGGGTCCAGGGGGGCTAGATGGAGGTTTTAACACTATGGTCAGGAATACATGTTTGTGTTCCTGACCCTATAGTGTTCCTTTAAATAAATGCATGTTTTTATTAGTGATATATCTACAAATTAGTGTTTTGGGCAGCAGAGTTTTCCTTTAAACCAGGTCTTTAACCGGATTTGCCATATGGTGTCTATGACCCTGGAGTTAGATGGGGCTCCAGCACCATGAAGATAATTGACCAAAGTTGACACCATTTGCCATTCCTACACTAAGAGTGAGGAGAGGAAGGGAGGCAAATTGGTAAGTTGCTTCTCTGTCGTAATGAACTTGAAAAAAATAAATTTCTGGACAGATGAAAATTTTCTGTATTTTCTTTTTAGCTGCAAACATCTACAGGGCTATATATGAACAGTGTGTAACAGCTGCATTTTAACATCACGTTGGAAATAAGCCAACAATGAAGTTTGTATGGGGCACCCATTGTACCTGTGTCGGAGGGCAAATCCTTATACATTGGCAACAGACAATCAAAAAGCAGACAACTGTGAATAAATATATAAAACAGCCATCATGCAGGAAGCACTTTATATTAAAATACAGTGAAAGTCTTCCAATAGAAAACTGAAGTTTCGAGCTACATATAAATAAAGTGAAATAACCCGTTTGCACTGTAAAAAGTTTCATTGCTGGAAATAAATTTATCTCAGCGTAAAACTCATAGAAAATTATAACTACTGACAAACAAATATTCCTCCTTTTCTTCATAAATTCTGTATCGTAAAATTGCGCATTGTTCTTCTTGTTCTTGTGTCAACTTCTAATAAATTAACAGCAGAGACATGACTGTATTTCACAAGTATTTCTCCTTGAGATTTATTTTCTTGTAAAGATTACGGTAATTCAGTAACTATTTGGCGGTTGTGAAGCTCTTATAATTCATACTAAATGCAGACGGTGCAACAGCAGTAGATGCAGAGTTTAACGCATTAGAAAAGTACGATTTGCTAGATGATGGTAAAAGGAGCCCCCGGGGAGTGTTGATGATTTCTGTTAGATATCAGTATTATTGTGATATAAGGTACTTTTATGATAAATAGAATAGCAAAATAAGTGCAAATATTGAAAAATAAAACGGTTTATAACTGCTACAAATGTTACAGAAAAGAGGATACAGCTGAACTCAAACAGTCATCTTTTAATTGACTGCTTTGTGTTTACAGCCCATCAGAATTCCAATCATGGCTTGAGAAAGACACATAGGAGTGTAAATGTAAAAGCGACAAACCAATCTGCTGTAAAACATATATATATATATATATATATTTATGAAATTTCAACATCCAAATGTCACGTCATAATGGAATTTTCTAAAGGTTGACACTGCGGCACCATTTCATACTTGTTCCAGTGCCACGTTTATTGGCGTGAATAGTGTCACATGATTTAAAATGAAACAGCATTCTCAAACAGAATCCACGTTTTAAGCCCATGTTTTATTATGCCTCATTTCCACCGAGCGGTACGGGTCGGGTCGGTACAGTTCGCAAGGGTTAGAATGGTCAGCCTATTCAGGTGAGCGTTTCCACTGCAAGTCGGACCGCCAGGGGGCATGCAGGGTTTAGACTAAATGCCTAGCGTGTCATTTGTCGTGAGCATTGAAGTTTTCCTGTCCGCCAATCAATGGATTGTATAGTGTGACGCCAGTAGCTCCGCCCTGACCGTACCGTACCATTTCCTATGGCCAGCAATCTGAAGGGGGACCAGGAATGGTGCGGTTTGGTTCAGTTGTATGGGCCACTTTCATAATGGAAACACTCAAAATAGCGTACCATACCGAACCGAACCGTACCGCTCAGTGGAAACGAGGCATTAGAGTACAAACTGAACTACGCTTATAAGTGCAAAAGCAATATTAATAGCAAATATAGACGTAATAATAATATCAACACAATAAAAATAAACAGAGAAAAAGTTCTAAAATAATGTTGGATACATAAAAAACTTAAAAAACCTAAATTCTGTAAAAAAACAATGTTTCAAATGGCTAGTGAAAAGGTCCAAAGTTTATAGTAATCGGGTCAGCCCATAGAATCCTATTGCAGCTCTTAGAATGTAGCTTCCTTTGCACTCCTCAATTCTACAGTTTAGGAGACAGGACCTAAAAAATGCACAATGGAAAACAAGGCTTCTCTAGTGTAGTAACCTTTAGTAAGAGCATTATATAAAAGACACCAAACATGTTAAAAGATCTAAATTATCATAAAAAGTGTGAATGAGATAGAGGTGCCCACTTCCCTGGATATAGTTCACTCACAAGATCGAGAGGACAAAAGCATGTAACAATCTCCTCATTGGACTCTTTTGATCTGTTGTGGATATGACAGGCTGGATTTGCTGAAATCTCTGGTTTCACACAAATGCTGTTCACTATTAGGACAAATCCTTTGTTGGCAATGCAGCCCTCCAAGAAAATCAATCAGGCTCTCTCTGTGAAGTTGATGAAAGATTCTAGGACAGGGGTGGCCAGAAAGTAGATCTACAGTAGCCTTGCTCCTAGAAATTCGATCTGTAGGATCCTTGCTCCAAGTAAAGAAACATAGTTGCTTCAGTTTTGCAAGAGAAATCTCCTCTGTGCTGATTGGCTTGATAGCTCGTGAAGATAGTTGGAATCCAGTCATAGCGGTCAGCCGTGTCCTATCTGAGGTCATAATTACAGAAAGGCTACAACTCATATGATGGAGCTGGAGCCCTCCCAAGGCCCGAAAACAACGACAGGGTTAGGAGACTTTCCCTTAACATTAATTTTGCATTATTTTTATATATTCACCATGCTCTTACAGCCAGGGGCGGACTGAGAACCCTCAGGGCCCCCGGGCAAAATAAATCAAGGGCCCCCTTACAGGCCCCACCCATACTCCGCAGCAAGCGCCACCCATGTCCCGCCTCCATGCACCGCCTCCAGCCACACCCTACACAATCTTTAGACACAAGGAACAAAAGTGCAATAATCCCTTCAAGGCCCCAGTAGAGACTACAATTGAGGGCTAATGGGCCATGGAGGGGGGGTCTTTCTAGCAGAGGCTATCTCAGTGTCCTTTAGAGAGTGTGTTAGAAAGAATCCCCTCCAGGCCCTATTAGAGACTACAATGGAGTCTAACAGGCTTGGAAGGGGGTCTTTCTAACAGAGGCCATCTCAGTGTCCCTGCTGGAAACAGTCGCCTCCAGGCCCCAGTAGAGACTACAATTGAGGGCTAATGGGCCATGGAGGGGGGGAGCATTCTAGCAGAGGCTATCTCAGTGTCCTTTAGAGAGTGTGTTAGAAAGAATTTCCTCCAGGTCCCATTAGAGACTACAATGGAGTCTAATGGGGCCTGGAGGGGGGTCTCTCCAACACTCTGGTTCCTATTCACAATATAGCAACACAACATAGCTGATACCTAGGCCAAGTTGGCTCCTCTTACCTTAATTACTGTTGCTGGCTGGCAGTCTGTGGGCTTGCTGGAAGGCTGTGGGCTTACTGGCTGCGGCTGGCAGGCTGTGGGCTTGCTGGCTACTGCCAGCAGGCTGTGGGCTTGCTGGCTGCGGCTGGCAGGCTGTGGGCTTGCTGGAAGGCTGTGGGCTTACTGGCTGCGGCTGGCAGGCTGTGGGCTTACTGGCTACTGCCGGCAGGCTGTGGGCTTGCTGGCTGCGGCTGGCAGGCTGTGGGCTTGCTGGCTGCGGCTGGCAGGCTGTGGCTTGCTGGCTGGCAGGCTGTGGCTTGCTGGCTGCGGTTGGCAGGCTGTGGGGTTGCTGGCTTTAAGCCTAACTGGTGGCCTGTAGACTGGCTGGCTGTCTACTGGCCAGCCTGTGGGCTGGCTGGCCTGTGGGTTGGCTGGCTTGCTGGCTACTGGGGCACTCGTAGATTATTTAAAGAAATAATCCATGCACAATAACCACTACTACTCTGTGTAGTCGTTATGGTGCCAGGAGGGCCGGGCCCCCCTCCCAGAGTAAGTAGTCAAACCGTTTAAGAACAGTTTGACAACTTACCTGGGGTCTGCTGGGATATGAGGCTGTAGTAGGGTATAGGAGCAGTGGTGCAATGTGTAAGGGGTGCAGTCTGTGTGAAAGGTTCAGTGTGTGTGAGGGGGTGTAGTGTGTGAATGTGTAGGGTGTGTGGGGCAATGTGTGTACGAGGGGGCTGTGTATGTGTGTGGCAATGTTAGTATGGGGGGCTGTGTGTGTATGGGTGGGCAGTGTATGTGTGTGTGTGTGAGGCAATGTGTGTAAATGTATATGGTGTGTGGGGGCAGTGTGTGTGTATGGTGTGTGTGGGGGCAGTGTGTGTGTATGGGGGGCAGTGTGTGAATGTGTATGGTGTGGGGGCAGTGTGTTTATGGGGCTAAAGTTCACTCTCACCACTGCGACCACCAGGAATACCTGGTGGTCACAGTGTTGAGTGAACTCTAGCCCGTAGCTCCAGGGCTAGAGTTTACTCTTGCAAGAGCCGTAACGTTGCCGTGGTAACCGCGGCAACGATCTGTGCTCGCGCAAGAAGGACCCAGAGGAGCTGCAGGCTGAGCTCCCGGGTCCTCTCTTCCACCCTCCCCTGCCGGCTGCCCGCACGGTGCCTGCGGACAGGGGAGGGGGCAATTGCCCTCCTCTTACTCCCCCCTCCCCCTCTTCTTACCCCCTTCTTACTCCCACTCTCTTCTTACCCCCATTCTTACTCTCCCCTCTTCTTACTCCCCCCTCCCCCTCTCCTTACTCCCCCTTCTTACTCTCCCCATCTTCTTACTCCCCCTCCCCCTCTCCCTCTTCTTACTCCCACCTCTTCTTACTCCTCCCTCTTCTTACTCCTCCCTCTTCTTACTCCCCCCTCTTCTTACCCCCTCCCCCCTCTTCTTACCCCCCTCCCCCCTCTTCTTACTCCCCCTTCCTCTTTTTACTCCCCCTCCCCTCTTCTTACCCCCTTTACTCCCCCCTCTCTTCTTAATCTCCCCTCTTCTTACCCCCTCCCCCCTCTTCTTACTCTCCCCTCCCCCTCTTCTTACTCCCCCCTTCCTCTTTTACTCCCCCTCCCCCTCTTCTTACTCCCCCCTCCCTTCTTACCCCCTCTCTCTCTTCTTACCCCCCTCCCTCTTCTTACCCCCTCCCTCTTCTTACCCCCTCCCTCTCTCTTCTTACCCCCCTCCCTCTCTCTTTTTACCCCCCTACTCCCCTCTCTCTTTTTACCCCCCTCCCTCTCTCTTTTTACCCCCCCCTCCCTCTCTCTTTTAACCCCCCCTCTCTCTTTTAACCTCCGCTCCCTCTCTCTTTTAACCCCCCCACCCTCTTTTAACCCCCCCTCCCTCTCTCTTTTAACCCCCCTCCCTCTTTTAACCCCCCCTCCCTCTTTTAAACCCCCCTCCCTCTCTCTTTTAACCCATCTCTTTTAACAACCCCCCTCTCTCTTTTAACCCCCCTCCCTCTCTCTTTTTACCCCCCTCCCTCTCTCTTTTAACCCCCCCTCCCTCTCTCTTTTAACCCCCCTCCCTCTCTCTTTTAACCCCCCTCCCTCTCTCTTTTTACCCCCACTCCCTCTCTCTTTTAACCCCCCCTCCCTCTCTCTTTTAACCCCCCCTCCCTCTCTCTTTTAACCCCCCCCCTCCCTCTCTCTTTTAACCCCCCCCCCCCCCCTCCTCCTCCTCCCCTCCCTCCCTCTCTCTTTTTACCCCCTCCCCGTAGCGTGGCCGAGAGGCTCTGCGTCCGCGGTGCCGACCGGATTGATAGGAAAGTGCACACACACTGAGTGTGCACCTTCCTGTCAGTCCGGCCGGGTACAGGAAACAGAAACTCCTGTTCCGCGCGGAACAGGAGTTTCTGTTTCCTGTACCCGGCCGGACTGACAGGAAGGTGCACACTCAGTGTGTGTGCACCTTCCTATAACTCCGGCCGGCACCGCGGACGCAGAGCAGCTCGGCCACGCTACGGGGAGGGGAGGTGAGAAGCTGCAGCCGCCTGAGCGCTCTTAAGAGAGCGCTCAGGCGGCTGCAGCATTTAAAGGGGCGGCCGGGCCCCCTGATGGCGGGCCCCCCTCCCGGCCGGGCCCTCGGACCATGTCCGAAGTGCCCGACCGGTCAGTCCGCCCCTGCTTACAGCAGATTATTAAAATACATTTTAGCACATTTAGCACTATTTATTGCATCTCCCAGGTTGAAATTAGTGTAGGACCCACCGATATTGGGGTACTGTGAAGATGTGGTGGGCTTAACACAATGTGGCTATATGGTTATACTGAATCCCTATATTATAGGCAATTTTAAATAGCCTTATAGAATTTAGAAATTTATTTTTATGTGTGCGCTGTTCCTTAGGTATTATGTGTTATTCTGTTCTGTATTAGACATTTAGAGTTAGGCTAGGGTTCACAGATATTAGGATTATGACGTCTTGTGGAAGTTAAAGGGACACTCCAGGCACCCAGACCACTTCTGCTCATTGGAGTGGTCTGGGTGCCAACTCCCACTACCCGTAACCCTGCAAGTGTAATTATTGCAGTTTTTCATAAACTGCAATAATTACACTTGCAGGGTTAACTCCACCTCTAGTGGCTGTCTATTAGACAGCCACTAGAGGTCACTTCCTAGTTTCTAGCACAGGTTTCCTGTGCTAGAGCGTCGCTGGACGTCCTCACGCTGTGTGAGGACCTCCAGCGTCGCTCAAAACCCCATAGGAAAGCATTGAAATGATTTTTCAATGCTTTCCTATGGGGAGACGTAATGCGCATGCGCGGCATTTCCACGCATGCGCATTAGGTCTCCTCGGCCGGTGGGCAAGATTAATCTCGCCCACCGGCCGACGTAATCACAAGGAGGAGTGTCGCGGAGGCGGAGACAGCGGCGAGGGACATCGCCGCTGTCCCAGGTAAGTGACTGAAGGGGTTTTCACCCCTTCAGTAACTGGGGATTGGGGGTGGGAGGGAGAGGGACCCTCCAGTGCCAGAAAAACGGATCGTTTTTCTGGCACTGGAGTTTCCCTTTAAAGTCAGGAATTCATGTTATCAACACTTTCACAATAGACACACACTACTAAAACAGAAATAAACACTACCAAAAAATGCAGCCTACCTAAATAAAATAAAGAAACTATTGGCCTATTTTTTTTATATATATCTAACATACATATACTCCTTGAAATATAAAACGTGATGTAAATTGAAGTTAGATGAAGCAGAACTGTAGGTTCCTAAAGTAGGAATTAACTGTGGATGGACTACAAACACACAGAAATCTCTCCTCAGGTTATTAATGTTTTAAATAGCGGTAAATTGGCCAGCCGTGGGTAGAATGTGGTCTGCCACTGTTGACGTGAGTGTAGAAAAACCAGACACCTCAGTGGCTTTGAGACTTAATATTTATAGATTTTGAAATAAGTACTAGTAAAAACTATTAACGTTGATGCCCTCAGGAAATGCACATTTGAATATGGCTTGGTCGAATGGTTGGTATGCTGGTCATTCTGCAAATAGACTGAACAGGCTAGCTTCTTTCATAGGAAAAATGTATCTTTCCTTTTCCTTTCTGGTTTCTTTTAGAAACAAAAAGCTTGTTAAATAGTAATAATTGCACAGATATATGGTATGTTTGGGCGTTTACAAGAGGGAACAAAATAAGGCATTAACAATACGGCGGCTGGCATGAGCGTCAGGATCTTCACGTCTCTTCGTAAAGCTAGCATTAAGCTATATAATATTCCTCCTCTTGATTTTCAAGCACTGACATACATCACACCCTAAAACATGTTTCATAAACTGAATACAGACCGCAAAAGACCACATTCAATTGTCTGTTTTTGTTGGAAAGGTCAACGTTTTTGGATCCTGCCATCTCGAGTTTGTTCTCTGGTGTTCTGCTTTTGGGGACAAAAGGGAACTGTCCCCAAAATCTATAGCGCTTCACTAGATACATTCAGGGCTCTGAGACCCTGAAGTGAGCACTGAAACAGTGGTCCCTACTGGATCTAGCCATAGTGGGCTGGCCTGTGTGATTGGCAGGCAGCCTGGCGTGCATTTACCCTGGCTGACCTGCCAGCCAATTGGGCAGACCCGCCACCCATTCGATGCGGGTCAATGATGCAATCTGCACAACAGGCCTGCCCCCTTTTTACACTGCCCACCTACATCCCAATTCAAGGGATGCCAATGATGGTGGTAATGCACACCATACAATTCTGTGCCAACTGTGGCATATAGTTCTATTTAGTATTCAACCAGCAAGGACATCATTGATTCAGCTAAGCAATGTGACAATGAACCAAATGAATCCAGTAGCATCCAGAACAATTTGATTCTGTAGATAAAGGATCATTGAAGACAAAAAGCCTTTCAAGAATATCCTTTGGATTCTTGAAGGTCTTTGTGTCTACAATGTATTAAAGGAAGAACACTATATTACTCCACCCACCTGATTACTCTTTTGAAATGGCAATCTTAGGATATAATGTACAGTAGTATCATGATTTTTCAAATGGCAGACTACAGAAAACAAATTGCAGATCTCATTATCTCTCTGTAATGCAGAAACCACCTAGGAATGCCACACGATGCATTTGTAAACCTTTAAATAGATTGCATAGATCCTCCTCTTCCTAAAATAGGTCTTATGTAAGAAATCTCATAAATTTACAGATTTTGTTCAAAGGCACATTTTATTGCTGTGTGCACCTCAATTATGTTTCTGTAAAGTCAAACATTTATTACATACTCATCCATAGAATCACACATTCATGTTCCAGTGCCAACCGATTGTACCCAAAGTATCAGTAAAATATTTATGTTCTTTACATTTAACCAAATAAAGAAAAATCAACACGAAAGTGCTGGAAGAGACTTAAATGGGGGACATTGAAGATCTTTGTAAAGAGTAAATAGGGAGCACTTGCGTGATAGTGAAAACAGCAAAAATCGCAAATGTTTATTTTAGGACCAGTAATTTAAGAAATGTTTAATTTTAAGGTATGATTAAAGATAGCATACTAAAAAGAAACCCAAGAAAAAAGCTTTTAGCACAATATAATGGAACATTATTGATGGGTACAAAGAGACTAGACACAATATATATTGTACGGTAGGTATTTTACCACCACTTGAAATATATTTTATTTTGCCCTAACCTTCTGACTGTTTTGCTGACAAAAATCAAAATAATGATCAACGTGAATAATAATAAATAAAAAAAAGTTAAATCAGTGATAGCAGTTTAAAAATAAAAATGGAATTGACTTGGGTTATGTGCTAATGTGTCATTGTAACAAAAATGTCATTGTAACTAAACGTTTGCTCTAGTAATTAACTCTCTTAACCCCTTAAGGACCAAACTTCTGGAATAAAATGGAATCATGACATGTCACACATGTCATGTGTCCTTAAGGGGTTAACTAAGAAATAAGACATCAATGCATAGCAGCAGACTAAGGGAAATTTACATTAATTCATAAAAAACCACCATCTTCAATGCTTTATAATCGAGAAGGATTTGACTTTTTGGTCTTAAATTTGCAAATGTGTTATTCTATTCAGCACAAGTCACGGTTTCATCTATAAACACTTGCGTAGTTTACGAGTGCAGCTTTGTATCATTCTGTGAAGTCAAAGTGTGTGCAATGTTCTTGCAAGACATTGTCAACACACTCAAAGATCATTGCCATCTGATTAAGCAGGTATGCAGTCTGGGTTATCCAGTTTGTAAACATATGTACCTGTTGCAGTGTCTAGAAATGATTTTGGAGGGGTTGTGAGTGTTTGAGCTGTGAGGTCTGTGAAGATGGAGGTGCCTCAGTGGTCTGTGGTTGGAACCCACAAATGTGGTGTCAGCAAATTGCCACGTTTATAGCAACGTATCGCGGGTGGGAGATCAGATTGTTTTGGAAAATGCATTTTTTTTGCTTAATCAAACCTCAATCCTGCGAGTTAATTAAGCTGTAAGAGATCTCCAGGCTAATATATCAAAAGTAAAATCTTGTATAAGAATACAAAATGTTTATTAAACTTAAAGGAACAGTCCACACACTTAAAGCACTTTAGCTTGCTGAAATACTTTATGTGTAAAGAGTGTGTGTTCTTTTTTTCATTTCATTTCAATACAAATGGGCACATTTATGAATTGAACTTGTTACATCCCCATGGCTGTCAGACAGCAGAACCTGTTACTTCCTGGTTGTTTAGCTCAGTGGAGCTAAATTCAAGAGGCAGCACTTGCAAAGACATAATTGAGCTGCACTGGGAAGTCTGTGATTGGACAGACACAACGTCTGGGCAGGGTTAGAAGGGGAGGGCTTGCAAAGGCAGCAAACAAGAGATCTGCAACTTTTTCAGACTGTTTTTTACACACCCAACGAAAAAAAAATGCACATTTTAATACATGCATGTTTTCATCAGGGGTATATTTACAAAACAGTGATGTGTAGTTATTTATTTGATTATATAGGCAGTGGGAGTGTCCTTTTAAATATACTTATCTTAGCAAAAAGGCGTGGGTTGAATCCAATGTATTTTTATATAAAAATCCTTTGTTATTATGGAAAACCGTGGTTATTTTTCAATAGTGTTCATGGACCCTTTAAATAAACCACAAACACTCTTTATTTTGTCACACTTATTTATTTTCTGCCAATAATTATTTTTTTGAATTTTTTATTTTTGTTGTGCATAGGAGGTTACAACATTGCTTGTATAGCCACAGCAGCTCTGACAAGTGTAGTATTTGTAAAATTGTGAACATATTTGTGGCATACGAGGAACTGGCACATTTTTTTGGTTCAGTAGATGAGTTTTATAACATTTAGTAGTTGCTAGGCGTTACATAATATCAAGTAGTTAGTATACAGTTACATGCAAGTAATATGTTTAGTTAGGCACATGCTTAGGTATGAACGATATAATATCACCCCTTACGCCCCTTAGCTACACATGGATGCAGTAGGTAAGGCCTGAGAGATACACTATCAACCCCTAGCCACTTATAGCTATACATGAATGCATTTAGCACAGTAAGGCAGGTAGTATTTCGATATATTTGAACTGGGGAGAGTAAGGACTATTTAGGTCATGCTTAGAAGGTCCCTTTGTGTCTGGAAAGTCCTGCCTTCCGTGGAGTCAGCTTGTTCCCACTGTTGTCTGGTGGTCTGCTCGTGTTGCGGCTGCTGTGGGCTGGCTAGCCGGTGCTGCATGGGGTGCTGTGCGACATCCGATTATCTGGACTTGGACCCCGGAGTTTCCAAAAGGTGATGTGGTGCAGAGTGGGAGATGGTGTGCTCTGCCGGTCTGGTAGTTGCAGGCTTGGTGCGTTGTGCCCTTTTTCCCGCCGCTAGTTGCTGATCCCTCTCCTTATCGGAGCTGAAAGCTTAAAGAGAATTCCACGAGGTAAGTGTCCCAGTAGGGCGCCATAGTGCGAGTACACGGCTGGAGCTTATGGGTGGCTGATCCTGTAGAGCTGTTGAGCCACGTTTGTTGGATGCAGCGTTTGTGGGGTAGGTATCTCCCGCTGAGATCTTGAAGTTAGGTGCGTGTTCCCCGCCATTTTAAATTCTGCCTCTGGCAGTACTGCGAGGCCTTAGTCCCAATCGTGATGGTCAGGGTTTCAGGGTGAGGACCGGGATCACCCCCCCGGTCCAGAGGGGGGGGGGGAACAGAGCCGGTTCCTCGAGGGCCTAAGCCCCAGGCTGGGCACTGTTCGGCGGGATAGCGGGGCGGCGGCCGTCCGCTCCACTCACCGCCGGAGTAGGCCTCAATTTCAGCATCGAAGATTTCCCTCCCAGGGGACTAAAACTCAGCGAGCTAGCCTCTCCCTGGGTCCAGTGCACTATGCCCGTCGAGGGCCGCCGTTGCTGGCCGGAATATTTGCCAAAAGTTTCAGTTTAATTGCTGAAAGGCTCAAGTTTTGCTGGAGCTGCTCTGTCTTGCGACCGTCCAGCTCGGCGGTCCGGCCCCGCCCCTTTCTGGCAATAATTATTTAATGCATACAGACACATTTTTGTTACAATGACACATTAGCACCTAACCCAAGTCAATTCCATTTAGACCCAAACAGACACTGCAGGTTTGTGGGGATACCGTGATCCCATTAATATATTTTTGGTTTTCAAACAACTTTTACAGACAGCTGTTTTGACAAAAATCTTAAATTGTTTACAAATGTTTCTGAGCACTGTTAAGCAGCGCTCACATTAATCCAATCATTATATGGTATATTCGTTTTTTCCAACGAAAAAAATATTAATTAAGTTGATTGTTTCATTCTACAAGGGAAAAGAACAGTCTGTATTACATTAAACCCTCATTATCATGTTCTACTTGTCATAAAACTTTGAGAACCATGGACACCAAATAAAACGTTTGGGGCAGGTAGCCATCCGTGGCTGGGTCTTTAGTGAAGAGTATTAATTAATTTCATTTTGTTTTAACTATATCCCAGTTTAGATTAAGCAAGTTCAATGGAAGAAAAAAAAAGTCAGATGTCATATAAGGATTTTAAAAAAACAAAACAGATTTTCATATAATTTTAAAATAAACATTTTAAGCATGCCAAACTTGATCCAGCTTTACCTTCTTCCCAAGTCAATAATACGCGTGGCTATAAATTGGGTAATAACTGGTCTACCTCTGGACATATTTTGACATTTTAAGAAAATGTATTTGTATAATTTGTTTAAATATGTTGACAGTACTGCTTTCATACGAGGGAATTATCAGCATTATATGCAAATAATTGGTCATATAACTTTAAATATTCTCAGCTTGTAAACAGGAATCATTTTTTGCTATTTACACATTTCGAGGTTAGTTGGACTTTGAAATATTTATTTTTGTATCCAAACCCAGCACTTTGCTTCAGTTACTGAGTTTTCAAAATTTGAAAGTGTAGCATAACAATCGAAATGCCACAGGTGGGCTCTCGTGTCAAGAAAACTCTTTTTCATGTAAAGTTCTCCTTCCCTAGTTTTAAAGTATCCAAATGTAATTTTAGTTTAACTTGGATGGAATCACAAGGTAAATTTCGAATTGTTTCATCATCTCAAACATTGTGCTCCCACTTCTAAAATTAGTATTAAAGTGGATCTGTCACACCAATTACACCACCGATTAAAACATGGAAAGCCATCCATATCTTGTATTAACCATTTTCTTGTATTTTTCTTGTATTAACCATGTATTTCTCGGTTTTATCTTAAAGGGACACTATAGTCACCCAGACCACTTCATCTCAATTAAGTGGTCTGGGTGCCAGGTCCCCCAGGTTTTAACCCTTCAGATGTAAACATAGCAGTTTCAGAGACATTACTATGTTTACATTGCAGGGTTAATCCAGCCTCTAGTGGCTGTCTTCTTGACAGCCGCTAGAGGCACTTTCTGTGATGCTGGATGCGAAAATCGCATTCAGCGTGCAGAACGACCATAGGAAAGCATTGAGAAATGCTTGACTGTTTGAACGCATGCGCATTCAGCTCCAGTCGGGAGCTGATGTCGGTGGGGGAGGAGAGGTCACCAGCGCCGAGGGAGCCCGGTGCTGGATTAAAGTAAGTAACTGAAGGGGTGGGGGGGACCTAAGGGTTATATAGTGTCAGGAAAACGAGTTTGCTTTCCTGACACTATAGTGATCCTTTAAAGGACCTCTAAAGGCATCCAGACCACTTCATCTCAAGAAAATGGTCTGGGCGCAGGAGTACTTTAGTTTTAACTGTGCAATGTAAAAGAAGGCAGTTATGCAAGAACCACAATGTTTCCAATGTAGTGTTAAGCACACCTCTAGTGGCTGTGCATCCTAACGATCTCTGCTAGGGAGGCGGAGCAGGCTCACTTTTCAAACGTTCACGGGACACCAAAATAACTAGGGAACACTATAGAGTTTAGAATACGTTTGTATTTTAATGCTATAGTGTTCCTTTAAAAAAAAAAACTGAACATTTATGGTTTTTCCTGAGCTATTTACAGATGCATTGGGGACATTCACAGCAATCGCTGTGATCCACCAGTCAAATTTTACTTGGATCCATGCTTTTTTTTTTTACCCTAACCAGAATGACCTTTTTTACATATTTAAAAAAATACAATAAAAATAGCATCATTTTGTGCAGTCGAGAACATTTTGTTTTTGCAGCTGCATCAGATGCAGGTTTTGATACATGACAATTTATTAGGAGTTTATCGATTCTAGAAGAATACTTTGCGATTTTCTACTGTCCTGAGAGACCATATATATGTTATCTGCATTTCAGTTCTTGGAGCTTGGTTAGAGACAGGTGATCAGTACTTACCTTTTACTTACAGATATGATGTCATTTCGGGGACACTGCAGGCACTATAAGCACAACGCTTTTTGTGTCGTCACGCCATTTTTCTTAAAACCGGTTTCAAATTTTTTTAAATTAACAACCAGAACATTCAAAAACCCCACCCCCCTTTAGCTCAGCTTGCGTTATAATAATTAAGTAGTTTCATCCTGTGTCAATTCTACAGTGCTGACAAAGGTAAACTGCAATTTGGAACTTTACTCCAGCCTTCAGCCTCTTACTGCTTGCTTTAAATGTTGGGGAATCCTTGAAATTCCGTCCAACTTCTTAAAAAACAAAAAAAACGAGAACACTAACTTGGGGGAACTGTGCGTATTGCTTCCTAGCACCATAACCACCGCATTAAGATGTAGTGGTTATAGTGCTTGTAGTAGTAACCTGTTAATTTCAAGTTAACTTTACCCTTGCAATGAGAGAAATCTGATCGCTGGCTTGTAGTATTATAGCTTATCCAACGTGAGACAGGCATGGGAGAAAAGCACTTGTATTGTAAAACGTACACTGAGTTCTCGAAAAATCCCCAGAGCTTCTTTAAACTAACTGACTTTTTATATTAGAAGAAGCCAGGGTTGACTTTATAACTTAGTGGCTCTTTAGGTTGTATTAAAAATAGCATCACATCGGTTCGAAATGCAGAACTAATAGTGTTTCAGGTCTGATCTGGTTAGATTTGAATGTAGCTGTTAGTGGGTATGAACCCTAAATCTAAGAAAACCTTTCTGTTTTAACTAGGGGTAATGCAAACACCTTCTCTTAACTGGCCAGAGATTTGGGATTCCTATAACTGGATAGAGGACCACATGGAAAATGTCACTTTTTGGATATTGAGGTTTATAGTGTAGAGATCTACAAGGCTCTACTAATAAGTGGATATTTTTGCCTTCCAATATAAAACATAGACAATAGTGGGTGGAATCAGCCCTGATCCCAGATTTTGTTACATTATATTCACGTCCCGGCACATACCACAGGTGGAGGAAAGATAAGAGGATTTGGGATTGTTATCATTGGATCCTCCTAGAAAAAGAAGATTGCAAAAGAATTTGCTGGTTCTTGTTTGGTTTATTTTTCTGCCACATTCCGGCACATTCAGGCTATTCCTGGTGTACCCGACCTACTTCACGGTTTCCTCTTGACACCGCCCTATTATCCCATCTTTGCACCCTCATTTCTGTTCTCCATCCCAGCTTGCATGTCTTGGTCTCTTCACGTTAGCCTTCTGCTCCCCATCCCCAGTTGTCACACCTTTTTACCCCTTTGTCTCCTAGTTTCTTCCTTTCTCTCATACACCCGTTTCCCTGGGCTTCTCAATTGGGGATCTTTCCTCTCCTCACTTGTTTTCTTAATGGAGTTTTTTATTCATGCACTCTATTTTCTCCCCACAAATACCCCATTCTCTCCTACCCTTGTTCTTGATCTCTGTCTCATTTTCCAAAAGAACATAACTACATTCGTATGTCCTAAATTGCCAGGAGTTCCAGCACCAGGACTGGAAGAAGGATGAACTCTAAAATAATCTCAAAGTAGAGAGAACTCTCCATTCAGTATGAGGCACTCAGATAAATTTGCTACAATGTTATTTATATTGCATACATCTCAGCCAAAGAAGAAAAAAAGTATATACATTAATCCCTTAGTGACCAGACCGTTTTTCATTTTTCTTACCGTTAAGGACCAGGGCTGTTTTTACATTTCTGCGGTGTTTGTGTTTAGCTGTAATTTTCCTCTTACTCGTTTACTGTACCCACACATATTATATACCGTTTTTCTTGCCATTTTTCTAAATATACCATTATTTTCATTATATCATATAATTTACTATAAAAAAGTATAAAATATGACGAAAATATATCTAAAAAAACCCCACACCTTTTGTAACTTTGACATCCAAAATCTGTTACGCATCTACAACCGCCAAAAAACACCTGTGCTAAATAGTTTAAAAATGTGGTCTTAAGTTTAGAAATACCGAATGTTAACATGTTCTTAGCTTTTGTTTTGCAAGTTATAGGGTATTCAATATGGGGTATGTCCAGTCTTTTTTAGTAGCCACTTAGTCACAAACACTGGCCAAAGTTAGCATTTATATTTGTTTGTGTGTTAAAAAACAATTATGAACGCTAGCTTTGGCCAGTGGTTGTGACTAAGTGGCTACTAAAAAAGACTGGACATACCCCATTTGCAATACATTGGGTTGTCTTCCTTTGCAAATGGTATGCAATCATGGGGGTAATTCTCATTCCTGGGCTACCATACGCTCTCAAAGGCAACCTAACCAATCTGACCAATTTAAATGTGAGAAAAACAGAAAATCAAGCCTGTACCTTTCAAAAACACTATAAAATCTGTACATGGGGGTACTGTTATACTTGGGAGACTTCGCTGAACACAAATATTAGTGTTTCAAAACAGAAAAACGTATCACAACAATTATATCGTCAGTCAAAGTGCTGTTTGTGTGTGAAAAAAGGAAACAACTGCACTTTCACTGACGATATCATCGTTGTGATATGTTTTACTGTTTTGAAACACTAACATTCAGACACTGTCGTACAGACACAGGCATACAAATACATAAATACACAGGCTTGTAGTCATACAGATACAGGCATACAGAGCACGGGCGGGGAAGGGGACATGGGCTGAGTAGGGGGACAGGGGCTGAGGAAGGGGACAGGGGTTGAGGAAGGGGGACAGTGGCTGGATGCAGGGAGACAGGTAAGTTAAAAAATCAGAGTCCCCAGCCAGAGACAGGGGATTTGGATTTTTGTGCCCCTCCCTGCTCTGGCACCCTGAGGCGGCTTTCTGAGCCGCTTTATAGATGCGCCGGCCGTGCCTTCATGTTCCTTGTTTTGAAACAAGTAAACGATATGTAAAACCATAGCTATATAGTAAGAGGTAGCAATAATGTCGTAGTGACATCATCCTCTCTCTTCCAATAGTAAATCAGCACAAGCTATAAATAACAGAGACTGCATTCTAAAGACCTCTTCTTTGCTTTGCAATCAGATGAGTTCTCTCTTTACTGTATTTTAATGTTTCCTAGCAGGTGTATACTGCTGTTTCCATTAATTAGCAAAATCCCTGCAGGGTGTTTAATTGCCCCCATTTCATTATTGTTGTGATTTTTTTTTACACATAATTTCTTCATGCTATGGTTTGATCCTTCATTGATGATTTTACATTGTGATCTTAATTTACTCATAGCTAAATATGGTCATGTATTTTTTTTTCTGTTTTTCAGAACTATTACCCCCATACTTTGAACATATACTGGTACATTTTGGCCCTTTCTTACCCTTTTTTAGTCCCTGTATCAGAAATATCCCTGCTTATGGTCCACACGTTGGACAGTTTACCTACTTTTTCTTTGTGTATTTTTCAGTGCTTGATTTGATTTCAGTGCTTCTTACATGTGTGCATGGGCGTCCGCAGGATTTTTTCCGGGGGGGGGGGGGGGCATAATTGTAATGACATCTATGCTTGGCCCCTTTTTGACAGTGTCATGAAGGGGAGGAGCATAGTCGTTATCACATAAAGCCAGGGTGAATAGCGTTTTCACAACTATGGTGTCAGGAATACATGTTTGTATTCCTGACACTATAGTGTTCCTTTAAGCAAATTAAAGGACCGTTCTGGTCACCATAACAACTTCATCTAAATGAAAATGCTATGATGCCAGGAAGCCCCTGGGTGCTCTTTCCTTTAAGGGGTTAAACCGCTCTCAAATGGTTTAACCCCAAAGGCTTCCTCCAGCACCATGTCCCTCAGTGGTGTTCGGCATCTGAAACGGAGTGTCAGGAAGTGCAGATTGACGTCAGGCATGGGTGCCGCTGATTGGCTAGAGTTGACAGTTGACGCTCTAAGCCAATCGCTAGTTCCCGGTTCATAATTGTTTTTTACTTTTTTTAATGAATGGGGAGCTACTGATTGGCTTAGAGTGCCAGCTGACCGCTCTAGCCAATCAGCAACACCCCTACCCAGCGGCATTCTGTGCTTCCTGACAATCAGTAAATAAAAGTGAACACATTAACACTGATTTGTTTTTTTACCTGGGAATATGAGAAGGTCTACAGTTTCCCTGCCAGGCCCGGTACCAAAGCCTTATGATGTGGTGTCCAGAATAAAGTGGAGGGTTCACTTCATTTGTCCTTCCTGCTCCAATCTCCTTTTCTTCATTTGACAGTCTTCTTTTTCTTCTGACACTGTCTTCTATATTTGGCTCCTTCTGCTCCTTTACCTTTCTGCTCCTTTCTGCTTATTTTGCGCCCTTCTGCTCCTTTCTCATTCTGATTCCTTTGTGCTCCTTGCAGACCCTTTCTGCTCCTTCTACTTTAGCTTTGTGCTTCTTGCTGTCCCTTTCTGCTCCTTCTTCAACTTTACCTTTGTGCTCCTTATGTCCCTTTCTACTCCTTGCAGACCCTTCCTGCCCCTTCTCCTTGCATACCCCTTCCTTCTTCTTGCTGCCCCTGCTCCTTGCAGACCCTTCCTGCTCCTTGCTGACTCTTCATTTAGCCTCCCCCCACACCTCACTTGCCTAATCTATAGGCTGCCCCTCCCCCCCAGCCCTCACTCCCCTAATCTATAGGCTATTTAAACCCCCACCCCACCCCATCCCTCACTTACTTGATCTGTAGGCTGTCTTTGTTGCCTGCATGTGTTGCTCCCCTGCGGTTACACTCAGCAGAGAGAAGCAGGGATAGATGCAGCTTCCTATCCCTGTCTCTCTCGGCGCCGGTATTGCAGTTCATTTTAAATCAAACCAAAAATAGCAGAACAGGCTGAAAAATCCAGGGGCCCCCCTTACCCCCCCCTGTGGACGCCCATGCATGTGTGGTGGCTATCTTGGAGGCCTGAGCACAACCACAATTTTCTACTTGTGGTGGCCATCTTGGTTATGGCATTTTTAAGGACTGGAGGTGCTCCAGAAAAACAAAATCTTAGGTAAATCAAAACATTCATTGCCTAAAGCTTCCAGAAATCTATGATTTTTCTCACAAGTGATGGAGAGTAAAGGAAGAGAAACACACAATACTCGCCTTGTGTTCTTAATATAATCATGACATTCTGTCATAGATTAGTAAAATCCTGTAATTAATTTGCAAAAGTATTATGTGCCTGCATGAGTTGTAGACTGCTTTTTTTCTTGAAATCCTCAATAGTAACCTTGGTAGGGGTCAGCAGAGATCTTCTGCTGTACCCTACAGCCCATAGATCTTGGCCTTGAGACTCTTCGATAGTCAAGACTCACCCACTGCCGATGAAGAAAAGTTTAATGAGGCTTGCCCACTGCTACTCTGGTGAAGCAATATGCAGAGGCCATAAAAACGTATTGCTTGGTCAATGATGGATGTTCTCCCAGACCTTCACACATGAGCTGGTGGAGAATCCAGTCACATTAATGACCAAAAAATATCTGGGACTATTACAGGAGCTTCAGTTCCATCGGCCCCTATGTTAATCATACCCTGTTTGTAACACTTACATTAACTCTGTAAATTGTACTTAAATTAAGCAGCATCCTGTACTAGACTGTGCCCAGTTTTGTGTCATTTTTTTTTCGAAATGCTTGCTGGCATTAAGCCTGATATTTCTCGAACAGATTTCAAGAGGTTGTCTGAGAAAAAAGTTTGGCTTTGGTCCCTATCCCTCAGCCTGTCACTAGTAACGGATAATAAACAAACCACAGGAAGGGAAGAACGGTCACCTACAAATATTCATAGACCTCTTGCAGAGACCAAAACGCCTTTTAATAGTCAAGGAAATGTATCTAGTAAAATTATCAAGGGCAACATTTGAGTTGGAAAAAGTAATCACAGGCATTTAGAGATAATATAAGGAAAAGACGGGACTTTTAGTTAATGATAGCAGGATGGCCTCGGTGCAAAGAAAGTCTTGGATGAAAAAGAAACTCTACAAGACAGCTGCTAATGTGGATGTAGAAGCTTTTTGAGCCCTAGGACAACATTCCACAGGTGCCGGTGACTCACTTTGAATTACAGGCTACGAGCCAGTGTTTTTTCCAGCAACAGGTTACACACATTTAATTCTGTCACACTCGGCTTTAAAGACACATTTTAGATAAAACATCATGCCCTTATACGACCCTGCAGCAATTTCAGACAGTACCTCAGCCATACTCTGAAGTATCTGCATGCATGCAAAGTCTTAAAGCGGAACAGTCACGTGTTTTATTTTTGTACAACCTTGTAGCTAACAACAAGCTACCTATGGGTTGTATTTCTTTAAAAATGTTTTAATCTTTTTATTTTTATTTTACAATTAACATTGTATGCTTGACAAACGCATACCATGCAGATTATTCTAAGCCCCGAAGTGCCACTTTGGGGTTTAGATTAATCTGCAAAGTAATTCCTGAGCATTCAACCACTTGATGACATTTCTTTCTAGATTCCCAAGCACACAATAATGAGATTGGAGCATCATGGGAGATTATTATTATGTTATATAGCACCAGCCAATTCCGATAGGAGATAACCTTAACTTTGGATACAGGTGCTGTGGAGGTAACCTTTTTTTCCTAGTTATTTTAACTGCACCTCTTATTTTATAAGTCAGTGGTTGGCAGCTTTTGGTCTGTCTGTCTTATAAGGCCTGTCCCTAAATTCATGGGCACCCATCCTCAAGTAGGACCAGCCGGGGCCTAAATTGGTTCAGGAGGCCCTCTTAAGGCACCCCTGGAGATTGAAAAAAAAAAAAAAACCTTGAACATACACATATTTTTAAAATGTAAATATATATCACTTTAGTTTCAAAGGGCATCAATCATCAATAATCACAGAACCGAGTTCCGGATTTGGAAGCACCCTGCCAGCACCTTGGCTGCCACCCTCTAGTGACCCTTCAATGAAAACACTGCCATATCTCCCTTTTAATACTTTGCATTCATGGAATATTAACGCCATATGGACAGCTTTATTGTATTTTGGTTTTAGCTGAAAAGTTCTATTTTCCTTTGTTTTCTTTTTTTTATCCGCTGAGTGGATCTGTCTCACACCTGTCAGCTGTTAAATCCACATGCATGCCTGACACTTAAATTCAGGATTTAGAGTCAATGATTTCTACAATGAACATCTTCTCTCGTCTCTTATTATCTTGACAAAATGCTCCTCTTGCATTCAACTCTCCTTAATGTTTCAATCCTGCATACCTATATTGTTAGCTTTCTATCTTGCTAAACCAATAAAAGAATTTTGAAGCAAGAAAACAATTCGAAATCATAATAATATATATTCTCTCACCTGCACAGTCCACTCGAAAGAGATTCAAGGAGGCCGTGACTGAGAATTCATCCACAGACTTTATTCCTCGCAGGACAAATTTTATTAGTGATGCTTGAACACTTTCAGGCAAAAAGGAGAGAAGATAGAGAGGCATGTAGACAACGTAGCGCAGGTTGCACAACAGAGGGGTCATGATTTTGCCCTGCGGTGATTGAGCCATCCTCTCGATTGTGGGAAATAGCAATATTGATTGTAGAATCTGCATGGCCATAGGATGAAAAAAAACAAACACAAACTTTTAGCAACTTGATAGTCTATTACATATTTGTACAGAAACAAATACACATGTTTCCTTTTAACAACAATATATTTCAACCACAACCAAAACACACTATAGCGTCAACATTTGCCTATCTTGCTCTAAAAATTCTTAGCGTCCATCAATTATATGACTGACAGTGGCCGGAACCGAATCCCAAAAGTAGTGATAGTCTTGACATATTGCCGCTGGGCCACGTATCATATCATCCAGGACCGTACCAACACGCAGTTCCAGAGTGAGCAATCTGTTACGTCTTTTTCCTATCTAAAAGTACATACATGTATTTATCTAAAGCAGGCTTCCCCAAACTCCAGCCCTCCAGATGTTGCTAAACTACAACTCCCATGATTCTCAGCCTATCTATTTCCTTCATAGAATCATGGGAGTTGTAGTTCAGAAACATCTGGATGGCCGGAGTTTGGGGAAGCCTGATCTAAGGTGTTAAATATGGCTTTCGAGTGCCTTAGATTTAAATTAACATATAAATCCAGCACTATTCACATTGGTTAAGTATTGCATTTAATCATTCTATTGCATTGCTTGTGTTTCAACGTGAGAAATCTTGTTTGTTTTTTTTGAATAGTATAAATATTGGAAGATATAAAAGTGTTGGGAAAATTAATCAAAGAAAAAGTTAAATGTGTGCAGTAATATGCAGTCATAAAATGGCAAACAAACAACGTACCACTAGAGGGCGGAATACAAATGTAATTGTCAGCATATCTTAAACAAGTGCTATTCACCAACACCTGGGTTACAAATGGAACAAGAGGATATATTAAGATGTAAGTAAGCTTTAATCATATAGAGAATGAAACCAAATTAAAACTCAAATAGTTTATGCTTGATTAATATTAAGCATTTGTCAGGAGAATCTGTTTAATCTTAGTCAATCCATTCGATTTACTGTATATTCCATATTTTGCTTATACTTATCACAACAGACTTCTGCAACATCTTTGCAGCGCAGCAAGATGAATACATTGTTGTGATAGACAGTAATAAACAACAACTTGTGTAAAAAGCTGGCAAGCTGGGATTCATAGGGGAGTCACTGTAAGCCAAACAGGGTCCGGGATTTGAAGTCTCAGTCTTGTCTGTAAAGGTCTTTGTGTTACTACTAAAACCAAGCTAAGTTTTTTAATCTGGCCTTGTCGAAAGCATGCATAGCAGGCCTTAAAGATATAGTAAAAACTCACTCCATAGATCCATAATAGATAAATAATACCTGACTGAGTGATACCATACCGAAATCTAGTGATCTAGAGATTTGTGCATCTACCTATTACAAAGTGATTTATCAAACACATGCAGCACTTAATAAAAAATAGTGTCTCCAATCTAATACTCATCAAATCGAAATTAATACAAATCTCTCTCTCTCTCTCTATATATATATATATATGTATATATATAAATCATTAAAGTTTGCACTGTGAAAAATGAGCATTTATAGTCTAAAATGTAACATAAAAATGATTCCAACTTATGTTCCTTAGAAACACCATGGTCAAGCTCTATAGTCGGCAAGCAGGACTGCACCAATGGACTAGGCTGTGGACCGCTTTATCGATAGTTGTATTCCAGGTTACCTGTAGTTTCACCAGGTATTTAAATAATATTTAATAAAATATAGCACTGGGGAATACATAAAATAATATAAAGCCAAGGCATATGTGCCAAATTACATAGTGGTAGGCAAAATATATGTAACAGCTAAATGACATTTCCCACCAGCGGTGAGTCCACTATTTATTTAGCTTTTTATGAAAGGCTCTTTGATGATCAAGTTAAATCTCCCTGTTGATAGCATTAAGAGTAATTACATTGTAATTACGTTTCCTGGATGTCTGACTGTGTCACACTGTATCCCAGAGTGTTTAAGGCATCTCACAATAAAAAAAGCTGAATTATTTAGCAGATCAGGCAATCTTGAAAAAAATAGAAACATATAATGTGACGGCAGATAAGAGCCATTCGGCCCATCTAGTCTGCCCAATTTTCTAAATACTTTCATTAGTCCCTGGCCTTATCTTATAGCTAGGATAGCCTTGTGCCTATCCCACGCATGTATAAACACCTTTACTGTGTTAACCTCTGCCACTTCAGCTGGAAGGCTATTCCATGCATCCACTACCCTCTCAGTAAAGTAATACTTCCTGATATTATTTTTAAACCTTTGTCCCTCTAATTTAAGACTATGTCCTCTTGTTGTGGTAGTTTTTCTTCTTTTAAATATAGTCTCCTCCTTTATCGTGTTGATTCCCTTTATGCATTTAAATGTTTCTATCATATCCCCCTGTCTCGTCTTTCCTCCAAGCTATACATGTTAAGTTCCTTCAACCTTTCCTTGTAAGTTTTATCGTGCAATCCATGAACCAGTTTAGTAGCCCTTCTCTGAACTCTCTCGAAAGTATCAATATCCTTCTGGAAATACGGTCTCCAGTACTGCCTCTCACCAGTGTTCTGTACAATGGCATGAGCACTTCCCTCTTTCTACTGCCAATACCTCTCCCTATACAACCAAGCAATCTGCTCCATGATATTCACTTTCCCTCCATGACATTGTGTTCCTACCTTGTAAAAGTATCAAGACCACCCTGGTCCGGTGACCAGTGCTGTATTTAGCCCAAGGCAAAAAAGGCATTTGTCTTGGGCAGCACTAACGAAGGGGCAGCAAAAAATGCTGCCCCCAAACGCCCACTTGGGCTTCTCCGGTGTTACCCCCCTGTCATGGGGGGGTCCAAGGGCTGGCCTGCTGGCCACCTTATGGTCACCTTATGGTCGCCTAACTGATGCTGGACGTCCTCACTGTGCATGAGGACATTCAGCGTCTGGTAAATCCCCATAGGAAAGACTGATACAATTATTTCCTTTAGGGAAGCCTAATGCAAGCGCGGAGGAGGAGCCTTACCCAGCGCTGAGGGACATCGGCGCTGGATTCAGGTAAGTGATTGAAGGAGTTTTAACCCCTTCAGTGCTGAGTGGGGGAGGGAGAGCACAAGGGAGGGGGGCACTATAGAGCCAGGAACATTTTTTAAAGGGTGTAGGAAAAGGTGGAGTATAAAGAGGAAGGGGAAGGTTCTTAATCAGGAAGAGGTGCAGCCTTGACTGGTAGGGGTGGGGAAAATTTAGATTGGGGGGGGGGGGGGTGCCCAGGTCTAGTCATGCCTAGGGCAGCACAAAACCAAAATACACCACTGCTGGTTACCCTGGTAATGAGGCAAACCAATTTGCTTCAGTTTGTCCCTTTATCTGGGTCCCTTCCAAACTCAGAAAATCCCTGGTGAGCTGGTGACACGATTCTGTCTTGTGCAGAATTGTAGAACCCAGAAGCTGCCGCTGTCATCATTGAATGAATGAATGACATTGGACAGCCCAGAACTCTAGTGGCTGATTACACTGAAGTATTCAGTAACCCTTTGAGAAAAAGATATCTGGCAGTGTTGGTAAATCACGCAGCACATATATTATGGTGCGAGGAAATTAAAGAATAGTTTCCTGGTAGTGTAAGGACCACAAGTAATGAATACTTGGAGATGATAGTTCTATATAACCCCCCCCCCCCCCTATAAAATGAGATAGTGGGTGACTTGTGTATTTATTTAATTAGTTAATTAACACCTACAGACACTTGTACATCAAGAGCTAGTGTAATAAATCTTCCAACAGTAGAAACCTAGAACTGTAGACTGATGATCTTCAAAAATCATCTCACGTTTTCTTTCTGGTCCAGTTTTGACAAGAGACCTGAAAGCACCTCAAACACTTTTTTCCTAGCGATTATCAGAATGAAACATCTGCAAATCGACTTAAATAATAAGTACCGAAAAGAGGCAAACTTTCTTATAAATCAGGAAAAATAGAAATGGCTTTTAGCAGTAATGCAGGATTAAGAAAATCCCATCATTTTAGAACGACATCCAACCGGATTCTTATCTCAACTTGGTGGAGTTAAATTTAAAGGACTGACCCATTACAATGATCCAGGAATATAGAGACAGCGCCATTGCTACCAAAAAAAATAAAAACCCCAGTCATGATTTATGCTGTACTCAAAGTTCCTCAAAACAATTAAAGCCTAACATGATTTAACCTGGAAAAAAAAAAAGACAAAATCTTGTAAGTCTCACTTACGTGAAACAGACTCCTTAAAAATTTTGTAAAACCTAATGCTGTCTATCTGTCAAACATAACACATCCGCTAATACATTTAAGAACATTTCTTGCATTAGTTTACTTTCTCTAAATCGGCTGAGTGGAGGGAGAAGATATCATTTGTTAGGTGAAACTTGGAACATTTTTCAAATATAGCATAATGATGCACTTAATAATGATCTAATGTCCAAATTTTTCAGTGTGTCATATTAATCCATTTTTTTTTTCTCGTCAGCATGAAATAACCTGCAGGCAAAAATCACCAGGGTCAAGAAAACTCTTACTCTTGCTATGTTAACACAGCTGTGTATCGACAGCATCCAAGTTAATGCACACGACAAAACAGACACAATTTTCTTATGTTTCTCCGGCATCAAAGGCAGTTCATCTAGAATAACACGTTCACTTTTGCTCTGAGGGCAGTTTTATAACATTCCACATTACTATTTGAAATCTATACACTTATAAACACAATCTACTTTGGCTATAAATATATTTGTTAAAAAAAAAAAAAAGGCTACAAGGAAACCGTTTTTTTTTAGCTCAAGGCGTAGAAGAATTGTAAAGCTAACTTAACAGTCTGAAAAATTATCTTTTTTTATTATTACTTCTTTATGAGTTTAATAACAATTTGAGAGGATAGAATTCTTAGCAAATATCCGAAGATCTATTTGAGGATTGGTGTAAAGTAAAATTCTGTGTTACAAAGTTGAACTTGGGCCAAGTACGTTTCTCAGCACAGATATATTACGTACCTGTGTGTTATTGTTGGCAGGAGCACGTCTAAGTCATGAAGGATTATTGGCCTACAGCAACACTTTTTATTTTTATAAAAATCTTTAGATAACCCAAAGTGGCATTTGTTCTAAAGCAACAGAAATGTAACATTATATATGAATACTTCAATCTATCTTTATACAGGGCATATATCTCACCTTTCTATCAGGACGTTTATATTTTTTTGAATAGGTCCAACTATTTTTTAAAGAAAATCAAAATAAAAATAAAAGATAGTATTTGTTTAATCCAACCATGCTAGTGGCAACAAATGACTAACAAATCCAGACTATATGTTAAAAATGGCAATATATTCAATTTATATGTAGAATGTAAAATATTGAATATATTTGCAATCAATGTAAACAACACATTTATTTCTATGATAGTCTGTACTCACTCCTACTGTTTTTTTTGCCTCTTCAGTCAGCGGCAGACAGCATCGATCACACCCAGATAACATTCAGCAGGCATGACAAGCACGTTTCAGCCTAGAGCACAATAATAACTCTTAGATAAACTTTTCGTAACCAATCAATGCTAAGACTTAATGATCAGTAATAAATGTCATGTCATAGTTATTCCATTTCAAAGGCCCGCATTGTACCTGTAATGGTCACACCAAGTCAGTGACCGACAATGCATTTGATCAGTTTCTCTGGTAGAGCGGTTTGAAAAGGCTTAACGCGCGAAAGTCTGTAGTGGTTATGGTGCTTGATGTGTTCCTTTACAGGGAAGCCACAGTGTTAGGAATATAACGTTGTACTATGGAACCTAATGCGCATGTACGGCCAGCGCTGTGCTTGCATTTGGGTTACCCGATAGAAAAGCATTGAATTAATGCATTCCTATGGGGTTTAAGGGGACGCTGGATGTCCTCAATCCAGTGTCAATTAGTGGAACAAAAGTTGCCTAACGACCCGGAAGCACCTCTAATGCCTATCTGTTAGACAGCCACTAGAGGTGGAGTTAACCATGCAATGTAATTACTGCAGTTTCTCAATAACTGCAATAATTATAATTGCAGGGTAAACCGACATGGGCACTGCACCCAGACCACTTCAATGGGCTAAAGTGGTCTGGGTGCCTATAGTGTCCCTTTAGTAATTTCAAAGTGCCAACATATTATGTTTAGCTTTACAATTTTACACTGGGAACAGGAGGTAACTGACAGCAAAATAATGTCGACAGAATTACAAGGTTGAGAAGGCCCTGCTCTAAAGAGCTTCCACTCTAGGAATAATTATCTATTATATGTGCCAGTACCAGACAGGTCATGATGCAACTTCTACCATTGATGTATAATTGTGAGGGCATCGTGATAATACAGACTTTTAAACAGCTATCATTTTTTAAATTTTGGGTGTGAATGTTAACAGACTTGTCCTTTGGAAGTGAGACGGTAATTCCCCAAAACCGGTAGGTGACAGTGGGAGCACTTGCTGTGAGCTGATCCTTGAAAGTGTCACCGAAGGAGATTTACAGGTGCCGTGAACCATGGAATTAACCTTGGTGTGGCGGAGACTCTTCCCAGCTTCAGATTATATAGATAAGTGCTCATTCCTGTATGATTGTCCGTGAGTGCATTTTCTATTTTTATATACATTTCATGTAATAAATGGTAATTCACTAAAAGACATACATATGAGGTATTAGGTGCAGCAGATAAAGGGACACTCCACTGCCCAAATACAAAATAAATAAAAATCCCTGTGTAGGAGATATACCTCAAATGAAAACTTGCATGCATTTTATTATGCATTTTTTCACTGGAGATATATTTAAAAACAACTTGCAACTGCAGATGTCTTGTTTGCAGCATTTACAAGCCCACCTCTACTAATCCCGCCCAGACTTTCTGTGGCTGTCCAATCACAGACTTCCCAATGCAGATCAATGAGAAATCTTTGCAAGGCAGGTGCTCTGGGCAAGTGCTGCCTCTTGAGTTCAGTGCAACTAAGCTAAGCTAACCAAACCAGGAAGTAACAGGACCTGTTGTGTGACTGATGAGTATTGGTCTCCAGTTAAGGAACATTCTTGGGTCTGCGTGCTGCACCCGCCTTATTAAGATCCCTCCAGAGAAATTCTATGGGGTTCAAATCAGGTGACTGTCAAAATTTTCAGGACTTCTTCTGCCACCAAGCTTTGGTGGAATTTGAGGTATGCTTGGGATCATTGTCTCTTTCAGAAAGGTCGCCCAATCTTGAGCTTCCTTACAGATGGCATGACGTTTACTCCTAGGATTTCCTGATACTTCAATAAATCCATCTTGGCTTCCACACGCTGCAGGTTTCCAGTGTCAGAGGATGCAAAGCAGCCACAGAGCATCACCGAGCCACAACCATGCTTGACTGTAGGCAGATTATTCTTTTCAGTGTATGTTTCATTCTTCTTGCTCCAGAAATACAGCTGATCCATTGGGCCAAAAAGTTCCAGTTTTGTTTCATCGCTCCGCAGAACAGAATCCGAAAACCACTGTGACCTATTTGTATGACTTTGACCATATTGTAGCTGACTATTCTTGTGCTTTTGGTGGTCTACGTCTTGGAGTTCTAGCATGGAAACCTTCTGCGTTTAGTACGCTCCTTACTGTGCTCACTGAAACCTGTTGCCACCAAGTCTGGCTGCAGGTCTTTCACAGTCACTCAAGGGTTTTTCACAACCTGCCTCCTCCGAAATTTGGTTTCAGACATTGATAACTTTCTTTTTTTGCCCTGTCCAGGTAATGTAAGCACTGTTCCCTCAATTGTGAACTTGCGAACTATGCTTCCAACAGTCTTGAGGAACATTCGCTATCTTTTTGTATCCTGCTCCTTGCTTGTGATGGGCGATGATCTCTTCTCTTAACTATGTGGACCATTCTTTTAACTTTCTAACATGCAGTCAAATGTGACACTCAACAAATTCTAAACCAGTTCAAGTATTTCAAGTGTTTCAGCTCAAGTACACCTGGTGCAACTAATGAAGCTTTTGATTAGTTGCATCGGGTGTGCTTGAAACAACACCTGTTTTGCATATTTGTAATGTTGTGAGAGATTCTATTCAGGAGCTTGAATAATTTTTTGACTGGTGAAGTCATTATAAATTGCATTTTCAGTTGAATTTGGGGAAACCACTTGAAGCATTCATTGTGTTGAGCTATTTCAATTGCTTTTGCTTGATTTCTTCATTGCAAACAGCTGAAAGTCTGCACATTTTGATAATAAACCTGATTTTCAATGGTGGTTGAATAATTTTGATTACAACTCTATTTATAAGAGTCACTGGAATTACAATGATAGTTCTGTTTTTTCAAATGTCCTTCTACTTACAATAATACTACATACATATATACTTAATTTAATAAGCAGTAGTTACAAATTAAGTTAGAAATTTTATTTTACAGGCATCGACCCAATCTAATACAGGTTCTGGAACTATACCAAAGTTGCAATATTAGAAAGGAAAAATAAATAAAATAGAAAAAAGATAAAATAAGTTCACATGAAAATGCTAAAGGGGAACCGTCATTTGCAGGATTTTTATTATTACTTTTACTTATCCCTGACATTTAACAAATAAATGGTTATGAGGTCTATAACAACAAATTTAAATCAGTTTTTATTTTATTAGAGTTAGAAGTATTTACCTCTACCCTGGAACTCAGTGCATCCATCTTGGCAACCTGTCAATCATTGACACTCTGCCCTGTGCACCTGTCTCCTCCAGATCAATGTGTGCCTTGGCTGTGCCAGGACTGGACTGTATTGAACTGGATATAATGATGTCAGTTGCTAATTATACTACATGCGCCATAACCCTCTGTAATGGTCATGGTGCCAGCAGTTACCTGGTGACATCCCACAGTAAGATGTCAAACCACGACAACTTATCTGGGTCCCACTGGGTGCCTGCGTCACATCCACTGCATCAAGTCTTCTTCAGTAGGTGAGACACTGGACGTCACTGTTTGGAGCAAAGCAGGACTGCAAACAACTGGTTCGAGAGCGTTCAACAAGCTGGGTAACTCTGGATGCAGTGTGGATGCCCAGCAGAACCCAGGTAAGTTGACAATTCATGCTTAAAGGGTGTGACATCCAAATGTGGGACAACGCCAGGGCAATGAGGAGCTGAAGCAGTTAAGGTGTTTAAACATATACTAATTTCAGCTTCCCTTCTGAATTAGTTAGTAACTGCCGTTGTCAACAGTGTTTACGTCTTTATGAATAAACGCTTGTTTTTATGAAGGATCAATTGTTTTTACTAAATCTGTCTCTTTATTCTTTAATCATTCTTACATCTTTAATGATTGAGATTGGCCATTTCATGGCCTCTTAGGGACTAAAGGATGTTTAAAGTTACCACACATAGTGATAAAAAAGCAACGGGTGAATTCTGCGTTATAGATATGAAATTTCCAAAACCATAAACCAGATTCTTCTACATCTGTTGCTACCAACTTTTAGGACACACTCTATGTAACGCTAAATAGAAGGATGACGCAAACTAAATTTTAACTAAAAAAAAAAAAAATGATCTCGGATTCATCAACGACATACAAAAATAAAAGTTAAATATTTATTTGTTGACCCTTGTGCCTCATTCAACTTAATTCATCCGAAACATAATCCTTATAAAATATTTAAGAAAAAAAATTAGAAGCCCACATTTTGGACACTGCAAATAAATTAAATTCTACTAAATCTAGGAATTAACCAGGATATAAAAAAAATGATTGTTTAAAATGAAATGAGTGTTATAGCTGTTACTTTACAGCTAATATTTCAGGACTAAAACGTTGACAAACTGTTTTTTGAGAATCCCATTTTTCTGTGGGATGTAGTCAGCAACAGCGAGTAGGAGAGGACATTCAGATATTCTGCTCTCAAAAAACACACTTAAAACTTGGCAACGGTACCATGTGTTGCTTGTCAAGAGAAGAAAGTGATTGGGCTATATCCCTTAAGTTATTCTTTGGGAATATACACCTGTGGCTAAGTTAAAGGGATGTTTTCAGTGCTACTACTGCTCAGTGCAATTACATCTGTGCAATGGTTTTGGCATTAAAATAACTGCACTCTGTACAAGAGAGGTTTAGTTTTAAATCTAAGAAAACACAGACTATTTTTTCAACCCAAAAGCAATTATGGAGAATAATGTGAAAAAGCCTTGTAATTAAAGATGGGAAGGTACCACATGTGCTGCAAGTTTGTTGCAGATTTATAATACAGGAGAAATGTATTTTACTGACAAAACGGGCATTTTCTGTATAATTTTGTGTAGCATCGTTCAACACTGGGCTATTATGGAATGCTCGATTTTCCTGGTCTAAGTACAATGACTTCCACAATTAAGAAAGGACTGGAGGTTCCTAAACTCACGTCCTTCATTACTACTGCCCTTCACAACACCTAATAGTTTGTTGTGAAAAAAGAAGCCCAATGCCTAGAATAGAAAATAATGTCCCCAACTGATACATACAGCAGACACTTGCAAACATCTGCCCTTTGTATGAAGTTAAAGGACCACTATAGTGCCAGGAAAACATACTTGTTTTCCTGGCACTATAGGGTCTCTAGGTTCCCCCCACCCTTAGGGTCCCCTACCCGCCAGGCTCTACGGTGAGGAAGGGGTTAAACACATACCTTTTCTCCACCGCCGTGCTCCCTCGGCGGTGGGGACTCTCCGCCTCCTTTCCCCGTCATCAGCTGAATGCGCAAGTGCGGCAAGAGCCGCGCGCGCATTCAGTCAGTCCATAGGAAAGCATTCTTAATGCTTTCCTGTGGACGCTGGCGTCTTCTCACTGTGAAAATCACAGTGAGAAGCGCGGAAGCTCCTCTAGTGGCTGTCAATGAGACAGCCACTAGAGGCTGGATTAACCCATAGGTAAACATATCAGTTTCTCTGAAACTGCTATGTTTACAGCAGAAAGGGTTAATCCTAGATGGACCTGGCACCCAGACCACTTCATTAAGCTGAAGTGGTCTGGGTGCCTATAGTGGTCCTTTAAATTTAAAGCGTTACCTTAACCCTTTTTTTTTACCTTAGCTTTTTAAACATATAAGGCCACACCAAATATGTCCAACCCCATTTTTTGGCCTAAAACCTGTTAAAAGAAGAGTTATGGAGTTACTTGGAATCTAGCAATGGGTGAAGCTACCAGCACTGCCTTCCATGCCTCCTCCATCGTCGGTGCTGCCCTATCATGGTCAAATCAAATGCTTCTCATGTAGAAGCATTTGATTGGACTGTTTGTCTGACTCAGAGCCCAAGCAGGAAGGGGATTTAAAAACAACATTATTTTTACTTTAGGGAATAACACGGTTATTTTTTCAAGCCCTTGTTTACCTACATTTAGCAATGCAACACTTGCAGCCCTCCATAATTGATACCTTGAGATGAGCTAAATCACAGGTAGTATCTTAAAAAACACAGAGTATAAGAATTAGGCAGATGCTGTCAGGATAGGTAACCCAACATGCAAAATAAGGTCACAAGTACAGGTAAAACTGTAGGTAGCAGTATGTATCACTGGACCCTAAAGTGGCTGGGCTTAGTGTGCGAAGAAGAGAAGACAGAAATGTCAAATAAGTCAAGATCAAGGGCTATAGAGATATACTAAATTACTAAATCAATAAACAAGTCGAGGTCAGGGAAGTGGAGAACAGAGTAGTCGAGACAAGCTGTGACCAGTAACCAGGAAACAGAGTATAGAAAAAAATGCACTAGCCACACCCCCAAAACGTGACTGCATGTCGGTAACGGCATGATGATGTCAGGAAGTGGGTTTGGCTTAATAGCATCATTAAAGGGGTGGGGTTACAGAGTCTGGCGTCAGAAAGAAATGCTATAGGTAAAAATAAAAATAAAAAAAGCTTAGATTAGATTAGCTTTGGATCAGCAGGGTATACGTAGTGCCGCTCTATTCCTTACGTCACAAATTCTAATGCGTGTGCGTTTGTGTGTAATACATTTCTGAGCCTTGACATCGGACGCTCCATATGGCCGGGCTGGAGCGTCAAGACATCAGACGCCAGAATCGGACGTTGTATTTTAACAGAATTGATAGGCTGGAAATTAATGTCGGCAGAAAGATTATTCATTTAACTAGCTTTTTTTTTTTTCTCTTCTGCAATTGGACATTGGGTCTCCCACACAGATGTTACACTATTTAGTGAGTACTGATTTTGAGTATGGTCTCATGTTTGTTGTACGCACTAATTATTTCATTAACCTTTTGCCTATATATTGTACATTCATTTACATGTGTTAGCTTAAAAAAGACCACCTTGGTCGATACGTTGCTGATTTTTGAGTTTCATTAAAATGTTGCCCTTTTGATACCTTGGAGTGCCTGGACCTTTTTCCTCTTGTGCCTACTGTATTTGGAACCTGGTGCTGGTTACTGGTTCAGTTGCACCCAGGATCCTGTATTTGGATGAGTGCAGTATTTTGGATTTGGTTTTGCAGAAATAAATGCTGGAAAAGGTATCTGAGGGTGTGAAACTGACCCAGTGGCCACTTGTGGCGGTAGGGGCACCAGGTGAGTGATGTAGCACAAGGGCATGTATCCTTACAGATACCTTGTTTCTGTTAAAGTCCTGATATTTTGTTGTATGCAGACTCAGCTCCAAAGTTCCTCCTGCTGGTAAGGTGATAAAGGCAGGCTCTAGCTGCCAAGCATTTCATTCCAGAACAGGAAGATGCTTCACCAATCATCAACCTCTCATTGTGGTGATTTTTTGCAAAGATCTTAAATGGCAAAATTATATAAAATACCTCTAAATGCAGCTAAATCCACACTGAGCAAGGTGATGTGGACAGAGATAACCACACACGAGAAGGACTTAGGAATTGTTATAGACAACAAACTATGCAACAATGTGCAATGTCAATCAGTAGTGGCTAAGTCCAGTAAGGTATTGTCATGCACGAAAAAGGGAATTAATTCTCAGGATGAGAATATCATTTTGCCTGTTTATAAATCGCTGGTAAGACCACATCTTGAATATGTTGTACAATATTGGGCACCTGTTCTAAAGAATGATATTATGGCACTAGAAATAGTGCATAGGAGGGCTACAAAATTAATAAAAGGAATGGAACATTTTAGTTAGGAAGAAAGATTAACTTAAGATTAAGTTTAAAACACTTTAGTTTAGAAAAATGTTGCCTCAGAGGAGATATGATAACATACAAAGCATTGTGTGGAAATCTAATCACAAACAGGACTATGCATAGGACAGGAGGTCATGCGTTTAGACTGGAAGAAAGAAGATTTAGTCTAAAAAGGGTTTTTTACTGTAAGAGCAATAAGGATATGAAATTCTCTGCCTGAATAAGTGGTTTTATCAGAGTCCATACAGATGTTTAAACAGCAACTAGATGCATACTTGCAAAAACAGAATATTCAAGAATATAATTTTTCAATGTAGGGTAAATGCTTCTTGATCCAAGGATTAATCTGACTGCCATTCTGGGGTCAAGAGGGACCCCTCTTTTCCCCTAGTTTGTTGTAAAATTGTAAGTGCTTCAAACTGTTTTTTTTTTTTGTTGCCTTCTTGTGGATCAACAGCAAAAAAAAAATATGAGGAAGGCTGAACTTGGTGGACACATGTCTCTTTTCAGCCTATGTAACTATGTAACTGCAAGCAAAAATGAACATGTCCAAAAATAGTGACTTGCTGGAAATGTAGGGGCACCTATATACCTCTATGCCATTAGTGGGCCACACCTGATAATAGTCATATTGGTTGGGTTTATTTACAGATACTGTACATTACAATCCATTGACATCCAGAGGCACTTTAACCCAACAAATCTCACAAGGGTTCATCCTGGTCCACTGGGAAGCCTTTACAGGGGCCACAGCAAACAATATGGGGTCATGCCTATTCAATGCTTCTCCTGCCACATTGAAATGAAAGTATGCGTGGAGGGAGTGTGGTCCAAAAACCTAGAGCAGTATGGTATTTTAATGAAAGTCACGTTTTAACGAAACATTGCCTCCATTATTGTTCAATTTCATATGAAAGAAAAGAATTGCCGCCTTGAGCTTCTGAAAATAATACTTAGAACACATGTTTGAAGGAACGTATCCTTTGTAGTAGGATTTATTTTTTTAAAGGAGCAGTCAAAATGTAATTTAAATAAATAAAAATTTAGCTTTCGTTATTTTGCATTATTTGCAAGCGACACACAAATGCCATAAAGTAGTTTATTCTATTCCCTGGTGGCTTAGCCAATCATGCCTATATTAGAGAAATTCATGTCAGTATAGAGGTGGTATGTGGTTTTGATAATGAAGCCAGACCTCATTGCGAGATGCTCATTTCCACAAAACAAAGAAAGCACTGCAGCCCTCTCAATCAAAGAGCCCTGCTGCAGTGATTATGATGCCAAGGGTGTCAGGGTACCTGTAGTCTCTACCTCAGAGGAGGTGAGAGACTTAGACGTTTATCCTCCCAGAGGGGTTGTTTCTTCCGTTCCTCACGTTTCCCTCGGCCATTTACAAGCCGACCGCGAGGGATCCACTTCCTTATATGACGCGACGCTCAGTAGTCGACGTCATGACGCCAACCCGGGACGACCTGTCAGTCAAGTCCCGAGCACTAATCAGGACTCGTCGGGGGCGTGATTACCCTCCAGAATCAGGTATAAAGTAAGGCTTTCGGCATCTGCTCATTGCCCTGTCGTGGTTCTAGCCTGTCTAGTCACTCAGTGCTCTTGTATTCTCGTTGTCTCTTTGGTTCTGACCCGGCTTGTTTGTACTACCCTGTTTATCTCTGTTTCCCTTTGACTCGGCTTGTCTCTCGTTTACCTGTCCTCTCGTTCCCTCGACCTCGGCTTGTTCCTAGACCATTCTCTACTTACTCATTACGTTAAGTCCGGCCATTCTAAGGTCCGGTATACGTACCTACCACCTGTTTGTACTCTGCGTGTTGGATCCCTGTCCCGATCCTGACAAAGGGTTCCCTGGCCCAGTTCTCAGGTAATGGGCAAACCGTTTGGCAACAAAAAGAATGAAAGTTATACAGAACTGACATTAGCCTGTAGTTCCAGCCTGGCTGATGACACCCCAATGTCATAGCATTACACCTCTGGCAGGAGAGGGATTAAACTCCATATGGGCAGTGTTTCATAGCAAAATGCTGCACATAGAGACTCTAGGCACCATGACCACTTCAAATCGCTGAGCACGTCAAATCAAATGAAAATAGGGACAGTATTCCATCAGTGCTTCTCCAAGAAAAGATGACAATTTGTTTCTTTAACCCCTTAAGGACCAAGCTTCTGGAATAAAAGGGAATCATGACATGTCACACATGTCATGTGTCCTTAAGGGGTTAAAGGGACACTATAGTCACCAGAACTACAGCTTATTGAGTTTGTTCTGGTGAGTAGAATCATTACCTTCAGGATTTTTGCTGTAAACACTGTCTTTTCAGAGAAAATGCAGTGTTTACATTACAGCCTAGTGATAACTCCACTGGCCACTCCTCAGATGGCTGCTAGAGGTGCTACCTGGGACAGTGCTGCACAGTGTGAGTGACATTCAGTGTCTCCACCCTCTGAATGGAGACACTGACCTTTGATCATAGAGATGCATTGAATCTATGAAGAGATGCTGATTGACCAGGGCTTGGGCTGGCTTTGCTGCTGATCTGCCTTCTTTACAATCTCAGCCAATCCAATGCTTTCCTATGTGAAAACATTGTGATTGGCTGAGATCACCACTTCTGATGATGTCTGCCAAGTAGGCAGATCAGGGTCAGAGCCAGCACCAGCAGACTGGAATAAAAATAAGATTTTACTATATTTGGGGGGCAAGAAGGGCTACATAGTGTTTTTAACACTATAGGGTCAGGTCAGGAATACATTTTTGTGTAGTGTTTCTTTAAGGTTTGCTGTCCATTTATTTATTTCCACCAAATATTTAGGAATCCTGCAGTAAGAGATGATGTCCTCTGAAAATCTTTTTCTCTCACCCCTCAAATGTTATTTGTGGGGAAGAATGCTAATTGGCTTTTGTTATGGAATGCTAAAAGTCGATGTGGACAATGGCACTTGACCTTCTTTCAAATTTGATCGGATTGTTGACCAAACGGTGGTTAATGTAATGTATTTATTTACTGACCACACATTTTTTGAAAGCACTGTACAAGCAATAGCAAATTCCCCCTGTCATTATCCTCCGCTGCATCTCTTCCAAACGAAACAACGTCAAATAAAGCTCATTTTATAGAGTAGTCTGTGGGCAGACAAAGATTTGGAAACTATGAATTTATAAGAATTTTCTTAAAGAAAATCACCAGTGCACTGATGGCCAACTACACGATAAGCCGTGATTTTCACAGCACTAACGCTGCAGGATTTACGTTCAGTGATCTTAAAAAAAATAAATAAACAAATAGAAATAGATTGTCTTTGGCTGGAACAAAAATAACACAATGTATAAAACTAACGTTAACTGTAAAAAATGTTTATTGTTAGATATTACTGCTTATTGTGAAAAATGCTGTAAAGTCCCTGGCTAGCTCTTAAATAGCATATTGCCAAACTAATCTTGTTGATTTTTTTGATTGGGTAACTAAAATTATAGATCAGGGTGGTGCAGTAGACATTGCTTACCTAGATTTCAGTAAGGCTTTTGACACTGTTGCACATAGAAGGCTTATCAATAAACAGCAATCTTTGAGTTTGGATTCCAATATTGTTGAATGGGTAAGGCAGTGGTTGAGTGACAGGCACCAGAGGGTTGTAGTCAATGGAGTATATTCGAAGCTTGGGCTTGTTACCAGTGGGGTACCTCAGGGATCTGTACTTGGACCCATTCTCTTTAATATTTTTATCAGTGATATTGCAGAAGGTCTTGATGGTAAGGTATGTCTTTTTGCTGATGATACTAAGATACGTAACAGGGTTGATGTTCCAGGAGGGATAAGCCAAATGGCAAATGATTTAGGAAAACTAGAAAAATGGTCAGAGTTGTGGTAACGGACATTTAATGTGGATAAGTGCAAGATAATGCATCTTGGACGTAAAAACCCAAGGGCAGAGTACAGAATATTTGATAGAGTCCTAACCTCAACATCTGAGGAAAGGGATTTAGGGGTGATTATTTCTGATGATGTAAAGGTAGGCAGACAATGTAATAGAGCAGCAGGAAATGCTAGCAGAATGCCTGGTTGTATAGGGAGAGGTATTAGCAGTAGAAAGAGAGAAGTGCTCATGCCATTGTACAGAACACTGGTGAGACCTCACTTGGAGTATTGTACGCAGTACTGGAGACCATATCTCCAGAAGGATATTGATACTTCAGCGATAGTTCAGAGAAGGGCTACTAAGCTGGTTCATGGATTGCAGGATAAAACTTACCAGGAAATGTTAAAGGATCTTAACATGTATAGCTTGGAGGAAAGACGAGACAGGGGGGATATGATAGAAACATTTAAATACATAAAGGGAATCAACACAGTAAAGGAGGAGATTATATTTAAAAGAAGAAAAACTACCACAATTAGATGACATAGTCTTAAATTAGAGGGGCAAAGGTTTAAAAATAATATCGGGAAGTATTACTTTACTGAGAGGGTAGTGGATGCATGGAATAATCTTCCAGCTGAAGTGGTAGACGTTAACACAGTAAGGGAGTTTAAGCATGCGTGGGATAGGCATAAGGCTATCCTAACTATAAGATAAGGCCAGGGACTAATCAAAGTATTTAGAAAATTTGGCAGACTAGATGGGCCGAATGGTTCTTATCCGCCGTCACATTCTATGTTTCTATACTGCAATTAAATATCCATATGATCACATTTCTATTTTTCCTATTTTTTAAAAAAACAATTCCCCATAATCTCAGAGCTTCTTTAATACATTCTCTATATAATCTATGTGAAATTACTTACACTTACCCCAGAATCTGTGTCCCATTATAACATCGCCCATTAATTACTGTGCTACATTTTTACATTTCTCCTACATACTTACATTATTAAATTTCACCTATAATTTCTATTACATTATTTAATTTCCCCTATAATCTCTGTACTACATTATTAAGTATTCCCTGTATTCTTCAAATTGCACCAATACGTCTCCCGTAATCTCTTTTCTGCTTTATAGTGTGGCTATACACTGCTCGCATAACCTCTCTCCTATTTAATTTCTCCTATGTATTTTACTGCTGCAAGTGGTATGAACTTTATATTGGGTGCAGTCTGTGACAACGTACTTCATTTTGACACAAGCAAATGTAAAAGACAAGACAGCAAAATGCTTGTTCTCCAAATCCCTATCAGAAACAAAGAAATGTCTATATCTGTGAGCGAAGAATATACAATTACATAATGTTCCTTTAATTAATGCACTGTAAAACCAAAATAATAAACTGATAAAGCGATAAGGAGCAAATCAAAAGGAGATACATGAACCGATCAGGTACCACTTGGAAAGACATACCTGACATCAGATAAACTTCAGGGAACGTTCAAACAGGAAATGGCTCTTGTATGAATGCCAAGGGCAGATTAGAACATCGATGCAATATAATACGGAGTAATGTTTTTGTTAAAATATGTTATGTGTTGTTATGGATGCCAAATTTCTTGCTCTGCGAAAACTATGACTGACACCTGGCTACCATCCTACTCTCAACTGCGTGCTCTAATTTGACCCTAGAAGGGGCAGTTTCAGTAAAGAACAACATTGATAAATTTATATCCTTAAAGGTATCAGTTTGAACTTGATTACTAGCAACAGGGCAGTAACAAATAAAAACACGACTTGCAAAACTGCAAAAACGCACAGAACATTTTGCAATCATCCATTGAAAGACATCCACACGCCGTTAAAATCAAGATGTCTATTTATTGACGCTGTTATTCCCACCTGCCAGTGTTTTCCATACACAAGTGACCGGCTGCTCAACCCAGGGAAAATATGAGTCACGAATGTCTGTGTTGCAATCCCAACAGGGCATTTATCGGAAGAAAACTGTTTTTTTTTTTTTACTTTTAAAAGGTACACTTCCACCACCATAACAACTTCATCTCATTTATAGCATGTGGTATATACTGGTCTTCTCAGTGGAAGCCCATTGGTAGACTGAGCTTTCCTGGCATTTTAATGACAAAATAGAAGTACCAGTTTTTTGCTTTTTTTTTTTTTTTTTAAATGTTTTTTCAGGATTGTTACTTTTGGAATTTTACCACCATTTTTCTCATATAATTGTACCCTGTGTTTCCTGGTTTTACACATTGTACTGATCTATCTTGCACAGACAAAGAGTAATAATTTCACCAAATTTCTCAAACTGTAGTCAACTCCTGAGCTCAGTTCCTGCAGAAACTAATAACAAGTCAGATGTTCACAACAGACTCTAAACATTCATTTGAAAATCCATGCCAATTCTAGTTTTCAGAATAAAGTACACTCTTTAATCTAGTGCGTCATGCGTCAGTAAATAATAGACGTTTGTGGCCACTGTTCATTTAAATTTAAAGGGCCACTACAAGCACCATAACCACTTCAGCTCACCATAGTGGTTATGGTGCCAAGAGTGCCCTGGTGCCCCTCATTGTAAGCAGTCAAACTACTTTGGAATGGTTTGACTTCTTACTTGGGGTCTGCCAGTGGCTGCAATCTGCATCCACTACTTCAGACAGAGAGCCAAAAGCTCTATGTCTGAGCTAAACTCAGATTTGCAGGGCTAAGCTCAGGAGAGCTAACAAACGCTCTTGCTTTAGAGCTTCTTGGTCTAGATCAGTGGAGGTGGGGTACGGTGTCCTGCATCCCCTACATAAAAAAAATCAGGACACATGTTGGATGGTACAATATGTAAATTTCAGATCTACCAGTGTCTCACTTAATCTTTTAAGCTGAGAAATGCCATTAAAGGACCACTATAGGCACCCAAACCACTTCAGCTCAATGAAGTGGTCTGGGTGCCAGGTCCATCTAGGATTAACCCTGCCTATGTTTACAAATGGGTTAGTCCAGCCTCTAGTGGCTGTCTCATTGACAGCCGCTAGAGGCGCTTCCGCGCTTCTCACTGTGATTTTCACCGAAGGAGGAGGAGGAGAGTCCCCAGCGCTGAGGGAGCCCGGTGCTGGAGAAAGGTAAGTGTTTAGCCCCTTCCTTTCCCTTCAGCCCTGAGGGTGGGGGCACCCTCAGGGCACTATAGTGCCAGAAAAACGAGTTTGTTTTCCAGGCACTATAGTGGTCCTTTAACTTAAAGGAACACTCCCATCATCCTCAGCCAACACTGGTCACTTAATCTGCATTATAAGATGCAGTACTACAACAGCTAAATGACCTCTGTCGACCTGTTTTCTAGAATCCTTCCACAGACGAGTCATGTAAAATGATTGGCTGCCTGAGCATCATGGGAAACGCGGCCCATAGCAACTGTCACTCCAAAAAGGTTAGCCATCCCTGCCACAGGGCGGCTGTTACCAGTTCCACTGTAGATCTTTTTATTCTCATCAAATAAAGCATGAAAGCATTACCAATTAGCGTGATTGTCACCAGCAGTTATAATCAGTCACTTTATTGTCTCTACAAACGCTTTACTTGCCAATGTTCCTTTACCTTATTGCTCCTTGATGGCACTCGGTGGGAATAAAGAGATAAGCAAACACAAGCCGACCTCTGCCTAATTGAGCCGAAGGTTTTAGAGTGTGTGAATGTCAGGGATAAATACACCCAGAAAATGGATCTACCGCCTGCTCGCTTGGATACATATATATTAATATCGAAAGTTGTACAGATCATCTTTATAAAAGTATCATCTCGGATCTCTTTTGTGTTCCTTTTATCGATCCTGTATGTGTTATTTTCTGTTACTGATTTTTTGGATTTTCACTCAAGCAGTTTCCTTAAGTGATAATATCTCCACTTTTGGTAAGATTTAATTCAAAAATAAGTTACTGCTCTGTCAATAAAATGCTTTCTACAAACCATTTTTTGTGCCAACAAAAAGATACAAGGAGTTCTATGGTTACGTCAATTACTCAAGTATATATCAAGCATTTTTCAGTGTGTGATCACATTAAATAAATATTTGTTTAAAGGCAAAAACTACATTTTTTGCCTTGCCAAGATGGTAAATTGTATGAACAAGTGTGCGCAGGGGGTACATACTTTCAAAGCACTTTCTTTAGATCACTGGATAAAAACAAGAAATCTTTATTCTGTTCCCAAAGAACAGATGTAGAGACCCTGAAACAACTTAACACCTGTATTGGTCTGGCTGTAAATGACCGAAACCTAAAGTCATCTTGGAAGTAATGTGATATCATCATAAGGAATATTTGCTCAGTGTTACGGTAAAAAGGTTTTACTTTTAACTGTAACTCACCGAATAAAGGCAATAAAGGAATCTAAAAATACTATGTAAGAACAAATATCATTCAGAAGGTAAGATTGTGGATTTGTACGCTGTTAAATGCAAAATTATTGGTACAAGATGGTATTTTTTATAATCGGACCATTGTGCTAGCCAACTGGATAACATTCATACAATAAAGAGACACTATAAGTACCCAGACCACTTCATCTCAATAAAACGGTATCAATGCAGTGTCCTGCCATTTTGCTCCTGCAAAGTAAAACATTGCAATTTTGGAGATACGTTAATGTTTCCATTGTGGAGCTAAACGCCTCTTCAACGGCTGGCACCCTGACAGACACAGGATAGTGCTTCCGCATTCGCAACCAAGTCAAAATCAGTTCTGGATGTTTGACATCCTCATGCACTGCATAAGGATGTCCAGGGCCGCCATCAGGGGGTGACAACCGTGACGTTTGTCACGGGCCCGGCGGTCCTGGGGGGCCCGGACTGCTTTGGCAGTCCAGGGCCCCACAATTACTCTCTGCACATATATATAGCGATGATCGCTCTATTTAGGTGCAGCCGCGGGCCCCCCGGCTCCCTACACTTGCAGAGGGGGCCTAGCGGACTGCAGCTGTACTTTACAGCAGTTTCCCTCGCTCTAACTCCCGCGATGCGCACACCACATCTAGCGGGAGTTAGAGCGAGGGAAATGCTGTAAAGTACAGCTGCAGTCCGCTGGGCCCCCTCTGCAAGTATAGGGAGCCTGGGGGGCCCCACAATGGCACCGGACCACCAGGGATCAAAGAATCTTCCCCCCTCCCTGAACTAGGTAAGAAACAGGGAGGGGGGGAATAACAGAATACATTTACATTATTACATTTACATGCATACACTACTAAACACACACACACACACACACACACACACACACTGCATTCACTACACTAACACACACACTGCATTCATTACACTAACACACACACTGCATTCATTACACTCACACACACTGCATCCACTGCACTAACACACACACTGCATTCACTACACTAACACACACTGCATTCATTACACTAACACACACTGCATTCATTACACTCACACACACTGCCTCCACTGCATTAACACACACACTGCATTCATTACACTCACACACACTGCATCCACTGCACTAGCACACACACTGCATTCATTACACCAACACACACACTGCATCCACAACACTAACACACACTCTGCATTCACTACACTAACACAGAGACTGCATTCATTACACTGACACACACTCTGCATTCACTACACTGACACACACTGCATTCACTGCACTAACACACTTACTGCACTAACACACACACTGCATCCACTACACCGACACACACTCTGCATTCATTGCACTAACACACACTCTGCATTCATTACACTGACACACAGTCTGTATTCATTGCACTGACACACACAATGCATTCATTGCACTGACACACACACTGCATTCATTGCACTGACACACACACTGCATTCATTACACTGACACACACACTGCATTCATTGCACTAACACACACTGCATTCATTGGGGGGGGGGAGGGGAGGGCCCAGACCTTGTGCTTTGTCAGGGGCCCCAAAATTTCTGGTGGCGGCCCTGAGGATGACTACCGCTGCCTCTGTACAATGCAGTCAGCACCGATGTGAGTGCGCATGCATAATGCTGAGAAGATTTTGATTGGTGGACTGCAATGATTGTTGCGCATGTGACCTTATGTTCACAATGCTTCTCTAAAAATGATCATCAAGCCTAATAACATCTGTGGAGGCGGATCGGGCTGTGACAGTTCAACTTTAAAGGGACACTAACCAACATAGCCACTACAGCTCAGTGCATTGGTTATGTTGCCAGTAGTATCTGATCATCATTCCCCGGTTCTGTGTGAAACCTTTTGCGAGTGTTATGTAAAAAAACAGGACTCTCTCTGGCAATGACAGACTGCCACCTCTCCAGCTGCATTACTAATGAGCCATTTATACTTCATAATCAGTGTCAATCTTAATGCACCCTGGACAGCAATGACTGACAGTGCTGGGAGAAGATTAGCTGAGCACTCTTATCCAATCAGTGTTACCAAGCATACATTGACAGTGCTGTAGTGTATATTCTGCATTATAAAATTGGCCATGTAGGGGCCTGTCATTGGGTGCCAGAGAGACCACCATTTTTAGCCAAACTGCTTTCAAATTGAAAAAGAACCACGAGATGGCACCCCTCAGACTACACTGAGCTGTGGTGGTTTTGTTACTTAGAATTGTACCATAGTGTCAATTTATTTATTTTTTAACTCGTTTAATTTAAGCAGACTCAATTTAAATGGGAAAATGTTACTAAAAAAAATCTAAAGTTTCAAAGTCCGGGAAATATTCGATATTTCTTATTTTTAGGTTTGATAACCAGTCAAATACTTACACAGTTACATAAGCAAAAAAAAACACAAAACACATCAAGACAATCACTCATCCCCTTTTCTGCATTGAATCAAAAGGAGGCTAAAAACCAGAGTTGGAAGGATTTTTAAATTTGACACAAAATCAGAAAAAGTTTCTTCTTGACTCCAATATGCCAGTCAGATTGCTCACTGAATCAGCAAGCTGTTACCACACATATTAACTATATCTTAGAATACTCAATTTTGCCAAAAAGAATCCAGACAATGTTTCAAATTCGGATTCAAAATCTGAACACATACCATTTAGGCAGATAATTCCACATTATCATTGTTCACACTATAAAGAAGCGTTCAGTCCTACTAATAAACAGGTTACCAGAGAACTGTTTATATTGGTATATATTTGTTATAATGTTACCGTATTCCCTTTGAGAAGCCTTTTTAGTAACGTAAATAAGTTCGAAGTATTTAGCCATTTTTTTATAACTAAAATCTTCCTCTGACGGGTCTCTGCACTTTTTCTAGTACCGTAATACAGTGTTAATTTTTTCGACTAACAATTTTTGTCAGATTTTAGTCGACTAAGATCTTTGAAATATAGTTGACTAAAGCTAGACTAAAAGTAAAAAAAAAATCAGATGACTCGAATACAAATTATTATTATTTTTATATTATTTATAGAGCGCCGTCAAATTCCGCAGCGCTTTACAATGGGTGGACGAACAGACATGTAGTTGTAACCAGACAAGTTGGACACACAGGAACAGAGGGGTTGAGGGCCCTGCTCAATGAGCTTACATGCTAGAGGGAGTGGGGTAAAATGACACAAAAGGTAAGGATAGTATTAGACTAGTGACAGTTGCAGAATAGGAATCAGTTGGGAGCTATTAACAGTTTAATTGATACGCTTTTATGAAGAAGTGGGTTTTTAATGATTTTTTCAAGGAGTGGAGACTGGGTGAGCATCTAACGGAGGAGGGAAGCGAGTTCCACAGGAACGGTGCAGCCCTCGAGAAGTCTTGAAGGCGAGGAGCACGGACAGAAGATAGACGTAAGTAAAAATGGCTTTTTAGTCAAAAGACTATTACTAAAACTAAATTTAAATTTGGCGCCTAAATTAACACTGGCGGATAAGATACATGGGGAAAGGAAGAAATCAGACATTTGAGGGACTGGGAAGGTGGCAAAAGAGACAGATAGAGGCTTTAATTAAACCAATTAGACTTTAGTCGTGTTGACTAAAATCTTCTGGAGATTTAGTCGACTAAAACAAATCTGATGACAAAAATACGGCTAAACCGAAAATATATTTTTAGTCAAAAGACTATGACTAAAACTAAATTGAAATTAGCTGCCAACATTAGCACTGCCGTAATATATATTTTTAAACAGGTGCACAGAATACAACTTACTGTTGATTTATGAAAATGCTAAATTATATTTGGCACCAAAGCCCAGCTCCATCATGAGAAAGGTTTGTTCCCAGATTTATCTGTGTACACCTATCCAATTTGGGGTGGCAGTTTTATAGCTCCGTGTGCTGGAGCATTCTTAGATAAAGAAGTGAATGGCCCATTGATTTAAATTTAGATTTATTAAAGAATTTATTTGTGGATTTTGTTGAAAATGAGATTGGAATCACATGAAATAGAAGTTAATTTGTATAAAATGTTCTGGATAGGCATCAGAGATATAACAATTTCAACTAATTAATTTATGGAACTTTTCTGAATACAAAAACAATATATCCATATATATCCACATACATGATCAATTTTAGCTACTAATTTTCTTTACATTCTTTAAAATACTCCTACAACAAATGGGATATTTCATCTTTAGAGCAGCTGCAAGTATTTGGATTTTTAATGATTTTCACGATGTATCTGAAGAAAACAAAATAGAGTATCGAGTTTCCCAGAGGTTACCACTGTGCATGCTTCTTCGCATTGTCCCTGCCCGCCATAGTGATCACATCAACAAAAGGTCAAGAAGGGTCAACAATATCTTCCTCTTTCAAAGCCATGTTAAGTATTGCTGTGCGTTAATGTTCCCTGTAATCTCCTACTTGTCTCACATTATCCTGTCAGAAATGACTTAAATATAGAATTACCTTTCACCCCGCACATTCTGTCACTGTCATCTCTAACAGTCCATGATTAATTACTTTCAGATACTTAGACTTCAATATAACTGTCCTAATGTGTTTTATACCCCACCTCCTATAGACTGTAAGCTCCTTTGAGCAGGGCCCTCTTCAACCTATCTTTACTGTAAGTTGTCTTGTAATTGTCCTATTTATAGTTAAATCTCCCCTCTCAGAATATTGTAAAGCACTACGGAATCTCTTGGCGCTATAAAAAATGGCGATAATAATAATATTACTGAACTTAAAATGTGAATGAAATATATGGCTGTAGAGCAAATTATTTATACAGATACACTAAAACACACTCATATACACACACACAATTATTGCTCTCTGATATCTTTTACCCTCTATTCAGTGTTCTTGTGCCTTTTTTATGCATGTGGGCATCAGTTGTACTGTGCCACTGTACTGTGTCTCCTTTGATGTTAAGCAATGCTGTTGGGATGTGCCATATTAGTCAGAAACATCAAGTGACCATGGAAATTATGGCAATAGGTCAAAATCATGTAGTGATGCCAAGGTTGCTGTGCCTGTGTGAGCCACGCGCTGTTCACCATTTGTCATTGTCCCGACCCACCCTATAAATCATGCAGCATGCCACAATCTGTGCTTAGTTATTCTGTTTACTCTGGACCAGTAGTCGATCATTCTCCACCTGTGCTAATTTTCCTTTAGACACTTTTGTGTCAACTTTAATTTCTGAACAAGCTAATTATATATGCAAACATATATTTTGGTCTTAATCTGATCTAGTCTCTGCCTTCCTCCTATTGCTTTCATGCCCCTGGACATTCCATCTCCTGATGCTGGTGTCAACCTTTACCTACCAACCACAAATGTCATGAAGGACTGTCCCCATTTCAAGGTCTTCTCGGGAACTGGTATTTTTCAGGAGCATGCTGTTTCCTTGCAGCTGGGTTACAGTTCCACCGGTGCAGGACTTCAGTCTTGATACACACAAACCAGATGTGTCCTTACTGGGGACAGGTAGGACTAGTTTTGCCTCTTCAACAGCATTTGCTAGGTGGGATGAATTTAACATGAAACATGCAAGAAACGTTCTTTAGGATTCTGACACATACTTCTCCGTGATATTCTTTTCCCATAAATTTACGCATTAAACCTTTCATTCCACACATCCTCTATAGTATGTTTATTGAACTCACTAGATATTATGTTACTATGTGATATAGGGGATTATCCTGCTGGAAACAACCATTTAATAATTGGAATTTACCAAGAGTCTGTACCTTTGACAAGCATTGTGGATCCACAGATTCATGTGGTTCATTTAATTGTCACCAGGTTTGAAGTTGTAATGTACGGTATAGTGTATATTGCAATATAAACTTTGGCCTATATTTAATAAGCTTTCCAAACTTAAATTCTTTTAGAGAAACTTAACAAATGATTTACCTATGGATGTTACCATTAATGTCTATGGGAAGTTTTGTAGATAAATCATTCGGAATGTTTTTCTGACAGTACTGAATCATTTTAAAAAAGTTTATTAAATCAAGACTTTTGCATTTAAAATATTACAGAAGGAATTAAATATATGTGTAATATACTAGAACACGAAAGTACCATGTTTTCTGTTAACCTCAATTTGATTCAAAATATATGTTCAGAAGAAAAAATATATAATACATAATACATGTATCACAATACATGAGCCATGAGGAGGAAGATATTCCAATTACCACACCTACTAAACTGATTCATGGATTATAGGATACAACTTAACAGGAAAGGTTAAAGGATCTTAACATGTATAGCTTGGAGGAAAGACGAGACAGGGGGGATATGATAGAAACATTTAAATACATAAAGGGAATCAACAAAGTAAAGGAGGAGACTATATTTAAAAGAAGAAAAACTACCACAACAAGAGGACATAGTCTTAAATTTGAGGGACAAAGGTTTAAAAATAATATCAGGAAGTATTACTTTACTGAGAGGGTAGGGGATGCATGGAATAGCCTTCCAGCTGAAGTGGTAGAGGTTAACACAGAAAAAGAGTTTAAGCATGCGTGGGATAGGCATAAGGCTATCCTAACTATAAGATAAGGCCAGGGACTAATGAAAGTATTTAGAAAATTGGGCAGACTAGATGGGCCGAATGGTTCTTATCTGCCATCACATTCCATGTTTCTAAGACAGGGAGTCAAGAGAAAGGCAACACATACGGAAGTCAGTAAGATAGACCATTTCACCAGTGGAAAGATCAAGGATAGATCCTGCTTACTCAGGAAACACAAGGTTGTGCCTATAACAGAGGCCCTGGAAACATCTAAGCAAATAATGACAATACTGGCAACCACACTGAGCAGAGGCTAAGAGAATAAATGAACCATTTACCAAAGAACCACCCAAGGTGTATGCACAGCTACAGGGTAACCACATATCCACCCAGAGACTGAACAGTACTGAACACCAAGCCCCAGTGGCTAATAGGCCTGAAAGCAGAATCAGTCACCATCACAGTGGAAGATAACCAACAATAAGTAGCCCACATGAAGAGATGGGCAGCCTCAGAATCTGACATGATCAAAAGGTACTGGATAAAGAAATTAACAACGCTGCATGAACGCCTAGTAGCACAAATGAACCAACTTCTAGCAACAGGCTTCAACCCTGACTGGACAACACAAGGCAGAAATATACTTATCATGAAGGACAAGGGAGCAACACCATCTATCTACCGTTCCAATCACCTTCCTCCCCACAACATGGAAGGTCCTGCAAGGCATCATAGCCACCAAGATCGTTTGGGATATGAGTCAGTACATAAACAATACTCAAAAGGGATGGGAAACAACACAAGAGCATCAAAACACCAACTTGTGGAACACCAAGCAGCCACACAGTAATCTAAGACCAGACAAACCTATATATGCACAGCCTGGATTGACTACACGAAAGCCTATGACACAATGCCACACACATGGATACTGGAATACTTGTCTCTATACAAGGTCAGCAAGACGGTAAGAGTATTCATCAAGAACTAGATGGGCAAGTGGAAAACAACTCTAGAAGCCAATTCCAGGACAATAACACAATAAACATTAACATCAAATGTGACATATACCTAGGTGATACTCTTTCCCAGATGCTGTTCTGCATAGACCTTAACCTCCTTAGCCAAATCATCATGAAGAGTGGACATGATTACAGGTTCAAGAGTGGAGCTACCATCTGTTCTACATGGACAACATCAAATTGTATGCCAAGAGTAAGAGGGACATTGATTCACTGATCCAACTAACTAGGATACAGCAAGGACATCGGAATGTCAGACAGACTAGATAATTATGGGTGGATGATAGCAAAAAGAGGGAAGATGGTTAGGACAGAAGGAGTTAAAATACCAGAAGGTTTGTGTAGAAAATAGTTACAAGTACCTTGGAGTACCACAAACACATGGCAAACATGAGGAAGAGGAGCACAGCATCCAAGTACCTCCAAAGAGTCAGATAGGTTTGAATTTCCAGCTCAAAGCCAAGAACAAGAACCAAACCATCAACACATATGACCTACCAGTCATCAGGTACACAGCTGGAATAAAAACCTGGCCAAGAGAAGAGCTGGTCATCAAGGATGTCAGGACCTAGAAACTACTCACTATGAAAAAAGGATTCCACCTGAAATCCAGCACCGAGAGACAGTACACCAGCCGGAAGGAAGGAGGTTGAGGCCATGGATGAAACACAGAGCATCCACAAGTACATCACGAAGATGGCTCCAAAAGAGGAACTGCTAAGGATAGTAGATTTGGCTCACATTACAAAATCCTACCAGAGGCTGGAAACTGAAAGACAGCCATGAGGTACTAATTCTAGCATCTTAGGAACAGACACTCAGCACTAGATCAATAGAAGAGGGGGTCTACTAGACTAGACCCAAGGTTAAGACTGTGCAAAGAGGCCTGTGAGACAATCCAGCACATAGTAGCTGGGTGCAAAATGTTAGCAGGGACAGCATACACTGAGAGGCACAACCAAGTTGCTGTGATTTAGTACTGAAATTACTGCACCAAATATTCGCTGGACTTGCCTAAATACAGATGGGGAGATCCAGACAGACATGTAGATAGTAAGTAATAACAAAAAAACCGTGCTGTATAGGCGCTCAAATAATATAATGAAGAACCTGGTTCCACTAAGCAGCTCAACACACGTGAAGATACCTCCAAACCTTAACACAATAACATGCGGAACAATGGGGTGATGAAAGTAGAAAGGTCACAACAGACAAGACCCAGTGGAGCGCTAATAAAATAAATTAACTCACCCTTATATTAAGGGATATAAATATGAGAGAATCTGGAAGGAAAGAGATATAATAGAAACAATGGTGTAGTATATATGGACTGGATGGTCTTAGAGAGAAGAATTATGTTGTAACAAACTCACATGGTACAGAGCCTGAAAGGGATAGGCTCAAATCATAAGCGCAGGGGTATTTTAAAGCAAATACCAAGCTTCTTCAATGACTGTGTGGCAATCCTCAAAAAACTAATTTATTATAAAACACTTACATAAAATGCAAAAATAAAAAGCTCCCATAAATTAATGGTGCTCGGAAGAGGACTCATTTCTGCACCATTAATTTATGGGAGCTTTTTATTTTTGCATTTTATGTAAGTGTTTTATAATAAATTAGTTTTTTATATTTGAGTCCACGACCTGCATCTATTTTCCTGCTAAAAAGAAGAGCAGTGCCCTCTTAAAGGCACACTATCTATTATACTGAGAGCCCAGTTTGGATTGGCTCTCTTAAAGGTGAGCAAGCATTTGTATTTGTTCTGGCACCATTTTGGGTTGAGGATAATACACTAGGACTCCGGTCCATTGTCCTTTTTTCTCCCTTTCTTTGAGGATTGCCACACAGTCATTGAAGAAGCTTGGTATTTGGTAAAATACCCCTGCGCTTATGATTTGAGCCTATCCCTTTCAGGCTCTGTACCATGTGAGTTTGTTACAACATAATTCTTCTCTCTAAGACCATCCAGTCCATATATACTACACCATTGTTTCTATTATATCTCTTTCCCTCCAGATTCTCTCATATTTATATCCCTTAATATAAGGGTGAGTTAATTTATTTTATTAGCGCTCCACTGGGTCTTGTCTGTTGTGACCTTTCTACTTTCATCACCCCATTGTTCCAGACATGTAGATAGTGGCCAACCAACTTGACATTGTTGTGGCAGACAAGGAATGAAAGACTGCGGTGGTGGTGGATGTGGCAATACCCAGTGAACATCAGGAAGAAGGAACATGAGAAGGTGAGCAAATACCAAGGACCGTAAGTAAAACTAGAACGTATGTGGAAAGTAAAGGCACTAGTAGTACCAGTTTTGATAGGAGCACTTGGGGCTGTGACTTCCAAATTGGGAAAGTGGCTTCAACAGATTCAAGATGGGACATTCTGAGATCACTGTCAAGAAGAATTAAGTTCTAGGAACAGCTAGGATACTGCGCAGAACCCTCAGACTCTCAAGCTTTGGTTGGGGACCTGAGAATGAGGAATAAACACAAAATATATAACACGCAGGAGGGGTGAGAAAATCAATTTTTTATATATAAATTTATATATATATATATATATATATACACACACACACACATACATAAATATAAAACACATTATCGTGCTCTTTTTAAAACGGCCCATATAACTCATCCCTAGTCTAGTACATGAAATGTGATATATTTTCTTAACACATACAGGATTCTGCAGACTTGGATGGTTACAGCTTTAAGTCGTCTCATTGTTGCCGAGTGAATCCGTTTCTATTGTTTTTGTATTATTTTTGTTACAAATTACTTACATGAACCATGCCATTTTCCGAGAAAAGCATAAATTAATAAAGTTGGGAGTCGAGTAGAACACAATTAAGACCTTTTTATATTGGTTACTGTGGCTGGAACAAAACGTCATCAACTTATACTTCGAAAACAAAAAACTCACCCTTCTGTCTGTGTAGCTGATCTGGTATCCTTCTCTGAGTAAATAATCCTCCTTAGCTTGTATGACTAGTACCAATTACTAAACTAACCACAGAATTGGAAGATCTACTCAGCTCTAAATAATTTATACTGATCCCTAGCAACTACCAATATTATCTTGACTACCCCAGTCACAGTCCATTTACATGATGTATAAAAATACGTTCTACCCTGAAATCCTTAACACATAAATGTTTGCTCAATCCTTTCACACTTACTGCATTTTCTCTATTATAATGTGTGATACCCCACTGGATATCCTGCAGACCACTGCCAACAGTATGTAGAAGTACATAGCGATAAAGTTATGTGGAGTCTGTATACTTGACATGTGCTACCCGCTTTGTCTTTAGGTTAGACATTTTTTTATGTAAAATCATTATCTCCTCTCATGTTTTATATAAATGTATTATTTTAGTTATTCCATCTTCCCAGGGCTACAAAACAAGAAAACGGACTATATCCAGAGTGTTAGTGATGATACAAAATGTGAAGATAGGAATTTCATTAAATGTATGATGGTCAGAAGTTCAGTCCTGATTTCAGGACCCTGTCCCGCCATCCCTAATTAGTTCAATAGTGTCCCACATCAAGGGACCCCAGGAACTGTTCTCAGGCAGCAAAGAGTGAGTGCATCATTAGTTGTGCGTGTTCTGTGCATTTGACAGTAGGAGCGAACTCTCTGCATGGCCTTGTGCCGGCTGGAAACGGTACAGTCTGTTTGTTTGTCTGTCATTGGCGAAACCCCCTTCAAGGTCCACCCACGCATCCCGATTCCATACTTCCCAATGTTGGGAGTTATGGAAGTGGGCCTCCTGAATTCAAGTAATGACAGACCATAGTGTATCCTCTTTGAATATTAAAACCTGAACAACTTTGTGGAATGTCCTAAGGCCCAGGATTAGCCTATTAATATAGTCTTCCAAACACAAGGTGTTTCGAGTTCATCTTGCCTGGTAGAACAGAGTAAATCCTCTTATAGGCAAATGAGGTACCTGATTTCTCCCATACCTAAGGCACAAAATTTGCCAAGGCATCATGGACTTGAAAATTCATAGCTACTGTAGAGACTCCATTCTCAGGAGAGATCATTTGGCTGTTAGGGAAAGTTTATAATCTGTAACGTAAACCTTCCAGATGAATAGTGTGCATATGTTCGATGCATAAAAATACACTGTCCTCAGAGCACTGTGTTTCAGGGAGATATGCTACGTAGTCTGAATCATTGTCTTGTGAAACAGCATCCTCTAAGTCTCAATTAACCAATAATGGTGACTGAAAGTCTTCCATAACAGGACACTAGGCACCCAGACCACTTCACTTCAGCTCACTGAAGTGGTCTGGGTGCAATATCCCATGTCCCTTAACCCTAAAGTGGGAATTATTGCAGTTTCTGAGAAACTACCAGACAAACACTTGAGGGCTTCCTGGTTTGAAACGGACCTTAGGTCCGTTATCTGACGCTAGACATCCTAACACTCTGCATTAAGACTTTCAGCGTCAGAGTCTTCCCCATAGGAATGCATTGAATAATGCGAGTGCAGCCATTGCAGAGACTGCGCATTAGATCTCCCCCGCCAGCTGATAGTGGGGGAGGAGCCTGATCCAGTGCCGAGGGATATCAGTGCTGGATTCAGGTGACTGAAGGGGTTTTAACCTTTCAGCGCCATGGGAGGGAGGCGCAAGGGAGTAGGGCACTGTAGGATTCTATAGAATCTCTTTAAATTACAATGAACAAGAATAATTGGCAATAAATGACTTATTAGAAGGGCTGTAAAGACACAATAATTCTTTAGACACAGGATGTAATGTCCTGAGCAAATTATTGTGGATGGGAAAAAGTGCCTTGTGCCAGTGTGACAGTGTCCTGCCATAAGTGTCCATGAAAGCAGTTGCCACCATAAGTAGAACGCTGGGTGTTCACTACAAACTCAACAGATCCAGGCAGTTGTTTCTAACACCACGTCCATTCTTCCATCTCCAAAACATTTTCCAAAAGTGCGTAAAGTGAAAGTAGTTTATAAGTAGTAGTAATACTTAAATGCTATATTTAAGGATCAGCAATCCCTAGGATGTCCATGCATTCCCAAAGTTATTAACATGTTGAAGATGGGTCTCAAACTCAATCCTCTATGGTATTCACTTAATTCATTTAATTGTAGCAAGGGTTTTGGAGATTCTTGTTTTATTGTTGGTTTAATAGACCCAGAACTTCCTCTGCAGATAAGCATTAATCAAACCTTCCTCTAACATTGAAAGGATAACACTATATTACAGGATGTAAAGATGCTAGTAATAGTAAACACAAATATATTATGTTAAACAAATTTTATAGAAACCACAGTAAAGTATGGATTGAAAGTCCTTAACAGAAAATGAACTATTTCATGGAACTTCAAATATCAATAGAAAAAAATCACCAGACAGCTACTAAAATACATGCATGTTCTCAAGATATTACGGGGAACACATTTTTAAGAGAGATCTGAACACACGTTTCTGATTATTACACTTCATATGTTATGCAAGTTAGCAGTTAACTTTTATTGGCAGTAATATAGAGGTTGCACAACACTCTGGTTATATGAAATATTATCTATTGTCTACTAGACTCAAATAAACCATGTTCTGCATGCTTCAGCCACACAAGAACTGTGTAGTTTTCCTTGGACTTTTGCAGGGTTCTTTTGTTTTAATACTGTAATAAATGAGTTCTAGTTACGGAACCGAGTGTAAAGTTTCAAGTTCAAACAAATAACTAACTGCAATACACAAGACTAGAGGAAGAAAATGTGCTTAGAAAGATAGAGTAACCAATGTATTTTCTACAGTTTTTTTTTTCCCAGGTGCTGTATTCTTAATTGCATGGATTACAGGATAAAACTTACCAGGAAAGGTTAAAGGATCTTAACATGTATAGCTTGGAGGAAAGACGAGACAGGGGGATATGATAGAAACATTTAAATACATAAAGGGAATCAACACAGTAAAGGAGGAGACTATATTTAAAAGAAGAAAAACTACCACAACAAGAGGACATAGTCTTAAATTAGAGGGACAAAGGTTTAAGAATAATACCAGGAAGTATTACTTTACTGAGAGGGTAGTGGATGCATGGAATAGCCTTCCAGCTGAAGTGGTAGAGGTTAACACAGTAAAGGAGGTTAAGCATGCGTGGGATAGGCATAAGGCTATCCTAACTATAAGATAAGGCCAGGGACTAATGAAAGTATTTCGAAAATTGGGCAGACTAGATGGGCCGAATGGTTCTTATCTGCCATCACATTCTAGGTTTCTATGTTTTCAAAGTTTCAATAAAGATTTTATCTTCTTAAAACGAAGGCTGCTTGTGGGGTTCTGCATCTGCGTGGTACGTGCGTAGATAGGGGCTGTAGTGTGTTTATGTAAGGAGGATTAGAAGTATTCTCCCTTTAACCTAGACTCACAATAGAGTGCAGCAAATACAGAGTAAGGTTTATTAGCCTGGCAGAGATATTCAGGATGGGGAGTAGAGAGAGAGCGTTTAGGATATTGGCAAGAAATAACAGGGGAGTTACTAGGAAGTCAGAAAAGGACACATTTTGGATATATTGAGTAGGTGGTTAAGGCAGGATGAAGAAAGTGTTTAGATGTGGGAGATGAAGGATTGACTGGAGCCAAGTGCAACTCCGAGGCAATGGATATATATGGGTGATGCAGTTGACAGTGATAGAAGTCATAGAAGGCATCAGAAATCGTGCTAAAACTAGAGGGGGAATTAGAAGGAGCTCAGTCTTCGACAGAATATTAATCTTTAGAAGGTCAGAGGGAATCCAAGAAGAAATACCAGATAAGCAGTTGCTTATGTGAGAAAGGAAACAGGGACAGAGATAAGGGTGGAGATGTAGATCTGAGTGCCATAAGAATAAATGTGATGTTTAAACCCATAGCTGTGGATACCTCTAACCAGTGAAGAAGTATAAATCGAAAAGAGTAGAGAACTCACAACAGAGCCGTGAGGAACTCCATCTGACAGAGCCATTTAAGAGGAAGAGTTGTCCGCAAATTACATAAAAAAAGACCTGGTAGAAAGATCGGTGTAAATCCAAAACAGAGCAGTATTGCAGAGACCAAAAAAGCTGGGAGTCTGGGGTGGTCAAATGTGTCGAAGGCAGCTGAAAAGTCAAGTGAGATAGTGGTCATCATTTCTAGCAGAAATAAGGTAGTTCATAATGTTGGTGAGAACATTGTCAATCGATTGTTGTGGACCGAAGTCAGATTGCAGGAGGTCAAGCAGGGAGTTGGAGGACAGTAAATGGGTTACGCGATCGTAAACTATTTTTTTCAGGAGTTATGATGTCAATGGAAGCAGTAACTTGGGTAGTTTGAAGTAGAATTAGGGTCAAGAGAGGGTTTCTTGAGTGTGGGAGTGACCATTGCATGTTTGAAATAGGATGGGCGCAAACCATTAGAAAGGTATAGGTTGAAGATGTGAGCAAGAGTGAGGGTACAAGACAGATGAGCTATCCTATGAAGGGATATAGGCAAGTGGGCAGGTTGTGAGGCATGAAGAAGAAACTTCAACCATGGTGATTTTGCGTAGTTGGGGAGGAGAAAAAGGGTTCAGTGCAGAAGAGAGAGTGTTGTTGTGGTGGGCTATAGCAAGATCAGGCAAGTTATAGAAGAATCAGCCATTGCTGCTGCCCATGAGCAGCGATAGTTTAATGGATGGCTAATTATGTTAATGTTTTTGTATCATTTTTAAAACCTGACCTCAAATTGTGTATTCATGGTCATATTGTAGAGTACTTGAGGACCAGCTTTAAGAAACTGTATCAAATCCAAAGGTATGATCCTAATCTCCCAAAAGATCTAAATTCTAACACCTATTCTGTTTGCGAACTGGATATAAAACATTTCCCGAGCACAGGTATCCATCATTTCCCAGTTAGATATAGGTCACAGAGGTAATGGAATTAAATTCAAAGTGATAGACATACCTTAAGGTCTATGGCCCGCTCCATCATTTCCAGTATTATATAGCAACCAATGGAATGCCCAATTAGAATCAGTTTAGTATCAACTGGTACATTCTTCTTCAGGAAACACAGTTTGTGTTCTATCTGTCCATTAATTCCAAATATATCTTCAATGGGGTCTATTTCAGTATCTACAATAAACAGTAAACCAGTTAGTTAAATTCTTTTATCATAGTATTATGAGGAACAGCGATACCTAAACAAACATGTTTTCTCACAATAAAGGGTTACTCTAAACCTTGTGACCACTTCAGTGATTTTAAGCGTTCATGGTGTTTGGAATCTCTATGTGCAGCATTTTACCCAGCACACAAAAGGCTCCAAACCTGGTGGGCTCCCAGGTAAGAGGGGGCGGTAGTTGTTATAATGCTTGGAGTAACCATTTAACCACAGAGATAGACAGGCAGACATTGCATTATTTGTAAAAAAAAAAAAAAGCAGACATTTCTTCTTGCAGTGGCCACCTGCACATTTTAATGGAACAGAAACATTATTACATAGTTAAATTAAGTTTTGTCATAGTTCCATAGAGATAAGGTCAATTGAATGTTAATGAATTCTGACGTTAAGATCATACAAAGGCTGTTTTTTTGGTGCTGGGTGACTATGATAGATTTAATCTATATACAGCGCAGGCCACAGGTATTTGGACAGTGGCATGATTTTAGATTTTCTTTGGCTCTATAGCATACGCGATTTAATATAAAAAACAGTATCTAGGAGGAAAAAGTGCAGACTGTCAGATTTAATTTGAGTATATTTACATCCCTGAACCATGAACCATGTAAACATTGCAGCTCTTTATAAATTATGGTCCCTCCAGTTTAGGGGGACAAAAATAATTGGGCAAACTAACATAAACTCAAACAAAGCTGGCTTATTGGTTTTATTTGATGAGGGTCTAAAGAGTGCCTGGATGGTTTGTCAGGGTGGCTTTAGATACTGCCCATTTCAAATGCTGCTGAAACTGGAATACTATACAACAGAAATTTACAAAGTGGTGTTCTAGAAAAAACACAGAATCACTCCTGGTGAAAGTGAAGTAACTTTTATTTAAAGCTACACTCCAGGCTGAAGATGACCTACATAATTTAGCTAATGCATTCAAAATCTGCAGAACAGTAAAAAAAAAGATTTAAACATACCCACCATCATTGGCATCCTATGAAGTGGAACACCAGTGGGCAAAGGGGAAGTTGAGTGACACAAATGGCACAACTGGGGCTTCCCAAAGAGGGGATGCCTGCCTAAAAAGAGAGCGTATGTTCCCAAATAATTGGTAGGGGAGCCTAGTATTAATGCATGCCAACTGCCTGCCAATCAAACAGGGCAGCCCAATAAGGGCAGACCACGTAGGGATCACTGATTAAGTGCCCTCTGCAGGGTTCTAGAACCCTGAGCATAGTGCAAGCGCACCATTAGGCTTTTTTGGGGACAGTTCCCTGGTGTCTTTAGAAGAGAACAAAGATGGGCAGGACAGGACTCTAAGAAGGTCGGGAGGTTCGTTTACATAGCAAAAAAAGTTCTTGTATTTTCTGTAAATATCCATAGTTTTTACCTACTGGAGTGAGCTCTCACCAATCCAGGAAGTAGTTTAGTTGTGCATGTAGTTCAACATTTAACAGTATGTAAAGGGTCACTCCAGGCACCATAACAACATCACCTAAATGAAGTTGTTATGGTGCCAGGAGGACCCCAGGCGCACTCTTATCTCATGGGTTTAACCCCAAAATGAGCCTCTAGCTCCGATCTCAACTCCCCCAGGCGGTATCCGGCTTAAGAAAACTTAGTTTTAGGAAGCATGGAGTGCCGCTGGGCAAGGGCACCACTGATTGGCTGAGAGCAGTCAGCTTACACCCTCAGCTAATCAGTTACTCTTAATTCACAAAACTGGCTTGAAAAATATATGTTTCTGTTAAAGTCAGTTTTGTGAATGGGGAGTCACTGATTGAGGATGCTCTGATCCAGTTTTGTAGCCATCACTTTTTGGCCCTTGTCACTCAAATGTTTTCGCTTGCCCTTGGCTAACACCTGAAATTCAAGAACTGACTGTTCACTTACTTCCTAACATATTCAACCTCTTGATAGATGCCATTGTAACAATATAATCAGTTATTTACTTCACCTGTCAGTGGTTTTAATGTTGTGGCTGATCAGCGTAGAATGGAAGCCTTAACGGACAGACATCTGTAATATTTGCTATCAGCTTGCGAAAAGCTCCATCCATAGTTTTTACCTTACATGAATGCAGCTTTGTCTACTTAATAATGATTGACAGGGGAGGTGTAGGCATGCATAGTTTCCCCCCACCAAGTGAGATACTGCTATTTTAAAAGTTAGACACTGGAGGAAGCATAGTTTTTACAGTATCCTCCTGTATAAGATTATAGTTGCAGGGATTTTCTTTTTTAATTTCTGCAGACATAAGATATATTGTACAGGGGACCTTCTTGCATCCTAGTCTGTACAAGAAGTAGAAGTGCTTTTATTTTGCTTGTTGTTACTTTATTATTTTGCTTGGTGTGTCCCTTTAATTATTTGTGGCATTCCATGTAATGACTGTAAAACAATTATATACTTAATGTATCGTTAATGGTCTATAAATTAAATTTAAATCTACGTGGCTAAACAACTATTCTGGTTTTGGTAAACATTTGAATGATTAACAAAAAATACAATTACAACAAAGATATTTTTTTCTTGAACACATTTAATTCAAATTTAACTCACACTCAAATTTAACATGTTTAACTGAATCTATAATCCAATCAAATGCGTGTTTTGCATGAATGACCACACACAATTTTATTGAAGTCTAAAAAAAAACAAAAAACACTAATCTGCATCAGAACAACTTTATAAAGAACAAGTATATTTTTCCAATTAAAAGGAAAAGAACAAAACTATTCCATTGCCTTCTGCTGGCAGAGAAGGACTCAAACAACATATCTCTATCTCAGATGCTGACATCAGGACATGAGCCGAGTCTCACACCTCTGAGGATCAAACATTCTAAATGAAAATTGACTTGACACAGGCAACTTGGATCCATCTACGTCCCATAGATCCACCATCCAAACTGTCTGCTGCATATAACTCATCTTTGTTAGCTGTTTCCTTGGCGCAGTTAACCAATCAAAGTACTTGTTACAGGAGCCAATATGACATGATCATTTCACAAGTGTATTGTGTGCTCGGGGACGGCCAACTGGCAGACGGTGAAGGAAAGGTCGCTAATCGAATACGGCATGCTGCACTTATTAATGTATCCTAGAGGAGGTTAAATTACAACGAAATCCCACACATAAAACCGACTTATTTAAAAGACAAGTAATATTACACCATTGGCAACAAGGTTTATGACACATCAGAACACATTCCCTTGGAAAATAATCAGGGAGTAGATAAAATACCATTGTCTGGTCCATGACAACAGCTTTTGTTAGCATTGCAATGAATTAACAGGAAAGATCAAAGTCAGGGTTGGACTGGGAATGAAAAGCAGACAATGCATTTGCATATAATCAATATTTCAGGCCAACTACCTTGACATATTAACCCCTTAAGGAAGGCGGGCGTGCTATGCCGTCCTTGGGGACCCGGCTTTGAACTGCGGCGTCCGGCCCTCCTGGGCAATGTGATCGCGAGGACCTCACGATCACATGGACGGCACCGTCCACATCAGTGCAAGCAGGGGGAGTGCCTGTAATTACAGGTAGTCCCCCTGTTGCCTGAAAAAAAAGTTAAATTAAAGTTTAAAACAGTTTAAAATAAAATTATATATACTCAGATCATATATATATATATATATATATATATACACATATATATACACACACACATACACTGTCTAGGTGTATTTTAATATTAAGATATAATTATATATCAATATCAAAATACACATTGAATGATATTGATTAAATATATATATTTATATATATTATAAAATAAATAAATATGTAAATACGTAAAAAAATATACAAATACAATAAAATAAAAATATATATATGCGTAATTTCGTTCTAACTGTATTTTGATACCAATATATATATATAGATATCAAAATACACATAGAATGAAATAAATATATATATATATCTATATACATAAGTATATAGATATATATATATATATATTACTATATATATATATATATATATATATATATATATATATATATACACACACACACACACACATACGTATATAAATATATTACAATTCTACGTATATATTTATGTAATATTTTTACATAATTAGGTCATTTTATTAATTACAATTTGCGGGACATGCCTGACAACCCAGTCCGAAAGTCCAGGGAATTTAATTTGCTAGCATTATTTTTAACCCTGCAACTTTGCAAAACACCATAAAACCTGTACATGGGGGGGGGGGGGGGGGTGCCGTTTTACTCGGAAGACTTTGCTGAATACAAATATTAGTGTTTCAAAACAGTCAAATGTATTACCACGATGATATCGTTAGTGAAAGTGAAATGGTTTGCATTTTTCACACACAAATGGCACTTACACTGACAATATAATTGTTGTGATACATTTTACAGTTTTTTTTTTATAAATTCTTTATTTATTTCAAGGTTTGTCTTTTTGTTTGGGGGTGGGGATACATAAAAGAAGAGGGAAAGGGTAGAGGTGCAGTTTCATTTACATTGCGTATCAAACAGTTGTCACAACAGTGAGTACATGCAAATTAGTATTTGTATCCAAGTTCAGGGTTCTTGGTTTGTGGGGTGGGGGTACAGAAAAAAACGGGTAATGTTACTTGCTTTATTACGTTGTTTTCCGTATCTTTGTCTCTTTGAGGAGTACTTTTATACCATTCCTATAAGCGGTCTTTTGTCTGATCATTGTAACATATTATGGGTTGTTAGCTTTTGGTGATTTTGAGCCATAGGGTGAGCTTTGTGGAGCTTGTGGTGCACCTGTTCAGTGAGGGGGGGGGGGGGGGGTAGACATTTTACGGTTTTAAAAAACACTAATATTTGTGTTTAGTGAAGTCTCCAGAGTATAACAGTACCCCTCATGTACAGGTTTTACGGTGTTTTCAAAAGTTACAGAGTCAAATATAAGGCTTGTGTTTGTTTTTTTCACATTGAAATTCGCAAGATTGGTTACGTTGCCTTTGAGACCGTATGGTAGCCCAGGAATGAAAATTACCCCCATGATGGCATACCATCTGCAATAGTAGACAATCCAAGGTATTGCAAATAATGTATGGGATGCTGGGAGGAAGTGACAGCACTTCCTCCCAGACAGAGCATGCTGCCTGGAGGGGGGAGGGAGCAGCGGGGACTGAGCAGCACACCATCTTAGCCAGCAGCACTGAAGATCCTCCTGCAGAAAAAAGGTAAGTGAACAACAAATTTAAACGTGTGTGTGTGTATGTGTCTGTACCTATGTCAGTGTGTGTATCTCCCAATGTGTGTGAATCTGTGTGTGTGTATGTGCCAGTTTGTGTATCTGTGTGTCAAGGTGTGTGTATGTGTCACTGTGTGTGTATATATGTGTCAGTGTATCTGTCTGTGCCAGTGTGTGTGTGTATCTGTGTGTCAAGGTGTGTGTATCTGTCAGTATGTGTATCTGTGTGTCAGATACATACACACACAGATACACACACTGGCACATACAAACACAGATACACACCTTGACACACACTGGCACATACAAACAGATACACACACACACACAGATACACACTGTGTGTCAAGGTGTGTGTATCTGTGTGTCAGTGTACATACACTATGTCAAAGGGTTCCACGGGAAAAATTTATTGGGAACCCTTGCAGACACATCTGCTATATTCAATCCAGCATCCAGCCAGTCAGTCTGCCTTAAGCCATAAAACAAAAAGGCAAAAGATATCCAGCATTCATTGTAATGGTAGAAATATAACAAAGTTTTGGCTGTGTGTGTTTATCAAGCGGTCACAGTTGAAACGTTGCCATTATAAGGAGTGCTGGTCATCTTTAGGCTTTAATGTTCACATTTACTTCCCACAGTGGCAGAGCATGAGTCACTCCCTGCACCCTCGATTCATTTTGAGGTGGGTGCGCCCTGGTTTTACTAATAATTAGGGAACTGAAAGCTGTGACAAAATGTAACATACAGAAAATACACCAAAGACAACCCCATAGAACATATCAAGCCCGGCAAACCAAACTGAATATCGGGTAGGAGGGCACGAATAAAGTCAGGTTTCCTAGACTTACTCCGCTGTCTGACATGTCCACCATTCTGCTCCCCAATGTTTATATTACCTGCCAGCTTTTGTGACAATGTTTGTAACTATGCCCAGCCAAACAGGTGTGTGTGGACAAGAGTCATGCTCTCCCTTCCTTAGTAGTCCAAGAGGGCTCCTTTCTTCTTGAAATTCCAAACCATCCCCCCACTTCATTCAGACTACCTTGAGTCTTTCACCCTCTCAATGTCTCAGACTCCCCTCGTATGTTCTTCAATCTTTGTTTGTGTATTTTGTTATTCATTTCTCAAGCAGAACAGCTTTTTTATTTGCATAAAAGTAGTTTTTATTAATTTATTACCTACCGCTGCTTTTATACACATGACACAATGGATGTGAATTATAAATGTGTTATAAGGAGTAATGTGGTGCACTTGGAGAAAATATCTAAAAGTGGACCCTTCAAATCCATAAATTATGATAAAGTCCAGTGGGTATGTAGGATAAAATTCATTAGATTATAGATGGACCTTATATTTTTACTGTTGTTTCTGCACTTTAAGTAAAAGTGGCTGCTGTGCTATGGTTTCACACTACCTTCTTCAGCACTGTAGACTTTTCTAATGCACAGTCGCCCACATCAAATCAGATATTGAGCAAGATATTTTATATTATATATATACACACACAACAATTAATTTGCTAGTCATTCAGTTAGTGTGACGCATTGATTAAATTATTTCCATCTTGAAAAGTTACATATGACAAAGAGCATTCAAAAAAATCTTTTATAAATGGTCTCAGAATTATATTGTTATTTGTGTCGTGTGCACCATTTGCTGGGTAATATGCATGAAATGACATCTACTCTTTTTGGCTTTTTTGATGCTTGTACTCACAAAGTATCTGTGCTTTAACCAGACACCAATGTTATAGCTTTTGTAAATGTTGCTCTTGATGTGCACAGCATACTCATGCTTCCTTTCCTCATATGTTTGAATCACTGAATCAGTGTCTACTTAACTCCTTAAAGTATTTATTTGCAAGTGGTCCAACACTGATCGAGATGAGAAAGGAATCTTTATAACATCACACCATCGACTTTGTATGGAGAACCTTCTGTTCCTATGAAACTTTCCAGGGTGTGTTTGTAATAAAGATTTATTTCTTGACCATTTCAATGCTAGATAATCCACTAAAAATACTTGATGTAAATACTGTCAGAGACATCAAGCAAAGGGGTAGATGAAAACCCCTCCCCCCAAAAAATGTATGCAAAGAGGTGAGGAAAAAGGAGCAAACTGACATCTTCTAGTTATTAGAAAGTCTATCTACCCAGAGGCATAACTAGAAGCCACCGGACTCCGGTGCATATGTTGCCGCGCCCCTATCCCCCATGTGTCACATTTCACCCAGCCCCTCCATGTGTCTCATTCCCTCCCCCCAGCCCCTACATGTCTCCCATTCCTTACTCCCAGCCCCTCCATGTGTCTCATTACCTGCCCCCAGTCCCTCCATGTTTCTTATTCCCTCCCCCCAGCTCCTCCATGTGTCTCAATCTTTCCCCCCAGCACCTCCATGTGTCTCATTCCCTCCCCCTCAACCCCTCCATGTGTCCTATTCCCTCCTCCTCAACCCCTCCATTCCCTCCCTCTGAGCCCCTCCATGTGTCTCATTCCCCCTAAGCCCCTCCATGTGTCTCATTTCCCCTAAGCCCCTCCATGTGTCTCATTTCCCCTAAGCCCCTCCATGTGTCTCATCCCCCCAGCCCTTTAGATGTCCCATTACCCACCCTTCATGTGTCTCATTTCCCCCTAGTCTCTCCATGTGTCTTATTCTCCCCCAGCCCCTCCTGTCAGAGCTCTTCCTGTCAGACTGCAGTGATAAAGGCAGTGGTTTGGTTATTCAATCGAGGGCAACGAGGCATATAAACAACTTGATGATAGTAATACCTACACCACACTTGGAAAAGATCCTACCTCAGACATCAAAATTAAATTAACTAATTTACTAGACAAGGGTAGAATGAATGGAGTTTTAAACATACAGGAATTGATTTAACTGTTTTACATCCTAGATTTCAGTTATCTATTTTTTACCTAAGATACATAAAGATGTAGGAAACCCCCCGGGACGCCTTATTGTTTCTGGAATTGGGTCCATCTTATCAAACCTTTCCGAATATGTAGATATTATGTTACAACCTTATGTTAAACAAGTTAAATCATATTTAAAGGATACCATTGACCTTACAAATAAATTAAATAATATCAAAAATCATCTAGTCACACTTTAGTGTCCATAGTGTCCTCACACTTTAGTGTCCATAACAACGATCCGAGTCACCTAAAATTTCTGGGGATAGTTGCACTAAAAAAAATCATTGGAGAGGGGGGACTTAGATAAAAAAAATGAGGCCAGGTAGAGATGCAATGGGTAGATTACCTAAACACCCTACATCCTACATCCTAATGGACTTAATGCCGACTTTGACTTGTTTCGTTTTTTATAATATTTACTATTTTTTGACATGCGGCATTATTTCCATTTCAACATATATTTTAAAATATTGATTTTTTATAATCCTAGGTTTTTCATCTTTGCTTGACAAAGACTGCATAGGTCGAAACGTTGTGAGTGGCAGTGGGTTCAATAAATTTGCTTTTTTGTATCCTGGAGTGCCTGCACCATTCTTCTATTTTTCTCTACTAAGTATTTGGTCCCTGGTACTGGGACTTGCCTGGTTGTACCCAGGTACACAATACCTGGGATTGAGTGCAGTTCTACATCTTTACTACAATTATTTTGGAGCCTGTCAGAAAGACTGCATTATATCAGTTAATGAATAAATAAAAACACATTTTATTCTTCAAACAGCACTTATTAATGAAGGTCTTAACATCTGCATACCAGAACACATATCCTCACCAGCCAGCAAGAATTATAGTCTCTTCTCTATCAAGTGCATTGGAGGGGGTGGAGGGAATACAACCAGAACAAGCATTTTGTAATAGCGTTGCAGCTGTAAAGACTAAAATATATGGAAAATATAGATTAAGGTAACTGTTATCTTAATCATTATTATCACATATGGTACCATGGATATAATTAAATACTAATAATATTTTTTTTTTTTCAAGGAGCTCAGAATCTTTAAGTCATGCTTTTATAGCAGCAAGATTTAGCAAAAGGTCACTTCAGCACAGTTTTTATTTAGGAGGGAACACAGTATCATCTAGCGAACGAATGTAGGACAGGCTCTCTTCGAGCATCTCAGTGACAGATAATATATTTTAGCTGGTTGTGTTTATCCATCTGCGCTACATCTCCACATCACTTTATAAAAATTAAATAATACTTAATGTAAACAGAACTAATATGTTTAACACCGACTGTGTTATTTTATTCGATGTCTACTGTTAACGTGTTTTAAATTACCTAAAGCAACCTTTCTATTTCCAGTATATAGTACTTAATAAATCTTCCGACCTTTCACGATTCAGAAATAATAGCCGAGAAAATGTAACAGCTCTAGTACAAAATATAAAAAAGTAAAAAGTAAAAACATTAAAAAAAAAAAGCTATATATATATAATTTTTTTTTTATTATTCCACTGTGATTTAGTTCTCAGACTCTGGCAAATATTACAAAGGGTTTTTTTAAAACATATTTGGAGCTGAAAAGTAAAACACATGCAGACACAAATAAATAAGATAAGATGCTATATTGCCAAAGGGGTCTTCTTATTAGAAACGAAGGAAGCTGTTTGCATGTTCCCAAACCTCTAAACTTCCCTTTGGCCAAAACATTGTTATTTATAAAACTATTTTCAGATTGTGTAATATTGTACATACGTTGCTATTCAAACTGCACGCTACAAGTACAAAACATGAATTAGACCAAGACCTCAGCTACAAAGAATCCATCATACTTTGAATACAATTAAGTTAATTTATTACAGTGGCTTATATTTTGCTATTGATCAATCTGCATACCCCAGTTGTCCTGTTTTTAGAGGGACTGTCCTGATTTCAGGTTTCTGTTCTGCCATTCTGATTTTATTTTCTATTAGACCTCATCCATACCAGGGAACTGGTCCTATTGAGCACAATGTGAGCCCATCATTTAATATGCTTTCGCTGTTCTGCGGGCACTTTGACCAAGCAGACATAACTGAAACACTCAAAGCACCATAAGCACTACAGCTCACTAGCATGGAAAACAAATGTTACTTAGTAGGCTTTGACGTTCGGTTCGACTGAATTAAAACTTGGCTGAATTTTGTCCGATTGTGTCCGTTTCTAAAATCCTAAAAAAAATTATCAGAATTTTCGAATAAACTGAATAGCGTGGTAGCTGTACCGATACAGTTAATTTGGAATTCAAAATCTGTTTTGCGGTTACTATTGCTTTCTGTAACGGTTGCCTCTATTTCACAGAAGCTTAAGCCAAAGACAGAAGACAGCTGGGACAAGGGGATACTTTCCACCATAATCAATGCACACTATAAGCTGTGGCGGTGCTTGGAATATTCCTTTAAGTTGCTTTGAAGGTGACACCAAGTACGACTGTAATTTAAGGTGGACCTTAAATAATAAAAAAAAAAAAAAATGAAAAAAAAATAAAAAAATAACAAAGAGTAGACCAACAATAAACCATGAGAAAATGGGAAATTATTCTAGCCTTTTCATTAGAATGGACACCAGAAGTAATAAAAACTACAGCGAACAAAGCAAGGAAATCTATGGGAAAAGTACATAAATGTAAAAAGGAAATCACAAAACAACCACTAAACCAATAACATTTTCGAATTCCTTGTAAAAAGCTACTTATATTTCAATTTCTGAGCAAACCAGCCAACAACAGGCCTATACTTTGCATACGACACGCAAATATATCTATATATTGTCATGCTTCCCAATGTTGGTTTTAGAATTTAAGGTTAGAGCAATATTTTTATATTATTCAAGACAATTCTAGCCTTTGTCAGTTTGAAAACACCTTTCTTTGCATTATATAAATTGATGACCTAAATAAAATGAAGCTTCAGGATGGAAGTTATCCTCTAATGCAGTGGTTCCCAAACTTTTTAGGTTCAAGGTGCCCTTAATATTTCAATATTTTTTTTAAGGCACCCCAAGTAAAAAATTCTAGGTTGTATATCGGTACAGCGCTGCAGCATTTACTGGTGCTACAGTGTAATGCACAGTGTTGGTGTTTGAAGAGGTGCTTGTATATAGCTTTAGTGTTTTAATATAGGGGTGTGTTTGTACGTGATGTTTGCGTTTGATTGCAGGGGTGTGTTTGAATGTAATGCTCACTTTTAAATGTAGATGTACATTTGTGCAAAGTATTTGTGTTTGGGTGAAGGAGTGTGTTTGTATATCCTTTTGGAGTTTGAATGCAGGACTGTGATTTTATGTAATATTTGTGTTAGATTGCAAGAGTGCAGGGACGTATTAGCCGCGAGGCAAACAAGGCATTTGCCTTGGGCGGCATTTTCCAGGGGGCGGCAAAAAAGCCCCACAAATGCCCAGGGCCTTGCGGCTAACCGATATGCCGGTCGGGCTAATGGGCGGGTGGCACTGGCGGGCGGCTGGCGGGTGAGGGAGATCTTCCTCTGAGCTCAGCTCCCTTGCGCGCCGCCCGCAGAGTGAGGCTGGGAGCCGAGATATGATGTCATATTCTGGCTCCGCCTCCCAGCCTCACTCTGCGGGCGGCGCGCGAGGGAGCTGAGCAGAGAGCTCAGAGGAAGAGCTCCCTCGCCCGCCAGCCGCCCGGCTGACTGTGTGTGTGTGTCTGACTGTGTGTGTCTGTTAGTGTGTGTGTGACTGTGTGTGTGTCTGACTGTGTGTGTCTGACTGTGTGTGTCTGTTAGTGTGTGTGTCTGACTGTGTGTGTGTCTGACTGTGTGTGTGTCTGACTGTGTGTGTGTCTGACTGTGTGTGTGTCTGACTGTGTGTGTGTCTGACTGTGTGTGTGTCTGACTGTGTGTGTGTCTGACTGTGTGTGTGTCTGTTAGTGTGTGTGTGTCTGTTAGTGTGTGTGTGTCTGTTAGTGTGTGTCTGACTGTGTGTTTGTTAGTGTGTGTGTGTGTGTGTGTGTCTGACTGTGTGTCCGACTGTGCGTTTCTGATAGTGTGTGTGTGTGTCTGTGTGTCCGACTGTGTGTGTCTGACTGTGTGTGTCTGTTAGTGTGTGTGTGTGTCTGTTAGTGTGTGTGTCTGTTAGCAAGTGTGTGTTTCTGTTAGCTAGTGTATGTGTATCTGTCAGTGCATGTGTGTGTATTTAGAAGGCGGGCAGGGGGGTAGGGTTGGGTGGGGGTGGCGCGTGCAGGGGGGTGGTGTCTGAGTTTTTTCCTGCCTAGGGCAGCACAAAACCAAGATACACCACTGCAAGAGTGTGTTTGTATGTTGTGCTGGACTGCTTGGATGTATGCACATACATAAATACATACACACAAATTCATATAGACACCGACACACACACACATACACACACATCTTAACACACGCATACACTGACATATACACAGACAAACATTGATACATGCACACACCTTGATACAGATACACACACTGTCATATTTACACACACACACACACACACACACAGATGCACACACAAACGCACACAAAGATGCAAACCCTAACACACGCACCCACTGACACACACACAGATGCACACCCTGACATACACACACCCTGACACAGATATTTTTAATATCTCCAGCCACCCTCCTGTTAGTTTACCTTGTGTGTCCAGGAGGGTGGCTTGGAGTCCTGTTCCTGCTACTGCTGGTGGGAGGGAGGGGTCTGGAGCTCTTTGTGCTCTTCTCCGCTCATGCCGCAATTGCCTTCTCTCCCTCCCACGCTGTCTCCCTGCATGAAGCCGGCCGACATTACAGGTGCCCGGTCGCGGTCTTAAAGGACCGCAGCACCCGTCCGGGCCCCTGTTCAGCAGTAATGTTTCCCCGGTGCTGCAATCATAGCACTGTGGAAACATTTTGCAGGCACCCCAGGGCGCCGCGGCACACAGTTTGTGAACTGCTGCCCTAATGCATTATACAAATAAGGCATTACATTTTTTTAAAAACAACAATAAATAAGAAAAAATAATAAATAGAAAAAACTATTTTTAAAATTCATACCATTTTACATCTTTTAAAATCTAGTTGCATATGCCACTCTAATAAGCCTCTCATTTTGTTTATAAGGGTCTAATCTTATCTCATAAACGTGTCCCCCACATAGGATTAATTGAACTACTGAATAATCTGAACGAACCAGTGTCATGCCTGCTATCAATTTACTTTACCCTATGTTATCATTCTTAAATCTTGACTAAAAGTGGAGCTTAATGCGGCAGGGTCACACCCATCTCCTCTCTGCCACTGAAATTCCAACCTAGTTAAAAAATATTTTGAGGCCAAGTAATGAGTATTTTTTCTCCGCCTGACAAAGCTTGACATTGGGCAAAGCTACCGCTATCAAGCAGTGTCAATTCCCCCAGCCGTCAACAGTGACATCTTCAGGGAAATTAGCTCTTTCTATGGAGGATCCCACGGCCTCGCGGGATCCTCTGTAGACCTCAATGCCGTAAGTACAGTAGTGATGTCGTCTCCTTGCGGTTGAAGCACCAAGAGCAGAAAATGAATGACAGGAAGATGATGGCACTGCCCGCAAGGGACAAGTTCAGGTAAGTAAAACTCACCATAGCCTGGACCTCCGGTGGCGATGTCACCGTCGGAGGTCTTTACTAATTATGCAAAGTCCCCAGATGGTAACAAATTTGCTTTAAGGCAAGCTCCACTATCTTGACAAAGGAAGTGGAATTTGCCTTACGTGCCACCCTTTGTCAAGATTGTCAAGTATATGAAAAATCTAGAAGACAAAGTAGTCCCTACTTATGTTTTAAAGAGAAATAGTTCATAAATGAATACAAGAACAGATTCTGAAAGAGGAATAGAAATTTAAACAATAGGAAGAAGGTAAAATTGGCAAGAAAAAAAATAGAATAAAACATTCTTTTGTTCATATATGCAAAGATTTATAGAGTTCCCATTTTCCCTTTTAAAAAATTTAAATAAAGGCTGGTTTTCTTACACAATTGCTACAGCTGTCGCCTTAAGAAACGTCGTAGAAGATGTCAGTGTCACAAAAAATAGTTCATCCTAAAAATGACCGTGGTTTTCGATTATTACCAATTTCTCATTGTGTGGTGAATTCTATTTTTGTTTTTTTTTATGGTACCTTTAAGTCATTGCAAAAATGTGCTTTTTAAGCCATATTTGAAAGCAGTACTTTGCCCCACATTCTTCTTCTCAGCATAAAAGTGAAACCGCTCTTTCAAAAAAAGATTTCTTGCTGAGCTGATAAAATTGACGTGTTATCTGTGACAGCTGTAACTTGTAATATAAATAATTTAAAAGGCCTGAGTTACAGAAAACTTGGAATTCCTTTCAAATTCGTAACATATAGACCTCCACAGTTGTGTCTTGCTATGTTGGCAGGTAAGTATTCTTTTATTTAATTCACAAGAGCACAGGCGGCATCTTAAATGGTTTTAATAAAATACGCGTGGTAGTGTTATACAGGAACAACACAACTTTACGTGATACATTATGCTTTTGTATCACGTATATTTAAAGGAACAATATAGGGTCAGGAACATAAACCTGTATTCCTGACTCTATTGTGTTAAAACCAACATTTAGCCAACCTGCCCACCACCCCTCCCCCCTCACTGGCTCCCTAAATATAGAAATCTTACTTGTATTCAAGTCTGTAGCAGCTGGTTCTGCCCCTTTCTGCCTCTGACCTGCCTCTGTCTGCTGACATCAGCAGAAATGGTGGTCTGAGCCAACCACAATGCTTCCCCATAGGATTGGCTGAGATTGTTAAGGAGGCAGATCAGGGGCAGAGCCAGCACAAGTCAAACACAGTCCTGGCCAATCAGCAGTCCTGGCCAATCAATTCATCTCTATGAGGGAAGGTCAGTGTCTGCATGGAGAGGGTGGCGACACTGAATGGCAGTGCTGCACATTAGACAGCTAGTGGAGTTCTCTGAAAAGACAGTGTTTACTGCAAAAAGCCTGAAGGAAATGATTCTTCTCACCAGAACAACAAATACAATAAGCTGTAGTTTTTCTGGTGACTATAGTGTCCCTTTAACAAATATGTATATATGAGGTCAGAGCATATCAATTACACGGTTAGTAGCTCAGCCTACCCCCACCCTGCATCCTGAATCCTCTCCTGCAATTGTCATTAAAAACACCAAGTCTTCAGTGAATACTATTCTACCAACCTAATTTTCTATCCTTTGTGTCACTATACCCCACTCTAGCATGTAAGCTCATTGAGCAGGGCCCTCAACCCCTCTGTTCTTGTTCATCCAACTTGTCTGGTTACAATTATGTAATGTAATTACCTCCCATTGTACAGCGCTGCGGAATGTGTTGGCGCTATATAAATAATACATATTAAGTAAGCTTCCAACGGAAGAAGTGAGATCTGATCCATCTACGCTAAGACCAAGGTAGCCTTTTATAATGGCATGAAGATACTTTACTAATACTCTGAACACAGGCATTGCAATCTAGATTACTTTACATTTGTTCATTATTTCATACTTATATAAAATAATGTGCAACCTTTGAAGGGTTACTCCAAGCGCCAGTGATTTGAAGTTGTTATGGTGTTTGGAATCTGCATGTGCAGTGTTACAGTTGAAGTACCTGCAGTGTCTTGTTAAGTGCAGTCCTACTGAATTTTTCTCATTTAAGTGGTTATAGTTTCTGAATTTCCCTGGCGCTGAACTTCCATTCAGCATTAAACAGTTTCTAATGTTTTAATTCTAAATGACAGCACCCAGCCGTTCATTCCCTCTGTGCTGCTTGGGCTAATGAGGAAGGATATCACAGCACCCATTGCTGGTATAAATTGGTATGGCTCGGAGGAAGTGTGTAATCTCTGGATGGGTGGCCTGGACACTTATTTAGTATTTAGTGTTAAACTGCTAGAAAATGTTTTAAATCGGAATGAAAGGACAGCGCCAGAGGACTTCAGGCACAATAACCAATTCAATGAAATTAGATTGTTCTAGTGCCTCGAGTATCCCTTTAATATCTATACTGCACTATCTGGTACCTTTAGTACCTTTTTCTAGAGATGCCATTGGGAACTGTTGTGCCACATATCAAACCTTTAGCCCTTTTCTTTCTGCTACCAGAATACCTGCACGAAGGCTTTTGCGATGAGGGTTGCAATCTATGAGTTAATTCTCATGTGTTCTCATAATTCATATTGCATACTACCAAGGAAGCAAAATGCAACTCTTGCAACTAGATTACAAAGATTAAGTCTCCTTCACAGGGAAGGATAAGCACACTAGAATTTTGTAGCTGAATGATGATGGTATGAATAATAATGTGGTATATGAAATATGACAATAGGATGAATTAAAGAAAGTACTGTATTGACTAAATATGCAAAGAGTTTAATTAATGATATATGTATGATAAATGGCATGTTGGTGTGTGAAATATGGCAAGAGGGATGATAATGGCAAAATGTTCATGGTTTCTCCCCTGTACCCAACACACAACAAGCGGCTGCAGTTTGATATTCCAACAAAACAATTTCTTTCACGTACAATTCCTCTGCTATATGTAACATAATTTGAAAACTTGTTTCTGATTATCAATCTGTCTGCCTTCCTCAACTCTGTGTCAGTCTCATCAGCCTAATGTAAAAGGGGTAGAACTTCTGCCTGGACTGATGTAGGAAAACCGACATTATAAAAGGCAAGGCTATAAGTCATTAGTCGTTCTGTCATTCCCACACGCTGTACCAGCACATTATTTAAACAGAGACATAGATTACACAAGCTTGCATGCTTTATTTGACAGAGCAAGACCATTATCTCATGTTAGCCCTAAGGCAAGCCATTGTTTCTTGTTATAAAATAGTGTTTTAAATACTAACCTGTCTACACAGATTTGGAACAAATGACATACACTTTTAGAAGTAACCTCAGCCATAATATACACTTCAACTTTAATTTTGGAAAAACTAAACACACAATAGCCATCGTTAGCAATGTCAGTCTCTATCAGAACTTCAAAGTCTAAGCTCAGCTGTGTTCATTAGCTAATTTGTTTCCTATGGATAATTCTAGGAAAGTTATCTATAATACAAAGTATAGAACATTCGAGATCATACATTGTGCTTATCTTTGCAATAAATATTTTGGATAAGTAGAAAACCTGGCATAGCATTGTGAAAATGTGGTTTGATATAAAATCTAAACTCCAGGCAGCTTAAAACAATGTGTATCTCATAAAATACTTTAATAGCTCACATACAGACTTTTTAATGTAAGAAAATGAATTTTTCAGGGCAAAATAAGGGCAACATAAGAACAATGTTATTATTCGTGCAATAAAGTGACCTTTCAATGAGAGTCTATGAGAACATCTGCATCTTGGGGCAATGCAATAAGAATTGGGGGGTGGGTGGTGGGATTAGTTCTGAACCTTCCACATTATCCATGGGTACCAAGAAAACACAGGTTTTTACCATACTGCTGAAACACTACACCCAAAGACTCATTATACAGCATTATAACCACAACAAGAATTATAGTCAGGACTGGTATTGTGCCTTATTATGTGCTATTTCAAGCAATTGGCAAAAAACTATGCTCTTCTGTCACTTTATATAGCACTATCAAAATTCCGTAGCACTGTACAATGGATGGACTAACAGACACATAACTGTAACCAGACAAATGGACTCACAGGAACAGAGGGGTTGAGGGCCCTGCTCAATGAGCTTACATGCTAGAGGGAGTGGGGTATAGTGACACAAAGGGTATAAGTAGGGGTAATAAAATAGGTTACTAGAAAAGTATTCACTGGGAACTTAGTAGGTTATTTTTTGACAGTTGCAGGAGAGGAGTCATGGGGGGGAGGAAGGGGAATTAAATCCCGCTAACAGTTTAAATGATAATGAAAGCCAAAGGAGCTGGTGAGTTTACCAAGGGAGGCAGTATAGATGGAGAACAGTAGGGCAGTAGGAAACAACTTGTGGGACACCAACAGAGAGAGGTTGAGGAGAAGAGGCAGAGTCAGAGAAAGAAACACTGAAAAAGCACTGGGAGAGGTAGGAGGAGCACCAGGAGAGAGCAGTATATCGTAGACCGAGATTTTGGAGAATGAGAAGAAGCTGTTGATGATCAAAAGTGCCAGAAAGATGAAGGAGAATTAGGGCAGAGTAATGGCGGTGAGATTTAGCAGCGATTAAATAGTTGGATACTTTGGTCACAGCTGTTTCAACAGAGTGACGAGCGTGGAATCCAGACTGAAGCGGGTCAAGCAGAAAGTTGGATTCAAGGAAGTCTGTTAATCTCGCATACACAACTCTCTCAAGGATCTTGGAGGCACACGGCAGTAGCGATATATGGCGGTAGTTGGATGGGGAGTTGGGGTCGAGGTTGGACTTTCTCAGAATCAGCGTTATGGTTGCATGCTGGAAAAGTGAAGGAAATGTGCCGGAGGAATGGGAGAGATTAAAAACTTTAGAGAGAAGAAGAGCAAGAGAGGGAGACAGAGTGCAGATGAGATTTGAGGGAACAGGTAATGGGGCAGGAGGACCGGAGCAGAGCGCAAACCTCTTCTGTTGTAGTAGGTGCGAATGAGCATAGAAAAGTGAGTGGGGTTGGGTGATGTATTGGAAGATGTGTTGGAAGGGGTGGGAGAGAGATTAGAGATCTCTTCCCTGATTGTAGAAATCTTCTCAATGAAGTGAGTTGCAAAGTTTGAGGCGGACAGAGTGGTAGGAGGAGGGGGAGCAACAGGGCGAGGAAGAGCATTAAAAGTGTGAAATAGGCATTTGGGTTGGCGGGACAGTGTGCTTATGAGGGTGTTGCAGAGGAAAGAGACAAAGTGTAGGAGCGCAGCACAAATTTATAGTGGATGAAGTCAGGTGCAGAGTGAGACTTTCTCCAACAGTGTTCAGCAGTTCTGGAACATTTTTGGAGATATTGGGTAAGCTTGAAGTGCCCCGGTTCTAATTGGGAACGCTTGCTACATTTATATGTAGGAGGTGCCATGAGAGGAGAGGAGAGAGTAGAGTTGAAGAGTGAGGTTGCAAGGGAGATTTGAGATAGGTAAAAGGAGAGTTTGGAGTTTGGTTGAGAAATGCTGGAGATTGGAGAGTTGAGGGTGGTGAGATTTAGGTATGGGATATGCCGATGTCAAAGTTCAGCAGATGGTGGTCAGATAAAGGAAATTGAACAATGGAGCGATTAGAGGTTGTACAGAAATTGTTGAAGATGAGGTCAAGAGTGTTTCCTGCTGTGTGAGGTCAAACATACTCACCGCGACATACAGAAAGCCAGACGTGGTCGTCCCAGTAGTGCCCAACAGGGGATTTGAACCGAGGAACTTCGTAGTCCTGGTTTTGCTTCCTACCTCTGAGCCACAGCAGCTTTGTGTATTTTCAAGCTATTCCAGTTCTGTTCTTCCTGACTTGTCTGCAGCAGTGGCGGATGGTCCTTGACATTAGCTGTGCTTCACCTGACCCTGATCAGTTATCAGCAGGGTATATAAACTCAGCCTTCCCTGTGAACTGGGTCAAGTCTTTGTTCCTGTTGTGTGTGTTCCGTACCAGTGTTCCTGTTTATTGATTCTCTGCTTCATATTGACCCCGGGTTCTGACATCGTTTACTCTGACCTCTGGCATCCCTTGACTTCAGCTACTCCTCGTTGTTCCTGTCCTCTGGCATCCTTTGACAATTCTGCTGTTTGAGTCCTTGCCTGCACTGCGACTTGGAACTTCATTCTGCACAGCCCCCGTGCACAGACCCACAGGTCAGGTGAATTCTTACCTGACCACCTTGGCCTGTGGCTATTTGCAAGGGTGAGCAACATATCTGCGCTACAGACTCCAAACCAAGGTAAGACCCTAACAGAATATTACAGAAAACAGACGGGAGGCATCAGGGCAGTTGAGGTTGTTGATCGTGATGTTAAAGTCTCCAAGTATGAGGGAAGGAGTGCTAGAGGAGAGAAAGTGGGGTAGCCAGGAAGAAAAGTGTTCAATGAATATCCTAGGATGACCGGGGGGGGCGATAGATGATGGCAATTCTTAAAGGAGTGGGATTAAATAAGCAGAAGTTAACTTCAAAGGAAGTAAAGGATAGGGCAGGGGCAGGGAGGATAGGCTGAAAGGTATATTGAGGGGAAAGAAGGATTTCTACACTGCCGCCTTTACAGTTGAGTCTGGGAATGTGGGAGAATTGTAGTCCACCGAAACATAAAGAAGTTGGAGCAGCGGTATCAGAAGGGGGCAGTCAGGTCTCAATGAGTGCTAGTAGTGTGAGGGAATTCGAGATGAAGAGGTCGTGTATGGATGTTGATTTAATATTGCTACAGATGGAACAGGCGTTACAGAGTGCACAGTGAATGCTGGTAGAGGAGGAGAAACTGCAGGGTATTTGGATGAGGTTTGTGTGGTTTCTAGTTGTTTTAGTGTGAGCAGACGAGGTGAAGGGCCCTGGGTTGGGAGAGACATCACCAGCTCCTAGGAGTAGAGATACGGACAGGAGATGTGAATGGGTTTTATATGGGTGGGGTCTAGGATTAGATTGGGTGGGAGCAGGAGAGAAAGAATAGAGAAATGAGTGCAGGGCATGAGATGAGAGAAGGGGGGAGTGTAGCAGAGATGGATTAATGTGGATGTGATTGTGTTGTTGAGGGAAGTGGGTGTAAGGAGATATTTTGATGCTGAGGGAGAGGAGAGAAAAGGAAAAGAGGAGAAGAAGAGCATTGCTCAGATGAGTAAGTACTTTGAGAACGCAGAGTGGGCAGAAGTAAGGAGAATGAGGACTGAGTGTTAGGGGTTAAGGGAGTGTAGGAGTGTTCTGAATGCAGGTAGTGTTTTATCCCCCCTGGGGCCTAATTATCTAAAATTGTATGTGAGATTCTATCTATAAATGGAATAAAGAGCTTGGGATGGTGAGGGGAGGGGTGGGCGGGCAACTGAGGACTCTTCTGGTTTCCAGCAGGGAACTTTTAACTCAGACTGTGGAAGACAGAGATGATAGGGTCAAAAAGGGCTGCGATAAAGCTATGGAATGGAGATGCACAGAGGAGGTGAGCAATGGTCAAGCAAGCCATTTGGGTGGGTATCAAAATAAGGGGGGGATGCAGAAATAAATAATAGAGAAAGTCTTTAGAGATAAGCAGATAGGTGAATAACATTTAAGTTACCAAGCCAACAATGTTAAGTGGGGCTGGAAACAACTAGCATTAGCATGCAGGGCAAGACAAAGTAAAATATATATCTTTACATAAACAAGTACACATACACACCCACAACTGTAGCTATATATATATATGGTATGAGGTGTGTAGATGAAAACAAACCAGAAATAGTAACAAATTAAAAAATAAATAAAAGTGTATATAATTGATGTGTGATATATATGTTTTCTAAAGGGGTTACGAGATTGGAAGGATGTGCTGTTTAGTGTTTGCACCTGTCATTTCCATAGAATGGATGTTGTGTTGGAGACTATCTATAAATGAGGACATGAGCTTAAGTCTTTCCAAATCCCAGTCTGAACACAATCACCGGCTGTAACCATTGGGGCAGTTTAGTTTGACACTCACTGCCTCCCGATGCTGTTACAATGGATACTATACTTTTCAATTTTCTGGGGCCAGGCTTAGCCATGATTGTCATAGGCTTCTTTCAGAAAGCTTATTAACTCGAGGCTGAATTATTCTCGTAATAGTTTATTAAAACGCCAGATTTTCAGCAAGCTTGGGAAGCTGATTTCTATACCATGCTTAACGAGTATAGACTTTTCATTTGTTGCAAACTTTTTTTATATATCATCTAAAACATTCCCATTAATCTTCACTTTGCATGAAATTAGGCAAGATTTATTAAGCCCTTAAGAACCACATCACGTTCTATGGCGCCATGCATTAAAAGTACCAGCAGGGTTAAATCCCTACTGGTACCAATGAGCCCAAGGTATTATTGGGTCCCCTTTGTTTAATGGGGCCAAAGTTAGTAGCCCCCGACCAACAGATGAGCTCTCAAAATTTGTGCTGCATATAGCCCTTTAAATCTCTGTAGATAAGCAATTGCGCTCAACTGCGGTAATTTTGTATCTGCCCACACGATTAGAGAAACCCCCAAGTTCTGGTGAGATTTTCCTGGATGCCCCTCTGGCTAATTATTGGTGCTGCACTTTGCCAGCTGCCCAGCACAAATCATTGTGTGCAAAATCTGCAGCATTAGAGTGAGTTCTCCCTCTCAGGTTGCAATCAGACAGTATGGAGTACTCAGAGAACACTCTGAACTGTGCGGATTAGGACTCCCTCTGCTGATGTCAGTACTGATGCCAGCAGAGGGAATCCCTTTGAGGTGGGATTAGGAGCAGGGTTAAGATTTGTGAGAGTAGGGTAGGGGTATTGTTAGGACTATGGTTATGATTAAAGTTTGGATTATGGGTAGGATTATGAATGGGTAGAGTTATGGTTAGGGTTATTGTTCGGATTAGGGGTTGGAGCAAAGTCAAGATATACATGTGGAATATCATTGTACTCGAGAACAGTAGCAGAATACAGAGATGGGATGTTTACAGTAGTGTGACATGCGTGGTCTATGAATTTCCCCCAAATAAATCACGAGTGAATACATAATACCATAGTGTTCCTTTAAATGTAAGCCTGAGAAACAAACGTGTTTTTCCCCCCACATTTTTTTAAATTATATTCTTATTAAATAGTGTTATGAATACATATAGGGTGTCAAAAGAAATCACTATTTCTCTGTGGCGAAACCAACCTCGCCACTATGAGCTGGAGAAGCCTGGTTGCTCGCCTGCTTCCTTTGGACTATGGACCAGACTTTAAAAAGCTTTATTTTACCTGCAGAAAGGCATATTCGTGCCTTTCAGCCGGGGTGTTCGGTAGATTCCAGCTACCGAACAAACTACCGTATGAGGGACCACCTAGGAGATGGAGTGTGCCGTCAATTAACCGCCCAGAAGCTGCGGTTAACCGCAGCTTAATTGATGAACGCTGGGTGGCCTTTGTTCGTTTGCCGACCACGAGGTAGCGGCCATTTTAATCGTGCAAAAGACCAGCGGTGTTCGGCGAGGATTCTATGGAACTATAAACGGACACTTAATTGCACGAACACCGCTGAGCCGTCTGTCGCCTGGGTCCTAATCGTACAAGGTTAACCGAACACTGGAATTCGGTATTTCTATGGGAATTGTAGTAACCCAGATAGCTATACCATGGAGCCTATTTGTGTGATTAAAAACTTTGGCTCCATGGCGATTAAACTGTATTCGTGTAGTCTGGGTGCCATTCACCTAATAATGTGCACCCAGACCTGAGCTATCTGGGGATATGTAACATGTCTGTGTTGGGTGGAATAAAAGTGACTTTATATATTTTAAAGCATAATACTGTATTTAGATCCCCACATGTGTAATGGAGTCTTGTCTTTGTCCTGAGAGATAATTGGATTACCTCTACAATTATCTCCAGGGCAGAAGGGAGGAAACCAGGATGCATTGTGGGAATGTTTACTGCTGTGTGTCTGTAATTGGTTTATGTCTGTCCTTTGTTACAGTCTTCCATTTGGTCCCCTAGGGGAGTGTCCACCAGGTGGGAGACCTGCATAAATACTGGGCAGGTAGCCCTGAGTAAATGAGTTGCTGTTTAACCCTGAAGCTGGAGTGTGTCTCTTTCTTGGGGGGAAGGGGACTGTATGCCGACTGCCAGGAGTGTAAGCTGTCCATATTGCTTTTCCTGTTCGGCTGCTTCCAGGGTTCGTGTGTCTGCTGTTCGAGAGTTGGTGAATTCGTGCAGTTTGGGAGTTCGGGAAGTTGGTGCTTATGGTAGCTGCTGGTCTATGGAAAAGGGGATTATCGCCTAAACGCATTTTTCCCCTTTTCTGCTGAAACGGTCCGTTACATTCTCTTTTAAAAATTAGATATAATATGTATGGATTCAGTTACACAGAAAGGGTGACATTGTAGCAGAATGAACACATGGTGAAAGTGTCAAAAAGACTTTGGTCACATCTCAAGAGAGCCTTGGGTTAAATATACAGTTTGTATTTATGTGTATAGCATACCGTTCGTCATGTCCATGCCTTTAGGGGGTGAGCAGTGTCCTGCATGGCTAATAGCCCACACTGGGTATTTCTCATTAAAGCCACGGTACAATGATTCCATAAAGGTCCTGTAATAGCCGACAATGCCAGGGTTGCCTACAAAATAGATGCGTTTTATTTTTTTGAATAGTACAGATTAATCAAGGCACAGTTTTATACAGAAATATATATACATAGTTTTTTAGAACATGAGTTTATTCTGAAACAACTGTTATTGTTATCAAATAGAGGCTAGGGAACAAAACTAATTGCTGAACCACTGTAGTGACCTTTTGACAACAGAACACCAGTGTGTGATGAGTATCACCAATGTCAATGGGGTCCATGGAGAATTTGCAAGGAAATTGCAGATTTTAGGCTAAATACCTGAATTGTAAAAATTCTCCAGCTCAGGTATTTCCATCCAATATTTTCAATGCTCTTTGAATTCCAATTTAGTAAATAATAATCAGTGAGTTTAACTTGTCTGCTCCTTCCAACACAACAATGGTTGATAAAGATGCAAAAGAGGTCATTTGTTAACCAGCTACATCAAAACGGGGATTAAGGGCCGAACTCAGTTAAAAAGGGAATTAGGGCAAACTGCAGTAAAACTTTGTGAAAAATATTGGAATATACACAGTTACAACATTTAATTATAAAAGGAGAATTAATTTCCTTGAGACAAAACCATGACTGCCCTTTTTGACAAAATGTGTAGATTGGAACTGTACCTAAATTACGTAAACTACAAAATCAACAACTATGTATCAGAACAAATTTAAATAGCACACTGACCGCAGTCTGTCCTTTCATATATCTAGGTATGTTGCTAGACCCCAATCTATCCTTTGGCCTTCACATTGAAAAAATAGCTTAAAAACTTAATCCAAAAGTAGGTGCCCTGTACAGAAACAAATCCTGGCTAAGCCCTACAGTAAGGAAACAGTGCAGCAAATGCTAATGCCGGTCATTGATTATGGGGATTTAGTGTATGCACCCGCACCACAAACCCACCTTAATAAACTTAATACATTGTAGAATTCGCTCTGCCACTTTGTACTAGAATGTAATTGCTTTACCCACCACTGTGACATGTTAAAAGAGCTAAACTGGCTGTCGCTGGAATCCCGACGCACTCTTCATCTTTCCAGCCTTGTGCATGAGAGCATTTCTGGGAAGCTCCCACCCTACCTGAATAGAATGCTCTCACCGGCTGTTCCCACCTCCTATAACCTCCGATCAAGTACTAGCACGATATTTAGCATACTGCAATACAAAAATAAAGTTACATAGCATCACAATTATGGAATAACTTCAGGGACACAGTCAAATCTTCATTCAATCTAAAATATTTTAAGAGATCTATGGCAATACACCTCAGCACAGAACGCACCTGTCATGGTTGAATATATTTATTACCTGTTATGTATGAAAGTTATATATGTGTGTATATGTATAGTTTGTATATTTTATTTTTGTAATATTGTATCCTATTGTAACAATGCAATGCTTTGTGGACCCAGGACATACTTAAAAACAAGAGAAATCTCAATGTATCCTTCCTTGTAAAATATCTTATAAATAAAAAAATAAATTTATTAATCAAATTATAGAACAAAAACAAGTCTGCAAATAAACTTATGTATCAAATATAGGTATAACGGATATATATATTATACACTCTCTCTCTCTCTCTCTCTCTCTCATGGGAAAACGAAAGTACACCCTCTTTGAATTCTAGGGTTCCTTAGCTAGCTTTCCAATTAGGCAAATATAACCTCAGATAAACACAACACATGACATATTACACTGAATTATAATTGATTTAAGAAATATAAAGCCAAAATTAAGAAGCCATGTGCAAAAACCAAGTACACTTATGATTCAATAGCTTGTAGAACCACCTTTAGCAGCAATAACATGAAGTAATTGGTTTCTGTATGACTTTATCAGTCTCTCACATTGTTGTGGAGGAATTTTGGCCCACCCTTCTTTACAGTGTGGTTTCAGTTCATTGAGGTTTGCTGACATTTGTTCATGCACTGCTCTTTTAACCCCTTAAGGACCAAACTTCTGGAATAAAAGGGAATCATGACATGTCACACATGTCATGTGTCCTTAAGGGGTTAAAGGACCACTATAGTGCCAGGAAAACATACTTGCTTTCCTAGCTCTATAGGGTCCTTGGGTCCCCCTCACTCACCGGGCTCTAGGGTAAGGAAGGGGGTAATCCCCTACCTTTTTTCAAGCTCCGGGCTCCCTCAGTGCTGGGGACTCTCCCCCTCCTTTCCCCGTCATCGGCTGAATGCGCATGCGCGGCATGAGCCGTGATCGCATTCAGCCTATCTCATAGGAAAGCATTCTCAATGCTTTCCTATGGACACTGGCGTCTTCTCACTGTGAAAATCACAGTGAGAAGCGCGGAAGTGCCTCTAGTGGCTGTCAATGAGACAGCCACTAGAGGCTGAATTAACCCTGTTCTCTGAAACTGCTATGTTTACAGCAGAAAGGGTTAATCCTAGATGGACCTGGCACCCAGACCACTTCATTAAGCTGAAGTGGTCTGGGTGCCTATAGTGGTCCTTTAAGGTCGTGCCACAGCATTTCAATTGAGTTGGGGTCTGCACTTTGACTGGGCCATTGTAAAACCTTGATCTTTTCTTTTTGATCCATTCTGTTGTAGATTTGCTGGCGGGCTATGGATCATTGTCCTGTTGCATGACGTAATTTCGGTCAAGCTGTAGCCGTCAGACAGATGGCCTCACATTTTACTCTAGAATACTTTGGTATACAGAGGAGTTAATGGTCGACTCAATGACTGCAAGGTTTTTAGGTCCTGTGGCTGCAAAACAAGCCCAAATCATCACTCCTACATCACCACGCTTGACAGTTGGTATAAGGTGCTTGTGTTTGGTTCTTGCCAAATGTAGCACTGTGCATTGTGAAGGATTACCCCATAACTCATACTAATTCTTTTTTTAATGCTACAATTCCCTTTGAACTCATTGTTTCGGTAACCAAACGAGGACCACCCCAACAGTTCATTAGAATGTTAGAACCCTCCGTTAACAAGTGCGAAACCACAAGGGAAAAAATGAATGAATGCTCTCCTGGGTGACATTTTGTATCTCGAACGCAGGCAGCGGTACCTGGTCGTCGAGTGCATGGAGCTGATTTCGGGAAGGCTTTCCTGCGAACACCGTTGAAGACAGAACTGCTGCCTGTTCAACCTCCTGACCACTCATACGGACGGTGTTCTGTAGATACAACACTTGAAATCATTTGTATATTGTGTGTGGTTTTCATATAGGAATCCTCTTACTCAGACCGGCCATTGCCACTTATTCTCTGGAACTATTTTAGGCTTCAACCTCGTGGTCGGCTGGTCAAAAGTTTACCCTAGTGGCAGTCCCAAACCACCGAACTGATCTCAGTGCTTTTTATTTTTTTTTTTTAGACAATCTTTATTTTTTATTTTTCATGTTAAGTTAGATACATGTGATCAATAGCTGTGTACAGAACAGCAAAGTCGGTAAGCATGCTTACAAATGTAGAACTCAGTCATCAATAAACAATTGGTTATAAACAGACTGCTTGTCATTTTGGTTAGCAATAATAAACATGTGGGTTCAAACAGAGTCAACGATTCTTGAAGGTAAAACAGTATATATTGCTGTGATAGGTAGTGCATGAATGTGTCTCTTCACCTGCATGAACCTGCCGGGTCCCAATCGGGGATATCTAACGGTTTTCAGGCAACTTAGGGTCCCATATGTGTGTGTATACACTTCTGCGTGTAGTCTTATTTTGTCGTGCATTGGCTCCCTGTTTACCCTAGATGATTGCTGGATTTTCCCTATCATCCGTGTAACCCTCAACCTGAATATTATCGAGCACTTATCTTAGCAGCCATTGCTGGGAACACTTCTCGGGTAAGTAGGGTTAATGTTAGTCCATAGTTCTATTTTAGGCAGGCCGCCTGTTTACGCGGGTAAGAGCCCGGTGTGCTAATGCCTGCACTGTCAATAAGTACTGTGGGTGAGCATATAACTGGAGATCTGTTTGCCTGTCATACCATACTGTCAGTCTGAGGCGTGAACCCGTTGGTTACCGGTCCAGGTAGTCAGGTGGTGCTGTGCTATACAGGTGACCTGATGTCTTCTGATCTCATTGCCCTGCCTGGTCTTTTACGTCTTAAACGTGTACAGGTCAATAAGTCCCTATTACGGGTCTGTCCGAGTCAGTCGTTGGGGGGTATCGTCCGTCGTCCAGTCCTGGGGGGGGGGGTGGGATGGGAGGTGTTGGGGTGGGGGGTATCCAGCTAGTTTAGCTTTGTACGTGGTGGCTCGCTATGGCCCTCTGAGGAGTCCCTTGGGGATTGGTGGCCCCGTTGGCTAGATATGCCTCCCATGGATACCAGGTCAGTGCACACTGCTCTTGTCTACCATAGAGGTCTGCCGTTAGAGATTCCATTGAGTGGATTTCTTCTACCTTTGTCACCCACTGCTGGAGAGTAGGCGCCCCCCTCTGTTTCCACAATGCTGGGATAAGGGCCTTAGCTGCGTTAAGTAGTGGCAACGTTAAGGATTTCTTATAAATCTTAATGGGTGTGGGAGTGTGGTGTAACAGCATCGTTAGGGGGTCTAGGGGAATCCCTGCCCCTGTGATTCTGTTTATTTCTACCTTGACTCTCTCCCAATATGTGGTGATCTTTGGACATGTCCACCATATGTGAATGAAGGTGCCTCTATGTGTGCCGCATCTCCAACAGGTGTCCGGGATGTTGTCGTTCATGCGATGTAATATGTCCGGGGTTCTATACCAGCGGGTTAAAATTTTGTAATTTAGCTCTTGGTACTTTAAGCTGATGGAGCATTTATGAGTGAGGGTGTAGATTTTGTCCCAGTCCTGTGGGGTGAGGGCTTCCCCCGTATCTGTCTCCCAGTGGTCCTTAAATTTGAGCACTACGTCTCCACTGGTCTGGGCCATGAGTATGGTGTATATGGTAGAGATACCCCTGTGTACATGTATTCTGTGTACGAATAGGTGTTCAAAGCTGGTTAGGGGTCTGAGTAGATGCCCTCGGCCCGGCAAAGAAAGAAAGTATGACTTTATTTGGTGATACCTGAATCGTTCGAGTATCGTTGGTGGTCTATCGGGGCATATCTCGGCGAGTGGTTTAAGTCCTCTCGTGCCGATCCATTGGTGTAGGTACATCCAGTCTGCCTGTCGGAGACCAGCCATGTCCCGTTGGGATAAGGCGCCCGCCAGGTCCGGGTTATGAGTGATGGGGATTAAAGGGCTAGGAGAGGTGGTGAGCCTAAGTTTGTAGCGCACAGCTGTCCACACTCTGATCGAAGCGTCGATTAGAGGGTTGTTGGTGTGTAAGTCTGAATATGTGGAGGTGTGCAACCATAGCCTGGAGGGAATTCTCCTGTCCGTTTGTCCCAGCTCTAGCGCCACCCATTGCTTTGAGGGGTGTTGTACGTGCCAGTCCGTCAGTCTGTGTAGATGTGAGGCGCGGTAGTATGTCTCTATGGAGGGCAAACCTGTGCCTCCCATCCGCTTTGGCAGTTCCAGGGTGGATTTTTTTGTCCGGGTTTGGCGGGATTTCCAAACGAATTGGCGTATAGCGGTCGATACGGAGCTAATAAAGGCCCTGGGCACGGTGATCGGTACTGTTTGGAATAGGTAAAGTAGCCTGGGCAACACGTTCATTTTGACCGCATTGATTCGCCCAAACCAGGATATATAGTACGGGGACCATTTCTTAAAGTCTGCTAACAATGAGTTTAGTAGTGGGTGGTAGTTATGAAGGTATAGTTGGGATGGGTCTTTGGGCAGCCAAATTCCCAAGTATTTCAGTTTGGTGTCACACCATTTGAATCGGTATTGGGAGTACAGATGGGGTGGGGGGCCGGTTGGGGGCGGGAGGTGGAGGGCCTCTGATTTGTCCGTATTGAGCTTAAGGTTTGAAAGCGCTCCGAACTCCCGAAATGCTGTGAGAAGATTTGGTAGTGAGACCAGTGGTTGAGTGAGAAAAAACAGCATATCATCTGCATATGCCGCTACTCTGTATTCATGGTGACCATGGAGAAAGCCGGAGATTCCCCCGTTCCGTCTGACCGCCCCCAGGAATGGTTCCAGGGAGAGGGCAAACAGGAGGGGGGATAGCGGGCATCCCTGTCGGGTGCCATTCCTGATTTGGAAAGGGGCGGACAGAGCCCCGTTAATGCGGATCCTCGCCGTGGGACTAGTGTACAGGGAGAGCATCCAGGACAGCATGTTGGGGCCAAACCCCATATGTGTGAGGGTGCTCCCCAGGTACGACCAGTCCACCCGGTCAAAGGCCTTTTCAGCATCTGTCAATAGTAGTAGGAGTTCCCTGCGATGTGTCTGAGCTAGGTGTAGAATGTTCAGTGCCTTAATCGTGTTGTCCCTCCCTTCCCTGCCCGGAATGAACCCAACCTGGTCTGTGTGTGAGGTAGGGGAGGTGTCTTGCGACTCTCAGAGCTATGGCTTTTGCAAACAACTTCAAGTCTGCATTCAGGAGCGATATGGGGCGATAGCTCGCGCAGTTCGCCGGGTCCTTTCCCTCTTTAGGTATCACGGTAACTATGGCCGCTAGAGTGTCAGTGGGGAAACGGCCCCCTTCCAATATGGAGTTGAGGCCACGTAAAAGATGCGGAAGCAAGATATCCCTGAATGTACGTAGGTACAGCAGAGGTAGGCCATCTGGGCCTGGGGCTTTATGGGCTTTGGAGAGTTTTAAGGCCGCTGCCAGCTCCTCCGTTGTGAGGGGTCGTTCCAGATCATCCCGCATGTCAGCGGTTAGCTTTTTATCTATGTTCCGTTCTAAGAACTCAGTGATCTGCCGGGAGCGCCGCGCTCGTGCCGCGTCTGAGGTGGTTTGGGGGATATTGTACAATTCCGTATAGTAGTCTACGAACGCTCACTGAATTCCGTCAGGTAGACGGGTTTCAGCCCCGTTCCTGGGTTTAATTTTATGAATGTGGCTCGCCATCCTCCGGTCTCGAAGCTGTCGAGCCAGTAGCCTCCCGTTCTTATTAGAGTGTTCAAAAAAGAACCGGGCCGATTTTCTAATTGTGCGCAGGAGTCCCTGGGCTAGTATGTCCCTTCTCTGTCTTCGGAGTGCAGTCAGTCGGAGGAACGTGTCCTCGTCCTGATTCTGCTTGTGTGTTTGCTCCAGGTTAGCAATTTGTCCGTTCAGCGTGGTAAGTTGTCGTGCGTTGTCTTTTTTCCGCTGTGTGCAGACCTTAATGTAATGTCCCCGTACGACACATTTGTGTGCTTCCCATACTGTCAGCGGTTGTACGTCTTGGGTCGTGTTGGTGTCGAAATATTGTGTCAGTGTTTGTCTGACCGGGTCTGTGTCCCCCAGGTGTAGGAGCATGTTCTCATTTAGCTTCCATTGCCTCTCTGCTGGTTTGTATAATGGGGATTGGATCTGAACCGTGATCGGGGCATGATCCGACCCTGCTATCGGGCCTATGCTTGCCTTGCGTAGCAGTGGCAGGGCTTCCTGTGCCATAAAGATATAGTCAATCCGGCTATATCGCCGGTGCACCGCCGAGTAGTAGGAATAGTCCCTACCATCTGGGTTTGCCGCCCTCCAGCAGTCCACTAGCCCACTCCTTGTCAGTGCTTTCCCTGCAGCGCGTATGCAATGACCTGGTATCGAACTTTCCCCTCTAGAGGTGTCTAGTCTAGTGTCTAGCGGAGTGTTTAGATCCCCTGCCAGAATTAAAAGTCCCTCCCTAAACTTATCTAGCTTTGCGAGCGTTTTAGTCAGAAAGACGTGTTGGTTGCGGTTAGGGGCATACAGGCATGCGAATGTGTAAGGGTGTTGCGCTATTGTCCCTTTGAGAAACAGGTATCTACCCCCCGGGTCGGGTCGCTGCTCAGTGCATATGAAAGGGACAGTATGTGAGAATAGGATCGCCACACCAGCTTTTTTGTCGTCTGGGTGGTTTGCATAGTATCCCGTGGGGTACCTCCCGTTCTTTAGGGTGGGAGCCTCCGCTCCCCTGAGATGCGTTTCCTGCAGAAACGCGACCGAGACACGCTCCGACCATAGGGTTCGGAGTATTTGGGATCGTTTCTCGGGCACGTTCAAGCCTCTAACGTTGTTTGACCATATATTGAGTGGCGCCGGTTCGTATTTGGAACCCATCACTGTCTGCGTGAGGGGTAGGGGTTGGGTACGTCAATGTTCAGGGGGGTAGGATATGGGGGGGGAAGGGGCGTGTGGTCGGTTCGGTGTCAAGGGGGGGTGTCAGTCTGTGTGGTAGGTAACAAGTACTCGCCTCGGAGTCCGTCGCCCCCCGGTGTCTAGTCCCCTCGGGGTGTGTCACCAGAGTAGCTTCCGAGTATTTACACAGTGCGAGTCAGTCACTGGGGGTACGTGAATCGTCCGTTCAGGGGTCAACCGTGGTGTATGTCACCCTGCTCACTAGGCTCCCAGACCACTAGTCAAGGTTATTAGGAATTGTCCCTATCAGTTCGGAGGTCGTGCGTGGGGGTGTGACCCGTACTCCGTCCAGGTGCCCCTCCAGACCCCGGGGACCTTTTAGTGTGCAGTCAGTTGGCATTCAGGCTCTGTGGCCCCCACAAGGACCAGATATCACCCCGGGCTCCCGCTCCAGCCCACCCTCCCCCAACCAGTGAGTGTCGATGAGCGACTTGCCCATTCGTGGAGGTGTGTGTGCGGACAAATGTGGCGTGGAACTTATAAACATCATAAACAGTATTAACAGTAAAGCAGTACATGATAGTCCATAACATGCAACTTTCCCTTCTCCCCCCACCCCAAGGGCCACATCCCTCCCACTTCCCCGAATTTCAACAGGCTATGAGCTGGGCTATGTTGCCTGCGAGCACGCCAGCCCTCATGGGATTAGGCAAGGTGCGGAGCAAGGGCCCTCCAGAAGTGGAAGGGATTAACTGGGAGTTTGACATGGGGATCGTCTCGAGCTACCGGCCCTTGCTGTCCACTGGGGCTAATCTCTCATCTCAGCCACTCAAAGGGGGGTTCCAGCTGTTATTGGGCTTGAGTCACGTAAGACACAGGGGATTACTTCCCCTAAGCTTCCCCGGGAGACCCATGTTCCCACCAAAGCCCCCCGCCCCAATTGCGTGGCTCCCCACTGTCTCAGTGTCCTGCAATTCTGGTTAGCTCCAAAACATTAGGGGTCCAAGGTAAGGGAACAAGTACATACCCAGTGAAGTAGTAGCTGCTTCGGGTCAGTCTGCAATTCGCTGCATAGGTAGGCTGTCACTCGAGGTAGTCCCTAGGGGGGGGGCAAGGCTGTCAGTCTCGGTGCGTTGGTGTTTCTAGGCCAAGACTTGGGTGTAGAGCCGGGAAGTCGGGCCGTTAGCAGGCGCCCCATACTGCCGAGTCCAGGGCCCCAAGGCATGTCATTCCTCATGGCTGTCCGGTCCGCCCCGGCGAAATCCAGCACCTGTGAGGCCGGTACCCGGTCTTTCTCTCGGTGTGTTCGGGCGTGGTGGTTGTCTCTCGAGGATCCAGTTCGACACTGTCACTGCTGGGAGGCTTGCGGCCCGTAAGAAGCGCGGGACGTCCGCCGGCCAGCGTACGATATGCCACGTGTTGCCCACCTTAGCCTGTAAACTGAAGGGGAATCCCCATTTGTATTGTATCCGCCGGTCCCTAAGCATGGATGTTAGCGGGCGCAGCGCCCTCCTTGCTTCCAGCGTGAGCACTGAGAGATCCTGATACAGGGAGATTTGGGCCTCCATGTAGGTGAGGTTTTGCCGACTCCTTGCCTCTCTCATGATTTCGTCCTTCAATGAGTAGGAGAGCATGTAGCAGATGACATCTCTTGGCGGGCCTTCTGTGGACGCAGGGCGTAGAGCTCTGTGAGCGCGCTCTATGCCAAAGTCCGCCGGGGCCCTATCACCCAGTATCAAGGTGAACAGGCCTTGTAGGACCTCCGGCAGTGCCTCCCCGGAGGACTCAGGGAGCCCACGTATGCGGATGTTGTTTCTGCGTCCGCGGTTATCCAGGTCCTCCAAGTTCCTCCTTAGTTCCAGCAAGACATTGCCCTGTCTGGTAGTGGCTATTTCAGTGGCTTGATGGTGCTGTAAATTTTGGGCTCTGTCCGCCTCTAGCTCTTCCACCCTGCGTTCTAGGGCTGTCAGGTCTCTCCTAACCTCCATGACCTCTTCTCTGATCGCCGTCCGTATTTCAGCCAGTAATTCCGTTTTGTCCGTCCTGGACATCATGTTTGCAGATATAGTAGCTAAGTCTGCTGCAATTTGAGTGAGGGATTCCTCTCTGGCCGGGCTGATTGTGGGGCTGTCAGAGTTGCGCCTTTCTGGTGAGGCCGGCACCATTTTGGTCGCGGCCTGGTGCGCCCGCGAGTCCCTCGGAGTTCCGAGGTACCCGTCCATGGGTCCTGCGGTTCGGCTCGGCGAACCCGATTGCGAGGGGCCCGGGGTGTGTAGCCTTCTAGTTTTGCCCATCCTGGGTCAATTCTGGCTTGTGGATCGGTGCTGTAGTGAGCTGGGGCCACGGAGCTGCGGTTAGATGCGTCCTACTCCATGCCCGGTCAGGCCACGCCCCCCCTCAGTGCTTTTTAGATATGTTAGGCACTCAGATCGAGGGATGTGACTCTCGAGGGGGTTCCATGTATTTTGGGGGTACTTTTGGGGTGTTAAAGAATTGTTATATTCTGTACCTGGGACATAATTGAGTTTGTAAGTTTCTTGACTATCTCTCAGGCATAGGGGAGGAGTTTACTGTGTGCATAAATTGTGAGTGTTTGCTTGCATTAAACAGATATACTCCCAACATTCAGTCTCTGCTAATGTGTGGGGGGAATGCTACACTGGCTATAATTATTGACACAACTGGTTGGAGCTAGTTTACACTGGGAAAGGGAGTCCGTGGCGGCGATATACTGGCGGTCTGCCTCATGCATTATGGTCAAACATCTCCATCTGTCCAATTGACATTGTTTCAGAAGTCTTGTGGTTTGTTCAGATGCAACTTTGCAAACCTAAGCCGTGCTGCCATGCTCTTTTAACCCCTTAAGGACCAAACTTCTGGAATAAAATGGAATCATGACGTGTCACACGAGAAGAAGAGAGAAGAAGCTTTTTCCTGGCAATCTTTCCAAACAAACCATACTTGTTCAGCTTTTTTCTAATTGTACTGTCATGAACTTTAACATTTAACATGCTAACTGAGGCCTGTAGTGAAAATGGTAATAACCTTTATTAAACTAAAATCAAGCAAAGAAAATATACCGTATATGTAATAGGTATAAAGCTTACCCTGGATAGAAACACCATAGAAAGTTGGGTTAGTGAAAATCACATAAAGGTGAGGAATTAAAAACCTGGGGATATGTTCCTTAATCTCATAGAAAATGATATATATATTGTATGTGCACATACGTATAAAGTCCACTAAAATAAATAGTAGTAAGACCTCTAAAAAGGACCAAGTTAGACTATAGGGACATCCAATATGTGGACCAATATATAAGAGAAACGGAACATAAGTACAGACTGCTCCATACAAAAGGTGAAAATTAAATAAACCAAGTCGCGCTAAAACTGTAAAATCCGTAAGTAATATATATAGCTGGGATCGTGGTACCTAGCAATAGTAGAAATGCCGATATGGTACTGGAGTTAAACTGTGGTCATTATAAATAGTGTCTCAATAGAGTATATCAAGATAGCTCACTGGGGGAAAATAAATTCACAAAGAAGCACAAACGGTGTAGAGCTATGTAGCCGACCCTGCTGTACAGACTCTCTGGGAGGCTATATGTCTCGTTTGGCAATATAAACTATAGGGGAAATCCAATAGTGATATATCCCCTAGTGTGAGACTAAAAGATACATAAAATCCACAGCGGTATATAACCTTAAATCAAAAAAGCCCCCTCCGAAATTAGTAACTTTAAAGAAAAGGAGACAATATCCTAGGAAACCCTGGGCTTACTATCTAGCCCACAGGCAGGCCATAGATACTAAACTGCTGCTTCAAGGCAGCCTAATAAATCCCTATAAGCTTATGTAAGCACATACTTGGAAAAAAAATAAAAAAAAAATAATGAAAGCGGACATCCGTCAAACCCAGGTAAAGAGTAGAAAAGAAATGCTTAGTAAAGTAAATGTGTGGATTTTATGTATCTTTTAGTCTCACACTAGGGGATATATCACTATTGGATTTTCCCTATAGTTTATATTGCCAAACGAGACATATGGCCTCCCAGAGAGTCTGCTACATCGCTCTACACCGTTTGTGCTTCTTTGTGAATTTATTTTCCACCAGTGAGTTATCTTGATATACTCTATTGAGACACTATTTATAATGACCACAGTTTAACTCCAGTACCATATCGGCATTCCTACTATCGCTAGGTACCACGATCCCAGCTATATATATTACTTACGGATTTTACCGTTTTAGCGTGACTTGGTTTATTTAATTTTCATCTTTTGTATGGAGCAGTCTGTACTTATGTTCCGTTTCTCTTATATATTGGTCCACATATCGGATGTCCCTATAGTCTAACTTGGTCCTCTTTAGAGGCCTTACTACTATTTATTTTAGCGGACTTTATACGTATGTGTATATACAATATATATACATCACTTTCTATGAGATTAAGGAACATATCCCCAGGTTTTTAATTCCTCACCTTTATGTGATTTTCACTAACACAACTTTCTATGGTGTTTCTATCCAGGGTAAGCTTTATACCTATTATATATATTTTCTTTGCTTAATTTTAGTTTAATAAAGGTTATTACCATTTTCTTTGTTACGTTTACTTTAGGAGGTAATCTCCTAGAGTGAGATTGAAACCCGTTCACTTTTGAGTGAGTGGTTTTTTTCTATCCCACTCTTTCAGTTGGTAGTTATTTACTTGTTGTGGGGTTAAGCCCCCATGTTACCTCTTGTAACCTACTTTGGGGTTCTGACGTTGGCTAGTCCAACATCACCACTCCTATCTCATATCTATTGAGGCCTGTAGTGTCGGAGATGTAACTCTTGGGTGTTTTTCTCTATTTCTCTGAGCATTGCAAGGTCTGAATCTGCTGGAAAGTCCACTCCTGGCAAGATTGGTAACTGTCTGGAATATTTTCCACTTCTGCATAATCTTTCTCACTGTAGAATCATGGACGTTAGATTGTTCGGAAATAGCCTTATAACCCTTCCCAGTTTGATGGGCAACAACAATTGCTTCTCAAAGATCATTGCTGATAGCTTCCTTGGCATTTTGTTAACACACACCTGGATGCTCCACACCAGCAAACGTTAGCTTTTATAGCTGATGATCAATTAATCAAGGGCATTTGATTAGCAGCACCCATGGAAACAGTACGGGTGGACTTAATTTTTCACATATGGCTTCTCCATTTTAGCTTTATTTTTGTTAAAGGAACACTATAGGGTTAGAAATACAAATGTGTATTCCTGACCCTATAGTGTTAAAAACACTATTTAACATTCTGGCCCCATTTTACCTTAAATAAGTAGAAAACTTACTTTTATTCCAGTGCCGCATTGGGTCTGCTGCCATTATCCCCGCCTTCACCAGAATTGATGATCTCAGACAATCCAATGCTTTCCCATAGGAAAGCATTGAGAGGCTATCGTGCATGTGCTGCAAAACGAAGCACTGTGCCAATCAGCAGCTCTTCAAAGAGATACATTGACTCAATGCATCTCTATGGGGAAAATTTAGCTTCTCCATGCAGAGGATGGAGTCTCTGAACATCAGTTCTGCATTCTGAAAAGGCATGTTTACATTAAAAAGCCTGCACATACTGACTATACTCACCAGAACAACTACATTAAAGGACCACTATAGGCACCCAGACCACTTTAGCTTAATGAAGTGGTCTGGGTGCCAGGTCCATCCAGGATTAACCTTGCAGCTGTAAACATAGCAGTTTCAGAGAAACTGCTATGTTTACAAATGGGTTAATCCAGCCTCTAGTGGCTGTCTCATTGACTGCCGCTAGAGGCACTTCTCACTGTGATTTTTTACAGTGAGAAGATGCCAGCGTCCATAGGAAAGCATTGAGAATGCTTTCCTATGAGACTGTCTGAATGCGCGTGGCTCTTGCTGCGCATGCGCATTCAGCCGATGACGGCAGAAGGAGATTCCCCAGCGCCGAGGGAGCCTGGCGCTGGAAAAAGGTGAGTGTTTAACTCCTTCCTCACCCTAAAGCCTGGCGGGAGGGGGACGCTGAGGGTGGGGGCACCCTCAGGGCACTATAGTGCCAGGGAAAGAGAGTTTGTTTTCCTGGCACTATAGTGGTCCTTTAAGCTGTAGTTATTCAGGTGGCTATAGTGTCCCGTTAAATAAATCATGACACAGTGTAATATGTCATGTATTGTTGTTCATCTGAGGCTGTATTTACCTAATTATAAAACCTGATAAGGAATAAATTATTATTATATCCTGATATGTAAAACTCTAGAATTCAAAGAGTGTACTTTCCTTTTTCCAGGACTATATTTTTATTTATTTTTTATTAACGGATTATTTATGGATATTATATATGTATGTTATATATTTTTTAACGCTAGTGGACACTGGAATAACAAACTATGGGAATAACTCCAATAGCTGTGGGGAAACAAGAGAAAAAAAAAACGCAAAACAGTCTACAGAAAAATAGATGAGACATCAACAGGAACACCAGGAAAAAGACTGAGATAATCCAAAGGAAGCCTGTAAAATAAAAGATTAACAGGCCACCAGAGGAGAGAACAGTAACTATGCACCTGAGCCTAAAAACAAAAGGCAAAAGAAAATGAAGGCAGAGTATCCAGGTAAAATTCAGGGCAGCAGGGGCAAATCTCAGGGCAGGGTTACGGATAGTAGATCCCACGGTCCCAAGGGGAGCACCAGGGAACCACTTTGGCACAGAGCCATATCCTGACACTTTCCAAAGAAGAAAGGCTGAACTGTTTTAGAGCAGGAAGTAAACAAACCCAGGTAAGCCAAAAATAAATTACTTACATTAAGAAATCATATTGAAAATAAGGGGTCGGTTGGTATTCCCACATATGGTGAGGTGCGGGGTAAGCTGGGTTTCAATGGGGGGTGAGAGGAGGATCGAGTGCCCTTGATGTTTCAGGAGGAGGGGGTTGGATTCCTGTGTATTCCCCCGTGCCCCCACCCCCAGTGAGTGTGTGATGTGGTATTCGTTTGTAGACCCCGGGAGCCATATGGTTTGGGTCGTCCCACCCAGTGCGGCTCTCCTTCCTTCACCTTTGAGTTTAGCTATTCCCACCGCAGTCATATAATTTAGAGGGCCCTTCCCCCTTGCCATCAGCGGGATAGCGTACTAGCATTCAGGAGTGATCGGTGTTGGTGCAATCCCGCTGTGCCCAAGATTAGTAGTATGTACAATGACCCCTTGGAGTGGCCGAAGATGTTCGTAGTGTATGTCAACGGCCTTGTGTCGGGGCTTTCAGGTGTGTGAGGCCCTTACTTACGATGGGGGCTTTAAGTATGAGTGAGGCCCGGGCATATTCTCTTGAATGGTGGTATAAGATGGGTTGGGCTGCTATGGGGACGGCGTGGGGCTGAAGCGCGCCTTGCGGGAGGGAATTACTTCAATGGGGTGTCTCTCAGATGCTGGTGTCAAAGTTATACTGTGAGCCTGGATTTGCCTTCACCTGGCCATGTTACATACATTACCTTGCATACAGTTAAGCTTATTTTCAAAACCCCACTTCCATCCCCCCTTTCTGCTGTTGTCTGCACAATAAACAGTTCCTAATTAAGTCAATATAGCCCCGTGCTACACAAGCACCCTGATATGATACACTTAGCTGAGTCCAAGTCTCGGCGGAATCAGACAATTCATGGAGTAAGTGCTGGCATAGGTGCGCCATCAAAGATTCCGTCGACAGCACTCAGGTGTGGCACTGTGTGGATTCTTTTGTGGTATACCAGTCTCTTGGAAGAGTGGGAAGCTCAGGGTGGTTTTGCTTAGGCAGGTTCAGCTCCATTGGTACTTTCAAACCGGGTGAGGACCCAGCCCAGTTCCTACTTAAATTGATCATTAAAGTTGTGGATTTCCCATGAAGGCCACGAGCTTGAATGCGTGTCCCCAGGTGTAGCGAATGTCCCTCAGTTGCAGTTGTTCTGTAATGGGCTTCCACTCAATGCGAGAGGGAGATGGTGGCAGGCTTGGTAGGTCAGTTTGAGCTCTCTGCTGTAGTGCAGGACTGCTTCCTTCATGGAGAAGAAATGAAAGAGCATGAGGATATCCCTGGGCATGGAGCCCTCTGCTCTTCTGGCGTGCAGCGCGCGATGTGCCCGATCGATCACCCATTTGTCGTCAGGGATGTCTGGCAAAAGGTGTTTAAAATAATGCTCCATTTTTCCCACCAGGGAGCCCTCGTTGGGCACCTCTGGCAGGCCCCGGATTTGAAGGTTGTTGCGCCTGGACCTATTTGCCAAGTCTTCTACTAGCATCTCTAGGTCTCCTAGCTGTCTGTCCGTGGAGTGTGAATGAGCCACTGTGGTGTTGTGGGCCCACACTATGGTCTCGACCCTGTTTTCAAGGTGTGCAGCCCCTGGGCTTGTATTTCCGTCTTTACTTCCTGCGAGCTCCGTGCTATTTCACCGGCTAGTTTCTGACCTCCAGAAGCTTGGTGAGAATATGCAAGGTTTCACCTGTTGTCACTTCAGGCGTCTCACTGCCCGTTGTGGATGATGGTGAGAGGGGGCCGTGCGGGCTTAGATGGCAGCCATCTTGTGCGGCCTGGTTGGAGCGTGAGGTGGCAAACAGGTCTGCTACTGTTAACCTGGTGTCTTGTCCTTCCCCTCTCTTCTTGTGCGCTGGTTTTGCGTCAGAGCTAATGGTAGACATATTGCTCTGGTTTGCATTGGTGTGTGCGATCGGATGCTGCTGGTAAGTACTAGATGCAAAGTGGATGAGCGGGAACTCTCAGATTTGCTGGCTTTAGCAAATGTAAATCTAGTGCTAAAAATATAATGGATTCAAAACAAAACTGAATAATTCAAGGCTAATTTATATATATATATTTATATATATATATATATATATATATATATATATATATATATATATATTTATTTTTTTATCAGCTATTTTGGCCTGTATCTTGCAATTCACTTTAACTCTTCATTAGGTAGTGAATCACTTGTTCTTCAATGATTCCTCATATATTACAGACAATATAAAAGTATTTTTTCAGAGTTCCAACACTGAGAATGAAAATTCACTTTCCAATTTTATGCACGAACAGCAAACTCTAGACCAGGGGTAGGCAACCTTTGGCACTCCAGATGCTGTAGACGACATCTTTGCTTTTCCAACTTTTTATGGCTGTGAGAGCATTATGGGAGATGTAGTCCAAAACAATTAGAGTGTTAAAGTTGCCTACCCTTGCTCTAGAGTTACTGATGTGAAAAATCTAGATATCTACACTATGTTGGGCGGCACTTTCTTGCACTCCCCAATAGCATGAAAAATCAAAGCATCTGGAAAAAAAAAGCATCCATAATGTGTGATTCCACACAATAACACAGCACATTGAAGAAAAATATCTCCAAATACTGACTTCTTAGTAAATCCAATAACCACCCGGACACCAGAGAAGCAGGTACAGAGGCCTCGGGCATTCTGCTCACCAGGAGTTTAGAATTTTACTAGTAGGCTTTTAGAAACAAGAAACTTGTTCAAGTTGAAGACTCTTACGACACAGTACCTTACCCCAAATTCTGCCAGAGTTGCATTTGTTAAATTAAATCCATTTGCTAGCAATTTAAGACAGTAGGAGATGAGAAATAGACTATTGTTTAGATTGTAATATCCACTAGCTAGCTCACACATTTTGCTTAAATTTAGTGCACTTTGTGGATTTGTTTTGGCTACATGCTATTTTTCTTAAAGGCCAGATGAGTGCTTCTACATCTTTTCAAGCATTTTGTAGGAAATGTTAGGCATTAAATTCTCATCATATGTATTTCAGAGAACAGCTGTTAAATAGAAGCAAATGTTTAACAAGCTGGGGGTTGGTTGGAGTGAGCGTAGAGGTGCAGAGGTTTAGAGGGATCTCCTTCCGAACTAACACTTGCATAGACCTACGCAATGCATTAATCTGTTTACTGTCAACACATCAGCCTGACCTCTAAACAGACACTCTTTCCTAACACTGCAATTACAATATCCACTTTCAACCGGCTATTGTCTTTCTAAATGCAAAGCCCTCTCTAATTTCTTGGAGCAAATAACACACCCCGAGGAGAATTAACTCCTCATCTTGGCATTAGGCATATTCCCAAGCACCCGGGAATCATCTGGACGGAAAGTGAAAGTAATCGCTGTTTACAACCCACCTGTCAGGGTTCCGAGTTGAACTTTAGGTAGCTCCTGACACCTGTGACTGATGTCTGTTCCAGACAAGAAGTATTTTCTTTCGTTCTTTTCACATAGCAAATGGCAACTTTTACCTGAGGACTTTCCTTACTATTTTTTTCGTTTTTGATCAAGGCTCAGAGAGATAAGACACTCAACAACCAGAACAAAAAGATAGTTCATTCCACACATCTGCTCGTAGACAAAAGATTACTGTGTGGTCATGTGAAATCCCAGAGCGATGCATGTTGCCTAATTTGCCAGTCAATAGCGGGAGGAGGTATTAAAGTGCCTAGAAAATCGCAGCTCCTGGTGCAAAAGTATTTTCAAATAAAAATCGGTTTCATACGATTATTATATTTTCTATTTTTTATATGAAGAATTAATATTTTGTCTTGAAGAATTTTTCAATTCAAATAATTTGAAAAATTCACTTTAAATTCCCAGCATTTTACATTTCAGTGAATAACCTTGTCAGTAAATGTAATACCTTTGAATTATTTTAATAATCTAGATTAATATAATTATCAATAATTGTATTAATATGATGCATGGAAGAAACACAAACCAAAAACTGATAACATAACATTGATGTAATAAAGTTTCGAAATTTGCTGCAATGCCAGTTTAAAGGGACACTATAGGCACCCGGCCACTTCTTCTCATTGTCCCTGTCCCCTTAACACTGCAATACAAAACATTGCAGGGTTTACATTGCAGGGCTGAGACTTCCTGTCGTTTCACAGAGTTCTGTATTCCTAACACTATATTGTTCCTTTAACCCCATTGCGACTGCGAACGTATCAGGTACGTTGACAAAAAACAGTCCTTAAGGGGGAATTAGAACGCTGAAATCAATCATGATCGCTTCCAGCAGATCTAATGGTATTGCAGCGATGCCTTGATGTCAAAACATCGTGCAATACCCCTCACTGCTGGGACCCTGAGTGATCGGTCACTTCCGGATTTCCCCACGTGGCATCCGGGCAGTGTAGTGCAGAGCATCAGAAGCAATCAGGCAGGCTTCCGATGCTCTGCCTGTGCTGAGTGCCTCGGCGGGTCAAGGCACTTAGTAAAATTAATAATAATAATAATAAATAAAAAAAAAATTCTATAAAAATTAACCCCTTCCCTCCCTCTCCCATGTACTTACCTATCGCCGCCGTTCCCCCGCTGGCGATTGGTCTTCTTCTTCTATGGGGGGACTGCCTGACAGCCCAGACAGTCCCCCCTCTGCAAAAAAAGGGCGCCCAGGGGCCATGTGACTGATCTGAAAGGACGCCATAGGTGTCCATAGTGCTGCTAGCAGGGGGATTGCCTGAACTGACCGGCAGTCCCCCTGCTAGTGAAAAAAGTAAAAAAATAAAGTTAACAAATAAAAAATAATCAAGTAATATAATATATATATATTTATGTATATATATGATATTTATATATACGTATATTATATCTATATAATACATACATTTATGAATATCATATATAATGTCATACTAAGAGTATTAATATAAAAATACACTTAGAGTAAAATTTAATATATATATATATATATATGTAATTTTATTCTAACTGTATTTTGATAATATATATATATATATATATATATATATATATATATATAAAAATAATCAAAATACACATAGAATGAATAATATATATCTGTATATATAAATAAAAATATGAATTATACATAATTACATAAATAATTTCATAAATATACACATAGACTTCAAAAATATAAATATGTATATATATTTAAATTCTACGTGCATATTTATGTAATATTTTTACATAATTATGTAATTTTATTGATTGCAATTTAGGGGACCGGCCTGACAACCCAGGCCGAAAGTCCAGAGAATTTAATTTGCTAGCACTGTATTTAACCCTGTAACTTTCCATGACACCCTAAAACCTGTACATGGGAGGTACTGTTTTACTTGGTAGACTTTGCTGAACGCAAAGATTACTGTTTCAAAACAGTAAGACATATCACAATGACGATATTGTCAGTGAAAGTTAAATTTTTTTTCTATTTTTCACACACAAACGGCACCCAGTTGGTGCCGAAATGTTGGGGGAGTTGGTGACTTAGGTGATTTTTTTGTTATAGTACAGTCTTTTTAGTAGCCACTTAGTCACAAACACTGGCCAAAGTTAGCGTTCATAATTGTTTTTTGCATTTTTAACACACAGACAAATATAAATGCTAACTTTGGCCAGTGTTTGTCACTTAGTGGCTACCAAAAAAGACTGGACATACCCCATATTGAATACCCTGGGTTGTTTTCTTTTCAAAAATATATGGTTTGATGGATATAAATTACATTGGCTGGCTTCAAAAATGTCCCAAATAGGACATGGGTTTATGATGACCAGCTGTGAAAATTCCAAGTTTGAAAACTGGAATGCACACCCTCCAAATAAGGTCTTTTAGCCCCCAGAGAACCCGACACACCTATACATGGGGGGTATCACTGTACTCATGAGATGTTGCCGAACACATATTGGGGTGCTCTTTGGCAGTAACCCTTAAAGTTCTCAGTACATGTATTCTTAAATAGCTATGTGTGTCAAAAAAAAATCACAAATTATTTGTTTTTTTAAATTTGGCATAGATTGGTGGTAAAATGGTTGCATGAAAAGAGTCAAAATACCCCAAGTTTAATTCCTTAGGTTGTCTCCTTTTAAAAAAATATATACATGTGAAGGGTTATTCAGGGATTTCTGACAGATATCAGTGTTACAATGTAACTTCCGTACATTTTGAAAAAACAAATTGTTTGCAAATAGCAAAGTGCTACTTGTACTTATGGCCCTATAACTTTCCAAAAAACAGTGGGTATTTCGAAACTCAGGACAAAATTTAAAACCTATTTAGCATGGGTGTTTTTTTGCGGTTGTAGATGCTTAACAGATTTTTGGGGTCAAAGTTCAAAAAAGTGTTTTTTTACATTTTGTCATCATTTTTTTTAATAAAAATAAATATAGTAAATTGTCTGATTTAATGAAAATAATGGTATCTTTAGAAAGAACATTTAATGGTGAGAAAAATGGTACACGATAGTTGTGGGTACAGTAAATGAGTAAGAGGAATACATACAGGAAAATTACAGCTAAACACAAACACCGCAGAAATGTAAAAAGTGCCTTAACGGTAAGAAAATTGAAAAACAGTCTGGTCACTAAGGGGTCAATCATAAATAGGTATTATGCCATAGAAGGTGTCAGAGCTGCATTAAATGTCACTCACTATTCCTCTATGAACTGGACAATTTGTAAACTTGCTTAATGTAGCTAGGCATCTAAGTACACGGTTATTATTTATTTATAAAATATTTTTACCAGGAAGGATACATTGAGATTTCTCTTGTTTTCAAGTGTGTCCTGGGTTCACAAAACATTGCATTGATACAATAGAGTACAATAAAATACAAAAACAATATTAATACGGGGATCTGTACTTGGACCCACTCTCTTTAATATTTTTATTAGTGATATTGCAGAAGGTCTTGATGGTAAGGTATGTATTTTTGCTGATGGTACTAAAATTTGCAACAGGCTTGATGCTCCAGGAGGGATAAGCCAAATGGATTTAGGGGTGATTATTTCAGATGACTAAAAGGTAGGCAGACAATGTAACAGAGCAGCAGGAAATGCTAGCAGAATGCCTGGTTGTATAAGGAGAGGTATAAGCAGTAGAAAGAGAGAAGTGCTAATGCCATTGTACAGAACACTGGTGAGACCCAGTGGCGTACATACCGGGGTCGCAGGGGTCGCGGCTGCGACCGGGCCCGGCCCACCAGGGGGCCCGGCCGCCCTGCGACCCAGGTATGTACTCACTGGGCCAGCCTCTTCTCCTGGGGGGCCCAGGAGCCGGCCACCTCCGGGCCCCCCGAGGCTGGCCCTGCTTGCACCCGGCGGGCAGTCAGGCTGGCGTGCGCGCGAGGGAGCACTCTCCCCTGAGTGCTCCCTCTTCAGCTCCCTCGCGCACCGCACTGAAACCGGAGCCGGAAGATGACGTCATCTTCCGGCTCCGGCATCAGTACGCGGCGCGCGTGGGAGCTGAAGAGGGAGCACTCAGGGGAGAGTGCTCCCTCGCGCGCACGCCAGCCTGACTGCCCGCCGGGTGACACCACTGGACCCCAGGGAATCCCCTCAGCTCTCCCACAGGTAAGGAGGCTGGGGGGATTAAATAGAAAAAAAAAAAAAAAACGTGTGTGTGTTATTGTGAGTGTGTGTTATTGTGAGTGTGTATGTTAGTGAGAGTGTATGTTAGTGAGAGTGTATGTTAGTGAGAGTGTATGTTAGTGAGAGTGTATGTTAGTGAGAGTGTATGTCAGTGAGTGTATGTCAGTGAGTGTATGTCAGTGAGTGTATGTCAGTGAGTGTATGTCAGTGAGTGTATGTTTGTGTGAGTGTGTTAGTGTATGTTAGTGTGTGTGTGAGTGTATGTTAGTGTGTGAGTGTGTTAGTGTGTTAGTGTATGTTAGTGTGAGTGTGTGTGTGAGTGTGTTAGTGTATGTTAGTTAGTGTGTGAGTGTATGTTAGTGTGTGTGTGTGTTAGTGTGTGTGTGAGTGTATGTTAGTGAGTGTGTGCTAGTGTGTGAGTGTATGTTAGTGAGTGTGTGTGTGTGAGTGTGTTAGAGTGCGTGTGTGTGTGTAAGTGTTAGAGTGTTTGTCTTAGTGTTAGAGTGTGTGTGTGTGTTAGTATTAGAGTGTGTGTTGGAGTGTGCGTGTTAGTGTTAGAGTGTGTGTCTGTGTGCGTCTGTATGTATGTTTGTCACTGAGTGTGTGTCTGTCAGTTAATGTGTGCGTGTGTGTCTTAAGCACTTACCTTTCTCCAGCGCCGGACTCCCTTGGCGCTGGGGATCTCTCCGCCCCGATCCGCATCTCGGCTCCGAATGCGCATGCGTGGCAAGAGCCACGCGCGCATTCAAACCGCCCATAGGAAAGCATTACTCAATGCTTTCCTATGGACGTTCAGCGTCTTCTCACTGTGATTTTCACAGTGAGAAACGCAGAAAATCCTCTAGCGGCTGTCAATGAGACAGCCTCTAGAGGCTGGATTAACCCTCAGTGAAACATAGCAGTTTCTCTGAAACTGCTATGTTTTCAGCTGCAGGGTTAAAACTAGAGAGACCTGGCACCCAGACCACTTCATTGAGCTGATGTGATCTGGGTGTCTGTAGTGGTCCTTTAAGTGTATGTGTTTATGCATGCACTGGCGTACATAACGTGGTCGCAGGGGTCGCAGCCCTGCGACCAGGTGCCCGCCGCCATGTGTTGCGGCCCCAGCCCGCGCAGAGTAAGCGCGCGCGCGCGGGGGGGGGGGGCCCACGGATCAGTTTTCGCACCGGGGCCCCATGGGTTGTGTGTACGCCACTGGTGAGACCTCACTTGGAGTATTGTACGCAGTACTGGAGACCGTATCTCCAGAAGGATATTGATACTTTAAAGAGAGTTCAGAGTAGGGCTACTAAACTGGTTCATGGATTGCAGGATAAAACTTACCAGGAAAGGTTAAAGGATCTTAACATGTATAGCTTGGAGGAAAGACGAGACAGAGGGGATATGATAGAAACATTTAAATACATAAAGGGAATCAACACAGTAAAGGAGGAGACTATATTTAAAAGAAGAAAAACTAACACAACAAGAGGACATAGTCTTAAATTAGAGAGGCAAAGGTTTAAAAATAATATCAGGAAGTATTACTTTACTGAGAGGGTAGTGGATGCATGGAATAGCCTTCCAGCTGACGTGATAGAGGTTAACACAATGAGGGAGTTTAAGCATGCGTGGGATAGGCATAAGGCTATCCTAAGTATAAGATAAGGCCAGGGACTAACTAAAAGTATTTAGAAAATTGGGCAGACTAGATGGGCCGAATGGTTATTATCTGCCGTGACATTCTATGTTTCTAGAATACACAATATATACAAAATTTTACATAGAACCGGTAAGATACATATAAACAACCATGACAGGTGCATCCTGTTTTTAGATATAAAGGGATGGATCTCTTAAAGAATTTAAGGCTTGGGGAAGATTTGAAAGTGTGCGGGAGGTCGTTCCATAATTGTGATGCTCTGTAGGAAAAGGAGGATCGGGTTGCTTTCTTTTTGTATTGATAAATAAAGTGCTGGTACTGGATCGGAGGTGGGAAAAGCTGAGGAGAGCATTTTGCTCAGGTAGGGTAGGAGCTTCCCAGAAAAGCTCTTAAACACAAGGCTGGAAAGATGAAGGGTGCGTCTGGATTCCAGCGACAGACAGTTTAGTTCTTTAAGCATGTCACAATGGTGGGTCATGTAATTACATGACATGTTAATGTCAAGACATTTAAAAACAATATTAATCTTGTTCAACTTTTTAAGTTACATACCCTTTATTTTATTCACCAGTAAAGGGAAATGTAGGCATATTTGTAGTGTTAATTGTTTTTAGTTTTATCGTCATCATTCATTCACATACTTCCATCAACATGTACACATTTAGACCATGGGACAAACATTATTGGGTACAAAAGAGGAGGTGTAATGTGACATTGGCTTGTGGAATTGTCCATCATGATGTAATTAAAAAAAAAAAAAAAAAAAAGCCCAACACTAAGCAATACAATGAAAATGACTGTCCTCCCTACTAGTGTTCTTGCCATGGGTGATTGACATATTACCTAAATATGTGCGAATATTTTACAGGTATACTAAGCACATCATTACATTACAGCAGTTGAGGATACAGTGGTTTTAAATATTATTTGGTAGGGTTACCTTAGTATATTGATTACACTAAAACATACCTTATTGGGTTAATCTTACAGGTATATATCTTCGAAGCGGAGAGACTGTATTGTACCTAGTCAAAGTGTAACGACTGACTTATGTCAACTAGGAATTGTCAAATTAGTGTTTTTATTTCTTCAATATATATATATATATTTTAATCCATTTTGGTTTTATTTTTATTCATAAACTGACGTTTATTATGCATTCTTAGCTCAAGTCCTTTAATGTCAACTATGACTTTTTAGGAAATTGAGAGCAAATTTTGGGGAAATTTGTTTGCTATTTACAAAGTGCAGAGACAATCCACAGCACTGTACACTAGTGGGATTAACAAACAAATAGTTGCAAGAGAACTGGAAGGTGAGGGACCTAATTAACTCAGTATACTTTATATATACATACATACACATATCGGTCTTTGAACATAGTCCTCCTCTCGTCATGCCTTTTTTTAGATGGTGAAGTGACTTTCCATCTACCATTACAAATTTCACTATTCTTACATCAGGTGCTTGACACACTTTTTCCCCATTTTATGAATTGCTTCATATTTTATATTTAGACAAACGTTTCAGCACCAACTCTTACAAACCATAGAGTAGTTACGCTAACATGACATAAGACTGATTTATTTTAAAGTAACACCAGATATGTATCTACAAGCTACTGATCAGTTTCAATGCAATTAGCAAACTTAAATGTGGAAAAATTTGCTACGTTCAGGCTGGAAACCATGGGAATTACAAAACGCATTACAGAAAACCAGTGTTTACAATATGGAGCTAAGACGTTCCATTTGTGGAATGTTGACCCAGCATCTGCTGAAAAGGTCCTAAATCTATTAGTCGACACAGCATCTGGAGGGACAGAAGTCAACTCTGTGTATTAGGCCTATTTTGCATCTGTTGAAGCTGAAGGCTGAGCTCTTCCTGAGCAACACACAACACAATAGACATCTTCACAGAGTATCACTTACCAAACTTTCCAAGATCAATCTAAAAAAAATCTAAAGTTGCAAATATACAGCTCTGCACCTTAATAATTTGTAAGCTTTAAAATTGTCGACACGGTCGATGACCTATGGATGAAATACAATGGGAAGTTCTAAATTCTATTACTAGTTGGAACAATTTTATTAAAATGATCTGAAAAGTAACAGTTTTCTTCATTGTAAAATTCACTAGCTTTCAAGAAAAATTAAATTTCAGAAGACTGCCAAATTTATGGTGGTAAAAAAGTGGTGGAATGTATTTATGGTGGTAAAAAAGTGGTGGAACGTTTAATAAATGTGTTGCATCCGTGTAAAAACAGCATGGATTCATAAATTGCGGTTAGAGAGAAAAAAAAAGAGAGATTCCCTAAATTGCGCCATTAATTTGCCTAAAATATGATGGAAAAGAGACTTTCCCAAAAATTAGATGGAAAAGTGTTGGTGATCAATCTTCTCTAAAGAATTCAAAACTGACAAGTCATCACAAATAGTTATACTAGGGCATCTTATTTGCAAAGGAAAAATTTGGCATTTGTGCTACTAATCATCTGGAAAATAGTTCTCTTCCGATCAGCGGAGCATCACGTAGCATCATTTGATTTGAAGTTCTAGAACTTGTGGGGATCTACCTTTTGAACACCCCAGATTTAAATTAAAGGACCACTATAGGCACCCAGACCACTTCAGCTCAATGAAGTGGTCTGGGTGCCAGGCCCATATAGGGTTAACCCTGCAGCTGTAAACATAGCAGTTTAAGAGAAACTGCTATGTTTTCATATGGGTTAATCCAACCTCTAGTGGCTGTCTCATTGACAGCTGCTAAAGGCGCTTCCGCGCTTCTCACTGTGATTTTCACAGTGAGAAGACGCCAGCTTCCATAGGGAAGCATTGAGTAATGCTTTCCTACGGACTGATGTAAAACACTTATAAATGCGGATTCATGGAAATACTTCCAAGTGCAAAAAAATAAAATACAATAAAACAAACCAGCATAAGTGTAGTACTCAAATAAACATGAAAAGTCTTGCTATAGGGTCCAATAAATCTTGGGTGATGATCTTTTACAGGGTTAAGATTAGTCTTGCAGCTATGTCACAGCATCTGTAGGTACATTGTTGCACTGTGGGCTTTTAGCCTTGAAATTATACAAAAAGACCTATCATAGCGTAATACTGCAATTTAATCAAGTTAACATACAAAACCCTTCCCCCAAATTAAAGACCCTTACATTAGCAAGTTGTGGTACTCGTTTCCAAGAAACCACGATATAAACTTTAAAATACAAACAGGCTAGGCAGCCGTTACCATCAGTGCACACTCCCACCCGATCTCAGCGCTGATAAAATGAATATTCAAACGGAGAGGAGGCTGTGGCTGGCAAACAATGCTGACAGTTAGACGTGCATCCACCTCTGGCAGCAGGAAGCTGTTCACACTTCGACGCGTTTCGCCCACAATACCAGGCTCCTTTAAGATAGTGTAACAGTTCATTGGGGCATGCTTTTATATGCTCCTGTCTAATTAATTAGTAAAACGTCTGTTTGTTTAATTATTCAATAAAGGGTGTGAACATTCTTGGTCCACATACAAAACACAATTAACCATTTCAATCATGTTAGGATAAATCCTAAACATTATAACCATAATGCCCATTTATGAATACAAAGATCCTATGGGGCATGAAAGATAAATACAATTATAATAAAAATTGTTCAATGCAAAATAGACAATAAATACTTGGCTGGAAACTAAAAAAGTGTATATATATATATATATATATATATATATATATATATATATAGCAAAAATGGTGAAAGGAAGAAAGAAATCTAGACATATAGACATATGGTTTCTTTATATTAAAGGAGAAATTGAGGAGCCATCACTAAGGAGTATTCCCTGGTAGATTAATAGAGTAATATATCAACATGGATTCTTGTCTAAAATATTTAAAAACATACCAAATATATATAAGTTATATGTGAATATCAAAATTGTAATAAAGATTCATGCTGAAAAGCATAAAATCTTATATATCTTAAAACAAAGTAACTTGAATATAAGTAAAGATAAAAAAATAGACCAAAACAACTTTGTATCTTTTCATGGCTCACTACAAGTGTTAAAGGACCACTCTAGTGCCAGGAAAGCATACTCGTTTTCCTGGCACTAGAGTGCCCTGAGGGTGCCCCCACCCTCAGGGACCCCCTCCCGCCCGGCTCTGGAAAGGGGAAAAGGGGTAAAACTTACCTTTTTCCAGCGCTGGGCGGGGAGCTCTCCTCCTCCTCTCCGCCTCCGTTCCTCCCCGTCGGCTGAATGCGCACGCGCGGCAAGAGCTGCGCGCGCATTCAGCCGGTCACATAGGAAAGCATTCATAATGCTTTCCTATGGACGCTTGCGTGCTCTCACTGTGATTTTCACAGTGAGAATCACGCAAGCGCCTCTAGCGGCTGTCAGTGAGACAGCCACTAGAGGAAAAAGGGGAAGGCTTAACTAATTGATAAACATAGCAGTTTCTCTGAAACTGCTATGTTTATAAAACAATTAGTTAACCCTAGCTGGACCTGGCACCCAGACCACTTCATTAAGCTGAAGTGGTCTGGGTGCCTAGAGTGGTCCTTTAAGAAACTCCACCATGGGCATCATATATAGAAGCTAATTATATAATAAAGTTCAAGATCTACATTCATTCCTGATGGAGCCAAAGTTTTCAATCTATAGATCCAGGACATTTCCTGATAGATCAGTTTTTTTTTTGCTAATTATCTTCCTCTCCAGGGAATATTGACCTTCTCAATACCACAAAATTCTAAACACCCTGGCTCACTGGCATGATGTTCCATAAAATGCCTAGATACTGAATGTTTACCAAATTTCCTTTTAATGTCATAAATGTGCTCATTAAGTCTTGTTTTTAACATCCTCTTGGTTTGTCCTACATACTGTAACCCACATGGGCAGCTTAAAAGGTAAACAACTTGCTTCGAGTTGCAAGTAATGCATTCTTTAATATTAAAAGATTATTTGGTAACTGTGTATTGAAAGTTGGCGACTTTTTTATTGTAGGGAGGACCTGTCGCTTTACATATGCTGCAATTCCCACATTTGTAGAAGCCCTTTTCTGAATTAAGAAAATGTTTTTGAGGTTTAGGTGGTCTAAAGCTGTGTACCAATTTTTTTTTTTTGATTTTTTTTTTAATTTGACAATTTTTATTTTTATTGTTAACGGGGGGGGGGGGGGGGAGGGTACAGAAAGGAAAAGGGTTAGGCATAATTGAGACATTATTGACCATTGACATTTGTTAAGTTTAACGATTATTATCGTATATGCAACCGTACAGAGTAGGGTGGATTCATTATTAGTCGGCAACATAGTTTCACAAAGTGTGTGGGCCTGTCAGGCTTGGTTAGAGTTGGTGTATGGTAGTGGGTCTCGGTTAGTGGAGGGCAGGAAGGTATCCCATGCCTTACTCGTTATCGTATGCCGTTATAAGTTCGGTTATTTATGGGGCGGGAGGAGGGGGAGGAGTGGAGATAAAAGCAAGGAGAGGGATGGGGGGGAGTGGGTAGGGGGGGGGTAACAGTAGAGTGTGAGAGTGCATAGCTGGCTACGTGGCGTGTCGTGCCTGTGATTGACTATATGTCGGGTGTATGTTTCGTATTGCCCTGGGGTGTGGTGATGTAGTTCCAGTCGAGGAAATTATGTGCTTGGTTCTGATGTGAGCTGGTCTTGTACGAGGGTTCTAGTTGGGTATTGTCCCATAGTTCCCATGCTTTTCGCCAGTAGATGTTTCCCTGTTTTCTCTTCCGTGCCATAATTTCGTAGGTTTTGGTATTGTTTATCACTGTAATGCATTGGTTTATCGTCGGAATGGTTGTTTTCTTCCATTGGCGACTAATGAGTGTAAGAGCAGCAATTATGATGTGGTACATTAAGTATCGAAGATGCAGGTGTGGCATTTGCGGTAGCAGGAGGAGTAAAAATGTCTCTAGCGAGGCGTTGAGGCGCACTCCAGTGCAGTGTTGTATTAGGCTTGCGACTTGGGGCCAGAAACTTCAAAGTGACGGGCATTGCCACCATATATGTATCATGGTACCCCTGTGGGCAGTGCACCTCCAGCATGTGTCTGACGCATCCGGATAGCTGTGTTTAAGTCTGGTGGGCACTAGGTACCATCTGTACAGTATTTTACGTGCGAGTTCTGTGTCTCACTGCTGAATTATCTGCTGTTTGGGAGTTAAATCACTTTTGTTTCTGTTTTTTGCAGCCTTAGCCACACCTCCTCCGGCTGTGACTCACACAGCCTGCACTAGAAAAATTGTTTAATTTTCAATCAGATGTTAACTTACTTTAGAAAGGTTTATCTCCTGCTCTGTAGTGCCAGAAGTGTTTAGCAAGGCCGTATAAGTCACATTCAGGGAGCTGTGACTAAGGCTGTATAAAAAAAAAACTGATTTAAATGGAAGAGAATTGAGAAGTGAGACTGCAAGACACGATCCATACACCAAAACGGCTATCCCTTTAACTGTGGTTTTACATAACTTCTATTTATTTCTTTAAAAAAAGTGTATTTTGGGGGGCATAAGACTTAGAAATTGTAAGTACAGACATCTAAGATGTAAATCCAGCCCTTGTAAGAAATAATATATAGATTTACCTTCAAAGTTTAAAACGCATTACAACTCTCCGACTGTAATTAGGTCATAGTGACCTGATGAAAATATTTCCTACAGGAACTTTTGCAACTAAGAACAGAATTTTGTGATATATTTTATTGTATTCTGACACTGCTACTCTTACATCGTGTCCTAATACATAAGTATGTGAAAAGCTGAGAAGCTGATGCGAGGAATGCATACAGACATGTGTAAAAACATGATTTTGTATTATATTCATCTTAAATGCATACATATGTTGAAAGTGCAAATGTAAGTGGAACCTTATAAAATGCAATGTAGACACAGTGTTCGAAATCCAGGCACAACCGTATGTTCACATGTGTTTTCTCACCCCAGAAATTGGATTCCATGTCTAAAAACGTATCCCTTTGAATGGTGATCCGATTTGCCCCAAGGTGTCTCGGTGATTTAATCACATGGGGTGATTTAAAGGAACAGCCAACTCTACTTACAAAATTTAAGTTTTTATCTCACACACAAAGCCGTTGTCTCTTGTAGCTTTACCATTTCCTTAGTGAAGAAAGGGAGCTTCAGCTAGCCTACGCTGCACACAGAGAGACAAGTAGAGGAAGGGGGGAGAGAATGAGAGAAAGCCGGTAGAACACACAGGTTTCTTAAACTAAATGCTACTAGCCAGACAGAACACTGTTCACTACTCTTCTAGAGTAAAGTGGGTCTCGTCATTTTGCAGAAGCATGGCACCATGGGGGTTACAATTAATTTGCATAGTATGCGCTGGTAGTGCCAGGAAAATGAAGGAAATTTAAAAACATTAAACACTATAGCACTCAGAATACCAATGTGTATTCCTAATACCGAAGTGCCCTGACGGCCATTTATGTTACTGGCCCCCATCTGTAGGGAGTAAAATAGAGATGATTCTACTTACCTTTTCTCCCTTGCAGCGCCAGTCTCCGCCATGCCATCCTGGGCTGAGATCATATAGAGATTGAGGATCTCAGCCAATACAATGCTTTCCCAGAGGATAGCATTGCGAGGCTAGTGCGCATGTGTGGCAAACCATAGCGCTGCACCAATCAAATGTTCTCGCTGAGAAAGTCTGATAGAAGTAGTGGAGATTTACTCTGTTATTTTGCTGGACGAGCCCTTAGTGGCTGTGTAAGTAACAGCCACTAGAGGGTTTAAAACCTGCAACCTAAACATTGTGGTTCTGCAGAACAGTTGTGTTTTACGGAGATGAAGCTGTCTTGGTGCCTATGGTGTCCCTTTAAACACATTTGAAAAAATTAAAAACACTTTCACCTTGGTTTAGAAGGCGAGTGAAGCATGTGTGAGGCAAATAATACAAACACGGGCTTTACTTTAGCTCATATCTGGGCATATCATTTTCAGGAGAGAGAAGGAATTAATTGCCAACTAGTGAAGTGCTGCCTGAAGGTATAACCACTCCTATGCAGACATCTAAGCAACCAGTACTGCTTTAATTAATGCAAGCCCTAAATAATTAAAGGAAAACTCCAAGCTTTCTAAAGCACTTCAGCTTGATAAAGTGCGTACTGGGTTAACACTGTCCCCTTTACTCTTTATGAAAGTGCTGATTTCAAGAGAAATTGGTTCACTTGTAAAGGTGCTAGGATGCACCCTCCCAGCTGCTAACCAGGGAGTCACGAATGTGCTCTTCCTGATTGCATTGTGCTCTATTATAAAGTGGGAGGCTATCCTTCTTACAGAGGTGCTTGCTGCTTATGCACCATGCCTCCCAATACTTCTTTAAAAAAAGCATGGGGCGGGCCAGACACCATCACTACTGATGAATTCACAGAGTGTGAATTGGAACTGTAAATTACAGGCAAATTAACCAATTTTTGTTCTTTTACAGGAAAGGGAAGAGAAAGGGGAGTCCACCAGATTCACCAACACTCCAACGTTATAAAGTAATGTATTTATTAAAAACGCTGGAGCGTTCCCTAAAAGGATGCAATATGTAGGATATTAGTGTGATCACGAACTGTTTATTTTATAGCAAAAAAAATGCTATTTCCACAATTTGGAGACATTCATAAACAACTACTCCATCTTTTTTTTTTCCTCATTGTTTGTTTCCAGAACCCATAAATGACATAAATTTCCAATAATACATGATAAGACAGACAGATGGACAGATAGAATTGCACATTTCTGGGTGGTCTTGAACAAATCAGAGGAATTCGATAGACTGTTACATTCTTCACTGACCATCTAAGTGATCATGTGTACACACACCCGTGGCACTCCACATATTTACTCCATGTGTGCTAATGGGATTTTATCTGTAATAACAGCTCTTTATTGATATATGAGAGTAACGTCCATCTGAAGTGCCAGCACAAAGCCAGTTAGGTACAATGTCTATTGTAAATCTTTAAAAACAGCCCCATCTACTGGCAAGCCTGCTTAGTGCTCTAGAGACACATCCATATACCCCCACCATAGAGCTGTGGCTACTATGAGCGATTGTGGAAAAGTTCAAACCTTCTACAAGCAAATGAGAATGTAGGATTTAACTCAATATCTGGATTATATCATTGCAATCGGATAAAATAACAAACTGAAAACATTTTATGCAAATGACTAATAAACGGTAGAGTAAATGTCATGTTCATCATCTGGACCAGGGAAGGAGAGGTTTGTGGTTGGATTTTGACATCACAGTGGTCTGTATCCTGCATGGCAGTCTGGGTATATGTTAGCCACATTTGTGTTGTTTTTGCAAGACTAAATACTAAAGTTAGTACAATTAAACTATTGTTTTTTTTTACTTTAAGTTTATTCATTAACGTGTGAATTGTCCAGAATTTCAAATTGTAGGCGAAAATAACAGACAGAGAATACATTTCCAAGCCATCTGCGTTTTCTGTTCGGTTATTTTGTCTGTGGTCCAATAGTTTGAATATTATTTTTCTTGCTTTGTTCTGCCTTGTACCTTATTCAGAAAAATCTTGTAATGTAATACATTACTGATTGAAAAAAAACTCTCAAAACTATAAGAGAACCATCATTTATATATGTCAACTCTTTAACCTTTCATTCCACATCTAACAGCTTCTTTCTGTAATGTTGGAGATACCAGTATGCTTTAATTCAGCCTTATTGCCCAGTATATTTTTTTACATGTTTTTTTTTTTTCTTTTTTTTTTAATACAGGTTTTTTAACTTAAAGGACCACTATAGTGCCAGGAAAACATACTCGTTTTCCTGGCACTATAATGCCCTGAGGGTGCCCCCACACTCAGGGACCCCCTCCCGCCGGTCTCTGGGGGGAGGAAGGGGTTAAACTTACCTCTTCCTGCAGTGCCGGGCGGGGAGCTCTCCTCCTCCCTCTTCTTCCGTCACCAGCTGAATGCGCATGCGCGGCAAGAGCAGCACGCGCATTCAGCCAGTCCATAGGAAAGCATTCACAATGCTTTCCTATGGACGCTGGCGTCTTCTCACTGTGAAAAATCACAGTGAGAAGCGCGGAAGCCCTCTAGCGGCTGTCAATGACACAGCCACTAGAGGCTGGATTCAGCCTATTGTAAACATAGCAGTTTCTCTGAAACTGCTATGTTTATAAAAAAAAAAAAAAAGGGTTAAACCTAGCTGGACCTGGCACCCAGACCACTTAATTAAGCTGAAGTGGTCTGGGTGCCTATAGTGGTCCTTTAATGAAGCAGTTTGGGTGTGTAGATCGTGCTCCTGCAGTCTCACTGCTCAATTCTCTGCCATTTAGGAATTAAATCACTTTGTTTATGCAGCCATAGTCAAACTTCCTTGCATGTGTCTTGCAAAGCCTTCCTAAATACTTCCTGTAAAGTGAGATTGGATAGTTATGCTGGATAGTTATGCTTTCCTAGACATTGCAGTAGCCTTCTGTGTGTGGCTCAAGGTAATTTTACAGAGAAGGAGATAAAAACATCTAAAACAAGTCAACATCTGATTGAAAATTAAACCATTGTGTGTCATGCAGGCTGTGTGAAAAATGTCAGCCCTAGTGAATGTGTCATGGACGTGTGTCATAGGATTAGAACTTTTAAGCCCTGTGTATATTACATGTATATTATATGAAATCATTAACACAGTCTAAATCTGCTTTCCCTGGGGCGGGGCCTGACCGTCTAACTGAGCGGACGCATGGGACAAGAGCTCCTCATAAATCTTGACATAATCGGTGTAAATTCCAAGAAAACAAGAAAATACAACTCTGGAGCACACCGAGGGGTGTCATGGATACCCCGAGCATTGATGGGGGCAACTTCGAGACACTCTGACACAGAGCTCTGATCCAGCAAACTTGAGGCCTAGCGCGGTCTCGGCTGGGAGTGACGGCCGACCCCCTTAGCAGAGCTGTGCAGGCTGAGCTGCGGCGGAACCCTGTACCCCCCCCTTTGGACCGGTGGGGGTTATCCCGGTCCCCACCTCTACTGCTGCCGATACTCACCAGCACCCGGGCTTACCTACCACAGGAATTCTTCTCCACTATCACACAGCGATTGCCTCAAGGTGGGGAGCAAGATGGCGGACGCAAGGGTCTCGGAGACGCGAGGCCAGGCACCACGCCAAATTGACTCACCTGACACAAGCAACACCCTCTCAGACCGTCTGGAGGCAGTTTTCAACCGCTTGTGGGCTGCCCTGGAGAAGAGGACAAACCAAGCGACTCCCGATGTGGTCCCCCAGGCGAAAACAGAACGAAGTTGCAAGGTGAGATCGGAGAAGCCCCTCACGAGCGAACCGATGCTGAAACAGAAAGCGCACCTCACTCCACGCCTTCTAGGGACTAAGGCTACCAGGCGACCGACCCCTAAGCAACAAAGGCAGAAACGCATGCCGTACGGTGCCTCCTACATTCACCCGGCTGGGAAGGATTTGGCCTACAACGGGACCCGAGGTCGTGGCATCTTGGCGCCGGCTCCAACGCAGGCCAGTGGCAGGAGAGAAGCGTGGCTAGGCCCTTGTAACCTGCGCACCAGTGTAAGCAGCGCAGGGAGAAATGGAGCAGAGAAACCCAGATTGGACTTGGACTCTCGCCTGTGGCCCGCATGTGGTATTGGGTGACACTGTATGGCGGTCTCTACTGGCTAAGATGATATCATCTTGCCCAAATAAGCTCATTATGCCTATTCTCTGTACCCCCTATTTCACAGTCTGTGGGGTAGGACTATGTTCAGCATATGTATTCCTTTTTTCTTTTAGTTCTTCTTTTCTGTCCCTCATTTGTGATCTCTCATGTGGGTGCCGTTTTAGGAAAATCTGAAAATGGGGTAGAGAGAGAAATACTTGCCTATTCAGTGATGCATATATCATACACATATATTGTGTCGGCTTCTGCCGCAACATACGCGACTTTAAACTAACCAAGCATGGTCAGAAAGTTCATTATTATTATTTAGCACTATCTTAAGTTGTCTCTTACTGAAGCTATGAGTAAACAGAAGTGTGCTTCTGCTTTACTGCCAGGCCTGCGAATTACAGCAAAGATGCAGTACTTACTTAAGCTGTCGAGACATCGACCGATGTCCTTAGCTAGTTAGGCAAAGTATAATCATATCCAACCACAACTATACACGCTAGAGCCACTGTATATTATAACGTGTAACCATTTAACCACACACAAACGAGGGAGATGTAACCAGTCTAGCAAGAGTGGAATAGTCCAATAGCCTAATCTTGTTCCTATAATCTATGCATAAGCCATGTATTCTCCTTTGTCTCTCCTCCACCTATTTTTTCATGACACACGCTTTCTGCTAATTTATATGCACCAAAGCGGATCTGTACTACTGTAAGAGAGAGTGTATATTTAAAGCGACCTCTCTACATTTAGCCTGTGTGCCTGTCCATACAGAATACTATGCAGCTTGACACACACTTAAGCGTAACTAAACCTGACATATTCAATACTAGCCTAGCATGCCTAACATGAAATGCTAATGATACACACGATGTTGTTTTCCTGTCCTTTTAAAAGGGGGGAAATTTTTTTTTAAAAAATTGTGTCGTTTAACCCAACGCTGGCAGCAACTGATAACTATTGAAAAGCTATCTTCCTGTATTTTAACCTGATGTTGACAGAATCTCAATCTATAAATGCCTAAACAGCATGATTTAAGCTTGTTCATATATATATAAAAATAGTGCACTGTATAACCATACCCTAATGCTCTCCATGTTATGTACTCCTTGTTTTGAAATATGCAAGTGGATTGCCTTTAGGGCACCACATGCCTGTATGTTACCCTCATATGCACTGCAAAAATAAAGAATTAAAAAAAAATATCTGCTTTCCCTAAATACCAACAGATAAAGGGATATATCCACAAGCAAGTTGTTTGACTGTTTCTTTACCTACTGCCTTAAAAAAAAAAAAAAACCCTGAAATCATTAACACATTTTAAAAATTTTATTTTAGATATTGTAAACACATTAAATGTATTTTGTTTTTTTACCGGCTACTACAATTGTATTTTTCATATTTATATTAATCAATATTTCTTTTAAATTTTTTATCTAAAATATGAAAACTGTATATAGCATCTTTAAAAATCTTACATTTACAATTTTAAACCTAGATTTTTTTGATTTTGTTTAGCAGGTAGATAAAATATGAAGCCCAGTACCTACATTTAAAACACAAATTAATTCCTGCTATTGGGTAAAGGGAGTAAAAAAAAAAAAAAAAGATAATCTCGATAATTTCACAAAAATCACTTTGTTAAACTATATTATGTTAACAGGAAACTCATCAGAGACATATACAGAGGCCCCAAAAGACATCAGTACAATCCATCGAAGATCCAAATCAATTTGTAAGACAGCAAAAAGCACAAAGAGGTTTGGCAGCAGTCAGCCAAACAGTATAGTAGAAACCGAAACAATATACAGTGAAACGCCAAAACTTCATTAGCTAGGAAAACTGCCTATAACTGACTGCCTATGCAGATGGGGAGGACATAAGGGCCCGTACTTTGCAGGTCACAGCTGCTCCTCAAATTAACAAGTGATCAGAGAGTTCTTAGTGGCTGCTTCAACTGCAGTGACCTGAGCCGCCATGACAACAGTCAATACACACAATGCAGGGGAAACAGGGTAGAGCCAAAAGTGGACTTCTCCTATTCATATAAAGGTATTAGGAAAAAAAAAAATATATGTAACTGACTTTGTTTGTTGTCATTCCATCAAAACCAAATTAACTCTTTAATATATTACATTTACACTTTTAAATCTAGAATTGGTTTTATGGCATTAACATAAAATACTAATTAACCTTGGACCCTATGCCACTGGTATTTCTTTGTTCTACCTCTTCTAGAATCAATTGAAAGAAAGTCTGTAAAAATTTACCTTGACTGTACACCTTGTTGCAAATTATTTTGCAAATTCAATTTAAGTGTCACAAAGATTAAACATTTTGTTTTTCAGTTTAACTCATGGATGGCATTGTGTCTCAGGGCTCTTTTGATCACTGAAAACAATCTCAGACACCTGTGATAATTAGATTGCCAGGTGAGCCCTATTTAAGGAAAAACTACTAAAGGAGGGTGTTCCACATTATTAAGCAGAGCACCATTTTCATGCAATATGGGGAAGAAAAAGGATATCTCTGCTGCCGAAAAGAGTGAAATAGTTCAATGCCTTGGACGAGGTATGAAAGCATTAGATATTTCACGAAAACGTAAGCGTGATCATCGCACTACAGATTTGTGGCTGATTCAGAGCACAGACGGGTTTGTGCAGATAAAGGCACATTGAGGAAGATTTCTGCCAGATCCATGCATCGGATCAAGAGAGCAGCTGCTAAAATACCATTACATAGCAGCAAACAGATATTTGAAGCTGCTGGTGCCTCTGAAGTCCCACGGACATCAAGGTGTAGAGTCCTCCAGAGTCTTGCAACTGTGCATAAACCTTCTACATGAAGACTAATTTTCAAACAGTCCTGTTCACTGATGAGTGCCGTGCAACCCTGGATGGTCCAGATGGATGGAGTAGTGGATGGTTGGTGGACGGCCACCCTGTTCCAACAAGACTGCGACATCAGCAAGGCAGTGGTGGAGTCATGTTTTGGGCCGGAATCATGGGAAGAGAGCTGGTCGGCTCCTTTAGGGTCCCCGAAGGTGTAAAGATGACCTCTGCAAAGTATGTGAGTTTCTGACTGACCACTTTCTTCCCTGGTACAGAAGGAAGAACTATGATTTCCGTAATAAAATCTCCATGCATGACAATGCACCAACTCATGCTGCAAAGAATACCTCTGCATCAATGGCTGCTATGGGGATAAAAGGAGAGAAAGTCATGGTGTGGCCTCCATCCTCCCCTGACCTCAATCCTATTGAGAACCTTTGGAGCATCCTCAAGCAAAAGATCTATGAGGGTGGGAGGCAGTTTACATCCAAACATCAGCTCTGGGAGGCTATTCTGACATCTTGCAAACAAATTCAAGCAGAAACTGTCCAAAAACTCACAAGTTCAATGGATGCAAGACTTGTGAAGCTGCTATCAAATAAGGGGTCCTATGTTAAAATGTAACGTGACCTGTTAAAATGTTTAAAAAGTTAAAATGCTGTTATTAGTTTGATTTCAGTAGATATGCTGCAAACACAACAAATGACAATTTTCTGTTCTTTACAACCTATAAAGTGTTTTGAAAGTTACTGTGCATAATAATTTGGAACAGTGCATTGTAAGTTTATGTTTAAAAAAATACTGTTATCATTAGGAGGTTTGTTTAATAAAATTTGAATTGTACTCTTAATAGTTGATAACATGATAATTATGCTGACTGTTATTTACATCAATTATTAAGGTAAATGAGAAAAATATTATTTGCATAATAATTTGGAACAGGGTGCATTACTAAACCGGTTTGCAGCAGTGGCGGATCCGGGGGGGGCTAACACCCCCAACTAAAGCCCTTTACTTCAGCCCTTAACACCTCTATTAAAGCTCCTTCCATTTTACTGCAGCCCCACTTGCGACAGGCTCCGCCCCCGCCCAGATCCTTACCTCAGTGGCTGCTGGAAGGAGCTGTCTGCAGCAGCACATCTCCCACCGGAACAACGGGGAACAGGATTACCCAGGGTAAGCCTCAGGGAGGGGGGAATACACTATTGTTTATATCCAGCCCCCCTATGGGCAGCCCCTATGTCCTAATACACCCCTTACCATCCACTACAGCCCCTAAAACCCCCTTCTAAAGCCCCTTACTCCTTCCTACACCCCTAACCCCCACTACAGCCCCTAACACCCCCTTCTAAAGCCCCTTACTCCTTCCTACACCCCTAACCCTCACTACAGCCCCTAACACCCCCTTCTAAAGCCCCTTACTCTTTACTACACCCCTAACCCACCCCCACTACAGCCCCTAACACCCCCTTCTAAATCCCCTTACTACAGCCCCTAACCTCCCCTACTAAAGCCCCTTACTACAGCCCCTAACACCTCCAACTAAAGCCCTTTACTTCAGCCCTTAACACCTCTATTAAAGCTCCTTCCATTTTACTGCAACCCTTAACCCTCCAATTGGAGTCCCTATGCCCCACAGCCCTAAGCCCTCTTCTACAGCCCTTTTAACCAAACAGCAGCCCATACTCCCACTATGGCAGCCCCTACAGTCCCTACCCTCCAAATGTAGCTCCTATGCACCCCTACAGTCCCTAATTCCCTAATGCAGCTCTTACCCCCCCCCCCACAGTCCCATTCCCCCATTACAGCCCCTAACACCCATACTACAGTCCCTAACCCTTCTACCACAGTCCCTTACTTCTCACTGCAGCCCCTATCCCACACTACAGTCCCTACCCCCTATATGCAGCCCATATCCCCCCACCCAACAACCCCATTCATCCCAACTTCAGCCCATATCCCCACACTACAGCCCCATTCATCCTAACTTCCGCCCATATCACCCACTACAGCCCATGTTCCTTTACTACAGTCGCTACCCCCTACAGCCTCTCTCACCCAATTGCAGCCCCTATCCCCGATTGCATCCATTCCCCCCACTACAGCCCTTATCCCCCTACTACATTTCCTAACCCCCCATTTACAGCCCCTAACCCTCCCACTACAGCCCCTATCCCCCCACTACAGCCGCTATCCCCCAATAGATCTCCTAGCCCCTAACTCCTCAATTACAGCCGCTGTTTCCCCATTACAGCCCCTACAGGCTCTGGATCCGCCCCTGGTTTGCAGTATGGAAAACCCCCTTTGCAGAATTCTGCCTGTGCAAATGAGTGTGGTTTGAATATATAGGTCCATATTTACATCCATATATGCTTTGCATATACAGGTGTGCATATCTAGGCCCAAGAGGCAGATTGAAAAATTCCCAGGAAGCTTAGCAAGCAAACCTGACTAACATGCCCCCAATTTGGTCAGCTATATTTACATCATGGTGTATGAGGTGGTTGACAGATGGAACCTCTTATAAACTTTGTTAGATAAGGAACGAAGAACTGACTAATAATGCTGACCAATGGCAAAAAGGCAAGAATAATTTACATACACTATGCAGTGGTTTAAAAAAATGACACTATAGGTTCCCGAACCACTAAAGCTTAATGTAGTGGTTCTGGGGCATACAGCTTGCCACTGCAGGCTGAGTATGACAAAACGCTGCCTTTTCTGAGAAACATCAGTGTTTATATTGCTACCTAATTCCACCTCTAGTGACTGTCACTTGAACAGCCACTAGAGGTGCCCCCTGGGCTCGGTCATGCAAACATTGCAAGACTGACGTTCCGCATCTCCTGGCTCTGCATAAAAACGCTCATTGATTCAATGCATCTCTATGAGGAGATGTGGATTGGTCACAGCATGGCAAATGGTGCGCATGCACACAAGCCTCCAAATGCTATGGAGAAGCATTGGATTGTCTCAGATCATTAAGATTAATGATCTCAGACTGGGAGGAGGGGTGGCCATATCTAGACTGGCACACCAGTTACATTTTCTTTATTCCAAATAGGTAGCGCTACACTATAGCATTTCAGAATACGTTTGTATTTCTTACACAATAGTGTTCCTTTAAAGATATAAATTAGAATTCTGCCACAAACCTACCCAGAGTAAGTTTCATATATGTTATTCTGTTTTTTTGGTTCTAGGGTTTTTGTTATTTTTTTTTTTTTTTTAATCTTGAGTTATTTTTGCACTTTAATAAAACAACTGAAAAAAACACATTTTAGGTTTATTTCTGATTTCCAGATAAGACTAGAACAAATGAAGGCGTTTCTTTTATTTTATTGCAAACCAGGAATAACCTCACTGACAAATCAAATTGTGGAACACTTAAGATTTGCTTGAAGTAAGAAGAAGAAAAGTAAACCAGTAATGATAGCTTAGGACATGTCGTCTAAGGGTTTGGAACTCAAGCTTTCAATAACATTCAGGACACTACCAATTTCCTTTGAGAGCTGGTCAGTGGCTTCCAATTAGCCAGAAGCAATCCAAGTGCTATCACACAGATCAGAAACACTGGCAAAAAGAAGAAGAACGCGGTAGACACCCGCCAACAGACTAAACAGCAAAAACAAGGAACTAGTCGAGAATTGTTATAATCAAAATTTGATGTACCAGTTACACCCACAGAAAATGTTATGTTTTGCATCATTACTATTACACATTATCAAACAGAAACTAAACATTTCAGATAAATCTCCCAAGACGAAAAATATTTTAATAAAATAAAAAAACATGAAAAGAGAATTATTTTCGTGGTACGAAAACACCAGATATTAAGATACTGTGCTGCATTCCTGTGCTTAAAAATAAGAAAAAAACATTTGAGAGGTATTTTACATATCAAAGTATCGGTGCAAAGCTGAAACACATTTCCTTAGAACCTAATAGTATCAAGAACTAAATCTATATAAAACCATATGAAAAGTGCTTTATGGTAATTGGATGCAATGGCTGTATGCCTCCAGAACGTGCTGACATTGATACATTTCTTGAAAAGCTTAGACTACACTTTTAATGAACTAATTAAATAATGACTTGTGGTGCATTAATAAATGCATTGCAAAATTTCATCCAAAGTTCGATTGGGTGCAAAAGGACAGTGCTAAATCGAAGATTTTATTCCGTATCTGGTAAAATAGCTGTCCACGCACCAAAACTCATTGTTTTATATTAAATACATATACCGATCTCTTAATTAGATAGGGTCATAAATCTCTATTATTATGATCATTCAAAGAAGGTGGGCCAGTGACACAAATCATGTCACTGGCACTGCCCAGATCTGCCAGAAGAATTGGAAGGTCAGCCTAGAGTGAATGCATGCCAAGCTCCCTGACAATCATAGGCCTGTAAGGCAAATCAAAGGTGGTGGGTCTGTCCGAAGAATTGGAAGGTTAGCCTACAGTGAATGCATGCCAATCTCCCTAACAATTATTTATTTATAAAATATTTTTACCAGGAAAGATACATTGAGATTTCTCTCGTTTTCAAGTATGTCCTGGGTCTACAAAACATTGCATTGATACAATAGGGTAAGATAAAATACAAAAACAATATTAATACACAATATATACAAAATGTAACATAGAACAGGTAGGAAATATATACTCAACCATGACACGTGCATTCTGTTTTGAGGTATGTATAGAGGGATCTCTTAACACCTTAAGGACCAAACTTCAGGAATAAAAGGGAATCATGACATCTCACACGTCATGTGTCCTTAAGGGGTTAAAGGACTTTAGGCTTGGGGAAGATTTTAAAGTGTGCCGGAGGTTGTTCCATAATTGCGGCGCTCTGCAGGAAAAGGAGGATCGGGCTGCTTTTTTTTTGTATTGAGGTAGACTAAATAAAGTGCTGGTACTGGATCGGAGGTTATAGGAGGTGGGAACAGCCGGGGAGAGCATTCTGCTCAGGTAGGGTGGGAGCTTCCCAGAAAAGCTCTTAAACACAAGGCTGGAATGATGCCGGGCAACTAAGGTGGGACTATGCAGACTGTGCTGTTTCAGTGTCCTGTGCTAATGATGTGTTCTCTGGGTAAAGTTGCTTGGTGTCGTTCATCACTCACTTGTTCATTTCTTCTGTTTTCACTAGATTATTATTTATTTAACTTTGCAAAATAATAATTTTAGAGTTCTGAAGAATAACTTGAAGGATAAAAAAAAGAAATAAACAGATTCAGGACTAAATCTGCCCATACTATTACCGTATATACTCGAGTATAAGCCGACCCGAATATAAGCCGAGGCCCCTAATTTTTCCCCAAAAAACTGGGAAAACTTATTGACTCGAGTATAAGACTAGGGTGGGAAATGCAGCAGCTACTGGTAAATTTCTAAATAAAATTAGATCCTAAAAAAAAATATATTAATTGAATATTTATTTACAGTGTGTGTATAATGAATGCAGTGTGTGCGTATGAGTGCAGCGTGTGTGCGTATGAGTGCAGCGTGTGTGCGTATGAGTGCAGCGTGTGTGTGTATGAGTGCAGCGTGTGTGTGTATGAGTGCAGCGTGTGTGTATGAGTGCAGTGTCTGTATGAGTGCAGCGTGTGTGTGTATGAGTGCAGCGTGTGTATGAGTGCAGCGTGTGTGTATGAGTGCAGTGTGTGTGTGTATGAATGCAGTGTGTGAGTGCAGTGTGTGTGTATGAGTGCAGTGTGTGTATGAATGCAGTGTGTGTATGAATGCAGTGTATGAATGCAGTGTGTGCAGGGCCGGTGCAAGGATATTTGCCCCCCCCATATGTCCTGACCTCCCCTCCTCCTCCCTCAGTGGTCCTTACCTCCCCACCCCCGTGTTCCTTCACCCCCCTCCCCCAGTGGTCCTGACTCACCCCTCCCCTAGTGGTCCTTACTTCCCCCTCCCCTCCCCTAGTGGTCCTTACTTCCCCCTCCCCTCCCCTAGTGGTCCTTATCCCCCCCTCCCTCCCCTAGTGGTCCTTATCCCCCCCCTTCCTCCCATAGTGGTCCTTATCCCCCCCCTTCCTCCCATAGTGGTCCTTATCCCCCTCCCTCCCATAGTGGTCCTTATCCCCCCCTCCCTTCCTCCCATAGTGGTCCATATCCCCCCTCCCTCCCATAGTGTTCCTTTTCTCCCCCCCTCCCTCCCATAGTGGTCCTTATCCCCCCCCTCCCTCCCATAGTGGTCCTTATACCCCCCTCCCTCCCATAGTGGTCCTTATACCCCCCTCCCTCCCATAGTGGTCCTTATCCCCCCCCCTCCCTCCCATAGCGGTCCTTATACCCCCCCTCCCTCCCATAGTGGTCCTTATCCCACCCCCTCCCTCCCATAGTGGTCCTTATACCCCCCCCCCCTCCCACAGTGGTCCTTATACCCCCCCCCCCCTCCCACAGTGGTCCTTATACCCCCTTTTTTTTTATTATTATTATTATTTTTTTTTTATTATTATTTCTTATTTTATTTTTTTTTCGTCCCCCCTCCCTGCTTGATACATGGCAGGGAGGGGGGCTCTCCTTCCCTGGTGGTCCAGTGGCAGTTCAGTGGGGGGGAGAGGGGGGCTGGCAGAGCTGTACTTACCTGTTCTGCAGCTCCTGTCAGCTCTCTCCTCCTCTGCGCCGTCCGTGCAGCTCCTTCTATCAGCTCACACTGTAAGTCTCGCGAGAGCCGCGGCTCTCGCGAGACTTACACTGGGAGCTGACCGAGGTGCTGAACGGACGGCGCGGAGGAGGAGAGAGCTGACAGGAGCTGCAGAACAGGTAAGTACAGCTCTGCCAGCCCCCCTCTCCCCCCAGTCTGTATTATGGCAATGCAAATTGCCATAATACAGACTCTGACTCGAGTATAAGCCGAGTTGGGGTTTTTCAGCCCAAAAAATGGGCTGAAAAACTCGGCTTATACTCGAGTATATACGGTAATTAATTTTCGGTTTTATTTACGAGAGAGCACTGACATACCTCATAAGTTAACAGTTTAAAGAAAGTGTCAGACAGCAGTAATGCTACTTGTCACCCACCCATCTCCATCCCCTGTGCTGTGGTGTTGGGTTACATGATTTATTATGGGTTGAACCTGGTGAAAGTTTGCAATTGATAAGTAAATTTAATAATTTTAGAGAATATCCCCTTTGAGAGGTATAGGATGATGGGGCAGAATCAATCGCTAATGTATAGAATTTTCCTTCACACCGTGATCAAACAAGAGGCTACCTCATCAACATGCTACATGGGCACTTTGGGATAAAGACCCTGCCGCAACAAAGGGGTTAGGGCAAAGTCAACATTTTGGCATTTATAATGGTTAGCCCTGAGTCCCCGGTTGTGTGCCTTGCCAGATCAGGGGACTCAGAACTAACAGCAATAAATGCCAAAATCCCGCCCTACTCTATTTCTCCCCCTATCAGGTAGCGTGGCCAAATAGCAGTATTGTTGCAGCCAGGCCCCGTCTAGCATGGCTCTCCTGAGCTCTAGTGTTTAGAGTATTGCTGTGGGTTACAACTAAGCTTCTGAGAGAGAAGATACTCTGGATTAGCAAGCAATGTAACTAGGGGCTCGGTAAACTGCTTATGTTTTATATATAATTTTTTTTAAGATTGTGTATATCTGAGAGTATGTGTAACAGTCTGTGCGTATACACTCATCAGCCACGTCATTAAATCCACTGACAGGTGAAGCAAATAACATTGATTGTATTGTTACAATGGTAAAAAGGGGTGATATGTATTAGGCAGCAAACGTTGGAAGCAAGTCTTGTGGGGTGCCCCCAGTATGCCGTGGTTAGTACCTACCAAAAGTGGTGCAAAGAAGGACAACTGGTGAACCAATGTTAGGGTCATGGGAGCCCAAAGCTCATTGATGCACGTGGGGAGTGAAGGCTAGCCCATCTGGTCTGATCACACAGAAGAGCTACTGTAGCTAAAATTTCAGAAAAACGTACTGCTGGCCAAGATAGAAAGGTGTCAGAATACACAGTGTATCGCAGTTTGCTGCGTATGGGGCTGTGTGTGTGAGTGAGCCAGTAAGACCATGCACCTATATGTGCCAGTTGGCACTTTTATATTAATACGTATATTTACTGAGGAGTTTGGGCAGACATAGAATGGGCGTTAGGTACTATGTGGGAGGGATTATAACAGATTTTTCATACCTAGCAAAGCCCCTGGCAAGCCATCCTAATACATACAATTAATAAATCCAGATGTTGCATAGAATTAATATGATATTATTTGACATCTAGTTAGTGCCAAACTTACCAGGAATGATGAAAAATAAAAGCTTAGGTGGACTTTCTCCACTTGTCTTCTTTAGATTTATCCATGGGCCATATTTCAAAACCTCGGTGGCAGCTCCACCACAGTATATAAACTCCTCATGCATTGCAATGTGGTCTTCAGACATTGTTCTTCCACAAAAAAGAAAAAGTCGGTCAGTCACATATTACAGTTCCAAAATGTACATGTTACGTAATGTTTCCAATAAAAAACTGGTCGGGATGCTTAAAATATATGACCATTGTTAAACTATATATTTTATACATGTTAAAATGACCACCAGGGTTATGTGATCATGTCTTGTTACATTACACTGTGCTAGAAATGTCTAGTACTTCAGAAAAACTCTCCAACCTTGATGGACAGAATCAAAGAAACACATATTTTAAGCATCTGCAGTGTAGAATCCAAGCAGAACCTTAATCATGAGCCGCAATGCTCATACTAAATGATATTTTTTTTAATTCTAATCACTAGCCCGTATGTAAAAAAAAAATTGCGAATTTGAGAATGCATGTGGTAATTTTGTAATGAAAAATACTTAATAAAAATTATTAGAACCAAAAAAAAAAAAAAAGTAAAATTATGGGGGACCTGCATTTTTAACCTGCCAAACTTCCCGACGGATCTTAATTTTCTGAGCTATAACCATAAACGCTAACCCTTACATCCATCTTCAAAGTCAATCCCAGTTTCTCAACTCATTTATATGAATACAGAAAAGAAAGATTCTCAACTCTTACCCAAGGACAAACACTAGTCCAAATCCCACTCTCTGTACTCTAATTCCTAACCTATAATTACTCATACTGATCAGGTAACTGTAATTGCTAATTTTTAACCTCATCTTCTGATGTCAAACCCTAGCCTCTAATCCATAATCTTGTTCTTAACCCTATGACCCTTATTTCTGATTCTGACGCTTATTTCTGATTCTGACCATAAACATTAATCCAGTTTCTGATAATTACAACATGTTAAATAATAACTCAAGGGGGCGGAGCCTGATCTCCGAGCGGTCCAGACATGTGTTGCCTGAACTCCTCTCAATTTGGCTGATTTAGGGGTGTTAATCCTGGCCAACAAGATTAGATACGCATTGGGGTGCATCACACTAGTCAGGGATACCCGAAGGAGCTAGTAGAAACCTCACTAGAGAGTTTCACCCATCGGGAACCAGGGATTAACTGCTGCGGCCTACTGGAGACAGAGCAAGTGAGAGGCGGCCGACCTCCTCCCTCCAAGGTCTACTATAGAGTACCGCTACTCTCCAACTACCCCCTCCTCCGTCTGGTCAGGCAGGGGATATACCGGTCCCCACTGGACCTATACAAGCGGCATTGACTGCACTTACCGAACTCCACCTGCACAAATGGCAGAGGCCCATCTGAGCGATCCACAGGGCCTGAACAAGACAGAGTCCATGAAAGGTCCACTGCAAGCATCCTGAGGCGGTTGGACAAAATCTTTCAGAGCTTTTGGATAAAACTATGGCAATGTGAACATGTTGCCCTGACTGCGTGGCAGGAGGAATAAATGAGGAACACAGTGCCAGGGACAAAAAGGCTCCCTCCAGGCATCGCAACTCAGCAAGCACCCATGCAATTTACTAATTACTCACCTGGGCTGAGAGCTACACGAGGCTTAGCCTCCCTGCATTACCAACACCGGCGGAGGATCAAACGCAGACGGCGCCAAGTACCAACTGGTTCCATGACCCCCCAACGGGGTAAAGACTTAAGCTCCCTGAACTCTCAAGTCTGTGGTCTATTGATGCTGGCTATCATTCAAGTCTGGGGCTGGAGGGTTGCCCTGTCCAGGAACCGTGCTGCAGTATCCTACATGGACTTGCCTAGTCACACGTCTGTTTTGCTCCCTGTGGGAAACGGATGAACAGGACGAAGTGCTTACCGTTGAAATCAAGCTCTTGATTAAGTTGGCAGATGCCATTATGAACGTAAATTTATGTTGTGTAGTTCATTATTAAAATCTACTTTTGCTTAATTTTAACTAGAGCAGAGATATTGTGCTATCTTAGATCCCAGTGGTTTTAACTTTAAGTAATTTGACTCAGCATGTTATCAAGCACATTTCACAAATTACTACTCACCATGTCTAGCACTTGATGTTCAGACACTGTCATTGCCAAGTCTGATATTTAAATGTGTATACTTGTCTGTCTACGTGATCTTCATGTTATCTTGCTATTGTGCTAGTATTGGATCAGTATACTAACCCTCCTATACTTTTATTTAATCTCATGCCCATCATCCATAAGCATTATTTCTGTTATTAGTCTTTAACATGTATGCCTAGCTTAATCCTGTGCTCTCCTTGCTCACTCTACATGCCTAGGCAGTATGCTTATATTAAGGAACCAACAAGGAATATCCTTCTAGTTGTGCCAGATTAACGTGATGTTACAATCATATTATAAAATGGTGCCTATGTTTTTGTGCCTACGACGTTATCATTTTGTGTACTATGTTGCGTGTCATTCGCTGTTATGGCACGATGAGCATGTATGTTAATATTTACACTGCAAAAATAAAGAATAATAAAAAAAATAAATAACTCACGCAAAGCCTCATGTTTCCATGATATATCAGCAGAGAACATTTTGTTATCTGCAAATCTATAGCAACAATAATGAAAGACATTATTCTTGCTTTTAACAAGACTTATTATCGCTATGGAGGGTTGCAGATCAAACAAGGTTTAATGCCCATTCAGTTAAGTTGAAAAAAAAAACCAAATATTACAACTTTAAGGACACATTAAAAGTTATTTTTGAGGTGTCCGTCAAGGGTTCTCCCATTTCATGAACACATATTTTAAGTTGGCTTCTTGTTCTTTTCTCACTATTTATCCAATGTGTGTTTCAAGTTTATGGAGAATAGTTTATCAGCCATTAACTGCCAAACTACATTTTAGCACCTAGAGATGTTTTTAACACCTTGGACCCAAATGGTTTGAAATAATTTTCTCCTCCTCAGCAAAGTTAACATTATGGACCTTAATGAGGTTTACTCAGTTGGTTTTGCCATCAATCAAACACTTCGCACTCTCTGTGTAACGTTAAGTTTGCTTGTGGACATTTTTATAAGTCCCATGTATAGCATTGTATTATTGGAATGTCGAAGAAACGCATCCAAGATTATTTTGTTCTAGAGCATAAGGTTACACACCTTGGAGAACATAAGGCCCATGATAATATTTCTGGGATTCGCTGGACATTATATAATTATGTTGCCATTTTCTTAATGAGGTCCTGAAGCAAATATAGATTTTTACACCATAAACATTGTGTTTTAGTTTTAATATCCCACCAATTGCAGTAAACTGGGGATGCTACCTAATAAAAACTATCTTTAAAAGCCAGTCTAGCCTTTTTTTTAATATAGGACTGAAAGTATCATTTTAATCTTTAAAATGAGATCAGTGTAAAACTGGTAATATTTTAAATTTGAATAATTTAATTTGACATGTATAAAATCACCCCAGGCTCCCTAGCTTACCTCCCACCTGGAGCTGTAGAAACGTTGAACAGATACAGGTGTTAAGGGTAATCTTTGCCACCTGAAAACGTTTCTCTGCAGTCCACGTATGTTCATGTCACATCAGCCAATCACGGTGCGTATTTGTGATTTACTATATTTTGGCTTGTATGTAATCTGTCTGAATGTTTAAAATAGGTGAACTTGAGCATTGCAAAATCTTAGCAAATCAGAAAACATTCTCATAGAGAACAATAGCTTGTCAGGTTGTGAAGATTGTGCCACTCATGTACCGTTTGTCTTTGATGTTTCTCTTTGAAAACAGCTGATTGGATAACAGTCATTAGTCTTGATGACTTCACTGGAGGTGGATCATGCTGTAGTTACCGCTGTTCCATAGCTGGAATTTAAAGGGACAATATGGTCACCAGAACAACTACAGCTTAATGCATTTGTTCTGATGAGTATAATCATTCCCTGCAGTCATTTTCATGCAAACACTGCATTTTCTCTGAAAATGCAGTGTTTACATTGCCCCCTAGGGACACCTCCAGCGGCCACTCCTCAGATGGCCCCTGGAGGTGCTTCATGGGGCAGTGCTCTGCATGGAGATGCTGAATTTTCCTCATAGAGATGCATTATGTCAATGCATCTCTATAAAGAGGTGCTGATTGGTCAAGCCAGTGTTTGGCCCTGCCCCCATACAGCCACCTTGCCGATTTCAGTCAATCCAAGGTTTTCACCATGGAAATGCATTGGATTGGCTAAAAATCATAAATTCTGATGATGTCAGCAAGGAGGCGGGTCAGGTGCTGGGCCAACGCCGGCAGACCTGTGTGGCGCTGGAAATACGGTAAGTTGTATTATCTTTTAAGGGGGCAAGCCACCTAAGTGATTTTAACACTATAGGGTCAGGAATACATGTTTGTGTTCCTGACCCTATATAGTGTTGATTTAAGTATTTTTTATATAGTTATTTATTTATGTATTTATTTTTCCATTTAAAAAATGGGAGGCTTATGAATCTAAAATACTTAAAGAACATATCTAACTAAAAAATATATAGTTTTGCATTTGAACTGCCCAGAAGCGGATATAAAACAAGTTGTCACTCCAGATCCCTAAAGCACAGTCCTGCTTAATTGTTTTCAAGCCCTCTTTATATTTATTTTGTGAGAGAAATGTCGTCATTCATTTACTGATCCATTAAACAAACCTATCCTCTTTATTGCTTTTCTATTCTTTTACTATGTTTTTGACTATTCTACTGATGATTTTAATACTTTTCCTTCAGGTAAAGCTCTATAGACAATCAAAAGATGGTAAACAATTTGTTTATATCACACGTGATATTTGTGACAAATAGGAAAGCTAATTAATTAGTTCATTTTTTTAAAATAAAAGCAGGGCTTTTATATAACTCCCACTATACTGTCTTTGTGCCCACCTTTGTACAAACTGTTATTTATCGCCCTTATTTTGTCTTGTTTCTCATTTTCTTTTGCTATAAATCGAATGGTCTCTCAAGATTACCCATTTCTCTGCTAATGGTACAACTCCCACGGAATTTAGAACTATCTAGCACAGTTTTGAATGAGCTTACAACTGTTAGAGTTATAAATACAATTTAATGGATGGAGTTAAGTTTCACTTTTATTATAAATATATTAAAACCCTCAGAAATCACACAGAGCAAAGGCCCACAATCTATCTTTTCCACTCATACAAAGTACAATAAAATCCCACAGTAAAAATTAATATAATGGATTACTGCAAGTTTATCAAAACTATCCTGAGTATATAAAGAGTATATACATAGGTACCCCATATTCAATTGTAAACATTCTAACTGTGCCTACCTAGGAGGGACAGTGCCTAGTTAGAGCCCAAGTCCCTCTGTTCCTCTTTTCTATGAGCTCCATATTGCTGGTGTTTGACAGTGTAACAGAGATCCACAGCAATAATACTTCCAGTAATGTGCTTTTAAACTACAATAAATGTGTATAGACAAAAATCTGTGTAAATGAGAAACATTGTTCTTGCTCTAAAATCAGTTGCATAAATAAATGAAGTCAGTTAAAAATTTCAAAGGACACCCATGCCCTTCACCACACACTCCAGGAACAACCCTAAAATGAAGGTGCCCCTCTTTGTCCATTTGAAGTTTAAGTGGTACACAATTGCATTCTGTAGATCAGTGGTTCCCAACCCAGTTATCATGCACACCAAGAGTACAAGATTTAGGCATTTCCCAATTCTCGTCCAAAATGATACAGACACAATCTAGATCATTGAAGTGGCTTGAGGACGGGTCTAGGTACCATGGTTATCATTAAAGTACCGCTATCAACTTGTATTCAGAATGTTACAGTGCTCTTGTCCCTAGATCTTTATAGGTCCCTCCTTACTTTTACATAGATTTTTCTAGCGCCACTACAGAGCTGCTCATCTTTCTGCTTTCTGCGACATTGTGGAGACAGCGTGGCCTGCTTCATGATGTTCCAATCCAATGGACCTCATAGAGGAATCAATGCTTCTACATAACGTGACAGAGTTTTGCTAGGTCAGTGTAGGGGAAGCATCTTTTGTGGCTGTCAAGAAGGCAGTCGGTAGAGGTAGATTTAACCCTGCAATGTAAACATTCCTGATTCTTAAACCCTGTTTTATTGCAGGACACTGCACTTAAACCACTTCATTTAAGTGGAGTTTCCTGGGTGGCTTTAGTGGTCCATTACAGCATTTAAAAATGCATTAAAATAATAACAGAAAAAAGTTTGTAAAACTGAAGCATCATGGAGACTTCTCTCAAGCTTGAAAGAGGCTCAGGAGACTAACCAGTCAGGAGACTAACATGTGTGTCCTGGGGATTTATCTTATCCCATAAACACTTGTGCAAGGGTTTATGGGATAAGACACAGTTCCACTCATCACACTGTATGAGTGAAGCCCTGAATAAGATTATAACAGCCATAATACTAATGATATTAAAGTATTCTCGCAGCAGACCTTACAATACCGCGGTGTGCTGGGCAGACAAGTTACATTTGTGTTTCTAAATTACATTGTATGGATACATAACTATTCATAAAACAATGAGTTAGAATTCATAGAAGCAGCATTAATATCAGGTAATGCCATGAGGATTAAACAAGATACAGTATTTTACATGTAACAACCATGTCTTTAATTGCATTTTGATGTCACTTTGCTTACCTGAAAAGAGCAAAGCACCAAGGTCCAAACTTGACTAGAAGTGCGGTCCTAAATAATGGCCCCAATGTATATCTTTTTTTTTTTTTTTCCCAGATGGTCCAGTTAAAGAAAAAGGAAAAAAATAAAGAATTAAACACTAAAACATAATTTTCTGATTATAAAAAACGCATAGTTGTTAGAAGAGATGAACTTAATTTCAAATAAAATATAGATATTAAACGCATAACTCTTTAAATGTAACATAGTGAGTATTTTATAATGTATCTTCCCAGCGACACAGGGCACATTAACATCAACAATTATACAAGTACTCATTATTGTTTTCACTGCATCTGTATCAAACACCTACGGTTTTGCTGTCAAAACCCTAGCTTTGTATACCATAAATAGCAATTTCCCTTACACACGGATTCTTAGTGTTTTATAAATCCTTACATCCTACATAAAGAGCTCTGTGATTGGTTATGTTACCCTAAATGTAGCGGGTCTGTTGCCATCGACTTGCTAACTAGATGCTAAGGAGCCATTTGAATCACTTAGACTCACCAAAACTACCATGTTAATGCTAATTCCAGTCGTGTTTATGTGTAAGATGGCCGGACAGACGGACTGCCACATAGTAAGAAAGTGATCTTCAAAACTTGTAACACCAACACTGACTTCATTATTTGAGAATAGCGGTGGGTGCTAGTTGATGTAATCTACATTATGTCAAATTGGTGGGTCAAATTTACACTATAAGTATCACATTTAGGCTCATGGGGTAGGACATGAGTGTAGTGAGTGGAAATATGGAGTCCATGGGAGTAGTCAAATGTCTACCAGTCTGTTTACTTCATTACTTTTTTCTAAAGGTACCCTCAAAACATTTTTCAAAAGCTGGCAACTACATCAGCGTAGTTTATGTATATAGTATATGAAATTATATACACATGGTCTTTACTCTTACATCACTTGAAAGGCTAGAAAAAAGGTGATGTAAGTTTGAATTCTACAAAGAGAGTGTAATTATTCAGTATAAATAAATGATGTAAATAGGGTTAGGGATCATACCAAGATAATGGCATCCGAAGTACAGTTCTAAAGGATTGTAAGAAAATATCTAAACAATTATATAACCATTCATATGTGGTATGATTTTGCAAAGTAAAAGTTTAGCTAGTACTCACCTCTTTTATCCACCTCATTAACCTTTTATTATTTTTGTCTACTGGGATAGCGTCAGCAACCTATTAGACATTCTGAAATAATATACGTCTTAAACAAACCTTTCAGAGATTACTCTGTTCTATCCAATTTATCTTCTTCCATTTCCCTCTAAATTGCTGGAGGTAATCAATTAACAAGCTTTTACGTAGACTTGTGCACGGTGGAAAAATTTGGTTGGGCGAAATTTATTTTAAATGAACCAAAAGGGTGTGAAAAATGAGCCTTTCACTGTATTGGAAAATATATTTATTTACATACATATATATATATATATATATATATATATATATATATATATATATATATATATATATATATATATATATAAATATAATTTGCAGTAGAGTAATAGCATCATTTTCATGCCCGAATAAAGAAAATCCCAACCAAAAAGGATGGTGTTTTGCCATTCTAATTCGATCCACATATTGGCAATTTTCAGCATTTGGTTGAGTGTACAGTCTGACTGATTTTTTTCTTTATTTTATTTCTTTTATGCGGTCATGGACGGAACACCGAATCACAACGTAAACTAACATATTCGCCCATTGTCTGTGTGAATTTGTAATTTGAACGACCCACCAATCTGCCAAAATTTTGACTAATTCCAATTCGTTTGACATCAATTCACAAGCCTGCTCTTCAGTCTACTTTGGGACCCTTCACTCACGATGAAACACAACCTGTTCTCCGCCAGATGCTTTCTAATGCTGGTTGTTAATCTTTATGGAATTATTTGTGTTCTAACAACGGATTCCCAACATGCTCACTTGTTGTGCATGTGCATTATGGCACCTGGTTGAAGAACAGACTGACAAATATTACACACATCTTCCATTTAGCCTGCAATGCAGATTACACTTGCGGATAGTTTCATTCCCTAGATTTATGTTGATAAAGCATCAGAACATGTGCGAAATGCGTCCAGAGTTACTGTAAGTTCTTTCATATTTTTGTTTCCCCCTTCTTTTGGCACATACAGATTTTCCTTTTTTGTATCATTGCATTGTTTTTGTTCTTTTAGCCTCTGGCTCCCATGAGGGAGATATAATCTACATTTATTGACATGTGCTTAAAAATTGTGGATTGCCTGTATGAGGTCTGCACATATTTTTAGAACATGTTGTTAAAGGAATACTATAGTATTACATACATGTTTGAATACATGTTTGTGTTCCTGACACGGTGTTATTAACACCACTATCAATGGATGCTGTTAAATGATTCTGCACTTCTCATATATATAGTGCACACCCTACATTCAAGCAGGGATGTATTTACGACAAGGCAAACAAGGCATTTGCCTAGGGGGGCACTTTCGGGGGGGCGCCAAAACATTTCACCCCAAGCTCCCAGACAAATGCCTTGTTTGCCTCGTGTTCTGGGGCTGTCCACCTTACTGTGAGTAAGTGAGTGAGTGAGTGAATGAGTGTAGCTGTCAGTGTGTGTCTGTGAGTGAGAATGGGTGTGCCTGTGAGTGTGTGTCAGTGTGTGTCTGTCAGTGAAAGTGTGTGTTGGTTAAACAGTGTGTGCGCCAATGACTGTGTATCTGTCAGTGAGTGTATATCCGTGCATGTATCAATAAGGGCATGTGTCTGTCAGTCAAAAAAATGGCCTTGACACCAATTGGGGGGGGGGGGGGGGGGGGCAAGTTTAGTCATGCCTAGGGCAGCACAAATCCAAAATACACCACTGCATTCGAGCATCAGTAATGCTAGCCTTTATTCTTATTTTCCTTTGTATTGTACTTGACAGAAGTTTGAAAAAAAAGCATCCAAAAAAAATTAAAATAAAATGTTAACAAAACAAAAAAAGGTCAAGCAAATGTTAGGTTAGTTGAACCTGCCTCGTCATGATGACCATAGCTTCTTACTAGACTTCTGGCATATGATACAACTCTTATTAGATTTTAAACATTGGAATATTACCCACAACATAAGCATGACTGCATGCAATCTACTCAAGGTTCAGAGGAGGTAGAGTGTGACCTAAAAACAGAACAAGATGTTTACTGGCTACACATTTTTCTGCACACTACATCCTGTTCTTATAGTATTAACTTGGGCATGAAGATTTTGTCTGTTTAGAGTCATTTAGTAACTAAGCTTCCATAAAAGTAAAATAGACAAACAAACAAAAATTAACTCTCCCCCCATCCCCAAAACATTTAAATATCCCAAATATAATAATAGTGCGTAAAATAGCTAAATAATGCATTATATGGGAAATACACATTATTTAAAATGTAATATGTTAAAAATACCATTGATCAATACATTTTCATTTATTTCATCAATGAGAACACGTTACGTTCAATTTTACACTCTATCCCATTGTACAGTGCTACGGAATCTGATGGCGCTATAAATAATAAAATAATAATATTTAGAATGTTATCCACTCTTTTGGTGACATTATCCCTTTAATTACCTGTACAATTATAGTATAGCAGCTTAAAACAATTTGTTTTCATGGGCAGTATATTAATACTGTTATACGTTTTGTCTGTGTTGTTATACGTACACAGTAAATGTCACACAGATAAACGATGACAAATTTCAATTCTAACAAGATCTTTCAGCACGATTTAAAATGGTAGCAGGTGTCCTTATTACATCACTAGATTGATTCATTTTCTTTTACCCATTTTAAAAAGTCCTACTGACCATGTGTAATTATGAATGTGTTGTCATGTCTCCGGCTTAAACGTTTGGAAAATATCCAAAAACCATGTCATTCGGTACACACAGTTTTACATTATTTTTTTTTCATATAAATTACCCCCACCTGCTCAAGGTGATTATTTATCGCTATGTTCATTTGCAAACTGATTATATAAATAAATAAAAATTAACATTGGGCAAAATATATGTTAAATTAAACCTAACTTTTATTCAGTTCTAATAAATATATCTTTGGAGGCATGCACTAGTGTTTGTTTAATGAAAAGATTTGGGGGCGCAGATGCTGTGGTGAAACAATACAGTTCCTGAGACACAGGACTGATTACATTTTGCAATGCCCACAAACTTTGTAAGACAGAATGCAGGTAAGGGCTTCTAATTAAAACAGATTCAGAATATATTCTATTTTACATTCACCAACAGCATACCAAGTATCTTGACAACGGATGTTGGGCAGATCACAAAGACGACCGGACATGACGGCAATGCTTCTCTATTAGAAGTATTTGTTTGGGGAAAAGTAATACATTTTTGATCACTTCAGAGAGTTAGGATCAGGCGGCAGTGAGGAGTTTGTTCAGCGACAGAATAAGAGTTGGACAATGAGTTCCTGGACAGATGCTAGCATCCAATGTTTTAAATCTGTCATTTAATGCAGTGCTGCTCAACCCTCTCCTCAAGGGACACCTAACAGTCCAGGATTTAAGGTCTGGTTTTTTTTTTTTTTTTTTTTTTTTTATAATGGGAGTTTTTTTCATCCATTAGCATCAGGCCTTCACGTTCAATATTGTATGAAATTGTTGTGGCAGAATGCTTTCTTTTTGAAGTAATGGATTGAGAAATAAAAAACAGCTTTCAAAACATAAAACTGCCAGTACACTTTGAGTTAAGAATGAAATCCATGGCTTGTTCAGCCAAAGGTGATACCATCCATTTTGATATATAAATCCAAAAATAAACCAACCCTTTTTTTTGTTTGTGACAGGCACACAGTAATATATAGCAGGCTTACTGGGGGGGAGGGGGTAACTGACTGACTGAAAGCACGTACTTTAGGTCATTTTCTTTCTGTCTTCTATATTTTTTTTCAATCCTATAGACATTTTTATAACAAGATCTGACAGTCTAGTTAGGGTAACCTTTTTGCACCTGCAGAGAAACTCCTAGTCAGTTTTTCCACTTCTCATTAAAAACTCAGCTTTGTGCCAAGAAATCCTGCTTCTCGCCCCAGATTACTGAGGCCCACTCTCTCCTAGCCTGAGATAACACGTCTTCCAGTGATGTGTGTGAGAAAAATCAGCAAGTGTAAAATGTTTGCAAGCCCAACACACTAAGCATGCTGCACTGTACTGCTGCAATGTTGCAGTCATAAAGATAAATAATAAGAAAGAATGCTGATTTTTTTATGGTTTTAGTAAAAAAGCCAAGTACTCAGAAAATATAAACAAACATAACAGCCGCAGGGCTTTCAATACAATAGCATGCCTATATCTGCTGGGGATCTGCAACATAGGAATATTGAAGGAACCAAAATGTTCTTTTTTTATTTACATTGTATCATGTACACTGATCGGTCACAATATTAAAACCAGTTGTTAGGCATGGACCCCACAAGACCCCTGAACGTGTGCTGTGGTATCTGTCACCAAGACATTAGCAGCAGATCCTTTAAGTCCAGCAAGCTGCGAGGTGGATGTTCCAGCACATCCCAAAGATGCTTGTTCGGATTGAGATCTAGGGAATATGAATTTCTGAACAATTTTTTGCAGTGTGGCAGGGTGCATTATCCTGCTGAAAGAGGACACCGCCATCAGGAACACCATTGCCATGAAGGGGTGTACGTGGTCTACAAAAATCTCTGGATAGGTGTACAAAATTCACATGAATTCCAGTACCCAAGATGCATCCTGCTTCCATCTCCTCCCCATGCATCCAGCCATACACCTGATCTAAAAGAAAACATGATTCTTTAAATCAAGCAACCATCTTCCATTGCTCCATGGTCCAGTTCTGATGCTCATGTACCCACTGAAGGTGATTTTGGTGGTGGACAAAGGTCTCATGGGCATTCTGACTGATCTGCAGCTACGCAGCAAACTGCGATGCACTGTGTATTCTGACACCTTTCTGTCATAGCCAGCATTACGTTCTTCATCAATTTTAGCTACAGTATCTCTTCTGTGTGATCGGACCAGACAGGCTAGCCTTTGCTCCCCACGTGCAACAATAAGCCCTGGGCACCCATGACCCTGATGCTAGTTCACTGGTTTCCTTACTTGCGTCACTTTTAGTAGGTACAAACCACTGCATTCGGGGAACACCATACAAGAATTGCCCAGATGCTCAGACCCAGTCATGTATTTATCAGTATTTGGCCCTTGTGAAAGTCCTTCTGAGAGAGAGTTCTAGGTACCTGTGTTTTTTTTTTTTCCTAACACCAGATGCAAAAGTTGAACAAAACTGACACTGACAGCCAGGGAGACAGTATACCAGCTTACTGGCTGAAAGCCTAAAGGAGGTGCCCTACACTCAGGAAGAACAAAAAAGGAGATTTATTGCACATTAAACATTTAAAAAAGAGAGCTATCAAAGACAGGGTGTTTGCACCATAACCGGTTCAGTAAGTGACGTGGTTATGGTGCTTAGAGTGACCCTTTAATGGAGGACTGGCATTGTCATTCAAAATGTATTTCCATCTATTAAATTAAAACATTAAGGGGACACTATAGTGTCAGGAAACAAATCGGTTTTCCTGACAATATAGTACCCTGAGGGTACCCGTTCAGTAGCTCACCTAAGCCAGCGCCGGGCTCCCTTACCTCTCCTCCCCCGCCGACGTCAACATCCTCGTCCGACGTCACAGGAGTTGAATGCGCATGCGTGGCACTGCCGCACGCGCATTCAAAGTGTCCAAAGGAAAGCATTTTTCAATGCTTTCGTACGGACGCTCTGCGTGATTGAGGCATAATATGCCTCAATCATTGCAGATGCGCCTCTAGTGGCTGTCCGGAAGACAGCCACTAGAGGCTGGCTTAACCCCAAATGTAAACATAGCAGTTTCTCTGAAACTTATGTTTGCATCTGAAGGGTTCAAACCCGAGGGACCTGGCACCTAGACCACTTCATTGAGCTGAAATGGTCTGGATGACTATAGTGTCCCTTTAAATAAAAAAATTACTAATATTTTCTTGTAGCATTGTGTGACAAATTGCCTTTTGTCACTGGGTTTTTCATATTTGGACTTTTAAAATATGTTTTCTGCCCCTTTGAAGCCCTGGGAAGGTGTGCCTCTTCCTCTTCCACTCCCCCATTTCCTGTCCCGTTGTTCTCCAGCAGGGCGTTGTCCCAGGGACACTGCCAGACCAGTTTAAACTGGCAGCTTTGTTCCTCCTCAATCTCTCATCAGCCCTTGTAAAACTTTAACCCCATGGCAAATTTACTCTGTTCGTGGTATATGAGCGCTGTTCACCTATATTGGGCGATGAGATCCGAGCTATCTGGGGATAGGTCAAATGTGGGGTTTCTGTGTAATATAATAGGAATTATGTATTTATATGTATTTTACTGTTAGTGTAAAATGGAGATATTTTCTGTACCTGGAGATAATTGAATGTACTGCAGTTCCTTAAGCTAATTATCTCCAGGATGGAGAGGAGGGATTTTACTGTGTATGTGGGAGTGTTATTTTGTTAATTAGTGTTCCCATTGGTTTGTGTCCCTTTTGTCATAGTTTACCGACAGGTCCAGAGGGTGTGCCTCTGGCCTGAAAACTTGCATAAAAGAAAGCCCGTTCGTGCTGATTAAACAGATCATCGTGTACCTTCATGAAGTTTCAGCTCATGTTTGGGGAATTGGATAACTACACTCTGGGGACTGCTATAATCACTATACGCCCCAGGATATAATCACTAAGCTCTGCTAAGAGCTTGTTCCTGTTCCTGCTCTCTGGAATTCGGAGGGGTCGACCTACTGGAAGCTGGACCCTGGTCTTGGGTCCAGAGTGGGTGGAGACGGCGAGACCCCAACCAAGCTGTGGCGGCTTGTGGGGTCTGCAGTGGTTATGGTGTCAGGTGGAGTGCTTGGAGACCTCGGAAAGCACTAGGAGCATCTGTCAATGGAAGGTACCCGGTCGGGGTGCCAGTGGTTCCGTTACACATTGCAATTCCAACATGTAGAGGGCCATCTTGGAACTGCATTACAATTTGATAACTTTACATGAAAGCTACACAATGAGGAAAGATAATGTCATATCAGAAGACAAATATTAGTGATTTTGCACACTTCCAAGATTTCCACAGTGCAGGAAACAGGAAATAGTTTGAAGAATTCTCGAAGGACATTCTGTATCTAACGTGCCCAGGCTTAGCTAGAATTTTATTATTTTTGGTTTCATATAAAAACCAAACTCCTTAACACATTTCAAAATCATCAGCACAAATTATAGACATGTTAGAAAATGCTATATAATGCACAGGGTATTTCTGTGGAGAGAAGACTTTAAAAGAATGTGGACTTAGAGCATCTTGTGGGTGGTGAGGGAACATCGATTGAATGAGTATACGTCAACCACCAAGATCTTGGAGTTTTCAAAGTAAAGTCCTGGTCTTCATATGCACATTCCAGAAACAGGGGACATGTATTTTGGATTTTTTTCTCTTTCTGCCTTGGGATTCCCAAAGAAAACACCATACTACTTTACAGTCATTCCCTGAACCGTTTTTTCCAGTTTTCCTACCACTACAAAGTATGTTTTTTGTATTATCACAGCCACAGAAATTCCTGGCCAGCGAACGACCACCTACATAGGCTCGGAAAGCTTGTCTTGTGGCAGCTAATAGCATCTTAAAACCAGAACCCAAGGTTTTTCATTGAGTATACCTGCCTGCTGGAACCTATAGCTCAGTAGCGTACTGGAGCTTATCGGTTGTTTGAAGAAAACAGGTTCAAGTAGTTATGATTAAATATGTGACAATGTCCTTCACAAATGTGAGTGTGTGTCTGTGTTTTACTTGGCATTGGACTGGTCTAGGAGGCTACAGACCTAAGCAGTCATGTGTGAGCCAAGTTTTTGATTTGCAAGTCTGTAGCTGAAACATAAGCCGTACTAAAAAATACAGCTTAATACTGGGGTAGACAACCTGCTGGTCTACAGCTGCTGAACTAGAACTCAAGTGATCTTCTGCTACCATATAAGACGTTTTACTTTTTCCTACTGCAAATACATCTAGAATTAATTTTAATCCATGAATTAATCAAGGGGGTTCCTTTGGGATCTCTGCCAAGACCAGTTTATTGATTTTAGTCTGCCACTATGAAAATTTTCTTCATGCACTGTCCGATAATATTAAATGTATCTTATTTAAAAAAGAAATGGTTAACATTAGTAAATGTGACAATATGTTTGTTACTTTTCAGCATTGCGCAAGTAAAATGCTGCTGTTGCAAAACTAAGTACATATTGGAATCACCTATATCTAAAGAAAAAAAGTACAAAAAGATAAACTATATCTAAAGCTCTGGTTGAAAGTCCAGCCAGATACCTGCAGAACAAGATTACCTCCAGTTCACCCCATACCAGGCTCATAGTTTATCATTGTTTCTCTTATTTAGCCCTCACTAGGATTGTGGTTGCCAACTGTTTGTAAAGTTAGAAGTCATTCATATTTTTTTTATTTTTTAAAGACCCATTGAAAAGTAATTAACAGGATTTGATTGAAATCAATGTTCTATCTATGTTATTCAAAAAGTTGCGGAAAATTAGACTGCGCAATGTGGATTCCCATATTTTACAAAATACAAGGGTAATGTTGCGCCCTTAATCTTGCAAAGGGATAATTGCAGGACTTCGACCTTAACAAGGGTTATTATATTTTCCCCCAAAAGGACTGCAACATTTTTACACTGATCTCAAAAAATTATGTCCAGATTTTGCAATATTTTCTCTAAATGTGCCACCATTGTGTCTGGATTTCAATTGGTCCGTACGCCGCTGGACGGCTGACATCCAGGCTAGGATGCTTAAAATCTGTCTCCAGATTGTTAAAAACAAGGTCTGAATTTGATTTATATACACAAGCTATCTGTACAGTAATATCCCAAGATTTAAAACTTCTGCAGAAACCTCTGCACAGACCCAGAAGAGACTGAACCAATCATAACACTTGCTTAAAGTTACAGTTCTAAATCCATAATCAGAGCTTTATGGACTCAGCACAGGATTTATGGGAGTTGAAGCTTAATTGTCAAACGCACAGCTAAACTACAAATCCCTAAAATCTAATAAATGAACAGCAATATTTAGGTACCAATTAATTATCTTAACATAATAATGAAAGAGGAATCTCTAGGCTGCAGGTCTGGCATACATTTTCCAAAGGAACACTCCAAGCACAATAACTACGAAATAATGCAGTGGTTATGGTGCCACGTATGCTCTGGCATCCACAATGTAAGCATTGAAACCGTTTGCTAACATTTTGGCAACTTACCTGGGGTCCGCCAGGTGCTGATCACAGCACCTTCCATGTGAGCTAGAAGCTCTCTGTTCTGAGCCAAGCCTAGAGCTGAATAACTTAGCTCATTGACTGAGAGCAATCAGCTCTCAGCTCAAATAGCAAGGCTTAGCTCAGGAGAGCCAACAGAAACATAGGACGTTATCGGCGCCTAGACGACCCCAAGTAATTTGTCAAACTGTTAGAAATTGGGTTGCCTACTTACACAGAGGAAGTCATGGCACCATAACCATTAAGGCGCCCTGTAGTGGTTACGGTGCTTAGATTGTTTCTTTAATCTTTTATTAACTAATGAAAATGACATCAATAACATTGCACAGCATTCGCCTTAACTCAAAATTTACTTAGAATACAAGAACTCTGTAAGAAAATCAAGGAGGGTCCAAACAACATAACTAAATGAATATGATCACACAGTGATTCAGGCATTTATTTTGACTCCCAACACATATATGACATCATGCGTCACACACTTAAGGAAATGAATCTGGCATTTGTTGTCAATGCTCTTACTAACTCCTGATTTTTCTATAAATCCTGATATCCACAAAACAAATCCATCTTGCATTTTTGCAGTGCTGAGACATAAACATCATATGATTGTGTGCGTTCTCTGTTTACCTCTGTGGATTTGTAAAAAAAAAAAAAAAACGACTTCATATATTCCACTCTTCAATCAAATCAAAGCAAAACAGAAAAAAAAAAAAAATACATTAAGGCATCAAAGCGTTACCAAGGTTGCATAATGTGGATACAAATCAGCTTATTAACACAAAGTATAACTGCTGATGTAAAAATTGTGTTTCCTCATCTACAAAGCAGTAACAAAGCTTGTATGGAGATCATTATTGAAGCAGAGGGTACCTGGCACAGCCAGGGCATATTTCTGGGTTAAACCACGCAGTGCACTGCAGGCTGGCATGGGCAGCAGTAGAGCAAGTCATTTCAATGTAGCAAATTTTCAGCAACATTGTATCAATAAGGAGTGATGGGAAAAAGGGAACTCTGCAGCTGTTCTAGTACCACAGCTACCATGATGCTGTTGCCTATACAGCTTGGCAACGCCTCATGGGAGTTGTAGTTCTGCAAAAAAAGCTTTTGGCATCCCCTGCCACAGAGGCCCCCTGCAATTTATAAGAACCTCATTAGACCCTGCAGGTCTCCCAGCCCACTCATATGATCCATCACTCCACTCCCACTCAGCACACAGGCAGTGAGTGACAGCTGTGAGGTGGAGGCAGGTTATTCAGTGTCCCTGCAGAGGGATGGATGGATAATTAATTAATATACAGACAGGAATGGGCGTGTGGTGGCTGCACATGGTATGATCATGGCTTGTGTTAATACCTCACATCATTCCAGGTCCGCTTCTAGTCATATCTCCCCATAGCAGCAGACATACAGGAACAGAACGGGGGGCGGCGGCAAGCAACGCCCTCCATGTCTTCACATACAGCTCCTCACATCCTCTAACCAGCTCTACATATAGCTCCTCCCACTTCCACATAACCACGCCCATCTCCCCGCATGGCCCCTCCCATATCAAAACGGCTCGCACTGTAGCTCTACCCAAGTCACCGCATGGCTCCTCCCACATCAGAGCGTCTCACTGTAGCTCCGCCCATCTCCTCGCATATCCCCTCCCATGTCCTGGCAGCTGTCCCTATAGCCCCGCCTACCTCTAGCGGGCATCTACGCAAAGCGCCCGGCGTACAGTACGGCATGACTGCAGCCACAACGTGCGTCACTGTCACAGACAGACAGAGAAAGCGAAAGCAAGGGCAGGAGGGCACAAAGCTGGGGCCAGGAGGGACAATGGGCAGGGATAAACACAGGGGATAGCAGGGGCTCATCTACAGCAGGGGCCAGGCCTGGGATAAATAATGGCAGACACAGAGGACAGGGGCCAGGCCTGGGATAAATAATGGCAGGCACAGAGGATAGGGGCCAGGCCTGGGATAAATAATGGCAGACACAGGATAGGGGCCAGGCCTGGGATAAATAATGGCAGGCACAGAGGACAGGGGCCAGGCCTGGGATAAATAATGGCAGACACAGAGGATAGGGTCCAGGCCTGGGATAAATAATGGCAGACACAGAGGATAGGGGCCAGGCCTGGGATAAAAAAATAATGGCAGACACAGAGGATGGGAGCCAGGCATGGGATAAATAATGGCAGACACAGAGGATGGGGGCCAGGCCTGGGATAAATAATGGCAGACACAGAGGATAGGGGCCAGGCCTGGGATAAAAAAAATAATGGCAGACACAGAGGATGGGGGCCGGGCCTGGGATAAATAAAGGCAGACGCAGAGGATAAGGGCCGGGCCTGGTATAAATAATGGCAGACACAGGATAGGGGCCAGGCCTGGTATAAATAATGGCAGACACAGGATAACTGGAACACGTATGGGGACAGACAATGAACATATCTGTTACCAGTTAATAAACACAGGATAGCAGGGGCAAGGCTCGGTATAAATGTGGACAGTCAGAGAGTATAGCAGGAGTCTGTGTATGATTGGTGGCAGATACAGAGGATAGCAGAATGGTGACAGATACAGAGGATAGCAGGGGCCAGACTGTGTATGAATGGTGGCTAATATCGAGGATACCAAGACTCAGGCTGGGCATGAATGTGATAGCTTATTGCTAAAACAAAAAAAAAACAAGTGGTGCTTCCAAGTCCTCTCCTTAAGAGTGATGGCAAAGCTGCAGTGATTTAAAGGGCTTTGACCTCTGCACATAGCTCATCGGTCAGTCTAGGGACCATTATTTGTGGTCCCAGGTGACAAAGGGCACTCTCAGTTATTGAAAGATACCTTGGGCTTCCTGATTTTAACTCCTCGCAGCTCAGGATCACTGCAGCTGAGTATGATCAGTCAGCCGTGGTGATTTAAGGGCTATGTGCAGCACTCACTAATTATGGCCCCAGCTGACAGATGGGGACCTTCGCATATCCAGTGATATCTGGGGCTTCCTGATCATGGTCTGCCATAGAGAATCATTGTATTCATTGATTCTCTATGGCAGAATCGTAGGCATATTATGGTGATGCACTGTGTGGGCGACTTGACAACTAGCTTATCCTGCATATTTCTTTATATATATATATATCCTGTGTTCTTCAAACACCATAAACGGAGCGCATTCTTTTTTTTTTTTTTGCTGTATATTTATGTGTTGTTTCGATTCCTGGTGCGTAGGCAAAATATATTTCAGCCCAGATTTCAGTTTTCTTTAAAACATAAATGTTGTTTTCACATTTTACGCAGATTATTTTTTTGCTACTGTGGCTGTTATGATTTGTTATTACATACAATTTAAATAAAAATATTTTCTGAATGGAAACACTAATTTAAACACACAGTTGCACCCGATTGCTTCCCTTTGGGATGTATATTATTTGCCGTAGACTGCGTTTTCCAAATGATTTTTCAGAAATGATGAAAATCATTTTGCCGTGGAATAAAGTGTGACACAGGAATGAAAACTGAGCTTAAAGAGGCTCTGTCACCTCTAGTCATGTTATGAGTATTTTATAGAAATAAAATCTTCATGAAATATTCATGTTAACTGTGTAATCAAAAGACATCATAAGACAATGTAATGATTACTTTGCCTTATGGGCGAAGTCTAGGTTATTTAAAGGGACACTCCAGGCACCATAACAACTTCATCTAAATCTTGAATGGTTTAACACCAAAGTTGTCTCCAGGGCTGATCTCAGATCTACCTGGCTTCTGAAATGCTCTCAGTTAATCAGTGACTCCCCACTCACAAAACTGTCTTGAAAAAGGTACCGGAGGGCTGATTATAAGAGGCACGCCAGTAATGTGAACGTCACTGGCATCACGCAAGGGGGAGAGTCCACCCAAAGAACTGACAGGTCTGGCTGCTTGCCAATCAAGCAGGCTTGCCCACCAAGGTTGGACCATGCATCGAGAACTGTTTTAATGTTCTCTGCTGGTGCCCTGATCTAATGATGCTCAAACACTTTGCTTTCTGGGGACAGTTCCCTGGTGTCCCCAAAAAGCAGTCACCAGGTAGCAAAGTCCGGATGGTGGGTTAGGAGCTGATAATCGGGACTGTCCCTCTGATATCGGGAATGTTTTAAGACCTGTTATATGTAATTGACACATATAATAGACATATCAATACCAAAGCCTCTCATGTAAGTAGACGTAATAGGCTTTGACACAAACTTGAGCATTTGTTTTGAGGATACTTGTATATCATCTTTGGAGATCAGATTATGATGATGATGATGATAAAATATGCCATTGGTCCTTAAAACTGTTAAAGATGTATTTATTAAAAATTCATACTAGTTTTCTTACATTACAGTTTCATATTTTTCTAATCTCTCTTTACTGTACTTCAAACAGAAGCACGGATCAAATATAGAAACAACCAATCAAAAAGTTGATAGGAGGTAATTAGAGATGCACCAAAATGAAAATTCTGGTCCGAAACCGAAAATTCAAGATGCCCTTGGCCGAAAACTGAAACCGAAAATGACTTTTTTCCCCAAATGATTTTAAAACAGTTTTTTCTATAATTATATTAATATTAGACTATTAGACACAGTGTGGGAGGTGGTGACTGGTGACAGAGTGACTAAGGGAGGGGGTGATTGGTGATAGAGTGACTAAGGGAGGGGGTGACTGGTGACAGTGACTGATGGAGGGGGTACCGTCCGGAGGTCCTCCCTGTCCACCATTCCCCACCATGGCCCGTAGATGGGGGGGAGTTTGAGGCCCTGAAACACATTGATCTATTCATGACTCTCAACAAAGCTCAGACATCATTGAAGCAAGTCTTTCGCTACACACAAGGTGTTTTTAGGAGGCCTGGTTAGCAGAGGGGCTTGGCAACTAGCCGCTTCTGGACAATTGGTCCCAGGGCTAACTCAGCTTCCCTTTTCCTTGCAACATCCTCTAGGAATTTCTCTTACCAACATGGTACAGACAAGATCAGAGGGGCACTCGGCAGAGCATGTACTCCCGCAGGTGAGCTTACCTATGACAACCTCTTCTCCCATGTTTACTGCAGGGGGTTGTCCCTTTTTTTTTTACAGAACTGGGAAGCAATCTCTACGGATACATAGATACTTCAGACAGTCTAGGGCAGGGTTCCTCAAACTCCGGCCCCCCTGATGTTGCTGAACTACAACTCCTATGATTCTCTGGCTAGCTATGTAATTTAAAGAATCATGGGAGTTGTAGTTCAGCAACATCTGGGGGGCCGGAGTTTGAGGACCCCTGGTCTAGGGGTAACATATAAACATAGAATGTGATGGCAGATAAGAACCATTTGGCCCATCTAGTATGCCCAATTTTCTAAATACTTCCATTAGTCCCTGGCCTTATCTTATAGTTAGGATAGCCTTATGCCCATCCCACGCATGCTTAAACTCATTTACTGTGTTAACCTCTACCACTTCAGCTGGAAGGGGTATGTCATAGAATTCCGGTTCAGCTATGTCCTCCTCCACAGAGCATATTGCTCTCATTAATGAGATTTAAGCGTTATTTTCCAAAAGCTCAGTGCAGTATGCTCAAGACAAAGGAGGTTTTTTTCAGCAACATCTGCCTAGAGTTAAAGTAAACGGGATTTTCGTCCAGTCATAAACTTACGCCTGCTCAACTCCTTTGTCATATACAGGCACTTCAAAATGGAGAATATTCACCTGTTGCAGAATCTTATCCTCAAAGATGATTGGTTAACAAGCCTTGACCTGAAGGACGATTATTTACCCATGCCAATTGCACTAGGCAGTCAATATTTTCTTTGTTTTTCCTGGCGGGGTGCCTTTGCCAGTTCACCTGCCTAACCTTTGGACTGTCTTAGTGTTTCACAAACTGCTGAAACCAGTCATGGCTCATCTGAGATCCCAGAGCATTCATTATTGTTTCTACCTAGACAACTTGTTGATATTTTGTGATTAAGTGTCTCATCTACATTGTCAGATGCTATTTATTGTGCACTTTCTAGAGTCTTTAGGTTTCGTGGTCAACAGGGAAAAATCGTCTCTCGTCCCAATGCAAGTAGTTCAGTTTCTCGGGTTTAAGATAAATTCAACCTCTTGTGTTCTACAACTACTGCCTTTAAAGATCACAGCATCAGAAAAGTGATTTGTCTAGTAGTCCGAATAGATCAGATTCTTTTTCACCTCCTGGCTAAGATTGCTATCTTTCTCCATAGAAGCCATCTACAATACAAGCCATCTACCTGGAACCATTGCAATATCGATCCATGCGATGTCTGAAAACCAGATACCTACAATTCAACCTCTCATACGATCAACATGTGACCATTACTCCGGAAGTATGGTGAGTACTTCGCTGGTGGCTCCTTCATATGCAGGTCTGGAATGGAAAGGCAATTTTCATACTTGAACCAGACTTCATCTTTGAATCTGATGTGAGTCTATGGGGATGGGAAACACTTTTAGTAGACTCTTCCACGAGAGGTCCTTGGTCATACGAAAAAACTGGATTACATATCAATTACCTGGAACTGATCGCAGGTTCATTCACTCTTTGCAGTCTTGCCAGAGATCAATCAGATTGTTGCATTCTATTACAGATGGACAACATCTTAGCAGTCCAATATACAAATCAACTGGGGCAACCAGTTCTCAAGTCCTTTCAGAGGTCACAAAATACATTTACAGCTTTTGCCTCACATGAAACATCACGCTCAAGGTAGAATATCTTCTCACTGGACAGCAGAGATTGGCATCTGGACCAGTCTGTCTTTCATCTTCTAAACAGGTAGACATGGTAGATATATTAGTCTCACAGACCGATAGTAAACTTTCAAGGTTTTACAGTTGGCTCCTGTAATACATTGGAAGTTAAAAATGGTCTGTGAGACTAAGACTGACTAACTAGTAATGTCGCGAACATAACATTTTCCGATTGCAAATGGCGAACACAAACTTCCGCAAATGTTCGCGAACGGGCGAACCGTCATAGACTTCAATAGGCAGGCAAATTTGAAAACCCACAGGGACTCTTTCTGGCCACAATAGTGATGGAAAAGTTGTTTCAAGGGGACTAACACCTGGACTGTGGCATGCCGGAGGGGGATCCATGGCAAAACTCCCATGGAAAATTACATAGTTGATGTCTGGTTTTAATCCATAAAGGGCAGGAATCCCCTAACATGCCTAAATTGTTTGGAATAACGTGCTTTAAAACATCAGGTATGATGTTGTATCGATCAGGTAGTGTAAGGGTTACGCCCGCTTCACAGTGACAGACCAAACTCCCCGTTTAACGCACCGCACCGCAAACAACCGCAAACAGTCCATTTGCACAACCGCAAACAAGGTTGGATACCAAGCTAGCCATGTCCCGTTCCTTGTCCTCACTGATGTAATTGAAGGTCTCTTCCTCCACCCAGCCACGTACAACACCAAGGGGCCCCGAAAGGTGACAACAGGCACCCTGTATTTTCTTTTTTTTAAATGTACACTACTGTTACACCAGATATGAGTTGCACTGGTGTGACACTGTGCCCTGGCAGGCCCTGAAACGCACACGTGTGAAGGAAACTGACTGCTATTATTTCACAGTCAAATTTCTAGTTTTTTTTTTAATGTACACTACTGTTACACCAGATATGAGTTGCACTGGTGTGACACTGTGACCTGGCAGGCCCTGAAACTCACACGTGTGAAGGAAACTGACTGCTATTATATTACAGTCAATTTTTTTAATTTTTTTTTAAATGCAAGCTATTGTGATACCAGATATGAGTGGTGGCACTGGGCAAGTGGGCACAGTATACGCTGTGAGCCTGACACACACGCTGGCTGGCAGGCAACTGCAATTAGATTACACTGAAAAAAATAAAAAAGCAGACTGATGTTGTAGCCCTAAAAAGGGCTTTTTGGGGTGCTGTCCTTACAGCAGAGATCAGATGAGTCCTTCAGGACTGTAGTGGTCACTGAATACACTAGCCTAGCTATCGATTTCCCTATTAAATCAGCAGCAGCTACACTGTCCCTCCTCTCACTAAGAATGCAGCTTCCGGGGGGCAGGCCTAGCTGTCATGGGGGAAGGACACACTTTGTGTGAGCTCCCTCAATATCTCACTTTAAGCAGCTATCAACAAGCGAATTTCACCCCAGAAGGGAATGACCCAGCAATTTAGCTCCTACCTGACCGACCCGACATGCTTAATAGCGGTCAGCAACTCGACAGAGTCTTACCTCCGTGTGGCAAGTGTGGCCTGGTGCTCACCGGGCGGGAGAGGCGGCCGATCTCCCGATCCTGGGATGCCCAGGAGCAGCTACTTCCCAGCAGGAGCTCCGTTACCTCCCCTCTCGGACCGGTGGGGGTTATCCCGGTCCACCCCTGAGAGGCTGTCTAAGGCTAATGGACGCACAGAGCACAGCCGCCCAGGCTGACATACTCTCCCAATATGGCGGCAGCCGCGTGTCCTCCTGGTACCAGCAAAGCATGGCAGGATATTGAGTCTAAGCTGGACAGACTCTTTAATCAATTTTGGAAGCAAATAACAAGCAGGAAGCCCCAACAAGCTCCACCACAGCCCCAACAAGCTCCACCACAGCTAAGCGAAGCAGTCCCCATTAAAATCCACCAACGCAAAAGGCGTCGAAGGCGGGACCGGAGGCACAAACAGAAATACAGAGCCTGCCCCATGTCAAGCACTCGCCTCCACCTTAAGTTACCACAATCCCGCACCGGACGTGAAGCACCACCGGGACAGATCCGACCACCCGACAAAACAAGCTTCCACCACCTCAAGCCGCGAACCCGGCACTCAGCCAGAGACTTGCCTTTGTTGTTCCAGGTATCAGGGACTCCCAGGGTCTGCACCTTGCGCCCATAAGGGATCGGATGAGCACAAGCAGTAAACAGCAGCCTGCCAAGCATGTCCCACTATAGCCGATCTTCCACACCATGCCTTTGATCACATGAACTGCTTTCTGCACATTAACTAATCGTAAAGTAGCAAGCGTTTAAACATGTCATTATTTCACCTCCTAAAGAGTTTATTGTCGTAGTTCCTTACATGCCTTTACCTTAACCGTTCATGTATTATGTTATTCACTAGTCTCATCTCATGGGGCGACTCACACTTGATTTATAACTAGTGGTGGAGCTGCTGATATAAATACATAGTTGATAACGTGCAAGCTACACCCTAAACATGACAGCCATCTTTCATAACACTGTACTGCTATATACTCATACCCTCAGTGCAACTGGCCATGATATACGCACGTTCAGCCTAACATGCTCAAATATAACACACTTCTGTCTAAAAAATAAATAAAATAATAATACAAAAAAAAAAAAAAGAATGCAGCTTCCGAATGAATCTAAAATGGATGCTGTCTGGGAGGGAGGGTCTGCTGCTGATTGGCTGGAATGTGTCTGCTGACTGTGAGGTACAGGGTCAAAGTTTACTCAATGATGACGAATAGAGGGCGGACCGAACATCGCATATGTTCGCCATCTTTGGCGAACGCGAACAAGCTATGTTCACCAGGAACTATTTGCCAACCGTTCGGGACATCACTATGACTAACCCAAGGAGGTATTGCCTTCCCACTATTCTCAATGCTGGTTATCATCAGATCTGCTCCCAACAACTGTCAATTGTCCTGTTAACTCCCCTATGGCAGAGCCAAGCCTGGTACTCGGACCTCCATTCTCCTGTTAGCCCATCTATGGCAGAGCCAAGTTTGGTATCCAGACCTTCTGGAGTTTTCTCTTTGACCTATGTTTCCTCTCCTCCTCGCCAGTCCTCACAGGGACCCTTGTGCTCTCATACTGCAAGATTGTCTATGTCTGGTGGCTTGGTTGGTTTCCAGGGTTCCTGGAATGTTGAAGGCCTATCGTAGGCAACTAAGGATTTGCTCTTGGACTCATAGGCTGGAGTAGCTGGTGTTTGGAGGGGAACTTTAATCCCTTTACTGCAGCTATCCCAGTCACTTTGAAGTTCTTGTCTCAACTTAATGAGATTGGTCATCTTGACTACTCTCGTACTCATTCAAGGGCTCCCTATGGGTCAGCTGTTACATCGTGTAATGGATCCCCTATACTCCAACTGAGTATATCCGCTGTAGTTCTCTCAATTCCAGCAATGATTAAAGCTCTGAGCTTCCCAAACATCAGCCTAGGCTTGATGAAGGGTACAGGAACACTGGTTTATTATGGCCCAGTGGCCTGCTTATATACACAACTCCCAGCAGGGGGTCTCCACACAATACAATGCAAGTCCCTCCCATAAATCTTTGTGCCTGGGAGATAATTGCATTAAAGACCGGTAAGCTAATTATCTTCCAGGAACAGAGAGGCATACATAAAAATACCCCAAAACATCATAAAAACATAACATAACCCCACAAATAATACATCATTAAATAGTCCTGATCTGAGCGCCCAAGTTCTCCAAATAGCACTCAGATTCATGTAGTGTAGGGGAAACGCCACTGTGTTAAAGTTCTCACCGGCTGCACACATGGTCCTATGCCCAAAACATTTCCAGGTTGTTTGGTGCTTTTTTCAAGAGCTCCTGAGGACGCAATACAGGGTGTTCCGGCTGGCTCTTAGGTAGCGTTTGTTCCCCTTAGTCTCAGGCACCTTCCCTCCAAAAAGTGCTCTCGCCGGATTTCAAAATGGTTCAAAACTGCGAACCAAGTTGTCAGGGAAGCGCACGGTCACCTCATGCTGAAAACACTTTCATAACATTCGCGGCTGAGGTGACCGGAAACCCATGAAGTTCTCATACTGAATTTAGATCCATAACAATCGTGGTCAAGTACCGCTGAGGATAATTTGTGGCTCTGGTTCATGCGAATGGCCGCCAGAGAGCCAGCTTTCGCATGAAGGGAAAGTGCCGAACCAGGGGCACCCAAATAGGTTACTCTAGTTATTACAGTTCATAAGAACCGATTACTGAAACTCTCCATGACTGAGCATTTGAACATAAAAGAAGGGGATTTCCAGGAGATAAGTGGCCCCATTTGGGGCAAAGCCATTTCAGCACAACTTGTTTTGTGCCATATACTTGTGAGTGCCTTTCTTGGTTTTAGTTTTTATTATGTATTGGTCACATTAAATACTACACTATAAGTATTCTTGTTTTTTCTCTCTTTATATTGTGAGTGGTTATTTGAATTATAAGGTAAATATACCACATTTGTATTGCATTTGCACCTTTGTGTGACAACACTGTTTTTCAATTTGCACATACGTTTGGTTTTGCACCATAGACATTTTAGAATATGTTTTTTCTGTCAGCTTTGTGCTTAAATGTTTCTATATGTGATCTGTGCTGCTGCTTCGAGTACAGTAAAGAGATGTAAGCAAAATATAAAGCCTTCTGTCATTATTCAAATTAAGATTATATGTACACACCCTAGCATAGTCAACAATTTTGTAATTCAATTCTGAAGCCATTATTTCAGCTCCATTCAATAATTAAAAACTGTTAACCAATTATAGAATAATTGCTTATTAAAGGACCACTATAGTGCCAGGAAAACAAACTAGTTTCCCTGGCACTATAGTGCCCTGAGGGTGCCCCCACCCTCATGGCCCCCCTCTCGCCGGGAGGAAGGGGGTTAAACACTCACCTTTCTCCTGCGCCGGGCTCCCTCGGCGCTGAGGACTCTCCTCCTCCTTTGGACGTCACCGACTGAATGTGCATGCGCGGCAAGAACCGGGGGACTCTCCTCCCTCTACCAATGCTTTCCTATGGACGCTGGCGTCTTCTCACTGTGAAAATCACAGTGAGAAGCACCTCTAGCGGCTGTCAATGAGACAGCCACTAGAGGCTGGATTAACCCATATGTAAACATAGCAGTTTCTCTGAAACTGCTATGTTTACAGCAGGCAGGGTTAATCCTAGATGGACCTGGCACCCAGACAACTTCATTGAGCTGAAGTGGTCTAGGTGCCTATTAAAGTGGTCCTTTAATACCAATAATATATTGTTTTTTACATCATGAGTTTTCTAGCAATCATGTTAATAAATGGCCAATCATGGGTAATATAATGATGAAGTTTCAAATATTTAGGATGTTTAGACCATTTCTTTTTTTTTCTCTTTTATTATGTAGATAAAAATAAGTCCTTTGTGCTCAAATGAGCATAAATACTGTCACAGTACGTTTCAAAATATTACTTATTTTAATAACCGAAGAAACATATTGTTTGCTTTTTCAGAGAGGCATTTAGATTATATCAGTGGTCCTAGATCTTCGTTCTTTCTTTGGTCTCCTGAGAAGCTTGCTGTAGCCCTCCCATACAGTTTGGCATAGTCCTATCATCCAAACCCAAGGCATTAAAATTAAGGAAATGATCGTAACATTGATTTATGTATTTTTTTTTTTCTAATGATTGTATAGGTGTACAAGCCTTTTTTTTTTTTTTTCACTTGTGGAAATTTCACATTCCTGCGGCAAACGTATGTATGACTATAATTAATAATGATTGCACATGCCGTGTGACATGCTTGATACATAAGCCAAGACTTACAGAAACTGAATTAAGTATTACTGGACCCACATAAAGTGTGAAGTGAACATTCTTGGTGGTATCTATAAAACCACATATAATAAAAGATTCAGTAGAAAAGAAAATAATGATGTGTGAACTGAACATTCCTGTGATGAACTAGCAATAAAAAAAGTCACAATATTTCACCGTGAAAGTTTGACGCAATTATTACTGTTTTGAGACTCTGGCTGCGAAGCGTGACATTGTGGGTCTTGCTGTGTTATTAATAAGCTAATTTGAAGAGAAGGCATGCATATCAGCTTAGATCCAGATAATTAGACTTGCTAGAAGTCACGTTTGCACCATCTACCATGGTTTTTCTGTGGGTATGTGTTGCCTGTGCTTTTGCTACCACTTCCAACGTGCTAATTGATGCTACCCATGCTGGATCCGTGCACCTGCTATTTAACAGGATGGATGCTTGCTCAGTATATAGAGCTGTGAATGCTGCTCACTACAGCTTAATGTAGTGATTCTGGAATCTATGGCCTGTCCCTGCAGGCTCAGTAATGTAAATCTGCTTTTTCATTCTGAGAGCCACTAGAGGGACTTCCTGGGTTAGGTCCTGCAACCTTTGCAGGACCTATGTTCAGTGTCTCCACGCACTGTATGGAGGCACGAAACACTCCTTATAGAAATTCATTGATTCAATCTGTCTATGAGCAGATGCTGATTGGTGCAGTGCCGTATTTTGCTACGCATGCGCAGCAGCCTCACCATGCTTTTCTATGGGAAAGCCCTGGAGTGACTGAGATCATCAGGATAAATTATCTCAGCCATGGAGGTGGGGCCAACTGCAGCGAAACAAGTGCAACGATGGAGAAAAGGTAAGTAAACTACCGTTTTTTCCTCCTTTTGAGAAAGAGGGGAGGGGGCATTGACACCTAAACAGGTAGTCCAGCACTATAGTGTTAGAAATATATGTATGTAATTGTAACACTATAGTGTTCCTTTAAATGTAGAAATCCACGCTTCTGCATTTAATTCTATCCCGGAGGTACGTGCATCCGTCTTGGCTCCCTGATTGTTACAAGTTCTGCCCTTTTTACCTGTCAATTAGCACAGAGAGAGCATAGAGAGAGTAGGAGAAATAGACACAATGTTTCTGGATTTTATTCCATTATATTGTGTGCTCTAGCTCTGTCTTTACTGAACTGGATTGGGATTTCAGTTGCTACATGTTTAACTTACATTTAAATGAAAATGGGGCATCACTTAAAAAACAGTTAACACAAGTTATTGGTAATTTGTTGAGCTTAATTAAAGGGACACTACAGTCACCATAAAAACTACAGCTTAATGTTGTGGTTCTGGTGTCAATAGCCTGTCCTTGCAGGCTTTTCAATGTAAACACATCCTTTTTAGAGAAAAGACTGTGTTAAAGGGAAACTATAGACTAGGAATACTATAGTATCCCCTCGCTCACACCTTCGCCCCACACAGTGCAGAAAAAAAAACCCTTTTGTCACTTACTTATATCCAGCGTTGATGTACCTCCACAATAGGTCAGGTTCTGCCTCCGCTGCTAATCCCCTGATATCAAGGACCTTATGCGTATGTGCGGCAAGTGCCGCTATCGCATTAGGACAACCACATAGGAAAGCATTGAATTAATGCTTTCCTATGGGGTTTTAGCTGACACTGGATGTCCTCATGCATAATGACCAGTAAGTGCCTCTAGTGACTATCTGGTAAACAGCCACTAGAGGTGAGGTTAACCCTGCAAGATAATTATTGCAGTTTCTCAATAACTGCGATAATTACAATTGCAGGGTTAAACTGACAAGGCCACTGCACCCAGGCCACTTCAGTAAGCTGAAGTGGTCTGAGTGCCTATAGTGTCCCTTTAACATTGCTGCCTAGTAACACCTCTAGTGGCCGTCACTTAAACGGACAATGGACATGCTCCCTGGGTCAGTGCTGCACAATGTGCAGTGCTGACGTTCATGGTCTCCAAGCTCTGCATTGAGGTGCTAAACAACCTCATTAAGATGCCTTGATTCAATGCATCTCTATGAGGAGATGTTGATTGGTGCAGTGCGGCATTTTATCGCGCATGCGCAATAGGCTCCCAATTATTTCCAGTGGGAAAGCATTGGATCAGCTGAGATCATCAAGATTGATGACCTCAGCCTAGGGGGCAGAGTTTGGGCAGAGCCAGCCGTGACAGTCCTGCACTGGAAGAAAGGTGAGTAAAATCACCTTTTATTTAGCTGACAAGGGGGCTGAGGCTTGAATGTTTGTAGTCCTGTCCCTATAGTTTTCCTTTTAGCGGTTTGTTTTCCAGAGAGATGACAGTTCCCCTTTAACTTTCCTCCTCCACTAGCCTGACATCCTTGATTAGCTGTAGGTTCCTGTTGGTTTTTGTCTGCTGAGAATTTGATATATTTCCTGCCTTTTTTGTACTGACCTTGGACTGCTTTTGGTTGTATTTTTTTTTTTTGTGTGTGTGTGTGTGCTTTTTGCTGTCTGTACCAGTTGTTGCTTAACTTTATGTTTTTTAGCTTCTGCTGACTTTATGTGCCTATGATGTTTTGTGTGTTTATTCTGCGTCTCAGAATATAAACAGTTATTCCAATGGATGCACAAACCCGAGGACTTGAAATTGGAAGATGTGATTGTAGAAAGAAAAACTCTTTTTGGGTTCCAAAAAAAACCTCATGGAATGTTGAGTCTTTGTTCACTTAAATAGATGGTTCTGCAAACACATATGCAACCGTAAAATATAATAACCATCCAAACACATATAACAAACATAAAAGTACAATCGAGCTGCTGAGTGCCAATTCAAATACAAATATATATTCTAAGCAAATGCTTCTGTATTCTACTTCTAGTACATTATTGAATCTTTATTATAGGTTACAGTTTGTACAACATATATTGCTGTGTTTTCCCTTAGCATGGCCTGTATTACTCTTCATTATTATGATTTATGTAATCCTTCAGTTATTGCTTGAACACCAGCTGAGACTAAAATGCCACTGAGATTTAATAGCTTGGCCAAGGTAAATATTCAATCACTTTCCTTGGGCAGCTATTCTGGTAAGGTCCTCCTTGGTACAAAATGTAAAAGTTCAAACTTGGAGATTTATTTATTTTTTGGGAATTGTTTATTTTTGTTAGAACTTGTTGAAGCTGCCGTGGGGACCCATGCTCGTCTGCAAAAGATCAGGAAATGATTTAAATTTGGCAAGGGCATAAGAGACTTTGGTCAGTTTATAATTCTAAACCACATCTCATGGTTCGCTCTTGGGGCATAACATTTGGAGTTTATAAGTGGACTTAATAAGGGCAAACATGAAGAGTGGATGTGGGTTTTATTTACAGGTGTGAAAGTTTGGATCAGACCCCAGTTTCCTGGAAGTGATCTTAAAATAGTGTAGCTTCCTTTGCATGTATACAGATATAACATTATGAAGTCTGTTTATCAAATTCTCTTGGCTGCAAAATCGGAGGAAAATTATTTGGCTTTACTAAAAAGATACTAAACAGACTGTAATGCTAAGCATGTATTTACTATATATACAAGAACACTTTTAGATAAGGTGAATTATATATAAGTAAATGTGGTTAAAAAATGTCTATTTTTATGTTTCATCTGTGGGCTACAATCATCGGTGACCGAACATTTAAGCGTATCTTACTTTGACCGGCTAGAACACTTTGGAGCCAATCAGAATTTAATTTATTCCAGTATTTTTCTTTCTGTTTGTCACTCATTATAACCTTTCTCTAAATGCAAGGTATCAAAGTAAAATAACTATGAGAAATTTATTTTACAGAACATTATTTCCATTTTATTATCATTATTATTATTATTATTATTATTATTTTTTTAACTTAAAAATTGGTTACTTAAACATTATTAACCAGAAAGAGGTATGGCACACTTTTAAGACAATGTAAAAAGATGTTATGACTATTAGATTAAATCCTGTAGTCAGGGTTGTCTAGTTATATAACACACTGACATGAAAAGGTTATAGTCCTTTCATTTAGACAACCTGCAGAAAATAATTGATATTTAAAAATTTTAATCGACGTAAAGTAACTTTTTTTTTTTATAGAAATCATTTTAAAATAATACCAGGCCCCGACCGGCCATTGGGCTAAATGCCCAGTGGAATTCCATGGGTCAAGGCCGACAGTTAGAGATATACTATACATACAATACAGCCCTTATACACATCCACACACTAAATCTATACACACAAACACACACACTCTACAGCTCTTACATACATATACTACAGCCCCTAGATACATGCGGTTTCTCAGAAAAATGCTGCACATAAAGACTCCATGCACCATGACCACTTTGAATCACTGAAGTGGTCGTAGTGGTTTGAATAACCCATTACATTAGTATTCTTAGAGTATGTGATGTCAGTAGCCAATCAGAATCTGTCACTTGCTCAGTTATACTACCTAACTCTCAACGTTCCATTAAACTGTCTGAACTAAACTGTTCATCAGAAATGATTCTACTAAATTACTGTAATTTGGATTTTATATCAAAACTCTGGACACAATTAGTTTCCCTAAAACGTAGCTGATATTTCTCCCATGGCAGGTTTCTGTGCGCTATGCATGCTGCATGCAGCCCTACATGCGGATGAATAATTGGTTGGGAGTAGTCTATTTAGCTGACTCTTTAGTTAAATGTTTTATTGAGCCATCTCACTGGACCAATAAATTATATAAAAAAAAAAAAAAATCTGAAAAGAGCTCTGACTTCAGTGTGCTACTGCATCCTATTGCTTAACTTCTATAAACAAAAGAAGTGTGTCAGAAGATCATTAGTCAGTAGGACGAGGTAGAATGTATTGATCTGACGCAGACCACATTAAGGCAAAGAATAAAACATGAATGGTAGAAACATGACATCATATCCTGATACGGACTCAGGAAACACGAGAAAACCAGGAAGCAGCAAGTACAATAAAACTAATCAGGTGTGAATACAACAAACCAGGTGTCATGGTTTGCATTCATAAGCCAAAACGCTAACATTCCAGAGCTGTAGGGAATTATAGCACACACAATGCATAGCCTACATCAGACTACAAAGTCTCTCTAAGCATCATGGGAAATATAGTTCAGGAGTGCCAAGGTAACCCGTCACTGGGCTGCCGCCTAGATAAGGCTGCCTGGCCCGAAATGCGTTCAGCTTTAATTGTAATTAACCCCCTGGGCTCGAGGGCAGCTGATATTGCTGGATAGCATACCGTGAACTGTGAAAATGAAAAACATTCTCTTTACATTGCATTTTTTGGGCTTCCTTCAAAATCCACAAAAAAAGATTGCTTTTCCCAGAAAATAAAGAGTTTTGTTACGGTGCAACGGATGAACGAACAGTTAACTATTTGAAATAGTGATCTGCAACCTCCATCACACTCTGCTTGATATTAAATAAACACGGACACTGACCAACCCCTATGTATTCCAGTAGTAGTGCTTATTCATCATTGGCAATTTCAAAGACACTTAATGTTGACTAATGCCTGTTTTATGCAGTACAGGAGCTGTGGTTTACGCCATGTACCGATCTCTGCAGGTGTCCTGGAAGCTGCGGTTGCTTTATGTATCAGGGGAAATTCTGTTGTCCTGATTTAATTTTTCCAAGGCCTTTGTGTGACTGACATCTTTCTGACTAATGCTGAATATTATTATTATTATTTCTTGAAAACATTGCTGTCTTGGAGGCAGTGCAGGGATTAATACAAGTAATTAACCCTGGGCTCTTTATGGTAAATGGTCTTACAGTCATGATGCTTTAAGTGATGAGAATGCTATAAAATGGCAAATTCCACTGCCTTTCACAGTTAAAGACTTACACCACATGTCTAAAGCAGCTTAGCTTGCTGAAGTGGTTTGTCCTCTTTTTTTTCATTTTGCAAAAAGTGCAGATTTCAATAGAATTTGACAGTTTTATGAACTGACCTTGTTATACCCCCTTTGGCTGTCAGTCACGCAACCAGTCCTGTTACTTCCTGGTTTGTTTAACTTAGTGGAGCTAAACTTTAGAGGCAGCAATTGCCCAGAGCACTTGCCTTGTAAAGACTTCTCAATGAGCTGCATTTGGGAAGTCTGTGATTGGATAGCCACAGAAAGTCTGGGTGGGGTTAGAAGGGGAGGACTTGTAACAGCTTCAGAAAACAGATCTGCAGCCTTTTGCAAAGTATTCACTGCAGTTAATTATGGTCAGCCCTCTTTCACTTACCTTACAGGTCTGCCGATCTGGGTGGACCGCCACTCCCATGCAGAATGAGGCTCCACTCAGCCTCATGGAAGCTGGACGCTGAACGTCAATTCCTTTTTTTTGACACAGCGCACGTGTGCCGGAGTCATGACGTCGGAAGAGCTCTATGCAAAAGAGCTCGGCACACACGTACCTTTTGGCGGCGTGGCTATGCTAACCAGGCCCCCAACCATATAAAAGCACAGTCTGCCCAAAGCACAGTTCTCTGTTGTGGTTCTTAGTGTTCCTTGAGTCACTAGTGTCTCTTTAGCGCGTTCCTGTTTTCTTTGTGATTATTCTTTGGTTTTGAACCCGGTTACTCTCGGCTATCTGTGTATTTCTAGCTTCCCTTGACCTTGGCTTGTCTTGACGTTCCTATAGTTTATTCTTTATTCCGGCCATCCTAAGGACTGGTTTAGATATCTTCTTACTGTCTCTATTTTCTCCTGGTGGGTTTACACTCTGTGTGTTGGGTTGAATATTACATTACAACTACAGGAACAGTGGTTCCCTGCAATTTGTGGAACGTTGCCCCCCTCGGAATTCTTTGAAAACAATAAATGGCCAGAGGATGACAGGAGTTGTAGTTCAGGAACATCTGGGGAGGGAGGCACAGTTCAAGAAGCCTGATCTAGAAGGAATTTCAATGAAACACCCTTAATTATTTAACTGTTTCTCCTCTTGCAGCACATAATTGCTACATACATTTTAGACCCCAATTTTAATGTGCTGACCATCAGCTTGAAGAAATCCACAAAACGTGGATCTGCCACAAAAATCTAGCATATTTGTTTTGTCTGACTTCTGTTAACTGTACAAAAATAATGATCTAGTTCTACTACTAGAATTTTACTCTAGTCTTTTATAGAGAAAGTATCCTACGTTAGTCTATGTACAGGGTCAAGAGAAATGTGGTATTCTCAGATACTACACTGCATACTGTATTTCTTATTAATTAGTTATGATTATAATACTAGTGCGGAGAGGCCATAGATGGTAGACCCCTTGAAGAACCCACCATTACTAAGAAATCTATTCCCATTCTTATGATGGTTGGGGTTCTTCATAAGGAAAATTTTGTTTGGCAAACACTTTTCTCCCCTTCATTTCCTATAGTGTTGGGGTATCCATGGTTATATAAACATAACCCACAGATAGATTGGGGGGAAAGGAGAGGTTGTCAAATGGGGTTCTTCTTGTACAGAGGGATGTATCACTAAAGTCAGACTCATGGGCCTCATAAATGTACCTGTCTTACTTCTGTTATGCACAGATGTGCCTAAGGTCTACCAAGACAAAAAGAAAGCAGATGAGTTACCACCGCATCGGCTGTATGACTGCTCTATTGAATTGTTGCCAGTGACTATGCCACCTAGAGGCACTGTTTATTCTCTGTCTCTTAAAGAGAATCAGATATTGGAGGAATACACAAGGGAGAACCTTGAGAAGGTTTATCAGAAGGTCTTCATCTCCTGCTGGAGCAGGATTATTTTCTGTTTCAAAAAAGTAGGGTGATCTTAGGCCATGTATTGATTACAGGGGGTTGAATAAGATCACTGTATGTAACGTTTATCGTATTCCTCTGATCACAGAACTGTTTGACCGGTTGAAAGGTTCCAGGATCTTTACCAAACTAAACTTACGAGGTGCTTATAATTTAGTGAGGAACTGCTTTTAATACTAGGTATGGGCATTATGAATATACAGTCATGCCTTTTGGACTATGTAATGCCCTGGCCGTCTTCCAGGACCTGATAAATGACGTATTGAGAGAATATTTGCAGGAATTTGTTATCGTATACCTGGACGATATACTACTTTATTCCCCAGATCCGGAAACCCATTATATGCATGTAAGAAAAGTTCTATGTAAATTGTTGAACAATTGCTTGTATTGCAAATTAGAGAAGTGATCAGGAAAAGGTGCATTTCCTGGGGTATATCATTTCTGAGTCCTGTTTTGAGATGGACTCTAAAAAACTAGATGCCATCTGCTAATGGCCCATACCCAAAGGTTTGAAAGCCATCCAACGTTTCATAGGGTTTTTTAACTACTATAGGAGGTTTGTTAGAGGGTTTTCCTCCATAATATCGCCTATCTCTAACATGACTAAGAAGGAAAAAACTAATCAGGTATGGACTCCAGGAAGCACTTGCCGCACTTGCCGCCTTTGACACCCTAAAGGCTGCGTTTGGTTAAGCACCTATCTGGATTCATCTCTACCTTTTCTTTTAGAGGTAGATGCATCCGATACAGGCGTAGGGGCTATTCTCTCCCAACGTTTATCTCCTGATTAACCCCTACATCCGTGTGGATTCTTCTCTAAAAAACTTTCGAAAGCTGAGAAGAATTATGAGATAGGAGATAGGGAACTCTTAACCATTGCACTGGCCCTTAAGGAATGGCATCACTTGCTAGAAGGTACGTCCATCCCTGTTACTATCCTGACGGATCATAAAAACCTATCCTACATGAGCAAGGCCAAGAGACTAACAGCTAGACAGGCACGTTGGTCTTTGTTTTTCTTTCATTTTAACTTTGTGCTTACCTATAGGCGAGGTACCAACAATACCAAAGCAGACGCATTATCCCATCAATTCGAACCAACCTTTCCTACAGTTGATGAAGTAGCACCTATTTTCCCTAAAGTCAAGATAATAGCAGTTACACAACTTAACATTGGTTCAGACCTCGTTAAGTCTTTAAATGAAGTACAAACTGAAGCACCTAGTCAGACTCCACAGGATAGATTGTTCGTCCCTTTGGCATTTCGTAAAAATGGCCATCCTGGAACTAAGAAGACTAGTAATCTCCTTGCTGCTCAGTTTTGGTGGCCATCTTTAAGGCAGGATGTAAAGGAGTACGTACAAACATGTTACGTATGTGCTCAATCTAAAACACCACAATTTGTCTCCCGATTCTGGAAGGCATTTACTAACCAACTAAGTATCAAGTTATGTCATTCATCATCCTATCATCCTCAATCCAATGGTGCTGCTGAGAAAACAAACCAATCATTGGAACAATATCTACAGTGTTTTATCTCGGACAACCAGGATAACTGTGCGAAACTGCTTCCCTGGGCTGAATATGCTCACAATTGTACTCAACGAGAATCCACGAGCCACAGTCCTTTTTACCTCAATTATGGTTCTCATCCTTCTATTCTTCCAGCTGTATTTCCTTCATTGGAGATGCCGACTGTAGAGGATTATTTGGGTAACATGAAAACTACATGGGAGCAGGTTCGGCACATCTTAACTCATAGGGCTGCCTTGCAGAAGAAATACGTTGACAGACATCGACAAGCAGCTTTCACTTACCTTATCCGTCCACCCATCCGCCGATGTCGGGATCGGACGGACTGCCGCTCCAATGCAGAATGAGGCGCCACTCAGCCTCAGGGACGTCGACTGCTGTGCGCCTGCCCCGGTTTAAGATGTGGCGCACACGTGCCGGTTTAATTACGTCGGAAGAGCTCTATGCAAAAGAGCTCGTCACACGCGTACCTGAGTAGCTCCTTCTCTCTCGGCAATCAGGACAGGATAGTAACATTTATATACATACAATACATAAGGAGGTACGCAGACAAGGTCCCTCAGTCTAGTAACTAGCCTCTTAATAGCCTTCTCTGAAGAAGATAGGGATGGAAAGTGTTGGAAAGTACAACAGAATGAAAGAGCAGATTCAAAAGTAGAAATGATAGCTGCTTCACCTTTCCTGGAACTTAAGGGTAGAACAGAGAGGCGAGAAGCCTTTCTCCAGGAGACATATCTGGTAATATAAATTGATAAGCAATGGAATAGATCCAAAGTGTGCCAGCAATGTGCTTTTTCATTAGAAGGTTCTGAACAGAAGGCCAGAAAGACAACATTTTGATTCAGATGAATGAGATAGTGTATGGTTCCTTATAGGAAAATGCTTACATCTCAGACATACATCTGGCTGAAGTAATGGCAATCAGGAAAAAGGTCTTCTGAGTGAGGAGTGTAGTCAGCCATCAGTACTCCAGATGTTGTGAACTGCATTTCGCCTCACACTTTGTGATCATTATGACTGTAACAGCATTAGGGAAAATGTAGTCCAAAATATCTGGATATTCTTCTCATGGCCTCCAGCAAGAACGGCAAGAGCAAGCAATTCTTCTCCCGAAGTTTTGATCTGAAAATAATTAATCAACAGTTAATAAACAAGTAAAATTAGTTCATTATGATGACTCCAGCTGCATGGATGGGATTAGGGTGACAACTTTTTGACACATGGGCTGCCCCGGACCCTCTTAGCACTATAACTGCTACAGTGTACTGTATCGGTTAAAATGATTGTTGTGGAGGGCGTGGCTTGAGCGCCGAGCGGAATGGCGGCGTGAACCAGGAGCTCCCTGCAGGCTAAGATCACAAACCCGTCTCACCAGCTTCAACAACAGAAATATGGGAAGAAATCACCGGTCCCAGCACGCCACTACGACCACCGACACCCCGAGGGGGACTCAAACTGCGAACATGCGCAGATTCCTAACGGCCCAAACGGAACAGGCCGATCAGGCCTCAGGGGACGCAGAAACATCAGGCACAAGCCATGCGGCCCTGCCATGCGGCGGGCACCTAGAGCAGGTACTTACACCACCCGACCCACCCCCACCCCAGCTGGACTGGGCGACTATATTGAGCAACCTGCCCACGAAAACAGACCTCAAAGAGGCCAATGAGGCCCTTCACAAATCGATTGCAGGGGAATTGCAGGCCCTGAGGGAAGACTTACAGGGGATACACAGCAAAGTGGCACAGCTAGAGGCAGACTGCGACCATGTCATGTCAGCGCAGAATGCAACCGCAGACACCCTGAACAGACAAGAAACACAGCTCCGCCAAATGGCCCTCCATATGGAAGACCTAGATAATAGAGGGAGAAGACAGAACCTCAGAATCCGGGGCCTGCCCGAAGAACTAGACCAGACCACGCCGATCCGTGAAACTCTCACGGAAATATTTAATGCCCTACTGCTGAGGCCGCCCAATACACCCGTCGAGTTCGTCAGGGCACACAGGGCACTTAGGCCCAGAGGCCCACCGGAGTCCCCCCCACGGGACGTCATCTGTTGCCTACTACACTTCCAAGTTAAGGAAGATATCCTGAAAACCGCCAGAGACCAAAGGCAAATACTGCACAAAGGCGCGGAATTGCAACTTTACCCTGATTTATCACCAGCAACCCTAGCGTACCGCAGGGCCATGCGCCCCCTCACGAGAGTATTACAAGCCAACAAAATTAGATACCGTTGGAGCTTTCCTACCGGATTACAAATCACTACGAATACAGGCCCATACATGGTAAAGAGCGAAGACGACCTCAGAGACATTGTACGGGACCTTCAACTGCCACAGATACACATGCCTTGGCCGGACCAGATAGCCTTTTACACCTTCTCACCCGACATGCAGACCAGGCCGCAGCAACCACCGAGACCTCGGAGAACAAGGCAACAAACCACGCGCCCCTCAGGCGCCAACATGTAAAGGACTGTGCACTATGAACCCCCCATCCTGAGGCCCACCACCGGCACCGCTACCAAACTGAACACTCAATCCTAACACCGACCTGACAAAACAGAGTCCTCGGACACACCGAATAGATCCCGCTACGCGGCCACCGGCCACCCCAGAGAGAGACCCGACCCCCTACGGAGACGAAGAAACTACAAAGACCGAGCACACATCAAGGGCTCCACGGCTCAGTGGAGTAGGGTAACCTAACGGACCCCACAGGCATTGCTGGGACTCTCATTGGGGGGGAGGGGGGCAGCGGGGGGGAAATGTAAGCAATGTGATGTCTCATAATTTCAAATGCGATGTTTACCATAAGCTGAGGGGGGCCCCGAGCGCCGGCTGGGCCCGGCTGCTGCCACCCGCCTGACCCGTGACGAACTCCGGGGAGCGGGCGGGCGGTGGCACCGGCGGGGCCCACCCGGGGCGGGGACCCCAGCCAACAGAGATGTCAGAGGGATAATAGCCAGGAAAGAAATATTGACAGACACGATGCACCAGTTAGCTCAGCCGGGGGGACCGAAGGAGAGAGGGGTAACGGCACTCTTGATGTTCTTCCATAGTTTAAAAAAAAAATATATAATGTTTGAAATGCTAGTTAACTGTTGATACTTGTTGTACTGAATGATATAATGCTAATACTGTTGTTTGTACCACACTTAACAGTAGCGACCGGACATGCTACATACGTGAGTTGACCAACACGCACAAACCCATAGAAAGGAACACCTCGAGACGGGGAAGCCGAACACATTCCATCTAATCACCTTTTCAGAGCCGCACAGGGACACCAGGGGACATGTCACTGAGACGCCGACACTGACGCCCGGACACCCGACCTACGCCTAGTAGGAGAGACGCCGACCAAACGGTGAGCAACCCACGCGCACCACAGGTGGTGCCGCGGACTGTGACTCCCCGACGTCTATACCTAACGGTCGCTAGACCGAGACATACCCCTTATCCTACCCAACCTCCCCCCCCCGTACACCCTACTACCACCTATACTTGACTCCGGACAACCCTACCGACTACGACACACGTACTACTACTACACCTCCCATACAAAAGAGACCAGGAACTAGACGAGACGCTCACCCGATACACACATGACGAGAGAAATGGCCCTGACACCTGCACCTCTACACGTCATCACTATCAACGCAAAGGGACTAAACAAACCGGAGAAAAGATCCGGAGCGCTAAGGGACTTTCACAAGCAGAGAGCCTCAATAGTTATGATACAGGAAACACATTTTAAAAAGGGAACCAGACCCAAACTTACTAACCACCAATACACACAAGGCTACTACAGTGACTATCACGGGGGTAAAGCTAGGGGAACAGCGATCCTACTACATAAAAGTGTGCCGTTCCAGGGGGGAACAAGCATGACGGATGAGGAGGGCAGATACTTGTTCCTTAAGGGGAAAATAGCTGAGCGCCAATACACATTCGCGACAGTTTATGTCCCCAACACGCGACACTACCGCTTCCTCAAGCAAACACTCCGCAAACTCATGGAGTTCAGAGAGGAGACCCTCGTACTGGGAGGGGACTTCAACATCGCACTAGACCCGACATGGGACACATCATCAGGCTCCTCCCATATTCCCACGCAACAACGGCAAAACATTAAAACCTTACTCCGCAGCCACCGCCTGGTTGACTGCTGGAGAGCCCACCACCCAGATACAAAGGATTTCACCTTCTTCTCCCACCCACACAACTCATACTCCCGGATAGACCACATATACACCACACAATATGACCTCTCCCTAGTCACCGAAGCCAAGATTGGAACGGCGACTTGGTCAGATCACGCACCTGTCACCCTCAAATTAAAATCACCACTTTTTCGCCCCACTACCCCGAAATGGAGACTAAACGAATACCTACTCACTAACACGGAGGTCTTAACCCATATAGGCGACAAAATTAGAGACTACTTATCCCTTAACACTGCCGAACACACATCCCCGACAATACGATGGGAAGCGCACAAATCCGTGATACGGGGACATTACATTCAACAAGGGGCGATCATAAAAAAGAGAACTGAAATGAGACAGGCGAGCCTCCTCGAAGAAATCCACAACACAGATGACCAAAACAAACTCGACCCAGACCACACACTCCAAACCCGACTCTTACAACTCAGAAGAGAGTTAGCTACGCTAATCCACTCTAAACACCACAGAGACGCCGCGAGACATAAAGCTTTCTTTACCCTACACGGGAATAAGAGCGGCAAGCTTCTGGCTGCTATGCTACGGAAAAAGAGGCTACACACATACATAGACAGGATCAGGGACAAAACGGGGACCCTACACCGACTCCCGTCGGACATCATGAACACAATCCGCGCATATTATACGGACCTATATACCCTCCCGCAACCACAGACCGAACCGGCGAAGGCCCGCCTTCGCCACGCGATCCAAACATACCTGACGAGGTACCCAATGCCGACTTTAGACGCAGAAATCGCCGAAACGCTAGACGAGCCCATCACTATAGAGGAGCTATCGATAGCAGTCAAGAACACCAAACCCGGTAAAAGCCCAGGGCCAGACGGCCTGCCGGTGAAATATTATAAGACATACGCAGAAGAGCTACTTCCACCAATGGTGGAGGCGTTCAATGCGGTACGAGACGGGGAACGTATCCCCAAGCAGGCCCTGACAGCCCACATAACTGTTATACCCAAAGAGGGCAAAGACAGGGAACATTGTGGGAACTATAGACCCATTTCGTTAATTAACTGCGACGTCAAACTCTTGGCGAAGGTCCTCGCCACGCGCCTCACGAAGCACATCCCATCACTGATCCACCCTGATCAGGTGGGGTTTGTGACGGGACGCGAGGCCCGAGACAACACCATCAGGGCACTCACCCTCATGCACGGCGGCGGAAAGGCCGTAGGAGGCCTCCTCCTGCTGTCCACGGACGCGGAGAAGGCCTTCGACAGAGTACGCTGGGAATACCTTTTTGAGACGCTTGCACACATGGGACTGGGCCCCCACCTAAGGAAATGGATAGAAGCCCTGTACAGCGAGCCCACTGCCCAGGTACTAGTTAATGGGGCACTGACTAACGCCTTCACCATCCATAACGGCACCAGACAGGGGTGCCCCCTGTCGCCGCTCCTGTTCGCTCTAGCACTGGAGCCGTTTCTCACACACATCAGACACAACGCAGACGTGACCGGCCTGACGACAGGCCCAGTACACCATAAAGTAGCGGCCTACGCGGACGACCTACTCTTTGTGGTGACCAACCCTACCATCACACTACCGAACATCATGAGAGAACTACAGGCATTCGGGGACCTATCAAACATGAAAATTAACTACGGAAAATCGTATATCCTAAACGTTAGCGTACCCCACACGAGAACGGAAACCCTAAGAAGTAGCTTCCCCTTTCAATGGGCCGAGGACAAGATTAAATATCTTGGTATTTGGCTATCCAAACACTCAGAAGACCTGTTTAGGGACAACTTTGCGGTCATTTTACAGACATTTCAGAGAGACATGCGGGAATGGTCATACCCCCATATCTCGTGGCTAGGGCGAGTACAGGTCATAAAAATGAACCTCCTCCCGCGCCTTTTGTACCTTTTTCAAGCCATCCCCACTGTAATCCCGAGACCCTTCTTCATCACGCTCAAGAAAGAAATGACCAGATACATATGGGGCGGGGGGAAACCTAGAGCAAAATTCTCCATACTGACCAGACCCAAAGACAAAGGGGGACTGGCCCTCCCAGATTTTCGACTTTATTATATGGCCACACACCTACAGAGGGTTGTAGAATGGTCCAAGGAAGGGGTCCACAAACTGTGGAAAACGGCAGAAGAGATGGAGGCAGGTAGACCGATCGCGGGACTTCCATGGAGACGCGAACAGACGGACGGACACACCATGTCCGTATATACGAAAAACACTCTGGGAGTATGGCGGAAGGCCAAACGACAGGGGAACTTGTCACCATACCCCTCCCCCCTTATGCCTCTGACACATAACGAAGATTTTCCCCCAGGTCTAGACCCACGGGCTCTCAGAAACATCATCCCGAGCACATCCCCGCGCCTACACCACACTCTACAGAGTGGGGTTTGCAAACAGCTTACAGATATGCTAGAAGACACGCCCCCCACCTTCATGCACCGCTTTCGCTATGCCCAACTCTTAGCCTACATTCACACCCTGCCACAGGGGTCAGCGCTTGGCAGGGAATATACCACAATAGAAAGGATCAGCGCACAACCGGACCCACTCCCACACGGGATATCCTCTCTGTACTCCATGCTACAGTCGGAACTCCCGACCGATCCACCCCGTTTCATGGGTAAATGGGAAACAGCCCTAGGAATCACACTCACGGAAGGGGAATGGGAATCGATATGTTACCTAACACACCACTGCTCCACACATAGTAAAACGCAGGAAACGGCCTACAAACTCCTGACGTACTGGTATAAAACACCGCATCTCCTACACCGAATGAACCCAAGCCTATCCAGTCTGTGCTGGAGATGCGAAAGAGAGGAAGGCACACTGAAACATATATGGTGGGACTGCGCACTGATCACCCCATACTGGCGGGGCATACACAAAATGCTAGGGAAGTTCACAGAACGACCACCCCCCCTGGAACCGGCCGCGATGCTCCTACACCATACACCAGTTCCCCACTCAAAATATAAAAAATCCATGACCATCAGGATACTAAATGTAGCCAAACGAGTACTCCCCCAATTCTGGAAGAAACCTGTGACACCATCACTGCTGTCCTGGTTCAACCAAATGGAGGAACTAAGGATAATAGAGGAACTCACACTGACGACGAACAATGCCCCGACGACATACACAGACATATGGACATACTGGATCCTAGAGACAGCGAAACCGAAATTCCAACGAGACCTCAGGATAACCACCGACGCTCACCTCCAGCACCCAACCTAAAAACGGGAATTAAACACCCAGGGAGACGGAGGACTGATGACTGACGACGGACCGGACCACCCCACCCCCACCTACCTACCCTTCCCCCAATCCTACAGAGAAAACACCGACAGACCCCACTTAACAGTATGCACACACCGAAGGTCAATGCTACCCGACACAAAGACACCCCCGAGACCACCAGCAACGCCATGGACACTTAGTGACTGCACCCTTAGAGACTCAGAGAAAGGGACGGGGGACTACCCTGGACGAACCGAAGGCCCGATCTGACGGAGACAAACAGACCGTCCTAGACAGGGAAACCCAACCTCCCGTACTCAGCTACACCCCCACAAAACCAAGACACGAAACCGACCCAGGGACGTACAATAGCCCGACGACAGCACTATCACACATAACCAAGACAGGGTGCTGTATGGCACATTTAAGGATGCATATCAGTGGAGGGTACCAAACACACCACGGCTCACCATGAAGACGTAGGCCACCAACGCCACACTAACATGGCGAGGTGGAACACGGACACCAACCGCTAAGACAAGGCTGAAAACACATTAAACACACGATAGAGATAATGGACAGAGACACCCTCCACACTTACAAAAAGAGACACACGGGTCAGTCACTGAAGTGGACTAACGAGCTTGGACTAAGGGTATGACATAAAGTGGAACTCACCCGGCTAACCCAGCTGAGACATGACCTACTAAATACAACTATCTACTGTTAAGGAAGAAGGGGGTAGAACCTTAGAATGCTAGGATGTTAAAGATCACGACAGAAAGCTAAGGATATCCATCCACGACACTAACCAAGTGCCCCAGGGCTCTTGTACATTATACATACCTGAAGCTGTAATTGTCACCAACTGGATCTGCGCATCCACGAACGTCTAGTACAGTGAGAGACCTGCGAGTCTCACCATCGAGACAACTAATGAAAAACGACTCTAAACATGTCGATCAAAAAAGTAAGAGACCTGTGAGTCTCTATAGTATTATTGGGGACTGCGAGCCCACCAGCGATTATTATTTGTTACTGTTTCCAGGGACCTGCGAGTCCTGTTCCCTCTTGCATACCTCGTATTGTAAAATCATTGAAAATACGTTAATAAAAATTATATTTACAAAAAAAAAAAAAAATGATTGTTGTGTCCCTTTAGTAAACCTCCAAAAATATATAATTAAAACATAATTTAACTTTCATCGTATTTCAATAGTAGTATTTATTATCCAAATGTGTATTGTATGTGAGTGACAAAGTGAAATAATTTTCCCCTGTGGGTTTATTAATTAAGAATTGGGATACACTTTAACCAGTTCTATTTCATTTTTAATCCATCAAAGCAGGGTCTAATCTAAAGGAACTCTCGGATAATTAAAACACAGCAACATAAAAACTGTGAAAACTGGTGACTTGCTCAAGTTACATAAAAAATATTGTAATTGTAAGAATTGTAAGCACCTCTTTCATGTACTCACACCTGTTTGATCTCTCTCATTGTGTAAGTATATTGAAATACCAGTGTTTCTGAATATGTATGTATTTCCATGTATTACATTTCAGTTTTGTCATATAGATGGGTGGGATGTGTTTGGTACACAGTGGGATGAGATCACCCATCATATACTATGTGCGTAATATTGAGATATGATGCTGTCATTTTGCAGAGTAATATAATAACCAAACAGGATGGAGACTGTGTCTCGGCATGTCCTGATGGTACTGTTTTATTTAAGCTTTGTTATTTATATATAAGTACATTTATTTTGGATATATTATTTTAGGATATGACATTCTAGTCCCGAAAGTCTTGTATTGCATCAATAAGCAAGAACTACATTGTAGTCACAATTTGATCTTTATCCCTTATCCACTATCTCTAACTTGTAGTGCAATAAGATCCTTGAAATGTAGAGGCACAAGCTATGTTTTTTAGTATTTAATGGGGAAGAGGCCAGCCTCCGTACTCTAACCGTGCAGGTGTTTTTTTCCTGGGCTGCTGTATTGTGCTGAAGACTCCAAGCAATATGTTGGAGGGGGGTATAATTATTTTTTAATGTTATTTTTCCATTAGGTTAGCTGCTCCCCCAATATAATTCTTACTAGAGAGTGTGTGGTAGGAAGGGCAAAAAGAGAGAGGAGACCCTTGGCCATCTGGGATTATGGACTATCTTTCTGAAGCCAGAGGACTTGGGTGCTCCATGATCCTCAATCATTGCTCATCAACTGACTGGGTATAGGAAGGAGTAAGGGCCGGTTGTCAGGTGTCTAATGGATTATTTTACCCTCCAGCTCCCTGTGCGTGTGTTATAGAAGGAAGGGTGATATGTATTTAGACCCCTAGTAACTGTGGGAACTTGAGAAAGGCTTCCCTTTGTGTGCTGCAAGATTGGGAGATTTTGTGGATTGTGTCCTGCTCTGGCAGGTCAGTCAATGACGGTATTATTGTGAAATAGTGATTTATAGATTCTAGCCTTTTTTACTTTGTGGTTATTGTATGTTTAATTATCCTATTATTGTGTAAATAAAGAAATAATTATATTTTCAGTAGCTTTGGTGTGCATCCTGTTTTTTATTATTATTATTGTTTTTATAACATGGGGGAGTGTTTACTTAAGCTTGCACTTAAGCTGCTAGAACGTTATTATATGGAGTGAACTGTCCTATGCAAATTGTTATTGTAAAACCCCAAAAAGCACACACTGCATGGTGTAGGGAGGCTGGACGTTGAATCACAGTCCTCCTGTACACAGTCACCCCCAACTCACCCTCCAACAGTCATTCTGTCGCACTCACCCTACAAAGTCACATTGCCACAGTAATACTGTCACACTCACTATATCACCATTGTCACAGTCACCCTCATGCACAGACAATCACCCTCACACATACACAATGACCTTCATACTCACATACAACACAGCCTCACCATAAACAGAACGCACACATCAAGACCACAAGCAGCATCCCACTTAACTAACGGCAAGCTGCCCCCCTCACACACATGCTCCCAGACAAAGAGATATACTATACACAGATGTGCATTCCAGATACACAGTCATGGATACACGAACACAGTGATATATACTCACAGATGCACACGGATTGTTACTGTCACACACACACTCTTAGGCAGATACCCACAATGCCAGACACACACACAAAATGTACACACATGTATCAAAATGTATATATGTATGTGTGTATGTATGTGTTCCAAGAAGTAATTATATTACTGCAACATTGCTGCAATGTGAGGGCAATGTCATGTTAATCTGATACCATATACAAATATACATGGGACTATATATATACACCCTGTTCCAAATTATTATGCAAATTCTATTTAAGTGTCACAAAGATTAAATATTTTGTTTTTCAGTTTAACTCATGGATGGCATTGTGTCTCAGGGCTCTTTTGATCACTGCAAACAATCTCGGACACCTGTGATAATTAGATTGCCAGGTGAGCCCAATTTAAGGAAAAACTACTAAAGGAGGGTGTTCCACATTATGCAATATGGGGAAGAAAAAGGATCTCTCTGCTGCCGAAAAGAGTGAAATAGTTCAATGCCCTGGACGAGGTATGAAAACATTAGATATTTCACGAAAACTTAAGCGTGATCATCGCACTATTAAGAGATTTGTGGCTGATTCAGAGCACAGACGGGTTCGTGCAGATAAAGGCACATTGAGGAAGATTTCTACCAGATCCATGCATTGGATCAAGAGAGCAGCTGCTAAAATACCATTACATAGCAGCAAACAGATATTTGAAGCTGCTGGTGCCTCTGGAGTCCCACGGACATCAAGGTGGAGAGTCCTCCAGAGTCTTGCAACTGTGCATAAACCTTCTATTCGGGCACCACTAACCAATGCTCACAAGCAGAAACGGCTGCATTGGGCAGAAAAATACATGAAGACTAATTTTCAAACAGTCCTGTTCACTGATGAGTGCCGTGCAACCCTGGATGGTCCAGATGGATGGAGTATCCTCAAGCATCCTCAAGCAAAAGATCTTCGAGGGTGGGAGGCAATTTACATCCAAACAGCAGCTCTGGGAGGCTATTCTGACATCTTGCAAACAAATTCAAGCAGAAACTGTTTAAAAACTCACAAGTTCAATGGATGCAAGACTTGTGAAGCTGCTATCAAATAAGGGGTCCTATGTTAAAATTTAACATGACCTGTTCAAATGTTTAAAAAGTTAAAATGTTGTTATACGTTTGATTGAAATAGCTTTTGATTTCAGTAGATATGCTGCAAACACAACAAATGACATTTTTCAGTTCTTTACAACCTATAAAGTGTTTTGAAACTTACCGTGCGTAATAATTTGGAACAGTGCATTGTAAGTTGTTTATGTTTAAAAAAATACTGTTATCATTAGGAGGTTTGTTTAATAAAATTTGAATTGTACTCTTAATAGTTGATAACATGAGAATTATGCTGACTGTTATTTACATCAATTATTTAGGTAAAGGAGAAAAATATAATTTGCATAATAATTTGGAACAGGTTGTAGATGCGCAAATGAGTGTATATGGGATAATGTATATGTGATAGGATTATAGACTATCAGGGTTATTCACTTAGGTGAGAAATCATGGTGGATTCTAAGTAAATTTCACATTTAGGGTCACAATAGCTGAACATGAAAAATGTCTAAGTCAGCGACTCTATCAGTCTGGATACTCTGGACTTAGATTTAAAATTCATTTTGAATTCTCACTATAGTAACTAACCCTGTATGTTAAAAAAGGCTGCATACTCAGAAATGTTATTTATGTACAACACTGTTTTCTCAGTAATCTCATTATTTAGTGATTATTTTTTTTAAAAAAGTTTCTCTGTTCAAAATTTTATTTTTGTCTCCATTATGTGCTGTCTATGCATACTAAAATAAAAAAAAACATTTAAACATTATATTTAAGGACGCCTAAAATACACTGATTCATTTTTTTCCCCCCACAAACCGCCTGGTAGAGAAGGGGTTAATCCATGGTAACACCCACTAGTGAGTATCATTGTATTTGGCGTTAAACGCTAAGTCGGATTTCCCTTGCACTTGGATACACTGTGTGTTTAAACTGCATTCTACATAGTAGCTGAGTACAATAAATACTAAACTAACTGCATAGAGGGGTCTCTCGCTGTGCTTTCTATACAACCCTGAATTATGTTTCATTACCTTTCTCCAGAGTACAATAACAATTCATATCTCTTAATAATGATTTACAATCCAGAATAAACACAGCTGCGTAGCTTACAGGCAAATCACGAATGTTGAGCAAAAGATTTATCCAAAATATAGTCATGCATAAAAAGGAACTGCAACGAGTCTATCAAATAAAATTAACCTTTGTATTTTTCACAGTGAAGATCTATCTCAGATCCCACAGATCCAAAAACAAAGAAAACTTAGAGTATAATGAGAGCCCTGGGTCACCTGGGGTCCATCACCAACTTCATATGTCTTCCTGGCCAACCCATTGATATATCAATTATAGTTTGTTGTATTTCCAGATATTTAAGTGTTACTGGTGTGGTACAGCAACAACTATTTATTATAAGCATGTTTATTTGTATATTTTTTTTTTACATGCAGTGAGTTGCCATCTGCGTTTCCTATTGGGTGGCATCCAGTTGCAACAGTTTCTGTGTATCCGTAAGACGTGTTCCATTTTGAATGCGATCCAGCAAAGAGTAGAATAGTTTAATTTCTTAGAAAAAGGATACAGCGTTTTTATTTTTCATGTTGCTTATGCAAGACCAGTTTTGTTTTTTTATTTCAATACAAATTGTCCCATCTGAAATAAAACCCGATCTTACCACTATTTTTCATAGATTAAACAACATATATTATCAAATCAAATGCATTGAAATTACATTTTAACTTTGAAGAAATAAAGTTTTCCCGAATAAATTATAACAGGATAGCTATCTAAATATTTTTAAAGTTTGAAATATGGCTGCAACGAGTGTTTGTGTTGCAAAAAGGTTAATGGAACACTTTAATGTCAGAAATTCAAGCATGGAGACTGGACCTGATCTGATCGTACTAGAAGTTTGATTTTACTCGGGTTGCCAAGGCACTGCTGTCACCATTAGTTCTCACTCCTGTTATCATGTTTGGAATGTTCATTGAAGTTGGATTGGATTTTAAAGTTCATAATATTAATTTTAGCATTTGACTCAGAGTGCATCATGGGAGTTGCAGTCTCATGCACTGTGAATGCAAGCACTTATGTATCTTAAGTTCATGTTATCTTATGGGGAAAAATATGGTGTGGACAAGATGATTGATTCAAATTTACACTTGAGACTTTAAAGTGGAGGAAGCAATGAATTACTGATGTTTCAGTAGCTTTCCCGCATCCCATTCTGGCAAGGGAATCTATCCAACAGGATAATTTTATTATGTTTTTATTATCACGTCAGCTTTTTGGATTATAGAACAAAATAACACAGGAAGGACATAAACTGACATGATCCCATTTCCACTCACTGGCAGAATGAATCCAGGATTTATGCCTAGCTACCAGCTAAGGTGAACATTTAAACCAGTCCAGCCACCCCCAGCCACCTCCTTAGTAACTACAGGAATTAATAAATGGTCAATAAACAAATTGTATAACGAAAAAAGAAATAAGGGCTTACATCTTAGAGACAAACACTATCAGTGAATTGGTTAAAATAAATCAATAGCAACAACACTTACAAATAGTCATGTAAAATATTTAGTTTATTGACACTATTCATAATAAGCAATATTTGGGCTTGCCATGACTATGTAATGATGAAGGACATTTCTGGAAAAAAAATACATTATATGGACAAATAGAAAACTCGAGAATTTATTGATTATGGTGCTGCTCTGATCTTTATAGGGGGAACTGGGATTGAGTTAAATTTAACCCCAACATACATGGCATGACAATGTTTTTAATAACTGGACAACATGTAGGAAGAGTTATTGGAGTAGGTGCAGGTTTAAGTACATTGTGTTGCCTTACAAAAACATTTTAGATATATATGTGCCATTTCTTGAACTTCTAGAAATGGCTGATGTGTACACTTAATACCTGAAGTTCAAGGTCTAGAATCGTCTTGCTTTGATCTATTGTCCTTTATGCTTCGGATTCTTTAGACGAAGAGTGCCCTTCACAAATATCTGTTTGGTCTTCAAACCCTCTTCTGAAGTTGCAGAGTGCAACCTTTGCCATCTACTGCTTCTTTACCACTTTCCAGACTCCTACTGTCTTTAACCTTTCTGTGCTTTGCTTCTTCCAATCCCTGCCTTTCTTTGTAGAATCCATACTGGTCTTTTATACCCATTTGAGTGTGTGATGGTGCACAGTCCCTTTCAACTTTAGTTTTCATCCTAATGCGAATATACAGTATCTCACAAAAGTGAGTACACTCCTCACATTTTTGTAAATATTTTATTATATCTTTTCATGTGACAACACTGAAGAAATGACACTCTGCTACAATGTAAAGTAGTAAGTGTACAGACTGTATAACAGTGTAAATTTGCTGTCCCTTCAAAATAACTCAACACACAGCCATTAATGTCTAAACCGTTGGCAACAAAAGTGAGTGGAAATGTCCAAATTGGGCCCATGAGGGTGTGGCCTGGAGCTCAAGCGGCATAGACGCATACATGTGAAGCTCCCGCGGTTTTGGGGCCAAATAGCACAGATAAACGGACTGCACAGCAACTAAACAGGTACCCCTGGACCCACCATGACCCACAGGCAAAAACTAAAAGCAGCTAAGGCTGAAAGGGAGTCATTCTTTCTAGCCCGATGCGCGGCAGCAGAGCTCAGAAAAGACATTGCAGATATAGGCCAGCGCACAGCCCAAATAGAACAGAAACTGGATGAATGTGCAGACACCCACAACGGCCTGACTGAAAAGGTACAAGACTATGAAACCAAATTACACACTCTCCAAACGAAAGTAGCGGACCTGGAAGACCGCTCCCGGAGAAAAAATATCCAGTTAAGAGGCATCCCTGAAACAGTACTACCTGCAGGCCTAAACGACTACCTCCAGGATATGTTCCAAGCGCTCACTCCGGCAATACACCTATACCAATTGATAGTGGACAGAGCGCACCGCCTTAGAAGGCCACAACACCTCCCACCATGTACTGAGAGGGATGTTATAGCCCGCATACACTTTTTCCACGTGAAGGAACAGATAGTGAAAGCTAGCAGAACAGCAAATATGCTGGATCCATATGGGCACATTAAAATCTTTACCGACCTATAAGTGGAAACACTGTGATTCAGAAAAAGCCTGGCCCAGATTACCGCCACCTTGCGAGGGAAGAACATCGCCTACAGATGGGGATACCCAGCCAAGCTCCTGGTCCACCATGAAGGACGGATGCATGTGATATCCACCACAGAACAGGGACTCACTCAAAGACTGGGGCATACCAGTTCTGGAGGAGTCGAAGCAACAACCCGCCAAAACCCCCAGGGTAGCAAGAGACTGGTCAACCACCTGAACGCAGCAACATACTCCCACCTCCGAAAGGAGGAAGGTGTATACTATCTTTTCCAAGAGACTTAAGACAACGAGAGAGTAAGTTTAACCTTACTAACATGTTAACATATGTTCCCACATTGGTTGTTATACCCCATATTACAAGTTATGTATGTTCACAGATATAGCTCCCAGGGCCTGCTAACAGGACCTCGGTAGTGCAAACACTGACTCAAAAAAAAGTCACCGCTCTGAGGCATCAACGAGGCGAACATAACAGGGACACCCAAAGGAGCCTTCTTTAACACAAACACAGGGAAGGAGGTCTCTGACACTACAGTTTGGCTGGCTCACAAGGCAGTCATGCGAGGGCTGTTCATCAGACGGGCATCCTTCCTGAAAAGGCACCACCAAACCACTCTACTAGAATGCCATACACAACTGGCATTGGTAGAAAAACAAAACAAACAACAACCCACACCACAACTAGCAACACAATTGCAAAAACTACATGCCAGATTAACTGAACTGAATGCGGAAAAAACAAAAACATTACTCTATAAACTTGAAGCCAATGTCTATCACAATGGTGGTAAGGCCAGCAAACATCTAGCCGAACGGACTGAGAGCCAGATATGCCAACACTAAAATTGCATACATCACGGGGACAGATGGCAAACAATACCAAACACCTGCAGACATCAGTAGAGAATTTGCTGACTTTTACTCCAAACTATACAATTTACGACTACTAGGCACTACACACGAAGCGAGCCACACAGAAATAGATGACTATCTGAGACAAACCAACCTCCCCCAGATAACCCAAACTCAATTAACAAACCTGACCAAACCCATAGAGATTCCAGAAAATTGAAGGTGATAACGAATCTCCCTAATGGAAAGTCCCCGGGGGCAGACGGCCTCTCCAACACCTACTACAAAATGTTTGCCAGGGAACTCGCCCCACACCTCCTTACAACCACGAGCTCGGGGAAACTGCCACCAGAGATGCTATTGGCCTCTCAAAACCAGGGAAGACACCAGACAAATGGCAAAATTACCATCCAATCTCACTGCTGAACAGCGACGCCAAAATTTACGCAAAAATATTAGCTAATAGAATTAGCGATATCCTACCCAATCTCATAGAGGATGACCAGACAGGGTTCGTGGCAGGGAGACAGGGGCTGGACAATACCAGGAAACTGACACTACTACTGGAGGGAGGACTATTGCTGGCCCTAGATGCCGAAAAGGCGTTTGATCGCCTCAGCTGGCCTTTCCTAGAGCGAACCTTAAGAGCATATGGATTCCCCCAACCAGTAATAAACCAAATATTCGCTCTGTATTCAGCCCCAACAGCGCAGGTCCTCCAATCAGGATTCAAATCAAACCCTTTTGACATCTCTAATGGGACGAGGCAAGGGTGCCCACTCTCGCCTCTCCTGTACGTGTTAGCACTAGAACCCCTGCTTCACACCATCAGGGCCCACCCCCAGATTAAAGGTATCACAGTTAAAAACATAGAATATAAAAGAAGCGCCTTTGCAGATGACATATTACTCTATGTAACGCGACCCCAAGACTCGTTGCCCTATATAATGCAGGAGATACAAACATATGGCCGCCTATCGTACTACTCCGTAAATACATTAAAAACACAAGTGTGGCAGCAGCAGCCATCTTTAAAACTGTATTTTCGTTAATATGTATGTACCACTTTAAGAACCAAGGGTATGCGTGTGTAGTGTATTGCAGGTCTATGGCGTCTTGCTATTACTGCATTGCAGAACATTTAAAAGTTGACAGTTGGCAGTTAACTCCTGGAGCCGTGAATAAAAATTGTCAGTTGACCTCCAAGCTATGTGTCGTCTAGTTCCTTGGATAATACCTCTACTCCGCTACAATTGGTGGCAAGTGACGGAATCTTAACTACACAGCAAGAAGCGTTCGGCAGGAATTTAAACAAACTGAAAGGAAGAAGCAATAATCCGTGAGTTAAACCATTCGGATGAAACCGGAGTTCGGGAATACAGAGAAACACACGAACAGCCGGTGAATGGAAACGGATTATACTCTTTTGAAACGGAACACATTAACCCCTTAAGGACACATGACATGTGTGACATGCCATGATTCCCTTTTATTCCAGAAGTTTGGTCCTTAAGGGGTTAAAGGAATTACTGGAAGCAAGAGGGAGAATAGCAAGCAACAAAGCAAAGGCTGTTCTAATCGCAGAGCTCATGGAAGGAGACAGAGCCGCAGCTGCTGCAGCAGCTCCAAGGGAGGAGGAGCAAGCCAAATTTGCTAAGGAATATAGGAGCAGGATGGCTTTATTCCCACCAGCCCTAGCTGAACAGATGGCTGACAGGTATTATACAGATGTGCAGGACTACATCATGCTTCGAAGGTCGCAGATGAACCAGCAAGCGGGGGAGGGAGTCACAACGCATGTCCCTACCCTGCCAGGGAAAGCAAAGATTCCATACCAAGCGTTTAAAGCCTTTACGGATACAGAGGGCGACATTGATGGCTATTTGCAGGACTTTGAACGGTTATGCAAGCTGCATGCGATCAGCCCTCAATATCAAGTACCCTTGCTAGCTGGTAACCTATCAGGCCACGCAGCAGAAGTGTACCGAGCCGTGCCTGAAGAGGACAGCAGGGACTATCAGAAGGTAAAACTAGCCCTCCTAGCACGATATGCCATTACACCTGAGGCATACTGATTGCAGTTCCGGGAACTGAAAAAACAGGAGAAGGACTCACACGCTGAGTTCGCACACCGTCTACAGCGAGCAGCCACCGGGTGGGTTGAGGCAGCAAAAGCCACCACTCAGCAGGATATCATGCAGTTATTGCTACTGGAACAGTTCTACACAAGCTTGTTACCAGAACTACAGAACTGGGTAAGGGATCGTAAACCCTGTACCTTACAAGAAGCCGCTAAACTAGCTGATGAGCACCAGGACACCAGGCGGGAACAGCGCTCATCACATAAAGTATCTTCTCAGCCAATCCTTCCCCGACCTACCCTGGTCGATCCTCCCCGGCCATGAGGGACCTACCATCAGCAGCCTCCCAGATACAACAACCGGGCACATATCCGATGCCATACCTGCAACCAGCTGGGACATGTACAAAGGGATTGTCCCCGAAACAGGGCCCGACCATCCTGGCCCCATCAAAGACAACCACCTGTCCCTCGAGCAGCAGTACACTGCTATCAGACAGGAGCATTTGTCCAGCCTTCCACCCCCACCCAGATGGAAGAACCACTAGGCACCCTCCACGAAGTGAACCCGGTGCAAGCGGCCTCTGACAACCGCCAAGGTCATCAACAAGTGGTCCATATCGAAGGAAAGCGGATGGAAGGGTTGAGAGATTCCGGGGCTACCATCACTTTGGTCCGGAACCACCTAGTGGCCACGGAACATCTCACGGGAGACTGTATAGCAGTACGGGTGGCAGGGGGAGCCATTTACAAGGTCCCCACTGCCAAACTACATTTGAATTGGGGAGCAGGGGCAGGGCAAGTGGAAGTGGGGATGATGCAGGACTTGCCTGCGGATGTTATTTTGGGGAATGACTTGGGGGAGCTTACCTCCACTTTTGTTACACGACCAACCCCACAGGAGGCTTACCCAGTCATCACCCGTCAACAGGCTTGCACCACGGCACCACCCACTGACTCTGAGGCTCATCTAGAAAGAAGAATCAAGGAGCTGAATAAAGAACTCAGCAATTTGAGAGAGAGACTTATGGCCCAGGATACGGCTGCCAAAAATGCCATCCAGCAGCTGCACAAGGAGATGGCATTTAGAACAGAGCAGGCAAATAAAAAATGTGAGGAAGCACGGCAAGAGAAAGAAGCCATGGTAACGAAATATGTCCGAGGTGAGAAGGAATCTCTGGATCTGCGCAAAGAAAAAGAAACGATTGAACGCAAGTTGCGAGATTCTAACAAGGAGATTGAGAAGAACAATGCAAGAATCAAACTTCTTACTCAGGAAAAGGGGCGGCTGCACCAGCTTTGTGAGACAAAGGAAACTGAAACAAGTCTTCAGAGTCGAGAAATTGAAAAACTTAAAGAGGAAGTCAATTCTTACGCCATCAAAGTGAAGTGGGCTCACAACAAACTCAAAACTGAGCTGGATACACACAAGGATACCAAACACCGTCTTCGTGAAACGACCACAAAGCTAAATCAGGCCAAAGAGGAAACAGAACAAATACGACGAAATTGCCAGGCTGCTGCGCTGGAGTTTAGCGCTGCAGCCATTTGATTTTACCATCCAGTATCGTCCGGGAAAGCTAAATGGAAATGCCGACGGGTTATCCCGACAAACGGAACTTGACAAGTGATCTGTGGGTACTCCTCCGGACATCCCCAAGCAGATCCGTTGGGATCAGACTGTGTATGCCGGCTTGGTTCTGGGGGAGCATTGTGGCAGCAGCAGCCATCTTTAAAACTGTATTTTCGTTAATATGTATGTACCACTTTAAGAACCAAGGATATGCGTGTGTAGTGTATTGCAGGTCTATGGCGTCTTGCTATTACTGCATTGCAGAACATTTAAAAGTTGACAGTTGACAGTTGGCAGTTAACTCCTGGAGCCGTGAATAAAAATTGTCAGTTGACCTCCATGCTATGTGTCGTCTAGTTATTGGAGGGAAGGGATTGTAACTACGTTACCTGTCTTGTACCTGTCTTGGATTACCTTTCCTGTCTACCAGCGGAGATACCTTGGATAATACCTCTACTCCGCTACAACAAGCCATGGGAATAAACCTTCCCTCTACGATAATCCAATCACTACACACCAAATACGACTTCAAATGGAGGAAAGACTATATAACATACCTGGGATTACACATTACTAGACAGAACAAATATTTAGTAACAGGAAACTATATCAGGGTGTGGAATGAGTGCAAAACTATCATTAAAACCTGGGGGCCCCTCTTTCTCACATGGATCGAGCGAATAGTTGCGCTAAAAATGTCCATACTCCCCAGATTACAATACGTCTTTAGGACACTACCCGTAGGAGTCCCCCACTCATTTTTTAAAACAATCCAAAAAGACATTAACGCATTCATATGGGCTGGACAAAAGCCCCGAGTAGCACGGAAACTAATGACAGCACCACTGAAAGCGGACGGACTAGCAGTACCAGATGTATGCGCCTATTACCATGCCTCTATTCTAGCAGCGGCGTTGCTGCACTTGATAGACCAACCCCCTCCCCAATGGGTGACATTGGAACGACACCTGATGGAACCATATGGACTCTCACATGTGTTGTGGCTCCCCAAGAGGATTAGGCCGACAATGGCAGACACCCCCGCACAAATTGCGCTGCTTCTAAGAGTCTGGGACACAAACAGACACAAGCTAAGCTCCAATCTCACAGGCCATGCCAATATGGGTTATAACATACTGTATACCCACATTTAATGCAGCCCCATGGCACGAGAGAGGCATCACGACCCTAGCCCAAGCCCACACGGGAAACACACTCACAGATTTCAACACGCTACAACAAACACACAACATCCCAACCACCTCACACTTCTCATATCGACAACTCGCATCATTCCTTCGTGAACACAACCCTAAAGATCACAAGCCGCAGAGCCCAAACCCACCGGTGCAAACTCTCTGGGAAAACATATACATTAAACGCAGACTCCCTAAGACATGCAGACCACTATCAACCTGTTACAAACTAATCTCAGAACACACACCACTCGCAATAGCCTCACCGGCAATACAATGGGGAGCAGAACTGGGCGCTGACCTTAACAGACAGCAATGGGAAGACTTGGTAACCTCCCCTAGAAAACTAATAAAATCAGCGACACTCATTGAACAGCAAATTAAAATGCTGTACAGATGGTATTTGGTTCCCGAAAAGCTGCACAGGCTGTACCCATCCAGCCCACCAGAGTATTGGAGATGCAACAAACACATAGGCACCACATTACACGTTTGGAGGCATTGCCTACTGATACAGCCCTTTTTGAGAGCCATACAGGAGGTGCTCAAAGAAATCACACACAACGAACCACAATACGCTTCCCCCTGAAATGCCCCTACACATAAAGAAAATCACATACCACATCCTACTTACAGCCCAATGCGCAATCGCAAGGACATGGAAGTCACGCAGCACCAATAGAACTAGTGTTAGCAGAACTAGACAACCAAAGAATCTATGAGAAACACTTTCAAGGCATATGCCCTCCCAATAACATGACATCGGCTGCTTGGGAGAGCTGGGACACCTGGAGACAACTGCACCCTCCATAATGGCCGAGTACCATAGCCCTCCTGTCACTCTGGAACAACAGAGGGAGCCAACAAGGGAGGATGGAGATATAGGTGAAGTGTACGGGAATTAGATAGGCGGGATGCACACGAATGGGACACCATAGTGGACAAGCCTTACAAGGTACCCAACATTATTACTTACAAAAGTACAGATATTGAACTGTATTGTTTGAAACAAGGGCGGCTATGTAGTCAAGTAATTGAGTAATTATGTAATTGATGCTTATCCTCCCCTGCCTAACCCCCCTCTTCTTTCTCTTCTGTACCCCTCCCCACCACCCAGTTTCCCCTGAAATGTTATGATGAAAAACAATAAAAATTGTCAAAAAAAAATAATTAATGGGGTATGTTTTGTAGTAGCCACTGGCCAGAGTTAGCATTTATATTTGTTTGTGTGTGAAAAATGCAAACAACAAATATGAACGCTAACTATGGCCAGTGTTTGTGACTAAGAGGCTATTAGAAAAAACTGGATATACCCTATCTGCAATACCATACGGTGTCAAAGGCAACATAACCAGTTTGGCAAATTTCAATCAATTTTTTTTTTTAAATTAAATTATATTTGACCCTGTAACTTTCAAAACCAGTATAAAACCAGTACATGGGGGGTACTGTTGTCTACTTTTGCAAAAAGGATGCCATCATGGGGGTAATTCTTATTCCTGTTCTACCATACGGTCTGAAAGGCAACGGTGGGCAAGACCGGAAGTGTAAACACTAGACAACTCATTACATGAAGTGTTTAGGAAGGCTGCGTAAGTTACATGCAGAGAGGTGTTACTAGAGCTGCACAAACAAAGTGATTTACCTCCTAAATGGCAGAGAATTGAGCAGTGAGACTGCAGGGGCATGATCTATACACCAAAACTGCTTAATTAAGCTAAAATAGTTTTGGTCAATATAGTACCCCTTTAATGTACCCCTTCAATACGCAAGTTTTAGAATGCAACTTTAAACGGCATTATGATGTTTTAAATATTACGGTAATGTTCTGTGAGAGCGGGAGAATATAACTGTAAGGAGAATATAACTGTGTAATAAAATAAAAGCTTTGAAATTCAATGTTAATATGCTGTAAGAGTGTTTCAGAATATAAGCATAACATACTATAAGTCCTTTGCTCTTGTATGGACAAGTAATACACCTGTAGAGACACCCACCATATAACGTGCCTTGCTTTTCTGGCCTCTCGTTTGATTTGCCTGTAAAATTCATAAACAAAGCTATCATTTCCCTGCAGCTGAAATCAAATTTCTCAACCCCATATTGCATGGGGATTAGAAATAAACCCAAGCCAGGATACAGACATTTCTACTAATATTGGAATGAGACAACGCTTGGCTCCCAATTCCAGTTTGCAGATGTAAGATTGTTGCAGTCAGCAGAGTGCAAACTCTACAGCAAAACTGAGGTGCTGGGTGTTAAAATTGTTATATCCTCAAATTCCCCGCAGTGAATAAGGACCTTAAGTGGCTTAGCCATCTGCCACTTCAACAGCTTGACTCTCCTAATGAATGTCTAATATTGTCCTGGAACCTTCGAGCTACATTTTCCCATCATTATGACAGAGAGATGTTTTACTAAATAAAGTGCTTACTTGTAAAAATGAAACTGTTAGCTTTTTTCTTCCCTTGGGGTGTGTATCTTGTTAATTTAATTAGATATTCGCATATCCCCAAGCGAGGAGACTGAAAGAAATATTTATAAAGGGTCTTTGATGCTGCACTGGAGGATCTGTGGTTGGATAAGATTTTAATCCCATATACATGTACAATTTTATTTTCCCTTAAAATGTATAGCTGGAAAATTTTCCGTAAGTCCATTTGTCAAAACAAATGGTTACTTTATTGAGTCATCAAAAAATGACTTGGCAATCTTTCGACCCTTTATGGGTCTTTGTTCAACAAAAGTTGCCAGGTCTTTTTTCGATGACTTAATAAAGCAAACATTTCTTTTCACAAATGCATTCTTGGTAGATTTTTACATCATTGTGAGGACGTAGAGGTGGAGACGATACATTGATTTTCTTTATTGGTGAGCTTCCCCTCAACTTTATACTTACAGCAATCTACGATGACATCACATATGAAAGTATGAGGTCATCATGATTAGATCTGTAAATGAAAGTATGAAGTCATCATGATTTGATCTGTGTAGGCATTGCATTGGGTAGATATCCTTAAGCCCATTATTACCGACATCAGATGAGTTTTTGGTTTCCTACCAGAATGGGAATTAATCGAGATCAATGAACACATGAACCTATTTTAGAGACTTTTGTTTCTATTCTTTGACTTTATACACCAGCGTTAAGTCTGTTTCTGGTTACAGAACTATAATATGGTTTGGAGGAGGAGTGTAATCTCTGATTTAAACCAGACAATGACAGAGAATAGAAAAAAAATACAGATTCAAATTTAGGTTTTCTTTTTAATATGCATGTTTTTTAAATTTTACAATTTTTATATATTCCGTGCACCAGTAAAATAGATATTTAGATTTTCAATTATATTATTTGCTTAAAATAAATGTAAATTAAAGTTTCTTGAACTGTGCTTTGTGTTTGCCTTATTTTTTTTTTTTTTTAAACTAGTGTTTTTGCCTTAAGCCCTTAAGGGACTCGTTGCTCACAATGTCCATGAATTTTGCCTAAAACTTGTATAGCTCAGGGAGTATCATCACCAGTATAGAGTTTAAGATATAAACATAGAATGTGACGGCAGATAAGAACCATTCGGCCCATCTAGTCTGCCCAGTTTTCTAAATACTTTCATTAGTCCCTGGCCTTATCTTTTATCTAGAATAGCCGCATGCTTAAACTCCTTTACTGTGTTAACCTCTACCTCTTCAGCTGGTAGGCTATTCCATGCATCCACTGCCCTCTCAGTAAAGTAAGTGATTGCACAGAGCTCATTCTAATGTTATCCATGATGTGAATGATGGATTCTACCTAGTACATTTGTCAAAAACATTTTGTTTTAAGTTAAGTTATGAACCTTTATCTAACTCTCTAACTATAGTTACATTTTGAGGTTCTCTTAAATAGTGCACAGTTTGATTGTAAACCTCTCTAAAGTATGTATATTATGTATATTATAAATTTATGTAATTTCCAACATTTCATACTACTTTAGGATGTTGTAACAGGAGTGTATTTGTGCTGACACTCCATACAAATATACCCCTATATTCACCTTCCACATAAATGGCACACCTGCATTCACATACATCAGCACTACCTTGCATTTACCCATACAGGCTCTAGTCTGTACAGCAATTATACTTTTGCATTCACACTCATTGACACTATACACTGTATGCGTTTGGATTGACACTCTACTATACTACTCATTGTGCACACAACTTTTGATGCTATGTATAAAATAAACCCCATTTTTATTTTTACTACAGCGCAACTGAATTTGCTGGCGCTGTATAATAATACATACACTCAATATTTTACATATTCTCAAACTGACATTCAAATGGATCTTTTTTTCTCATACATACTGATACTAAACACAATTACACACATTTATCCACACAGGGACTATATACCTACAAGAACATAGACACATGCACCGCGGTTAACAAGCACTCATGCATTCACACTGTATCCAAGCTTAAATACAAACATTTGTTTTATTCACATGCATTCACATATACATAAGAATACATACATTGACATAAAAGTAAAGTGTAACATTTGCATGTATATTGGCCATCAACATCAATGGTACCATGACCTAGTCGTTATTACCTACCAAAAGTGGTAGGAAGGACAACCAGTGAACTGGCATCAGGATCATGGGCGCCCAAGGCTCATTGATGCATTTGGGAAGCAAAGGCTAGCCCGCCTTGCCTGATTACAGAGAAGAGCTACTGTAGCTCAAATTGCTGAGAAACATAATGCTGGCCTTGATAGAAAGTTGTCAGAATACACAGTGAATCTAAGTTTTCTACTTAGACCGCTGACTGGTTAGAGTGCCTATGATGACCCTTGTCCACCGCCGAAAAGGCCTTCAATAAGAATGCTAGTGTCAGAACTGGACCATGGAGCAATGGAAGTATGTTGGTCTGATGAATAACATTTTCTTTTAGATTTCTGGTGCGCATGAGTCATTTACCTGAAGAAGAGATGGAAGCAGAATGGGAAAAACGCAGGCCGGTGGAGGCACTGTTATGATCTGGACAATGTTCTGCTGGGAAATCTTAGTCCAGGCATTCAGGTGAATGTTACTTTGACATGTACCACCTACCTAGAAATTGTTGCAAACCATGTACAACCCTTCATGGCAATGGTGCCCCCTGATGGCAGTGGACCCTATTAGCATGATAATGCACCCTGCCACACTGCAAAATTTGTTCAGGAATGGTTTGAGGGGAATAAGATTTGTAATGGTTTGAGGAACATGACCAAATGTTTAAGGTGTTGCCTTGGACTCCAAATTAGCCCAATTTCAACCCTACTGAGCATCTGTGGGATGTGCTGCAACAACAAATCTGATCCATGGAGACCCCACATCGCAACGTGCAGGATCTAAATGATCTCCTGCTAATGTCTTGGTGCCAGATATCACAGGACACAGGTCTTGCGAAGGCCATGCCTCAACGCATCAGATTTGTTTTGATAGCATGAATTTAGGCTGTTGTGATGCGGTTTATCAATGTGGATCCTTTGGAGACCAGATCTAGGTGACATATTTTTTATCCTATCTCGGTATTGGATAATATGTGAATGTTTGCTATATGGTTTGTTTTAGGAAAATAGGAACAGAACAAGAATGTATATTATTATTATTATTATGATTATTTATAAAGTGGCAACAAATTCTGCAGCGCTCTACAATGGGTGGACTAACAGACAAGTATTTGTAACCAGACGAGTTGGACACACAGGAACAGAAAGGTGGAGGGACCTGCTCAATGAGCTTACCTTCTAGAGGGAGTGGAGTATAGCGACACAAAACGTAAGGGTAGAATTGAAAGTAGGTTGCTAGAATAGTATTTACTGAGGGCTTAGTGGTATATATATATTTATTTTATTTAAATTTTATTTTAATTATGACAGGTGCAGAATCAAGGAGGAATCAAGGTATGGGGGAAACTTATTAACATTTTAATTGATATGCAATGATTTTTTTTGAATGCGTGGAGACTGGGTGAAAGTCTAACAGAGAAGGGAAGGGAGTTCCACAGGAACGGTGCATCCCCAGAGAAGTCTTGAAGGAAAGCATCAGCGGGGGGAATATATATTACAATATTTAGGTTAGAAAATTGCCATATTTCATATATTCTCCTAGATTTTTTATGGTTACAGAATCTGTAGATGTGAAATTATTCTGCACTTCTGTGAAATATTTATTTGTCCGATTTATGTTTACTTAAATATTATGTGCTTTGTCCATATCACCTTTCTATAAGGCTCAAATTCTAAAGGATATGACCATCTCTTTGTCTGCTGCTGACTATATCTCCCATGATGCTCAGCATCTTCGTGTTCCAGATGTTGGCTATTCTTCTCCTAACAGACATTTTCATGTTGCGAACACTGTTTCTAACATAACAAGGAGCTACATATGTGTCTGAATTTGTGCTTCTGGAACCTTTGGACCAGACACGTTTATTTTTTTTGGCAAACTCTATACTAACACAGCAGGTCCCAAACACTTATCAGCTGTATTACTTTTATTCGAGAATAAAGACAATTTTCCTTTGTTTCATCTGGTTTAAGTATCTCAACATCACCGACATTGTCATCAATTTTACCGAAATGCTATGACGGCTGCAATGCTGTCCTAGCAACACTTGCAGACGTATCACTGAGGATTTCCTATGTATAAATCAGAAATTAATCTTTATTTCGTTCAATGTATTAAATATACAAAACAGATGATATTTCTGTATAAAATATGACTAGCAGTGGAGTACCTTGAAGACTGTTTCTTATTCTTATATTACAGGTTAACATGGGACCGTTTCTAATATTCTTTATCACCAGATGAGGTTGTTTTATTAATATGTACTAGACAGGCTTTAAAAGACCTTTAGTTATAATTCACCGTATAGGAGAACTGTTAGAAACAATTCCTTCCTATGTTTATCACACAATGAGGGTTACTGCGTTCTTCCCCTATAGATCAACATTGGAATCACAAAGGTTACCAAAAATTACCACTAATCAGTCTAGTCAATGATTAACAGCATATTAAACCTTAGTTTTATTTAATTCTTCTGCAAATTTAGTCTTTTACCCTACTGAGTCATTTAAAAGGATATTAAAAAAAAAAAAAACTCGATATTAATTAAGTGGTTATGGTGCTTGGAGTTCCCTGGCAACGTATAATTTTTACGTGTCAAATCAATTTTGGATGGTGTTAACACTGAAGAGGTGTCCCCCAAGAGCTGGTTTGGATCCCCTTCCCTCTGCTGCAGACAAATATAAAAACATGTGTATGAGTGGTAGTGATAGTCTGAGATGATCAGTAGATGTCACTAGCCATTCGTAGTAAGTAATGCCACAGAAATGTGTTCTCTGCCTGGTCAGGCGTCTGGGGACTCTACTTCAGTGTGAAATTATATGAAAACATTTTAACACTTAAAGGAAGGAAGTGCCGGGGATTTATATGAAGTAGTTTTGGTGCCCAAGTGTTCCTTGAATCCCTTAAGGGCGGCTGGTGTTCTTTGCTGTCCTTAAGAAGCCGGTTCTAAATGCCGGTCGGCACATCCTTGTTACTTACCCGGTTCCCACCGACTATCCATCTGCATTTTTTTTTGCATTTTTCACACATAATTGGCACTGGCGAGATCATCATTGTCATACGTTTTACTGTTTTGAAACACTATTAGACTGCACATTCCCCATAAAGACCGGACATACCCCATTTTGAATACTTTCGGTTGTCTACTTTTGCAAATGGTATACCATGATTGGGATCATTCTCATTCCTGGGCTACCACTTGGTCTCAAAGACAACATAACCAGTCTGTTAAATTTCAATGTGAAAAAACTAATAAATAGAACGTGCTATATTTGACCCTGTAACTTTCCAAAACTCCATAAAACCTGTACATGGGGGGTACTGTTGTACTTGTGAGACATCGCTGAATACAAATATGTGTATCTGATTGCAGTAAAAGCTAACAGTATCATGACATTCACAGTTAATATTCCATGCCGAACTTAATTTCTCACACTTATATAGATTTTATGCATATTAAATTATGTTTGATATATGAATATTTGATGTGAAATGAAATCCCTGTTTCTCCTGAACAAAATTATATGTAATAAGTGTGGGTGCACGTAATATAAAAGCGGTAAATTATGGTTGAACAGACATATAGTCAAATTAAAGGTTTTGTTTACATTTCGCTTTGATCAGAACATGTACAATTGCCTCCATCCTTAGGGAGTTAAAATCTGAAAGTATTTTGTGTTTGATGTGTATATATATATATATATATATATATATATATATTAACATATACAGTTACAAGAAAAAGTATGTGAATCCTTTGGAATGATATGGATTTCTGCACAAATTGGTCATAAAATGTGATCTTATCATCATCTAAGTCACAACAATAGACAATCACAGTCTGCTTAAACTAATAACACACAAAGAATGAAATGTTGCCATGTTTTTATTGAACACACCATGTAAACATCCACAATGCAGGTGGAAAAAGTATGTGAACTCCTAGACTAATGACATCTCCAAGAGCTAATTGGAGTGAGATGTCAGCCAACTGGAGTCCAATCAATGAGATGAGCTTGGAGGTGTTGGTTACAGCTGCCCTGCCCTATAAAAAACACACACCAGTTCTGGGTTTGCTTTTCACAAGAAGCATTGCCTGATGTGAATGATGTCTCAGAAGACCTACGATTAAGAATTGTTGACTTGCAAAAAGATGGAAAGGGTTATAAAAGTATCTCCAAAAGCCTTGCTGTTCATCAGTCCACGGTAAGACAAATTGTCTATAAATGGAGAAAGTTAAGCACTGCTGCTACTCTCCCTAGGAGTGGCCGTCCTGTAAAGATGACTGCAAGAGCACAGCACAGACTGCTCAATGAGGTGAAGAAGAATCCTAGAGCAGGGGTAGGCAACCTACGGCACTAGTGCCATGCACGGCACTCGAGGTGTCTTTCCACGGCACTCAAGGCTGCTAGAGCCAAACAGGCTCTGGTCTATCAGGAGTCCCAGTGAAACTTCAGATATCTGCTAATACAAAGAGGTAGTGAAGGACAATCCTCAATTTATGCATCCTCCAAGCACTTGTGTATGGAAATCCACACTGTAGTAGAGCAGCCTGCAGCTGCTGTTGCAACTCCTTTCCTTGACCTGTACCTGGCCAGCCTGGTCCCTACTGGAACCCAGGTAAGCCACCCACACTGCTAGATATACACAGACCTGCAGAGTAAGCCTCCCCTCATACAAATAATACGAACAGCCCACACACAAACATACATACAATCCGCACAAACGTAACCCGCTAACAATCCACATACATGCACACAATCCGCACAAACGTAACCCGCTAACAATCCACATACATGCACACAATCCCACATGCAGCCTCTCACATGCAATACCCCAAACAGCCCCCACACATACACACACACACAATGTGACATATCCATCCACACACAATACCACAAGCAGCCCTCATTCATATGAATCATACTCAATACCATAAACTACTAATGAACATATACAATATAATAGTCAGTGGCGTACTAAGGGGGGGCGGAGGGGGCGGTCGCCCCGGGTGCCACTGGGTGGGGGGTGCATGACCCTGGTGTGGGGGCTGTGTGAGCAGTGGCACCGTGCCCCATTGTAGTTAGGGTGCCGGGCGGCCAGAACAGCTCACACACGCAAGGAGCAGCTGCACTGGCCGCACAGAAGGAAAGTGGGGGCAGAGCTAAGCAGAATCGGGATTGGAGTCAAATTGGCAGCGGGGCGGGGCTTAATAGGCCCTTACCCGCTGCTGTTACTGCTGCACATGGAGGTGCAGCAAGAAGGAATCCCTGCTTCTCCACCTAACAGGTTTCAGGAGAACTCCAGTGAATCCACTCCTCCTCCAGCTCCTGTCTGTAAGTAATAGTGTGTGTGTGTCTGCATGCCTGTAACTGTGTTTGTGTGTGCGTGTCTTCATGCCTGTAACTGTGTTTGTGTGTGTGTGTGTGTGTGACTGCATGCCTGTAACTGTGTGTGTGTGTTTGTCTGCCTGTAACTGTGTGTGTGTGTGTGTCAGTGTGTGTGGGACTGCATGCCTGTTACTGTGTATGTGTGTGTGCTTGCATGCCTGTAACTGTGTCTGTGTGTGTCTGCATGCCTGTAACTGTGTATGTGTGTGTCTGTCTGCATGCCTATAACTGTGTATGTGTGTGTGTGTTTGCATGCCTGTAACTGTGTTTCTGTGTGTGTGTGTCTGCATGCCTGTAACTGTGTTTGTGTGTGTGTGTGTGTGTGTGTGTGTCTGCATGCCTGTAACTGTGTTTGTGTGTGTGTGTGTGTGTGTGTGTCTGCATGCCTGTAACTGTGTTTGTGTGTGTGTGTCTGCATGCCTGTAACTGTGTTTGTTTGTGTCTGCATGCCTGCAACTGTGTATGTGTGTGTGTGTGTCTGCATGCCTGTAACTGTGTATGTGTGTGTCTGCATGCCTGTATGTGTGTATGTGACTGCATGCCTGTAACTGTGTGTGTGTGTGTGTGTCTGCATGCCTGTAACTGTGTTTGTGTGTGTGTGTCTGCATGCCTGTAACTGTATTTGTGTGTGTGTCTGCATGCCTGTAACTGTGTTTGTGTGTGACTGCATGCCTGTAACTGTGTGTGTGTATGTCTGCCTGTAACTGTGTATGTGTGTGTGACTGTCTGCCTGTAACTGTGTATGTATGTGTGTGTGTGACTGCATGACTGTAACTGTGTGTGTGTGACTGCATGCCTGTAACTGTGTGTATGTGTGTCTGTCTGCCTGTAACTGTGTATGTGTGTGTGTGTGACTGCACGCCTGTAACTGTGTGTGTGTGACTGCACGCCTGTAACTGTGTGTGTGTGACTGCACGCCTGTAACTGTGTGTGTGTGACTGTCTGCCTGTAACTGTGTGTGTGACTGTCTGCCTGTAACTGTGTGTGTGACTGTCTGCCTGTAACTGTGTGTGTGTGACTGCACGCCTGTAACTGTGTGTGTGTGTGTGTGTCTGTCTGCCTGTAACGGTGTGTGTGCGTGTATGTGATGTTGCATGTAACTGTGTGTGTGACTGTAACTGTGTATGTGTGAGTGACTCTCTGCCTGTGACTGTGTGTGTGTGCCAAGCCCAGGATCCGCCCCGGGTGCCAAATACTCTAGGTACACCCCACAAATTCAACGATTCAAAGCAATTACAGTATAAATAACACAAGCAGAATACGGCAGCATACACACCTCAATTTAAAAAAAATAGGATCGGCACGCTACAGGACATTACAATCCTATATCGGCACAGTACTACTAAAAGGTTGCCTACCCCTGTCCTAGAGTGTCAGCTAAAGACTTACAAAAGTCACTGGCAAATGCTAACATCCCTGTTAGCGAATCTACAATCCGTAAAACACTAAACAAGAATGGATTTCATGGGAGGATACCACAGAGGAAGCCACTGCTGTCCAAACAAAACATTGCTGCACGTTTACAGTTTGCACAAGAGCACCTGGATGTTCCACAGCAGTACTGGCAAAATATTCTGTGGACAGATGAAACCAAAGTTGAGTTTTTTGGAAGAAACACACAACACTATGTGTGGCGAAAAAGAGGCACAGCACACCAACATCAAAACTTCATCCCAACTGTGAAGTATGGTGGTGGGGGCATCATGGTTTGAGGCTGCTTTGCTGCGTCAGGGCCTGGACAAATTGCTATCATCGAAGGAAAAATGAATTCCCAAGTTTATCAAGACATTTTGCAGGAGAACTTAAGGCCATCTGTCTACCAGCTGAAGCTCAACAGAAGATGGGTGTTGCAACAGGACAATGACCCAAAGCATAGAAGTAAATCAACAACAGAATGGCTTAAACAGAAGAAAATATGCCTTCTGAAGTGGCCCAGTCAGAGTCCTGACCTCAACCCGATTGAGATGCTGTGGCATGACCTCAAGAAAGCGATTCACACCAGACATCCCAAGAATATTGCTGAACTGAAACAGTTCTGTAAAGAGGAATGGTCAAGAATTACTCCTGACCATTGTGCACGTCTGATCTGCAACTACATGAAACTTTTGGTTGAAGTTATTGCTGCCAAAGGAGGTTCAACCAGTTATTAAATCCAAGGGTTCACATACTTTTTCCACCTGCACTGTGAATGTTTACATGGTGTGTTCAATAAAAACATGGCAACATTTCATTCTTTCTGTGTTATTAGTTTAAGCAGACTGTGATTGTCTATTGTTGTGACTTAGATGATGATCAGATCACATTTTATGACCAATTTGTGCAGAAATCCATATCATTCCAAAGGGTTCACATACTTTTTCTTGCAACTGTATTTATATACACACACACACAAATCAAACATATTTACTAGTTTGTACTTGTTTCCTTCATGGTTACTTGAGTATGATTCTTGCAATTTTGTTGTTTATGTTTCTCTGATCAAATCCCTGTCGTTTCTTATACCATTAACGTTAATTTATTAAAAGCATAGTACGCTTATTAAATGATATGCAATATAAGACACCTAATTATGCATGTAAGCCTCTAAGTCCATATCTGAGCACAGTCACAATATAATGAGAGATGTGATTGTAAGGGAGTGCTGTCCGTTTGAAACAGTCTTCGTGTGTGTATGCTTCTCATTGGATTCAACACATCTTTATGAGAAGCATCTGGCTGAGTATTGTAATTGCTACACAAACACTGTAGAGCTCCAGTGATCTATGAGGAACATTGAAATGGCCCAGGATCAACCATTGGGATAATCTCAGAAGGTCTCGAACAGCTTCTGCAAAAAGACCAATATGGCACTGGATAAAAAGCCAAATAATGTTAACATGCAGAGGAACAATGTAACATTATAAATGAACATATTTAACTCTCAACACTACACTAACACACCCTACTACTCAAATCAGTAACTTCTATACTACACTAACACTATAGCTAAACATTAAAAGAAACACTATAGGCACCAAGACCACTTCATCTCATTGAAGTGGTCAGGGAGCAGTGTCCCTATTGCCCTTAACCCTGCAATTGAATTATTACAGTTATTGAGAAACTACAATAATTACCTTTCAGGGTTATCTCCACCTCTAGTAGCAGTCTACCAGACAACAACTAGAGGTGCTTCATGGTCCTTAATGGACTTCAGGTCATTCAGCGTCAACTAAAACTCCAAAGGAAAGCGTTAAGGCAATGAGGAAGTCCTAATTCCCTCGCCGTGCATGCGCATTAGGTCTCCTCGTCGACTGAGGGGGAGCAGAGATTGAGCCATTGGCACTGAAATGGGGGTAAGGTTTTAACCCTTTATCGGTTGGGGGGGGGGGTGCAGAGCATACTATAGTGCTAGGAATACAATTTTGGACTAATACACTACACTATCACTAACCCCTGCACTACCCGAATACACTATCAGAAACATTAACCCCCCCCCCCCCCCCACTACCCTAACACAATACACTGCATATTAACTTCAGCATTATCTTATTACGCAACATTATCACTAAACATTAACCATACACTCTATATATTAATCCCTACACTAAACCAGTACTAAACATTAACCCCTACAGTACCCTAACACTAATGATCAAACGCCCCAACTACCGGAGCACTTACACCAACCCTTAAAATATCATAAAATATGAAAGAGCTGCGGAGTACGTTGGCGCTATATGTACATGCCAAAAATATTCATGATAATAAAAAGATGAAATGCGTATTAGGGAAATAATTTCATGTGGAGTTCTGTCATGTGGGGTTCTGTCATGGGGTTCTGAAGATATTTATAAACCATACATTTGTCTGGTTTCTCCAGAACTCCTGATGACATTATTTTCCTATAATACCCATTTCACCATTATGTATCCTCGTTCTATATATATTTATGTATATTCCCTCAGGTCAGTGAACAGGTTAAGTAAATACAGCCGATTATTTTCAGCATATGTTTTGGGCTTGTCTCCTCACAGAACCTCCAACCTCCGTTGCCTGAATTCACCAGGTCTCTTGCTATTGACATCCTCTCACTCCTTTCCAAATTCTGCATCTGTGCTGTGTGATCCCTGGGTGTGAGCTTGACTAGTATTGGATCGAGCCCAATGCCAACATCTCACACAGAGTTCCTGGTGATTAACATGTGCTCACTGCATTCCCTCCTGTTTTAGCACAGCATGCTCTTAGAACAGTAATGGCCAAGCTTTGGGCATCCGGCTCCTATCTACTACATGTCTCTGTACGCTCGGACAGCCAGAGAGGGCCCTGAGGCTCGGGACCCGTAAGATTTATAAGGGACAGTTTAATGCAGCACATTAAATTGTCACTGTCACAAAATCTGTATTTGATGTGAAAATGTAATTTACGTTTCAAAGACATACATTTCTGTAAGAATGTTTGAAATATAACTTTTAAGTAGGAAAACATTTCTTTCCCCTTAATGTGTTAGTTTCGAACGATTGCTCTTCAAATAATAAATGTTAATAGTTATATTGGATAAATTGGCCTTTTTTGGGTGTGTGGGGGAGAGGGGGGTAAGGGGAAGAGGGGAGTGTAGAGTCTTAGTATGGCTGTGAATTGTGCAAGTACTGTACTGATGACTTTCTACTTTTTCATTCTGAGTATATATTTTATTCTAAAACATGTTATATTTTGTCTTACTCCTTTATATGTCTATTGACCTATTTGGCAGTTGTAAGCGTACAGGTTTACTCCAACCACCATGTCCACCTCTGCACATGATGCACATACCAATAAATCTAAACTTTTGTGCTGGAGGCTAGTTAAACCCCTACCACATGTGACTTAGAGAGTTCCAGCCAGCCTAATATCAAGTTACATCAGTCGTCAGCGTGAACAGCATGCTGGCGATAGATGTAATGAGCATCTCTTTTGCAGGCAGCGCAAGGGTAAACTTTAGTGTTCCCTCCCTCCCTGTGCTCCCCTCCTCTCACTGTTATTAACATGTTATTTTTTTTTCAAACATTAAAGCAATCCTATCTCCCCTCCCCTCACCGTCCCAGTGTGCGCGTGTTTGCTTGTTGCCAGTGAAACAGTCCAATCAAGTACTTCTCTGTGAGAAGCATTTGGTTGGACCACAGATGACGTGTGACATTAGACAGGGCATGGAAATGAAGAAGGGAGGACCTTGTCCAGTGTGAATTCAAGGTAAGTGGTAATGTATAGTTAATAAGTAGATTCGGGTTCCAGATGGCAACCCGAAGTCTACAAAGAAAAAAAGTCACCGGGTTGTACTAGTATCCAGGGGGTAACCCTAATTGATATAGTAAACACAGAAAAAGAAAAAATGCTAATTCGCCGGCAACCATGCCCAAATGGGCATAGTGCCAGGAAAAAGCAGTACAACCCTTGTAGGTGTGCTAAACGGTAAAAATCAATACTTTATTAATGCCTAAGCTTTAAAAATACTTAGACTCCAACCAATTAATACTAGAGTAGGTAGGTATAACTGACAAAGGCAAAGTGGCCGGTTACTTCACAGGCAACAAAAAACGGAGAATTAAAGAGTCAGTATGGACCCAGTGTATCTGTATAGCGAGGTAAACACTCCATCTATATCCACTGCACAGTCTAAACGACCTGGTGAATTACTCTGTCTAAAGCTCCACTTAAATAGCCAAATGCTGAAACAAGGGAAATCCCTGTTGCCTGCAATAACTTCACAGGTAGTCCACAGTAGGAACCAAATGAGTAAATATAAAAAACCTAGTAAATATAGTTAAGACGAGCAGTAAACTTCATCCCTATATAGAACTCTGTCTCAGAAGGTCTGGTTATAACTCTAATCACGGCTCCATACTAACAACTAAATGTTGTCCAGGCTAAATCCTATTACCTCGGCAATAGCCTTATGCTAATGCCTACCGATACTCCTAGATTAGTAAAAGATCGAAGTCCAAGTTCTACCACCCATAACCCCAGTGCATAATCAAAGAAATCAAATTAAATTAAAAAGAACAGCCCGACGCGCGTTTCAGCGTCTCCAGGCGCCGTCGTCAGGGGCAGATACAAAACGCTATCGCAACTTCCACCCCTTAAATAGCCGGTATGTAATTAAACATACCGAACAGCTGATTCCCATGTAGTGTTCAAGCCAATCGGTGGTCTGGACGAAGAGGCCCGCCCACTCCAATTACAAATGTCCCACGTGATGGCTACATCATTGCCAGATCACGTGGACGGAGGGGAAAGGAAGGGGGCGGTAAACTTCGAATAAGACTCCTCCTGTACGTTCCGATAGAAAATGCTTGAATCAGTACAGGGTAGCAGAATAGGTGAATACCTCACCTGCAATACTGATGATAACTAGTGAATCACTAGGATATCACTGAGTGTGACACATAATCATACTGTGACAGGGGGGTCAATACATCAGTACACTGTTAAATAGATCAAATGTAAAGAAGGTTCACATCTGGCTAGAAAAGGGGCTTGATCAAATATATATGTTCAATCCCTGTAAAGCGTATTCCATCTTTACAGGGATTGAACATATCCCTCAGCCCCCACGGAAGGGTGGTTGGGACATCAAACTTCGTCAGAGGGAGGCGTATTGGATTTTTAAACTTCAAACATTATCACCAAACGGTCTCAATGAGGGGTTTTCATATACCCCCTTCATCTAATTATGATCTGTATATAGTAACAGTATGTTTTTTTCATTGCTATTTGTGATCAATTATTTTTTAATCATTTTTTGAAGCTTCAATTCATCACTCGTCTTTTGTTAGTGTTTATTATTTAGGGATCATTAAGCTATATGCACATCTCCATTGATCATCCCCCTTTTTGCTGTATGAGTCACTGTTATATATAGGACCATTTGTGTATGGGTTTATTTATTGGCTTCTATATTCATCCCCATTATAGTATAGGGGTGTGAAATTGAGTGGACCACCCTTTTGTGAATCATGGATACATACTGGTTAAGTGTATCTACATATATACACACCTTGTATATATTTGATCAAGCCCCTTTTCTAGCCAGATGTGAACCGTCTTTACATTTGATCTTTTTAACAGTGTACTGATGTATTGACCCCCCTGTCACAGTATGATTATGTGTCACACTCAGTGATATCCTAGTGATTCACTAGTTATCATCAGTATTGCAGGTGAGGTATTCACCTATTCTGCTACCCTGTACTGATTCAAGCATTTTCTATCGGAACATACAGGAGGAGTCTTATTCAAAGTTTACCGCCCCCTTCCTTTCCCCTCCGTCCATGTGATCTGGCAATGATGTAGCCATCACGTGGGACATTTGTGAATGGAGTGGGCGGGCCTCTTCGTCCAGACCACCGATTGGCTTGAACACTACATGGGAATCAGCTGTTCGGTATGTTTAATTACATACCGGCTATTTAAGGGGTGGAAGTTGCGATAGCGTTTTGTATCTGCCCCTGACGACGGCGTCTGGAGACGCTGAAACGCGCGTCGGGCTGTTCTTTTTAATTTAATTTGATTTCTTTGATTATGCACTGGGGTTATGGGTGGTAGAACTTGGACTTTGATCTTTTACTAATCTAGGAGTATCGGTAGGCATTAGCATAAGGCTATTGCCGAGGTAATAGGATTTAGTCTGGACAACATTTAGTTGTTAGTATGGAGCCGTGATTAGAGTTATAACCAGACCTTCTGAGACAGAGTTCTATATAGGGATGAAGTTTACTGCTCGTCTTAACTATATTTACTAGGTTTTTTATATTTACTCATTTGGTTCCTACTGTGGACTACCTGTGAAGTTATTGCAGGCAACAGGGATTTCCCTTGTTTCAGCATTTGGCTATTTAAGTGGAGCTTTAGACGGAGTAATTCACCAGGTCGTTTAGACTGTGCAGTGGATATAGATGGAGTGTTTACCTCGCTATACAGATACACTGGGTCCATACTGACTCTTTAATTCTCCGTTTTTTGTTGCCTGTGAAGTAACCGGCCACTTTGCCTTTGTCAGTTATACCTACCTACTCTAGTATTAATTGGTTGGAGTCTAAGTATTTTTAAAGCTTTGGCATTAATAAAGTATTGATTTTTACCGTTTAGCACACCTACAAGGGTTGTACTGCTTTTTCCTGGCACTATGCCCATTTGGGCATGGTTGCCGGCGAATTAGCATTTTTTCTTTTTCTGTGTTTACTAAGTGGTAATGTATATAACAAGATCAATAATTTGAAAACTAAAACAAGGGTGTTGAGCAAAGGGTTATAGTAACACTTTAAAGCTTTAATTCCAAATTGATAAAATTGATTGATTCCAAAGTGATAAAAGCAACCTCCCAAAATCCATCATTAGGGAGTTATGTATTCACTACTCTTTCTATGTATTAAACTTGTTGCTTGAATTGATACTCTTTATGGTGGTGGCTCTTTAATATTTTGGGGCTGTTTTTCTGCCAGTCAACCTGCACATTTTGTTAGGATACATGGCATCATGAGCTCTATCAAATATCAACAGATATAAAATTGACACCTGACTGCCTCTGCCAGAAAGTTTAAAATGGGCCATGGTTGGATCTTTCAGCAGATCAATGATCCAAAACATAGATCAATATCAACACAGAAATGGTTTACAGACTCCAAAATCAAGGTCCTGCCATGAAGTTCAAGTGTTCTATGAACTTCCTAGAACACTTGTGGAGTTAATTGAAGAGGAGAGTCCACCAGTGTCGATCTCAAAATTTGAAGGATCTGGATAGATTCTGCATGGAGAAATGGTCTCAGACCCCTTGCCATGTATTCTCCAATCTCATCAGGCACTATTGGAGAAGAACTGTTATCTTAGCAAAGGGAGGAAGCAGAAATTATTGACTAAAAAGGGTGTTGAGCGGAGACCATGAGAGCAGAGTATTTTTGTGTATTTTATTAACAAAAGATCAAAACGTTAAATAAAAAAAGACAAATTTTCACAGCCATTTTTGCTCATATTTACCAAAGGTGCCAATATTAGTGGAGGGCACTGTATGTATATGTGATATGTATGAAATGTTTAATAAGCACAGTTTCTTATCTGACTATGATTAAAGTGTTGTGGCACATTTGTTTAATTTCCAAACTAGAATATTTGACCTGAATTAGTGCAATGGTCTTACATGGCATTCTTTTAAATTGCATGCAACCCACATGTAACACAACCTTCTATTCCTTAACCTATAATTTTTTTCACTAGCCCTATTACCTAGTCCAAGGGGATTGATCCAGCACAGTTGTTGTTTTTGGCAAAATATACATTATATTTCTGCCTAGCAAAGGACTATGGTTAGGTGCAAACTGTTTAATGCAACTTCGTTGTATGAAGTTTTTGGATAAGAATCAGCTGATTTTTTGGGGGGGAGTACATCCAGTTACATCAAACTTTTGTTTTATTGTTTTTTTTGTTATTTTTTTTTTAGCAGGAGAAACATAAATGGAATATTACAATGTAAGAATTACAATAATTGTCACACCGGAATAAAAAAAGAAAGTCTGGATAACAGGTATACAAAGATACAATAAATTAAAATCACCCTCCAAGCACCATAACCACTACAGAGGGCTGTAGTGCACAAGCGCCCACCCCCATTTACAAACAGTTTTATAAGTTTAATTTCTTTCTTGGGGTCCGCTGGTTTCTGCTCCCCTACATCAGCCTGCAAGCCAAGAGCTTCTAAGTAACAGCGTCTGTTAGGGCTCCAGAGATAAGCCATGCAGCTGTTCTCTCGTAACCAATAATCTCAGCCCTGCACTGCTAGGTCTCCAGCTCTCTGGTTGTCATAGTGCATGGGGGAAGTAGTATCTGGCAGGCCCCAGATTAGACGTTAAACCATTTTATAATGGTTCGACAGCTTGCAATTTTAATAGTGACACCTACAATTTTGTAGCAAATGCTTTTTTATTATTGTATTTTTAACTTTTTTCTTCTTTTTATCATTATACTGTATAATGTATTAAAAATGTATCGAATACATCCTGGAGTGTCTTTTTAATATCCGACACCCTGTATACTTTGTGTATGGATGCTTCTCAATACAAATGCACAATTACATTCATGTAAACCCTAGGATTGAATGAAGATGTCTACAAGCATCATGGATTGGTGGTACGTTTTATACACAAAACCTGGCAAAAACAGAAGGCTAGAAAGCCCAGCTTCTGAACTTACATTTTAGATTGTTCATTGAAAAGTGGGGACACGGCATGGGTTACAAATGTATAACAGAATATCCAAAGTAAATTTGAGCCATTAAATAAAAGGAAGAGTGAATTTTCATCTATGTATATTTGTAACATGCATCTACTTGTAGGCGCCCCTCACCAGGAGTTAAAGTCCTGGGGAATAAAGTGTGGGAATTCACCCAAGATACACCCCTCAAAAAAAAATACACTTGTTTGCATAAATAAATCCATGCACACACACACTGACAGGTGCACATACACACTCAGACACACACATACACACAGACACACACACACAGATACACACACAGATACACTCACAGACACACACACACACACACACATACACTCAGGACAAACACACACACTCAGACACACACACTCACATACACACGCACATACACTCAAAGACACAAACACATACTCAGACACACACTCACAGACACACACACATACACTCACAGACACACATACACTCAGAGACACACACACATACACTCACAGACACACACACACACACACACATTCTCAGACACACACTCAGACACACACACACATACACCCACAGACACACACACATACCGAGACACGCACTCACAGACACACACACAAATACATTCACAGACAAACAACACACTCACAGACACACACACACACACACACACACAAATTATTATTATTTTTTTAAATTTAAAAAAGTCCACCCAGCCTCCCTACCTGGAAAGCTGGCGTGGACCTGTCCCTGGGATCCAGTGGGGCTCCTGTACCGCGGGCGCCTGTCTCCTGCAGGCTGTCTACTGATGCCAGGAGCCGGAATATGACGTCATATTCTGGCTCCCAGCATTAGCAAACGGAGTGCGAGGGAGCAGAGCAGAGAGAACACAGCTCCCTCGCCGTGTCTGACAGGGAGACAGAAGCCCGCCGGGGGAGTCCATCAGGTGGCCATCAAGCCACCTCTTGGATACCTCCATGACTTGGGGAACACGGGGGGCAATTGGTGGCTGCATTTTTTGCTGCCCCCTGAGTGCCTGCAGGAGCAACAGGAACGGCATTCCTGCTGTAAAAAAAGTGCAGGAACGCCATTCCCACGTGTTCCTGCAGGACTCGAGCCCTGCCCTTTCACAGTTTACCACTAGACATTGTTCATAGTATTTCAAAATGTTTGGATTTTGCAAAATGAGCCTGAATCGGACCCAGATTTCAGTTGGTCTGAGTGGCTGAAATCCAGATCCGAGTGTTAAAATACAGGATTGGATTGGTGAAGGAAATCTAAAGTTGACTTTCCAGGCTGTAAAAGTATTTAACTATATACTGTGTAGTCTTATGTTATATGATGACAGAATAGTTGTATTGTGGCTTGAACAAGACAAACCTTTACTTAATTTACAGCCTGTGTCAGTGCTATGATTAAGTATTCACAAATAATAGAGGTGATGTTGCTTAAAGCATGATTTAATTTTCCTGGATAAGATTTTCAAGTGATCATAATCTGTTAGAACATTTTTATCAAATTATTTATTTGCAGAAGTCACCATTAAAGTACATGGAAATATATGTAGATAAATAATTTGCAAAGATTTTCTAACAGATTATGATAATTTTATAAGCTTATCCAAAACAATTAAATCTGGAAAATACATTTCTAGACAGAATACGTGGAACAACATTCTTAAAGTATAAAAAAAAAGAGAGACATTTTACTAAATATTCCAAACTAGTGAATACGTTGGTTATCAAGATTGGTTCCTGCAGACTAGTTTTAGCTAAAGTTTAAAGTTAAAATAGAATATCTTAATTATATTTGCATCAACAAGGGTTTTTTTTTTTTTTTTTTTTTTTAAATTCTTTATTTTTCTGTGCAAATGATTAACAGATACGTGTAACGTGCCACAACAGCACACATACGCTTTACATCAAAGACATTATCATGGCATATGGAAGTTGCACATTTTTTCATTTTTATAACAGGCATGGCCGACTAGTATACGTCATGAGGAATAGAAACATAAATGGTTTATATATTACGCTTAGTTGACTGACAGCATATATAAAGGTTGTGAGAGTCGGCACAGTATACAAGCTTAGGTTAGACCAGAGGGTTATGTAACACTAACAAGAGCATTTATATGATTAGACAATCTCTCTAAGTTGGTTGATAAGCATGTTCTAGATTGAGGAGACATAAACAGATTAGTTAAAAGAGTAGCTAGTATACCACTGGGGACTTGACATGGGATATGGGGAAAGGCATCCAAGCCAAACGATAAAGCCAGCCAGCTCTGCTCTGCCGGTCGCAGCACATGCTCTTATCTGAGCCAGCTCTTGCTGGAGTCGGCATCAGAGTCCGTGAGTGTGTCCTCTCGGGTGTCAGGCGACTTTGTGAGGTCTGCTCGGGGAATTTGGCTTAGGTGAGTGGTTGCCGGAGCTTCTGCGCTTGGATGCGGGTGAGTGCTGCCGAAAGTCCTCCTTCAGCTGTAGGGCCTTCTGTATCATGGAGCCTGCAAGTGGAGGCAGGGATCCCTTCACAGCCTCTGTAGGGGTTCCGCCTGTAGGCTGTTCTGCACGAGTCGTCTCGTGGAGGCTTAGCTGGCGGCCATTTTAGCTCCAAAGTGCGGGAGACTGGATGTGGGTTAGATAGTAGTGTTCCTCTCCCTACTGTCGTGGGCCCACCAGTGGGGACCGGGATAACCCCCACCGGTCCAAAGGGGGGGGGGGAATGGGACCAGGACCACACAGAGAGCCAGTGTGTGATAGCCGGGTGAGAAGGCAGGATGGCGGCCGTCCACCCCGCTCCCTCCTCGACTAGGCCACAGACGCCAAAGTCCTTGTGCTCGCCCTCCCGGGCTCCAAAAACTCCCGATCTCGGGGTCTGCTGCAACACCGACAGCCATGTACTATTGTTGTCCTTATTCAGGGCTCAGTTTAGCTTAGGAGACAAATATTTCAGCTTATAGGGCTGTGTCCCTTGGGAGCCTCTCTTGCATGCGACCGGTCAGCATGGCGGCCCGGCCCCGCCCCCCAACAAGGGTTTTGATTTTTACATCTTCTTCCATATGCCATTTTAGTTTGCCAAGGGAGGCCAGATGAAGTTTTGAATGAACAATTGATCGCTAATGCCAAACTGTCAATAGTATTTTGTAGATTTTGAAAAAGAACATCAGTAGCAACATTGTTCAAATCACTTGACAATAAGTGAATTGCACTGTCTCTGGCAGAAAGACCGGGGCAAAAGATTCTCCCTAAAATGCCAGTAAACACAAAAGAGTCATAATAAATTTGCTGAATTAAGAGGGAGACCCAGAATATACACGTACATAATGAGAGCATCTTGTTTTAGAATGTGCAGGTTAATTTGGTGTTTACGAATGTGACAATTATTACAGCTGCAGCTGATGGGACACAATGAGTTGACGCTGAGGTTACCCAGATAAGATAGGTTAAAGTTCTTTACTCTCTGTGACAGGTATATAAAGATACCCACCATCTGTCATGTACGGTGCATATGGATGTCATTGTAATGTCTCAGGGGAACTTTATCCCCATCTAGGTGCTGGGTAAAGAATTAAAGCCTAATTAGAAAACAGATTGTAATGCAAATTTTAATACCAGCCATAAATTATGTGACATAGTATGCAAATGCCCCACATAATTAGTAATGTCTCATTGTTCTCCAATGTAAGTACAGTACATTATTCATCATTGTGATGAATACTTTATTATAATGTGATAAATAATAAAATACTACATTTGTATTCTTCACCTTTCTTGTTTGATTCATAACTACATGTTTGGAAAATTCCCACACTACCTGGGAAGTAAGCCTCCGGCCATATGCCCATAAAGTACCAGTCCTCTGGCCATATAGCCATAATCCTCCAGCCATATAGCCGTAATGCGCCAGAGTGTGCCAATCCTCTAGCCATAAAGTACCAGCGTGTGCCAAATCCTCCTGCCATATAGCCATAAAGTGCCAGAGTGTGCCCAGTCCTCTAACCCATATAGACATAAAGTACCTGAGTGTGCCCTATCCTCTGGCCTTATAGCCATAAAGTACCAGAGTGTGCCCAATCCTCCAGCCATATAGCCATAAAGTACCAGAGTGTGCCTAATGCTCTGGTCATATAGCCATAAAGTATCAGAGTGTGCCTTATCCTCTGGCAATAAAGCCATAAAGTACCAGAGTGTGCCCAATCCTCTGGCCATATAGCCATAAAGTACCAGAGTGTGCCCAATCCTCTGGCCATAAAGCCATAAAGTACCAGAGTGTGCCCAATCCTCTGGCCATATACCCATAAAGTATGCCAAATCCTCCAGCCATATAGCTATAAAGTGCCAGAGTGTACCCGGTCCTCTAACCCATATAGACATAAAGTACCAGAGTGTGCCTTATCCTCTGGCCATATAGCCATAAAGTACCAGAGTGTGCCCAATCCTCCAGCCATATAGCCATAAAGTACCAGAGTGTGCCCTATCCTCTGGCCATATAGCCGTAACGTACCAGAGTGTGCCCAATCCTCTGGCCATAAAGCCATAAAGTGCCAGAGAGTGCCCAATCCTCTGGCCATATAGCCATAATGTACCAGAGTGTGCCCAATCCTCTGGCTATATTGTAACGGATCGACGGGCACCCCGACTGGGTACCTCCATTGAAGGATGCTCCTAGCGCTTCCTGAGGATTCCAAGCACTGCAGCAGACACCACAACCACCGAACCGAAGAAAGCATATGAATGCTCTCAAGCATATGAATGCTCTCAAGCATATGAATGCTGCAAACAGCTGAACAGGAAACGCATACAATCAGCTTACACTCCTGGCAATCAGCATACAATCTAATTCCCCCAATAACGAGACGACACTTCGTTTGAGGGTCAAGCAGAACTGACTGTCCTGGCACATACAGCATCTTTTATTCCCAATCCACAAACTTAGTACTGCCCACAGGGTTTTACAGAACAACCAATCAATCCATACAATACACACAGACACTCCCACACAAAATCCTCCCCTCTGCCTGGGATATGATTACTGAACACAATGGTTAATATAATTATCGCAGACAGAGAAATACAGTTTTACCAAATATTAATAACTTCCAAAATATACATGCCACAAACATAAAAATCACATATTCGAACTCAGCACATTTTAATTATAAACATAGTCAAAATTCTGCCAATTACGTCCAGGGGTTAAAAAGTTAAGGGAAAGTCCTATTTGACCAAACGAAGCATGGCTTTTCTGCCCAAAACCAGTTCCACAGAGTCTTCTATCCTGGAGATAATTGGGAAGTAATCCAATTATCTCCAAGGACAGAGGCAAAACTCCATTAGCCCCATGGTAGCAGAATACAATAAAATACATAAAAATATACAACTGTGCAGCTATTGCATAAAACATATACATTCAACATATCCCCAGATAGCTTAGATCTGAGTGCACATTATGACTGAATGGCGCTCAGATTACATACATACAGTTCAATTGCCGTGGAGCCAAAGTCTTTCACATAGTCTTTCATGTACGAATGGGCTCCATGGGCTCTATGGCATAGCTATCTGGGGTAACACTGCTCACATAGGGAAAGTACAGAATGACCCGGCTTTCGGGTCTTTGCAGGGGAAAATCAAGCATTTTAACATGGGGCCATAGTCACAGGGCAGGAGGCTGGCAATCAATCAGTCTTCTCCAATGGCCAGTGGCGAGGCTGGTTTCGCCACAGCCTCAAAGTACCAGAGTGTGCTGAATCCTCCGGCCATATAGCCATAAAGTACCAGAGTGTGCCCAATCATCTGGCCATGTAGACATAAAGTACCAGAGTGTGCACAATCCTCTGGCCTCATTTAAACTAAAAGTCAGAGCGTCCCCTGGATTCTGATTCCATTTAAACTAAAAGCTAAGGAATACCCAATCCTTTCATCCATTTAAACTGAGAGCCAGAGGGTCCTCAAATTTAAAGCCTTATTTAAATAAAGAACTAGAGGTGCTCAATCCTTAGAAACCGACTAGGAGCACAGTGTCTAAAACCTGTTATGATATAAATATTTCATACCCATCTGTTGAATCCGTGCTGAGGTCTTTATATATGCCCCTGCCATTTTGAATTGTGTCAGAGCACTGTGATTGGTTGGCACTGATAGGCAAGCCACACTTCACACTCCAGGTAATGTGTGTAATTGTCAGCATCACTAATAAAGTTAATTTGTTTGGCACCTCTCATCTCGTGAGGTCATGTGTCTGGGCTAACTAGGCAAAGTATCCATGCCAAAAAATAGAATTTTAAAGGCCCCATGAAACTGCAGCAACATTCTGGATATAGAAAATGGCTTTACAATTTCTATGGTTTCCTATGGAGAAAGTTCACACTGACTGGAAATATTTACTGAATCTTATTTACAAACTAACTTTACTCTGACGCCAAATTTCAACAAGTCGTGCTCTAATAAATAAATATGAATATACTGACACTCGTATTACCAATCAACAAACAAGCCTGTCGCCCATGCAATCCCCAGCACTATCATTCAGGTTATATCATTTGTAATTTGTGGGGTAATAGCTTCTCGATCAAAGGAGAGCTCTGTCATTCTGGGGTAAAGAATCAACTTCTTTCTAGTTTCTTACAAAATTGGAAGCGTGTTAAACTGCGTTTTGTTTTTGCCTTCTTTTGGATCAACAGCAAAACAAATGTGAGAAAGGCTGGACTTGAAGGACTCATGTCTCTTTTCAGCCTATGTAACTATGTAACAATACTACAACACAGAGACAAGTTGAGACAAACTGTGACTGTAGCAGACCTGGAAATTTAGCTATTGTTGCATAAATAGCTGTAGTGGGTATGGTACTTGGGGGAGTTCCTTTATTATACTCATTGTCCCAATGAATTTAAAACATCGTGTTCCAGGGATGTTTCTTGGAACTGACCTGAGTGGGGATTTGAAAAATCCTGAGACTGATTTAGGCACACTTAATTGTTAAAACAGAGTCCCCCGTAACAATGACAGAAGTAACACTTCCAGCAAAATGAATGCACAGTGTGTGGGTACATGGTTCTAATACAATCGGTGTAGGTTTAATGCGTCACGCTTGGGGTAAATGTAAGGTTATTCTAACCCTTTTTAAGACTTCTGTTATTTAACTTAGGGATGTCCTACTGGGAATTCCTAGCTATGTTCCCACCTTTAAATTTGTTTAAAAAAAAATATATATATTTTAAACTTACCTTGAATCCAGCTGCAGGCGAAGCTCCCAGTGCCGATCTCCCTCCTCCGTCTGACGTCAGCAAGAGCCTCGCACAGTCCAATAAAGGGCTTCACATAGAAGTCTTTGACTGAACCATTTTGTTGGCTTAAAGGGACACTATAGTCACCTAAACAACTTTAGCTTAATGAAGCAGTTTTGGTGTATAGAACATGCCCCTGCAGCCTCACTGCTCAATCCTCTGCCATTTAGGAGTTAAATCCCTTTGTTTATGAACCCTAGTCACACCTCCCTGCATGTGACTTGCACAGCCTTCCATAAACACTTCCAGTAAAGAGAGCCCTATTTAGGCTTTCTTTATTGCAAGTTCTGTTTAATTAAGATTTTCTTATCCCCTGCTATGTTAATAGCTTGCTGGACCCTGCAAGAGCCTCCTGTATGTGATTAAAGTTCAATTTAGAGATTGAGATACAATTATTTAAGGTAAATTACATCTGTTTGAAAGTGAAACCAGTTTTTTTTTTCACACAGGCTCTGTCAATCATAGCCAGGGGAGGTGTGGCTAGGGCTGCATAAACAGAAACAAAGTGATTTAACTCCTAAATGACAGTGAATTGAGCAGTGAAATTGCAGGGGAATGATCTATACACTAAAACTGCTTTATTTAGCTAAAGTAATTTAGGTGACTATAGTGTTCCTTTAAAACATATGCAAACGCTTTGAGACAACAAAGGGAGGAACACGGGGAGCGGGTTTCTCTCTTTCTTTTTTTTAAAACTATCTACAATATGGAGGAAACTGGGAGGTAAGGAAGAGAGAGAGGGGTGAGCAAGCTTCCCTTTGCAGATGCGCTGCCTGTAAGAGAAAAGCTAATTCCATCCTTCGCCAGTGTGCAATATGCATCTACGACGGACGTAATTTAAAAAAAATAATTGACATTTGGCAGTCCGGCTCCCAAAGTCACGTTTGTCAGGGGTGTTACTATTCTTTGGTACACAAGTGCAAATATCGCTGGACTGTAGCATTTCAAGCAGAAACACTGTACATCCAGACTCCTACCAGCATGAACCCTTTCAAATTACTGAAGTAGTTATAGTGGTTGGGGTAACCTTTTAATACATAACAGTGCGAGATTCAGACAGCAGTTTCGTATTTAATAAATAAAGGTTTTTATAATATTCTGCATTCATTCATTCATTCACGATTGGTGTGATAATGTGACTCGTAGAACATGTTAGGGTTTAGGGCTGAACATAGAATGTGCAATATGGCTGGTTTTCGGAAAGGCTTATATCAGTATATGTCAGAGAGAATATAATTTACCCTTGGGCTGAATCACCTGGTCTTTTTGGCACCTAGCAACACCATTGCAGGGTATTATAACTATTGTCTCTTTTCTATATCTATAACACACGAACCTCTTCCTGAGACAAACTGTTTTTTTGAACCCTGCATGCTTGTTTGATTGAAAATTAATTAACGCTCGCAGATTGCTAACAACTGTTGCAGTATAAAGCGGATCAATCCTGGATGTCCTGTCCCAGCGTGGTGTCTCGGAGGCTGGATTTTGCCTTTAGCATTGCTGATTTTCTGCGTTTACCTTTGTGGATGATCAATGCCAGGGAAGCATGATGTTTTACTAATTTATTAGACTTTAGATGTATTGTACACTCTGCCTGCCTTGATCTTTGCTACATTGTGTAAAGAACTCCAAATGAAGCACATGAGAAAAACAGGCAATTTATTTCAGGTGAAATAAACCCAGGGTTCAGTTCCGTCACTAGGAAGTAAAATGTTGCAGTAACACAGTTTCTAGTAATAAACTTGTGTTCTAAAATAAAACAGAGATTATTTAGCATTCTAGTAATAAGTATTTTCAAATCTGCTGGTCAACGGTTCAGCAATTTGTTTTAAATCAAACACAGGTGTACATTTCACCCTATACTGGCACTGGCAAGTTAATGTCTTCTTAAAGGGACACTATAGGTACCAAATCAACTTTAGCTTAATGAAGCAGTTTCGGTGTATAGATCATGCCACTGCAGTCTCACTGCTCAATTCTCTGCCATTCAGGAGTTAAATCACATTTGTTTCTGTTTATGCAGCCCTAGCCACACCTCCCCTGGCTGTGAATGACACAGCCTGCATAAAAACAAAATGGTTTCATTTTTAATCAGATGTAATTTAATATAATAGTTTTTGTCTCCTGCTTTGTAAAATGAACTTTGATTACATACTGGAGGCTTGTGCAGGTCTAGTAAGCTATTACCAGTGCAGAAGATAGGATATTATAAATTAGACAGGATTTGCAAAAAAAGAAGTGCAAACATTAGATGACTCTTACAGGAAGTGTTTAAGAAGGCTGTGTAAGTCACATGCATAGACGTAGGACTAGAGCAACATAAACAACATGATTTAACACCTAAATGGAAGATAATTGAGCAGTGAGACTTCAGGGCATGATCTATACACAAAAAACTGCTTCACTAAGTTAAAGTTGTTTAGGTGACTATAGTGTCCCTTTAACCGTTCAGGGGCTTTAGGAAGTGGTTATAGTACTCTAAGGCATGGTCACCAAAAACATAGATCCCTAAATGTTCCAGAACTACAACTTCCATGATGCTCAGACATTATAAAAGCTTAAAAGGAATTATGTGAGTTAGGTCTACAACATCTGGGGATTGAAAATCTGGGCAACCCTGCTAAGGGTCAGAGTGTAGGGCAAACTGACAGTTTTTAATGGCTAAAAGTTCTTCAAACATGAATAGCTATTAATGCAGATTATTCTGCATCATGTTATGTAGAATTTCAATAGTAATCATTTTCACAAACTCCAAAAACCTTCATCTGTGAAACACAGGGAACTGTTTAGCTTCTAAGTTGTAGCTAATAGAGACTTCTATCTTGGCTATTCTATTAGTTGCTTGATTTAAGGCTCAGATTCAGATTTTCACCTCTAGTAATTCCCAAACAATGCTAGGTTTCCCATCTGCACATATTTGAGGATTGTCTGTTAATCTATACTCTGTATGGCACCACCAGGCCTCTCTGTAGCCTTTCCAATCTTCAGGATTACTTTCAAGAGCATCACATTTCAATTCTTTAATTTAAGTTTTGGTGTTTCTATGAAGCTGGTTGGTTAGCTCAGTAAAAGTAAACATTAGGAAACCTGTGATTGGACAGCCACAGAAAGTCTGGGCTGGGCTAGAAGGGGAGGGCTTCCAAAGACTGCAGTCAAGAGATCTACAGTATCTGCACTCCTAGTTTAGATGCCTAAATCAAATGCCTACATATATTAATTTGGGGTATATCTACTAAACAGTGATTTTTAAAATAATATTTGGGCTGTGGATTGTCCCTTTAATCTCAAACGAGCAATCATTAGGACTGAGCAACTTTAGTTAAATTTGAACACTTGGGGGCTTAACAACATCATGTAGCCATATTATTTAAGCTAAAATAGTTGTTTATATAAATGTTTAGCAGCTTTAGAGTGGGATTAGTGTGAAATGTTGTTAGATTACTGAATTTGTCAAATGATAAACAGACAGACAGACAAACAGGCAAATCTGTATGCGTGTTTTATGTTTAAAATATTATGATGCTATTAGCACTGTTTGATATGTTTGAGCTGAATATTAGGGCTGTATTTCAACTTGTTCTACAGAATTGTTTCCAAGGTCAGAATGCCTAGGTTTGATCAAAAACACTACACGGTTTGTGACTGATCTCTCTTATTTGAAAAGCTATGTCATCTACCACTTTTATTAGTGCCATTTCCGTGAAATGAGCTTTTCTGCAGCCAATTTGGAAGGGTAATAGTGTATGGCTTGGCTCCACAAATGTTGTCATTTGTTTGTGCACATTTTGACCAATTTGTCTCTGACAGAAAAGAAACCCACTCGATTTACATTTGTTATTAGTTTACCTTGATTCACGAGGTAAACTAGAATCGTTTTCCAGCAACAACTGAATCCAACTGAATCCTGTCCAGACTCCAGCTGTGGAGCAGCCAGGGGTAATGTAACACTGTGCGTCCAGGTGTCATGGTCAACTGGCTGGGATTGGTTTTAGTTGCAGTAGAATGGTTGGAATTGGAGACCCCAAGAGTCAGGAGTTGGATTTCTCTCAGATGACTTATGACACAAACAAAGTATTAATATATTGATGTATTACTTATCTATAGGTAAGTATTTTATATGATCTCTAATTGAGAAGTAATTGTGCTTTCTAATGACTGAATTTGTATCAACCCATTGAGATTTTAACTAATCCTGGTGCTTTAGCTCCTTTAATAATGTGTATAATATCCCAATGTCTTATGTACTTTGTGATTGTGACCCCAGTTTACACATTGATACTTGTAATATTTCTGCATTAAGCATGCCATATGAGAAATGTTATGGAATTTTGAGCAGTTTTACATGATAGTGGTAAACATTGGACCTACGATAGTGCCACATATTATTGTGTTGTCTACATATTATTCAGTGGCTGAATTATTTATGGTCACAGGTGATCTCTGAAAGTTTAAGGTCAAATTGGTGCAGTAATATTGATGATCTTTGATAACAGAAGCTGGTGGAAAGACAAAGAGGTTGTTTGTTTAGATCAGATGCTGTAACATGATTTAAGCCAGTGGCAAAACAGAAACTAGATGGATAGAAAGTGGACATAGTATTGCAAAGTTCCAGGGGAATCTCCAAACATGCCTTCATTTCAAAGAACATTTGCCTGTACGTCATTCAAACATTCTATGGTCTATGAAGACCCACAAGGAATATCCCCATCATGAGGAAACTAACTAGAGCCCAGCTCAATGGATGAAACACTCTTTCCTGTATATTAGTGAATAGCAGAGAGTTACAAAAGCTAAACAATCCAAGGCAGAAGGTAAGTTGCTTTAGAAACTAAACTTTACTCCATGTTCTAAACTCTAGATAGAGGTTGATGGGCAGAATGTCATATGGTCTCATCCTACGTTTTATGTAACTAGGACATCATTAACTATTTCTCTTTAATCTGTTTAAGTTAGGGTGGCTATATTTCCACTTATCACTGATGCTTTCAAAAACCACACTATACAAGTTAACTTCAGTTATATAGTACTCTTAACCAGTCCCACCATAGAAGGGACATTTACGTGCCCTCATTGAATATATATTTTACTTTGTTTCCAGTTGTACAGACCAGTAAAAAATAAAATAAAACATCAAAGGAGATGGGAAGCTGCTTTAGAAACTGAACTTCACTAAATGTTCTAAACATTAAATAGGGGTTGATAGACAGAATCTCCCATGGTAAGGACCATAACATTGTTTTATGTAACTTGGAATGCATTAACTCTTCTTTTTCAGTCTGTTTAAATTAGAGTGACTAAGATTCCCATTTATCACTGATGCTTTAAAAAAAACACACTGTAGAAGTTCAAGGAATACTACAGACTCAGGAACACAATTACGTATCCCTGATCCTATAGTGTTAAAAACACTATTTAGCCCCCTGTCTCCCACTTGCCCCAATAAATAAAGGTAAGATAAATAGTAAAATCTTACCTTTATTCCAGTCTGCTAGTGCTAGCTCTGACCTGCCTCCTTTGCTGACATCATCAAAAGTGATTATCTCAGCCAATCACAATGCTTTCCCAAGGGAGGCGGGCCAGGAGCAGAGCTAAACGCCACCCTGCCCAATCAGCATCTCCTCATAAAGATGCATTGACTCAATGCATCTCTTTGAGGAAAGATTAGTGTCTCCATGCAGTGAGTGGAGACACCGAATGTCAGTGCTGCAAACTCTGCAGCACTGCACCAGGAAACCCCTCTTGTAGCCATCGGAGGAGCGTTCAGTGGAGGTGTCCCAATACTGTAATATAAACACTGCCTTTTCATTAAAAAGACATTGTTTACAGCAAAAAAAAAAACCTGCAGGGGCTGACTATACTTACCAGAACAACTACATTAAAGGGACACTCCAGGCACCCAGACAACTTCTGCTCATTGGAGTGGTCTGGGTGCCATCTCCCACTACTCCTAACCCTGCAAGTGTAATTATTGCAGTTTTTTATAAACTGCAATAATTACCTTGCAGGGTTAACTCCACCTCTAGTGGCTGTCTACTAGACAGCCACTAGAGGTCACTTCCTGATTTATAGCAAGGATTTTTTGTGAGGACCTCCAGCGTCGCTCATTTTCCTATAGGAAAGCATTGAAAATCTTTTTCAATGCTTTCCTATGGGGAACGCTAATATGCATGCGCGGCATTGCCGCGCATGCGCATTAGGTCTCCTCGGCCGGTGGCCGGGATCAGTCTCGCCCACCGGCCGACGGAATCACAGGGAGGAGCGGCGCGGAGGAGGAGGCAGCGACGAGGGACATCACCGCTGCCTCAGGTAAGTGACTGAAGGGGTTTTCACCCCTTCAGTAACCGGGGATTGGTGGGTGGGAGGGAGAGGGACCATCCAGTGCCAGGAAAATGGATTGTTTTCCTGGCACTGGAGTTTCCCTTTAAGCTATAGTTGTTCTGGTGACTATGGTGTCCCTTTAACTTCAGTTGTATAGTACTCTATACATAAGCATTGTCCCACCATAGAAGGGATATCTACTTTCCCTCATTGAAATTTATTTTTCTTTCTTTCCGGTTGTACACACAGTAAAAAATAAATAATCAAAGGATATGGTAATGATAGTAACATATGTTTAACATGCACAAAGTGCCCTGTATGAAAGAACTAGGAGAACGCTTTGATAGATAATTTCCTTAAATCTACTCAGAAGCACAACACTATTACTGAACATTACCAACTTTCCAACATACATCATGTGCCCTCTCCAATAAACATATATGTAAAGAGCAGCCATTTAGCTATTCATGTTATATTTAGTCACACATATTTTCCTTTTCATTACACCTCTAGAATGGTATACAAACTTAGAGTCAAACCTTCACGATGCATTACACATATATTCTGCTAAATTTTGTTTACGTGCCAGGTGCCGGGTAACATTAGAGGAAACTTCAGAGTTTTGTCTAAAACTGGGTGTGGAATGACAACACCTGGAGTTGAAATCCTGAATTTTATAACAAGACACGGAGGCTCATATTGCATAACCCTTTCTTTACTGTCCACCAATAGCAGCAAAGAATACAAATATAATGAAAAAATTAAGAACATATATTAACATAGGCCCCTCCCCGCTCAGGTCCCGGTATATTAGGCAGCACTTCCCTTCCATATCCCTCTTTCTTTGCTGCTCCGATCAAAGATAAGTACATGTCACTTCTTTCAATACTGTTCTACATTTATTTATATTTCTATTATCAGTATTAGTTGTTTTTTCTGTATAACCGTTAGCTATCGTTATTGTTATTATTGTTATTATTATTTTTTATTGGTATTTTATATATTTTATTAATATTTTATTAATTTTGTATTATCATATCTTGCTATCCTGATTACCTTATTGATTCTTGCTTTTATGGTATTTCCTCTCTACTATACTTGGTAGTTGCTTTTGTGCCCAGGGTCCAGACCCCTCTATCTTCTCTTACTCCCCGTTTTTCGCTTTCTTCATTGTTTTTCCCGCATCGGCGCCATCTTGCGCACATTTTTTCTCTAACTGTCTTTTCATAGTGCACTCACATCGCTATCACCGTTCGGCAGTTAAGGCCATTCGGCTGTTTTGCCGCGTTCGCCTGTTTCTTGCAAACGGCCCATTCGGCAGTTTTGCATTTTGTCCTATACTCACCATTGTATTCACTTAATTCACCTCTTTTAACCGAATGTTTGGTTTTCTTTTATTCATCTTACTTCATTTTACCGCGAATCTCGCGAGATTCTCGGCGGCCATTTTCTAACCTCCTGTCTTCTCCCTATTCCCTGTCAGAGTGTGCACTGGTCTGGGCCCTGGTGAGATCGCTTTTGTTTTGCTTGTTAGTACTTTGGGTGACTAACCCAAACACTGTTCCTTGTCAGTTTTTTCCTTAGATTTATTGATTCACTAATTATACCCACTCTATTTAAAATACCTAAACCCAGACTAAATTTTGGTTCACCTCCCTCTGGGGAGTCTGATACCCCACTCAGCAGGGGAGAAGGCCCTGTCACCTCAGGTAATTCACCTGCTCGCTCCGACAGAACTACCCACTCAGATGGGACTCAGTTCTTAGCGCTACAGCGCTCAGTGACAGACGCCATTATGGCGGCCATGGGGTCCATGTCCTCTACTCTCTCCCACACCATTTCCCAGGCCCTCCAGCCACGTCCTTTGGACGAGCGCTACTCGGGCTCCACGACGCCTCAGCCGCGTACTCCTGTGGACCCACCGGGAGATTTACCCAGGAAAGCTACCCACAAATCTAAAGGTCCCTCTGCCTCCAGAAACACCATGACTGGCGTACCTTCGGTCGCCCCTGAAAGCGTGTCACAACCACGCAAGAGAGCCTTTCCGCGCCAGGCAGAACGGGCGCGGCTATGGAAATGTGCCAGAGCACAAGTAGAGAGCGACTCCGACTCAGAAATCGGGTCAAGTGAGGAGGCTAGGATTGAGTCTGACAGCGACTCCGAAGCGGATGCCGCTCATTCAGGTTTTGACCTCCTTCCCTCTGCCCAGGCAGAGACGTCCGGAGGCGAACCAGGGACTAGGCACTCCGCGGCCGCGGAGTCCGCCCTTGTGGACCCGTCGGGCGTTCCACTCTTCGACCCGGATGATTTACACCATCCGAGATCGGCAGAGTGGCTCCCGGCCGACCATGTTGCCACATATTTAGAGAAGTGGGTGCGACACCCACTTAGTAAAGCGGCACGCAACAAATTGAGGGCAGAGTGTCCAAGGCCTGTTGTGCCTAACAAAGTTTGCGATACTCCAGAGGTAGACCCCAAGATGACCCAATTCCTTACCAAGCTAGGCTGGAACCCCCGTAAAGGGCTCGAGTCCGCCTTAAAATCCTGCCAGGATAAGCACCTGGACATATTTGGCCCATTGGCTAAACTTTTTGATTTGGCGGAAGACGCCAGAGCGGAAAACCGCATGGTTGACCCTGAAGACCTACGTGGTTGGGTCCAGAGAGCAATCTGTATTGCAGGGAATGTTAACACCTCATTATCTATTGAGAGACGTAAGGCTATCTTATTTAAGATAGAGCCCAAATTGGCTAACCTCGCCCTAACAGAAGCCGGTAAGGACGCCCAAGGCCTCCTCTTCGCCGATTCCTTTATAAAAGACCTGGGGCGTTTTGTTGGGGCATTTACTGCCCTGGATAAGGCTCAATCCTCTATGAGGCGAGTTTTTCAGGGACGGGTCTCTACCAGGGCCGGCAGATCCAGGAGCCGTCTGTCCGGCCGGAACTATTTCCAATCCCGTGGCACGGGACGAGGCTCCTTTCACCAACGATCCCAATACCAGGAGGCTAACACCCGCCCCTCCTTCTTCCCATCTCGAGGACGCCCGTGGCGATCTAGAGGCTTCCGAGGACAACCTGGTTCGAGACGACCCTACGGTGAGTTACCTCAAGCCTCATGTTTTTTCTCTTGTTTGTGTAGGGGGCAGACTCCGACATTTTTTGCCAGCTTGGTCACAAATTACCTCAGACCCCTGGGTACTGACTACCATTCGAGGGTTTCACATAGAACTGATAGACGACATCGTACACATTCCCCCTCCTCGACCGATCTGCTTTTCACTCCAGGATCGCAGACGGATCGACATGGAGCTTTCCACCCTTCTTACCAAAGGGGCTATAGAAAAAGCACCTCCCGAACCCACAGGGGTCATAAGCAATATTTTCCTACTGGAAAAGAAAGGCGGACAAATGAGGCCTGTCATAAATCTGCGCCCCCTCAATGCCATGGTCCGATACCGCCATTTCAAAATGTAAGGTATTCACCTATTACGGGACCTTCTCCTTCACGGGGACTGGCTAGCAAAGCTAGACCTCAAGGATGCATACTTGACAGTACCAATTGCCTCGGACTCCCGAGACCTCCTACGCTTCCAATGGCAATGCGAGACTTGGCGGTTTACATGCCTGCCCTTCGGCCTCTCCTCAGCACCGTGGTGCTTCACGAAGCTACTACGTCCTGTCATGGCATGGCTACGCAGCCGGGGAGTTCGTCTAATCGTCTACTTAGACGACATACTCCTTATGGCTCAAGATCGCTCCACTCTCCTTGCCCACCTACGGCTGGCCATAGACCTCCTTTCCCGCTTGGGCTTCGTTATCAATTGGGAAAAGTCATGCCTAACCCCCGCCACGCGAATGGAATTCCTAGGTTTCCTCGTGGACTCAAAGGAGGCGACTCTGAGCCTGCCAAGGTCCAAGATTCTCACCATACGCAAGGAGTTACGCAGAGCCCTAGTTCGGCCCCGACTCACCCTGCGACAACTGGCACGGCTCATTGACCTACTGGCCTCATCTATACAGGCGGTGTTCCCGGGCCCACTCCACTACCGGGCACTGCAGCGCCTGAAGATCGCACACCTGAGAACCGGTGCGTCTTACGCAGTCCAAGTGTCACTGGACACCGAAACGAAAGACGAACTGCGTTGGTGGATTCTCAACCTCTCTGCATGGAACGGCAAGGCGATCTTCGGCCCACAACCGGAATTCACAATCGATTCCGATGCAAGCCTCCACGGATGGGGGGCCCATTGCGACGGGATTTCTACAGGGGGTCGTTGGTCGGCAGCCGAGTCACGGCTACACATCAACGCACTGGAACTTCTGGCAGGCTCCTTCGCCATCCGCAGCTTCGCGAGGGACAGAGCCCTAACATGCATCCGCCTACGAATGGACAACGTCTCGGCGGTGAGATATGTCAACCATCTGGGGGGTACACAATCAGCAGTGTTGGCCACCCTGGCGAAGGACTTTTGGGAATTCTGTCTGGAACGGAACCTGATGGTTCACGCGGAGTATCTACCTGGTCTGCACAACGTCCAAGCAGACTGGGGGTCACGTTATCTCTCAGACTCTAGCGACTGGAAGTTGGACACGGAGGTGTTCTCCAGTTTATCATTTCTCTGGGGTCCCTTTTCTATCGACCTCTTCGCTTCCCGACTCAACACCCAGCTATCTCGATTCTTCAGCTGGAGGCCAGACTGTCAGGATCGGGACAGGGATCCAACACGCAGAGTACAAACAGTAGCCAGATACGTATACCGGACCTTAGAATGGCCGGACTAACGTAAGTAGTACAGTATAGAATGGTCAAAGACAAGCCGAGGTCGAGGGTAACAGAAGACAGGTAAGCGAGAGACAAGCCGAATCAAGGGTAACAGAGATAAGCAGAGTAAGGTAAACAAGCCGGGTCAAAACCAAAAGGGATAATAGAATACACAAGCACTGAGTGACTAGAACAAGCTAGAACCACGACAGGGCAATGAGCTAATGAAAGAAGCTCTGTTAAATACCCTGTTCAGAGCAGTAACCACACCTCCGAGACGTCCTGATTGGTCCTGCAGCAATTGACTGACAGGTCGATCCGGGGGAGTGTCCTGATGATGACTTCCTCCCTAGATGGTGTAAAAGGCAGTCACTCCCTCGCGGCCGGCCTTGCATGACCGGATAGACCGCGGGGAAGGGAGTCATCAGACCGTCTGGATGGTGGAACAGCTAAGTCTCTACCTCTTTTGGAGGTAGAGACCACAGGTACCCTGACAGTACCCCCCCTCTCAGATACGCCCACCAGGCGGAATGAACCGGGACGAGATGGGAAGCGAGAGTGATACGCCCTGTGGAGACGGGGAGCATGAACATCCTCCTGAGGTACCCAACTTCTCTCCTCAGGACCATATCCCTTCCAATCAACCAGATATTGTACTCTCCCCCGGGAGATTCGAGAATCAATAATAGAGTTGACCTCATACTCCTCCTGACCCTCCACCTGAACGGAGCGAGGAGGGGCTATTGTGGAGGAAAATCTGTTACATATGAGTGGTTTCAGCAATGAAACGTGAAACGAGTTCGGAATGCGTAAGGTATTAGGAAGAGCTAAACGATACGCAACCGGATTGATACGGGTCAGCACCCTGTAGGGTCCAATATAACGAGGAGCGAACTTCATGGAGGGCACTTTTAAACGGATGTTCCTCGTGCTCAGCCATACCCTATCACCTGGAACAAAGACCGGAGCCGCCCTTCTACGTTTATCAGCGTGTTTCTTGACCAACATAGAGTTGTGCACAAGGATTTGTCGAGTTTGATCCCACAACTTCCTCAAATTGGCAACATGAACATCAACCGACGGCACCCCCTGGGAAGGAGAATCCGAAGGAAGAATAGACGGATGAAAACCATAATTCATGAAGAAGGGGCTTGAATGAGTAGAATCGCAAACGAGATTGTTGTGTGCAAACTCCGCCCAAGGAATCAAACCGACCCAATCATCCTGGTGTTCAGAAACAAAGCATCGTAAATATTGTTCAATTTTCTGGTTGGTACGTTCAGCAGCTCCGTTAGACTGAGGATGATAGGCAGAAGAAAAGTTTAATTTAATACCAAGTTGAGAGCAGAAGGACCTCCAAAAGCGGGAAACAAATTGGGAGCCTCTGTCCGATACAATTTGAGAGGGTATCCCATGTAGGCGAAAAATCTCCTTGGCGAATATCTCTGCCAATTCGGGAGAAGACGGAAGTTTAGGCAGGGGAATGAAGTGTGCCATCCTAGTAAACCTGTCAACCACGGTGAGGATAACAGTCTGTCTTTTAGAGATAGGTAGATCGACAATAAAGTCCATGGCCAAACAGGACCATGGTTTCTCTGGAACCTCCAAGGGTTGCAGGAGTCCACATGGAAGCGTATGGGGTTGTTTGGTTTTAGTACAAACTTCACATGCAGCGATGAACTCCTCAACATCCCTCCGTAAAGTAGACCACCAGAAGTCCTTAGAGATCAAGGCGTAAGTTTTGCGAATACCAGGATGTCCCTCCATCTTGCTATTATGTAAACACTGTAAAAGTTCCAGTTGAAAAGCAGGAGGAACGAAATGACGACCCGGAGGGGTCTGTTTAGGTGCGAGATGTTGCAACTTAATGATCTCGGCCAGTAATGGAGAATGAATCCTGAGATTCGTATTAGCAATGATATTGCACTTCGGAACTATAGAAGAAAGAACTGGTTCAGGTACAGTAGAAGGTTCATATTGGCGAGATAATGCATCGGCTTTAGAGTTTTTAGAACCAGGTCTGTAAGTCAGTACATAATTGAAGTGAGTCAGGAATAAGGACCAACGAGCTTGTCTAGAGGATAAGCGCTTAGCCTCCCCAATATATGACAAGTTTTTGTGGTCTGTCAAAATCGTAATAGGGTGTAGGGTCCCCTCCAACAAATGTCTCCACTCCTTTAAGGCTTTAATGACTGCTAACAGTTCCCTGTCTCCGATGTCATATCTGCTCTCAGCCCCAGAAAGTTTCCTGGAAAAAAAACCACACGGGTGTAATGGTTTATCTACCGCTAATCTTTGTGACAGAACCGCACCTACTCCTGTCTCAGAGGCATCGACCTCGAGTAGAAACGGCAAAGTCGTATCAGGATGGACTAATATTGGAGCAGAAGCAAAAAGTTCTTTGAGCCTCTTGAAAGCAGCGAGAGCTTCAGGAGACCACGTCTTAGTTTCTGCCCCCTGTTTGGTCATATTGGTAATGGGCGCAATAATAGACGAGTAACCCTTAATGAAGCGCCTATAATAATTGGAGAAACCAATAAACCTCTGAATAGCCTTGAGTCCCTTAGGTAATGGCCAATCTAAAATAGACTGGAGTTTGTCAGGGTCCATCTTAAAACCTTCCCCAGAAATCACGTAACCAAGAAAATCTATCTGAGACTGATCAAAGCTGCATTTTTCCAATTTACAGTATAGACCATGTTGCAGAAGTTTCTGTAATACCGCTCTGACCTGTCTATGGTGAGTTTCAATCTCCCTAGTGTGTATCAGTATGTCGTCTAGGTAGACAATGACACAATCATGTTGAAACTCCCTAAGTACCTCATTAATCAGATCCTGAAATACTGCAGGAGCATTGCAAAGTCCAAACGGCATAACTGTGATCGTACCGAGTATTGAACGCCGTCATCCACTCGTGTCCCTGCTGGACTCTCACCAAATTATATGCCCCTCTGAGATCTAACTTGGTGAAGATTTTGGAGCCCTTAAGACGATCAAATAACTCGGTAATAAGTGGAATAGGATAGGCATTTCTGACAGTTATTTTATTCAAGCCTCGGTAATCGATACAAGGTCTCAGCGTGCCATCCTTTTTCTTAACGAAAAAGAACCCAGCCCCGGCCGGGGAAGAAGACCTCCTAATGAATCCCTTTTCTAAATTCTCCCGAATATACTCCTCTAGAACCAAGTTTTCCTGAACAGACAAAGGATATACATGGCCCCTCGGAGGCATAGTCCCAGGTAGAAGCTTAATTTTACAATCAAATGGCCTGTGTGGCGGCAAAGAATCGGCATTCTTCTTGTCAAATACTGCCTTTAAGTCTAGGTAAAGGTCTGGTATCTGTCTTTCTGTGGACTGAATAGGAGTCTCAGGTATGTTAACATTAGCTAATGGAGAAACCTTGCACAAACACCTATCCTGGCAACCCTGGCCCCACGAGAGTATCTCCCCTAACTCCCAATCGATAATAGGGTTATGTTTCTTCAACCATGGGTACCCCAGAACTATGGGAACTGAAGGGGATGAAATGAGCAAAAGAGATAAATTCTCCACGTGTAGGATACCAACATTTAAACTAATGGGTATGGTTTCACGAAAGATAACAGGGTCTAGTAGTGGTCTACCATCTATGGCCTCAACGGCCAAAGGTGTCTCCGTTAGCTGGGATGGGAAATTGTTCTTAATAGCAAAGGCTTGGTCGATAAAATTCTCAGCAGCACCGGAATCTATCAATGCCATAGCCCTTACTACTTCCTTCTCCCAAGTTAAGGAAACTGGTAGCAGAAGCCTGTGATCTTTATAATTAGGAGTAGAGGACAAAATAGAAACACCCAAGGCTTGTCCTCTAGAGAGACTTAGGTGCGAGCGTTTCCCGGACGGTTAGGACAGTTCGAGAGTAAATGACCCTTGGCTCCACAATACATACACAAACCCTCTCTTCTCCTGTACTGTCTTTCCTCCTCAGGGAGGCGGGTATAACCTATCTGCATAGGTTCAGGAAGCAAAGATACCGTGGAGTCAGGACTTGGAAAAGCGGGGGCTAACCTAAAAGAAGGTCTCCGGTTCCTCTCTCGAGTGTTCTGTCTCTCTCTTAAACGTTCATCTATACGAGAGATGAACGAAATTAAATCTTCTAAATTCTCAGGGAGTTCTCTGGTAGCAACCTCATCAAGGATTACTTCAGATAAGCCATTCAAAAATACATCCATATACGCCGGCTCATTCCACTTGACTTCTGACGCCAGAGACCTGAACTCTAGTGCATAATCCACCAGTGTTCGGTTCTCCTGTCTCAGGCGCAACAGTAATCTGGCTGCATTAACCTTTCTACCTGGAGGATCAAATGTTCTTCTAAAAGCAGCTACAAATGCGTTATAGTTATACACTAATGGGTTATCGTTCTCCCATAGTGGGTTGGCCCATCTCAGAGCTTTCTCAATAAGTAGGGTGATAATAAATCCTACCTTTGCCCTATCTGTAGGATAAGAGCGGGGTTGCAATTCAAAGTGGATACTAATTTGGTTTAAAAAACCACGACACTTCTCAGGAGCCCCACCATAGCGTACTGGGGGGGTAATGCGAGAAGAAGCACCCACTGTGGCTACCTCTAGACCTAAACTGACAGGAGAAACAGGGGTATTACGTATCTCCTCTGGTGGGTTATTGGCATGAGATAATAGAGCCTGTAGCGCAAGCGCCATCTGATCCATTCTGTGATCCATGGCTTCAAACCTAGGATCAGGAGAAGCCAGCTGACTGTTTGTACTTGCAGGATCCATTGGCCCTGTCGTAATGTCAGGATCGGGACAGGGATCCAACACGCAGAGTACAAACAGTAGCCAGATACGTATACCGGACCTTAGAATGGCCGGACTAACGTAAGTAGTACAGTATAGAATGGTCAAAGACCAGCCGAGGTCGAGGGTAACAGAAGACAGGTAAGCGAGAGACAAGCCGAATCAAGGGTAACAGAGATAAGCAGAGTAAGGTAAACAAGCCGGGTCAAAACCAAAAGGGATAATAGAATACACAAGCACTGAGTGACTAGAACACGCTAGAACCACGACAGGGCAATGAGCTAATGAAAGAAGCTCTGTTAAATACCCTGTTCAGAGCAGTAACCACACCTCCGAGACGTCCTGATTGGTCCTGCAGCAATTGACTGACAGGTCGATCCGGGGGAGTGTCCTGATGATGACTTCCTGCCTAGATGGTGTAAAAGGCAGTCACTCCCTCGCGGCCGGCCTTGCATGACCGGATAGACCGCGGGGAAGGGAGTCATCAGACCGTCTGGATGGTGGAACAGCTAAGTCTCTACCTCTTTTGGAGGTAGAGACCACAGGTACCCTGACACAGACCCGATGGCGGAGGCAGTAGACGCCTTCCTGCAAGACTGGAGCGGGGACCTCCTATATGCCTTTCCACCGTTTTCCATGATTCCACGCTCCCTCCTTCAGACCCGCAGACACCGGGCGGAATTAGTCATGATAACCACATTCTGGGAAACCCAGTCGTGGTTCCCCCAGATGCTCGAAATGACGATGGACTACCCACGGTTGCTACCGCCACGCCACAATCTGCTGCTAGACCCGATGGGACGGTGTCATCCGCTCCGGTTGGACGGCTCCCTCCCACTCCTGGCATGGCGGATCTCCGGGGACCCTGGGAAATCCAAGGAGTTTCGGACACAACTAGACGCCTGTTGGCGGAAGCATGGGCCCCAGGAACTAGACGAGCCTATGGGTCAGCTTGGCGAGCTTGGACTGGCTGGTGCATGGCTAGGGACGTGGATCCCGTTTCGGCCCCTGTAACCATGGTTCTGCAATTTTTGACGTCCCTCTTCGAGGCGGGGAAGGCTTACAGGACTATCAACCTTTACAGGTCAGCCATCTCGGCAATTCATCAAGGTTTCGATGGGTGCCCGGCGGGTCAACATCACTTGGTGTGCCGACTCCTCCGGGGCTCACGATTCTCCCGACCACCCAGACCTCGCTACTCCACGTCATGGGATGTGTCCATTGTACTATCCTTTATCTCGTCCTGGCCCGCTAACTCAGCGCTCTCCCTGAAACAACTTTCTGCCAAATTGGTCTGCCTGCTCTGCCTCGTATCCTGCAAGAGAGTTTCGGACGTTAGAGCCCTGGACTTCGATGCCAAGTCATACACCCCGGACGGGGTCACGTTCAACATCAGTCGCCGGACAAAAACCTCTATCAAGTCGGTGTCCTACCCCGCCTTTCCTACCTCTCCAGCATTATGTCCTGTGACTTGCCTTCGCGAATACGAAGATCGTACCAGATGTCATCGTTCACAGGTATCCCCACAGCTGTTCCTTTCCTTTTGGCCACCTTTCCGACCGGTCTCTAGCACCACATTGTCCCGATGGGTGCGATGGTTATTGGATCAGGCAGGCATCGATACCACGATCTTCGGCGCCCATTCGGTCCGAGGTGCCTCAGCATCCTCGATGATGACTGCAGGGGCTCGTCTGGAAGATATTATGAGGACAGCCGACTGGTCTAGGGAATCTACCTTCCGTGAATTTTACTTTCGCCCGGCCCCACATTCTTTTACGGCCGTAGTTAATCAGCTTTAAACTTGCAATATGAGCCTCCGTGTCTTGTTATAAAATTGCATGATTTTGCTATTACATGACGAAAAGTCATGATTTTATTAAAGACACGGAGGCGAGTATTGTCCCACCCACGTTTATTATTCATGTCTCCCCACCCTTATTTCGCAGGTTGCAACGAGTCACATGGATTATTTGGGTACGGTAAGTGGGGCCATGTCTCAAGGATAGATTTATGTTATGATAGGCTTACTAATCACCCTAGGATGTGGGTTTGTATTTATTTGGAATTTTTCTCCTCAGTTGGTACCTGACAATAGTTGCAATTATTGATCTTAACCTCTCGGCTCCTGTCTCTTTATGTTTTCACAGCCTAATCCAACAAGATGGCATGCTGTTATCCAAGTTGAATGGACTCTTCCCGCTGATAATCTCTGGTCCTACAGCTCATCTGGTCGTGCTTCCCTGTTGTGAGAATCCCTTATTTGGACTATTGGACTCTGTTTTTTTTGTTCTTGTTCGGACATTGTTACAAGGTCGCATCTTCAGAAAGAGGGATATGGAAGGGAAGTGCTGCCTAATATACCGGGACCTGAGCGGGGAGGGGCCTATGTTAATGTATGTTCTTCATTTTTTCATTATATTTGTATTCTTTGCTGCTATTGGTGGACAGTAAAGAAAGGGTTATGCAATACTCGCCTCCGTGTCTTTAATAAAATCATGACTTTTCGTCATGTAATAGCAAAATCATGCAATTATCTTAAAGATCTGGAGACCTGAATGAATGTGATTTACCAATAACATGGAGGATAAGGTAACTACTCATTAACAACTAAATCTAAGTTGTTACGATTCTTTTGTGATGTGTTATATGTTATAGATATAATAAGGCTAGTAAGTTTGATTCGGCCAAATAATTTTTCCCGAAACTGAAATTTGGTTTTGGATGTCCAACACTTATCCGTGTGATGTCCAACACTCATCCGTGGCAGCGAAAATGTTATGGAGGGCACATATGTGTAGAAATCTACAGTCCATCTGCAGAAATGTATGGCACAGAGGGAAGCCATGGCTGGTAAATCCATTTACCTGCAGTGTGATAAACAACACTTTGAAAGCTTATGTAACCTATTTATGTGCAGAATTTTTGCAATTTCTAAAACATTTGACTAAATAGAAAAAATGAAGATCCAAAAAAGTATTTGGAGGGTCCAGTAATGATCATCACATGGTGAGGTTTTTTTTTTTTACTTACATTTTCATAAACAGAGTTTTTTTTATTCCTCATCAATATGTTAAGATTTTTAAATTCGAATTTTAGAAAAGTTAACCACGGCAAAAAAAAAAAAATAAGCAATTTTTCCTATGCAGTGTTATTAAAGGAAAAATCGTGACATTGAATTTCCACCTTTTATTTCCCTGTGCCATGTAATAGTTTGACTTCTTGGGTAGGTTATGGTGAATTTAACTTGAGTACTTCTCAAAACGATTAGCACAACGCCATTGGAAAGAAAATTCCCACGAAAAGTCAAAGTCTTGTCCAGTTTGAAATCAGTTCAAGTAGTTTGTTGACAGTGCTTGGTAACAACTAACAAACAGAAAATGTCAAACGTGCGACATAAATGAAGAAAAGCTGATATACTTATGGAACATACTTAATTTTTAAGTGACGCCTGCAGAAAATTTTAAGAATCCTTTTCAAACTGACTTATTGAATAAAAAATATTTATACATATGTTGTACCCTTTATTTACTGGACTTGTAGACAGAGTGGATTTTATTTAAAAAAAATTCAAATAAAATTCAAAAGCTTTCCTCCTGTACATACTCTAAAATGTATATCGTATTAGAACTGGTGGCCAGGTGGTCATGAAACCACAGAAGAATCGTGAGGGAGAATAAGAACTGTGCATGTGATATTATAGACTTATAAATGTGATAGTAAGAATAGCAAGAATTAGGCAGAAAATTGCTTGCTGTCAGCATTATTTACTTAACTCAAACTTTTAGCGAAATTTAATGTAATTAATTACAAAATTGGAAGGTAGAATTACCAAGCTGTAATTGTAGCTGAGCTTGAGAATTTTTCTTAATCAGCTATTTTAATCTCGAGTTTGTAATTTGGATTTAGTTTTCAAAAATGGTTTTGTTCATAACCCCGTGTGTGAATTCCAACCAATATTGTCATAGTCCAACAGTTAAATCTCTTGAAGTTGGCATTGTCCACGTTAACACAGGATTCCTGTGAGTTCAGCTGGCAAGTCAACATAGTCACTGTATAATTTTCTTTAGAGTATGATTTCACAATTTATCCAAAAATGCTCAGCTATGAACCCAAAGTGCATAGAATAGTACAACCCCCCCCCACCCCACTGCAACAATGCTTTCCGATGGGGAAGTTTTGGATTGGCTGTGATCACCAGTAATGATGACCTCATCCAGAGGAGGAGCATGACACAAAGACCAGCATGGCAGGAGACTATAAGTGAATACAATGCTTCATTCAAACACTAATATTTGGGATATATAAAGTGGCTGATGTAGATACACATTTACAGATAGACACATAGACACTCACAGACATACACTGTAGGAGTGTTTTTTCAAATCTTCACAGCATTAGAACCCACAGTAATTCTGTGTATAAAAGTGTATCAACAGAGTTACATAGTATTAACGCCCAGTAAGGTAATATTCTCAAGGAGCCAGAGGCATTGTGGAAAGGGGGATGACATTGGCTGTTGCCCTCAGTGTCAGTGTCATCCTGAAAAGCCCCTTAAACATACTGCTGCCCCATGTCCCTCTCACACCACTTGCATCCTTATTTCCCATGTACACACCCTACAACCCCATGCCCCCCTCACACCCCCTACAGCTACATGTTCCCCTCACACCTACTGCTGCCCCATGTCCCCCTCACACTCCCTACAGCTACATGTTACCCTCACACCCACTGCTGCTGATATCTCCCTGCTGACCCATGCCAATCACACTTCTTGCAACCCCATATCACTCTTACACCTGATGCTGCCCCATGCCCCCCTTACATCCCCTACAGCTGTTCCCCTCACACCCACTGCTGCTCCATGTCCCCCTCACACTCCCTACAGCTACCATCAAATGCATAATACCCTCATATATACAAGGACAAGCAATTTTCCCATGCACACATACCACCACAGGTAGCTTACTCCCCACAACCTCACAAGCAGTCTACAAATCTATACATCACGCCAAGCAGCCTCCCTGCACACAGCACCCTCCTTTGACCCTACCCCACCTTTGTCTTCTTGTATTCCACTTATGAGGACACCAGAGACACATCACAAGCAAATGCAGGACATACATTTCTTAACATTAGCTTGTGCTGTGCTAAACACACACATGGACTTTTCCCCACACGAGAGCTCTTCAGGCTCGGCGCACTGGCTGCCCTGAGGGGCATCAAACTAACATACCCTCTTTGAGGAGGGATGCATGTTGCATTGGTGTTGCATTGGTAATGACACAAGATGCCCCCTCTCTGGCCCCACTCATCCTATAGGGCTTCTATGGATTTAAATGCTAGATTTTTATGCTTACTTGTACACGCTACGCCAGCAGAGGTTTCTGCTCTGCTTCTCTCCTCCAGCCCCACCACTTGTTCTTTTGATCCTATTCCCTCGCATCTCACTCGCTCTTTGTCTACTTCTCTTGTTCTGCCCCTCACTAAAATATTCAATCTCTCTCTCTCACCTGGCATATTTCGTTTATCGTTAAGCATGCAACCATCACCCTGAGACAGTAGTCTCCAGAGAGACTGTGAGACTATTGGACTATTGGATTTTATGCCAATGTAATATTGTTTATATATATATATATATATATATATATATATATATATATATATATATATATATATATATAATTTAATATTTTTTTACTGTTATAATAAAGTTACAATATTTTTATACTATATATTATTGGCATTATCCCTGCTATTTTTAAAAAGAAGGTGTGTGGTCCATAACCACACAGGCATTTGGATTAGAGCCGATCTGTGAGTATCTCATCTCGAATTATTCTCACATTAAAGAATTACGGTATTGCACCATATAGGTTTTTTCCATCCTTATAGGAAAACAAGAACATTTATACACAAGAAGGGTGAGGGTCGCCTTTACGAACCCCAAGAGCGCTGGTATTGAGCTATTTCATATTAGCTCCAAAAATTGTGAGTGGGAACTTTTCCCTTTTTTGCTTTTCATAGCGGATTATATTATTCAGCCTGCACTATGTTTGGTCTGTTTGTTTTTTATGTCTTATAGAATTCATATCTAAGTGTGTGTATAGAGACATAAAGAATATTCAAGGTATTATTACCTATATTTCAGTTTTCCACTATCTCCATCACTACTATTTTAATATAGCGCTTCACCTACACAAGGTTTTTAGTCTCTATTGGTGAAGATAAGAACTACGTGTAATAGCAGCTCCTATTTTAAATTATTTGAAATACCCTACTATTGTTTTGGGAATTGTAGCGCTGGTACATCCTTCTTCTCTTTCTCTTTTAGATTCACCGACTGCCTAGAATCCTACTTGACCCACTTTAGTCCGGATTCCACGCTCGTCACTCTGGCGAAATGGCCCTAACCAAAGTATCCAATGACTTAATTGTTGTTAAATTCAGTGGTCACTACTGTCTAATTCTCATTGACCTTTCTGCTGCTTTCGACACTATCGACAACTTTTTCTCATCCTCAGTCATCTTGGTCTGCGAGACTCTGCGCTGTCTTGGTTATCCTCCTACTTTTACCAACGCTCATTCAGTGTTTATATTTCAGGCTCTTCCTCTCCTGCACAACCCCTCTCTGTAGGTGTTTCTCAAGGTTCTTTCCTTGGTCTTCTACCATTCTTGATGTATACTGCCTTTCTTGGTAAACTAATTTTTGGCTTCCAATATCAATTCTATGCAGATGACACGCAAATCTATCTGTCCTCTTCTGATCTCTCGCTATCCCTCCTGGCTCGTGTCTCTGGCTAAGAAAAAACGCGTTACCTGCACACTATCCTAAATCTCTCTGCATTTTATATAAATGGAGGTTTTTTGGTACACTCCAGTGGCCATTAGGTGTAAGACCACCGGCCACATCAAGGCACAACTCTTAGGTTGGTTCTTCATTAACAATTCACCTTGCTTCCTTCAGCTTCAGGCAAAAATAAAAAAATATCTAATGAGACAGAGAGGGGTATCTTTCTAAATCCTACATACTTATTAACCCTTAATAGGGAACACATGGTTTGGGAGGCAGTTTTGTAACATGGCTGTGTGGACAAAAGCAAATGCAAATATACAAGGATAAGTCTTGCGCTCCCACTAGACCTGGGTGGCAGCAATGACCATAGAACACATCAGGCCCAATACATACAATAAAAACCCAAAAAATCTGAGCTACCTGCGCACTATACCAAATGCCTATGCATATTTAAATAAATATAGGATTTTTTGTTTCACTCTAGTGGCTATTAGGTGTAACCCACCTGCCATGTTAAGGCGTGTCTCTGACTGCCTCTCTGCTATTTCTTAAACTTAAACTGTCCAAAACAGAGCTTCTCGTCTTTCCTCCCTCAAGTGTTGCTAATCCCATGTCTATCTCCCTCCAAGTCAATGGCACTACCATCAGCTCTACCACGCAGGCTCGCTGCCCCGGTTTTCTCTTTGACTCCGACCCTCAAGTCCAGTCACTTGCCATATACTGCTGCTTCCATCTCAGAAACATAGCTTACATCCGCCCATATCTAATGCCGGATGCAGCAAATAAACCATGCTGCTATCATATCTTGCCTTGACTACTGCAATCTGCTTCTCAGTGGTCTTATGCATTCCCAGCTGGCCCCGTTGCAGTTTATAAAGAATGCAGCTGAGATGTTATCTTCCTGACTGCCCGCACCTCCCACACTTCCCCCCTCTGTCAGTACTTATAATGGCTTCCCGTAAGATATAGGGTTATATTTAAAATTCTGTTGTTTGCTTACAAATCTTTACATAATGCTGGCCTTACCTACCTATCCTCACTGATACACAAGTAGATCCAGTCCAGGGCCAATACCCTCTGCTGAAGATCTGTGTCAATTACCTCACATACCTGTCTCTTGCTCTCTCCTAAAGGGCAGCACTTTACTCTCTCCTCCAGCTCCCCTCCTTATTTGATTGATATTTCCTGTCCTAACGTGTCTTATACCCCACCTCCTATACACTGTAAGCTCGTTTGAGCGGAGTCCTCTTCAACCTATCGTTCCTGTAAGTTTTCTTGTAATTGTCCTATTTATAGTTACATCCCCCCTCTCATAATATTGTAAAGCGCTACGGAATCTGTTGGCGCTATATAAATGGCAATAATAATAATAATAATAATTACCTGTTCGTCATCGCACCTTTGATGCCTGCTATGGAATTTGTTGGCGCCTTATAACTAATAATAGTAATAACAACAACCCTCATCAGGAAATCCCACAGATACAAATAGCCAGCACTCCCTATCGGCCATTATACATGCATTTTGTAGTATGTGTGCATTTGAATACTCATGTTCTGTTGTTTTATGCTGTATAACCCTATGATTGTTTTTTAATCTTTTTTTTTTTTAATGTAATAAATATCGGTGGAATACTGCAATGTAATCATTGGACCAGCTGTTTAATCATCAGAATTTTTACTGGTATGTTTCTCATTTTATGTATATTACTCAGTGGGATATTTATTTAATTTGTTATTTTTTTTTTTTTACCTCACTTCTGTTATTCACACCTTAGTCTGCGTGCCCATTTGTGTTTTTATTTTTACTCTTAGTATCTGTTGGTTTTATGGCCTTTATTTGTGTCCTTGGACTGTCTCTCGGCTCTCTCTTTCTCTGGCTGATCTCTCCTGGAAAGGACAGCTTGCAGGCAGTAATCAATTCCATTTGGGTGAGTGCTCTGAGCGCACATAACTTGGTCCGTACCTAAGGGAACATCAGAGCTTCTTGCAAGATTCTAATACAGGGAGCTATATAGGCAGGTGACTAAGGGGCTACAGACAGTATCATTTGACAGCGCTGCAGAAACTGTTGGTGCTATAGAAATGCTGATAATACGTTATTGTCTAAAAAGTATGTGAGTCATTGATGGACTCCAACTCCCATGAATTCTCAGACAGCTGTTACTCGGCAGAGAAGTTTGAGAGATGGAGTCCAACAACATCAAGGGTGGGAGCAAAGTTCAACAATGCTGATTAAACATGTCTGAAGCTAGTACGCAGCATGGCGTCCGTCCGTGACTGAAGATAATAGGAGTGGTAGTCTAACACAGGACAATCACCAACAATCTTTTTTTTTTTTTTTTTTTTTTGAAACCCAGGGGTGCCCAATAGGTAGATCCCCAGATGTTTTAAAACTACAACTTCCATGATGCTTTGTCATATTAAAGCATTCTATAGGTATGCAAAGCACCATGGGAGTGGCAGTGCTACAACGTCAGGGGATCTACCTTTTGGACACCCCTGTTTTAATCAAGCAGGAGCAGAGCTTTGAAATATAAGGAGTGGGTGACTTTAAATGGCCCTCTGTGTAAACGTTAAGTCACCTCTGTGAAATGTCAGTCTCCACAATATTGCCGGCGACCTCATTGCTTCAAGTCTTCCCAGAAGACCTGTAACATAGCGAGAGAACGGTGCACCTGAATATGTTTTTCTGGTTCTTTTCTATATCAGCCTGCCAAACATCTGTCCACCGCAGACAGTTTGCCCTGCTTCCACTGTGGGTTTCAATCTGGTGTGATTTCTCAATATTTTACCTTTCCATTGACTGTGTTTCCTCCCTTTTAAAACCCATTTCTCTAATATTCTGCCATAATCTTGCATTTTTGCTGGATTGCTACCAATAGACTTTGACTTTAGAGGATTTTTTTTTTTTTTTTTTTTCCTTTTAGGTCACCAGGAAGTGTGTCAACGTATTTCCAGATGCAAATTAGATCATGAAAAGGGAGAAAACAGAACCGTTCCCATGAAAGACCTTTAAATGAAGATGATATCATAATTGAGTTTATTAACAGAAAACAGAAGTGCGGTCAGGTGAAGACATAATTACGGAAAGAAATATGTGCAAGTCCGCGGAGCTGAGACAGTTAAACCACATCTATACCAGCAAATGGCTTAGATTTCGCACTGAGTGACTCACCAATTAAATGGTGCATAATTAGCAGGATAACGTGAAATGCTTCAATGGCATTTCATCATAAAAAGTTACATTTTTGGTCTTTGTTAAACAAAAAAAATAGAAAAAAGAAAAGGAAAATATTTGTGACCTCCCAGTTGGATAACAATGTCTTGAGCACATTTTCCAGGCAAAGTTTTTGATTTTATTAAATTAGGTAACTAGATGCACATTGATATTTTAATATATATATATTTTGTTTTTGTTTTATAAGTGTTTCCTGATTTGATGTTTTATTGAGGAGGGGAGTAATACAGTTGAATTGATATAAGGAAGACAAACATTTTTAACCAATATATTTTTAGGTCATACACTAATTAATTAAATACAAATTGGCAAATTGGGGTTATAGCAGAGGTGAAGAATATTTGTGAATCAGGTATTATAACCATCGATTTTGCTATTTGGATTTAATTTGCTAAAATTCTGAATTTAGTAAATAGCCCTGATAATTCTCTCTGCTGTATTGTAGGTACGTACATGTATGGATAAATGGGTGGATAAAAGGACAGGCAAATGGGATGATTAAAAGTCTAGGATCTGGTAACAATAAAATGAGAAGATAAAAAGTTCAATATTTCGATATCACAGAAGAATTAAAAAAAATTATAATCTATTTATGTGTTGTGTTCTGGAATTTACCAGCGAATAGATTTGAGTTAACCTCAGTTTTCCTCTTATAGATATTAACCCCTTCATTACCCAAGTCATAGATTAACATCTTTACTCTTGGTTTGCGTTTAAAGCAATGCAGAACTGACAGGTTTTTCGCAACCATCCGTCTGCAAACAGGATCATTCGAACAGCAAAATTCACGCCAATGTCCGGATTTTGGGATGCGGACCCTGAATGGGCCTGAATTTTGTCCGCATTAAATTTGAAACCGAATGCTTTTAATCCTTGCCTCGTTTTAAAATTTTTTTTTTTTTTGGAAGTATTTGCCCACTGATAGCAGTTAGCAGGTAAATTATTAGAACCCCTCAGCGGCTCACTTGTAGAGACCTGGCTGTTAGCGTGCTCTGATTGGTTGGCTTATTAGCTCTTGTTCATATTACATTGAATGGGAAATTTTCACTTGTGATGCAGTAGCTGGCATAGCGTGGGGAAGCATATTTAAGGGATTTCCTTCCTTTGATTGCTCAGTGTGCAGTAATAGATACATTTTATTACACACCGTTATAGATAGATAGATAGATACATTTTATTACACACCGTTATAGATAGATAGATAGATACATTTTATTACACACCGTTATAGATAGATAGATAGATACATTTTATTACACACCGTTATAGATAGATAGATAGATAGATAGATACATTTTATTACACACCGTTATAGATAGATAGATACATTTTATTACACACCGTTATAGATAGATAGATACATTTTATTACACACCGTTATAGATAGATAGATACATTTTATTACACACCGTTATAGATAGATAGATAGATAGATACATTTTATTACACACCGTTATAGATAGATAGATAGATACATTTTATTACACACCGTTATAGATAGATAGATAGATAGATAGATACATTTTATTACACACCGTTATAGATAGATAGATAGATACATTTTATTACACACCGTTATAGATAGATAGATAGATAGATACATTTTATTACACACCGTTATAGATAGATAGATAGATACATTTTATTACACACCGTTATAGATAGATAGATACATTTTATTACACACCGTTATAGATAGATAGATACATTTTATTACACACCGTTATAGATAGATAGATAGATAGATACATTTTATTACACACCGTTATAGATAGATAGATAGATAGATACATTTTATTACACACCGTTATAGATAGATAGATAGATACATTTTATTACACACCGTTATAGATAGATAGATAGATACATTTTATTACACACCGTTATAGATAGATAGATACATTTTATTACACACCGTTATAGATAGATAGATAGATAGATACATTTTATTACACACCGTTATAGATAGATAGATAGATACATTTTATTACACACCGTTATAGATAGATAGATAGATACATTTTATTACACACCGTTATAGACAGATAGATAGATAGATACATTTTATTACACACCGTTATAGATAGATAGATAGATACATTTTATTACACACCGTTATAGACAGATAGATAGATAGATACATTTTATTACACACCGTTATAGACAGATAGATAGATAGATACATTTTATTACACACCGTTATAGATAGATAGATAGATAGATAGATACATTTTATTACACACCGTTATAGATAGATAGATAGATACATTTTATTACACACCGTTATAGATAGATAGATAGATACATTTTATTACACACCGTTATAGATAGATAGATAGATACATTTTATTACACACCGTTATAGATAGATAGATAGATAGATACATTTTATTACACACCGTTATAGATAGATAGATAGATAGATAGATACATTTTATTACACACCGTTATAGATAGATAGATAGATAGATAGATACATTTTATTACACACCGTTATAGATAGATAGATAGATACATTTTATTACACACCGTTATAGATAGATAGATAGATAGATACATTTTATTACACACCGTTATAGATAGATAGATAGATAGATACATTTTATTACACACCGTTATAGATAGATAGATAGATACATTTTATTACACACCGTTATAGATAGATAGATAGATAGATACATTTTATTACACACCGTTATAGATAGATAGATACATTTTATTACACACCGTTATAGATAGATAGATAGATAGATACATTTTATTACACACCGTTATAGATAGATAGATAGATAGATACATTTTATTACACACCGTTATAGATAGATAGATAGATACATTTTATTACACACCGTTATAGACAGATAGATAGATAGATACATTTTATTACACACCGTTATAGATAGATAGATAGATACATTTTATTACACACCGTTATAGACAGATAGATAGATAGATACATTTTATTACACACCGTTATAGACAGATAGATAGATAGATACATTTTATTACACACCGTTATAGACAGATAGATAGATAGATACATTTTATTACACACCGTTATAGATAGATAGATAGATAGATAGATACATTTTATTACACACCGTTATAGATAGATAGATAGATAGATAGATACATTTTATTACACACCGTTATAGATAGATAGATAGATACATTTTATTACACACCGTTATAGATAGATAGATAGATACATTTTATTACACACCGTTATAGACAGATAGATAGATACATTTTATTACACACCGTTATAGATAGATAGATAGATACATTTTATTACACACCGTTATAGACAGATAGATAGATAGATACATTTTATTACACACCGTTATAGACAGATAGATAGATAGATACATTTTATTACACACCGTTATAGACAGATAGATAGATAGATACATTTTATTACACACCGTTATAGATAGATAGATAGATAGATACATTTTATTACACACCGTTATAGATAGATAGATAGATAGATACATTTTATTACACACCGTTATAGATAGATAGATAGATACATTTTATTACACACCGTTATAGATAGATAGATAGATAGATACATTTTATTACACACCGTTATAGATAGATAGATAGATACATTTTATTACACACCGTTATAGATAGATAGATAGATACATTTTATTACACACCGTTATAGATAGATAGATAGATACATTTTATTACACACCGTTATAGATAGATAGATAGATACATTTTATTACACACCATTATAGATAGATAGATAGATACATTTTATTACACACCGTTATAGACAGATAGATAGATAGATACATTTTATTACACACCGTTATAGATAGATAGATAGATACATTTTATTACACACCATTATAGATAGATAGATAGATACATTTTATTACACACCGTTATAGATAGATAGATAGATAGATAGATAGATACATTTTATTACACACCGTTTTTGGGAATGTACTGTCTTTTTTTTTTTTTTTGCAAAGCAATGTTTATTTTTTTAAATTTTTTATGAGTTGCATTGGTTTTGAGGGATTTTAATTTGGCCTTTATTGGGGCGTAAGAAAAGAAGAGTTAGAAGGCAGATAACTTCAGATTCCAAGTTTTCATTTTCTTATTTTTATATGTATTGGTTTTATTAAACCCTCACTACGGATGATGGAGGATAGTAAGGATTATTTATGTTTAATGGGGGTTTGCTAAGACCCTTAGCCACCCAAGGAAGGGAGGGAACATGCCACTGTTTGGGAGGGTGAAAACTAGGTCCTCCCCTGGACTATTACTATTAGGGCCCCAACCCACCGCTGGTGGCTCAGAGGATGGGGCAACAATGGCTGCCTAATTGCTAGTTTTACATTTTAAGCAGATATGCCTCTACCTGACACATGGCACGTTGGGGCCTAGGGAGGTTTTATAATAATATTTGGGGTCTTATTGACACCATAGGCTTTTTTTTTTTTTTTTTTTTAAATGATTGATGGCTTTATTTTTTAATCTGGCCACTGGCTAGAAAGCACTGGCCAGATGCCACATAATTAACCCTAGCAATTTTTACTTCTCATGAGCTAGCAGCCAAAGGGCAATTAGTACTTAAAATTATCATTCATTTGCAAAAAAGCATGTAAACGATCATTTGCCAATGTGCCGCATGCATTTAAATTTGAATTTCGAGAATATTCCAAATTCTATACTTTAGGTTCCCCACTAACTAGCAGGGAAACTGTCCGATCTGATAAAAATCTGCATGCTGGAATTATTCCGTCATGGGTCTTATGGTAGGGCAAACCATTACGTAATAAATCCATCGCTTGTCGCAAAGGGGTTAAAGCCACATAACGATGAGATTTTATACATTTTGTTTTAGGTTTTCTACCAAAAATGAAATATAATAAAACAAACATTTTTTTTTAGTTCACTACCACTGTCTTTTGATGACTTAATGCAGAAAGTGAAATACAGTGAGGGAAAAAAGTATTTGATCTCCTGCTGATTTTGAATGTTTGTCCACTGAAAGAAATGATCAGTCTATAATTTTAATGGTAGGTGTATTTTAACAGTAAGATACAGAATAACCCCCAAAAAATAAAAAATCCAGAAAAACGCATGTCAAAAAAGTTATAAATTAATTTGCATGTCAATGAGTGAAATAAGTATTTGATCCCCTATCAATCAGCAAGATTTCTGGCTCCCAGGTTTCTTTTATACAGGTAACGAGCTGAGATTAGGAGCACTCTCTTAAAAGGAGTGCTCCTAATCTCATCTCATTACCTGTACAAAAGACACCTGTCCACAGAAGCAATCAATCAGATTCCAAACTCTCCGCTAGGGATGGGCATGGGCAAAAATTCAGTTCAGTTCGGCACTTCCCTAACCCTACCCCTAACCCTAAGGGTTAGCGGTAGAGTTAGGGGTAGGGCAGTGGTGTATCCTGGTTTTGTGCTGTCCTAGGCATGACAAAACTCAGGCGCTGGCACCCCCTCCCGCCCGCCCCCCGCACCCTGCCTACCTTACCAGACAGACAGACACACACTAACAGACACACCCATTAACAGACACACACACACACACACACACTAACTAACAGACACACACACACACTTTTTTTTATTCAATCCCCCCAGCCTCCTTACCTTTGGAAATGCTGGAGGGGGGAGTTCTCCCTTTCCCTGGAGTCCAGTGGGGCTGCTGGGCAGGTGGCGCTGGTGAGGGAGCACTGATGACGGCTCAGGCTTCCGGCATCACTCTGTGTCGTGCGAGGGAGCTGAGCAGAGAGCTCAGGGGAAAGTGCTCCCTTGCCAGTGCCGCCCGCCCGGATTTTTAGTTAGCCGCCAGGCTAACAAGACATTTGCCTGGGCATTTGAGGGCGGCTTTTTTTTTGCCACCCCCTGGAAAGTGCCTCCCAAGGCAAATGCCTTGTTTGCCTCGCGGCTAATATGTCCCTGGGGTAGGGTTAGATTTCTGTCATAGTTACATAGTTAGTTACATAGTTACATAGCTGAAAAGAGACTTGCGTCCATCAAGTTCAGCCTTCCTCACATATGTTTTTGCGGTTAATCCAAAATAAGGCAACAAACCTAGTCTGAAGCGCTTCCAATTTTGCAACAAACTAGGAAAAAATTCCTTCTTGACCCCAAAATAGCAGTCATATGTCTCCTTGGATCAAGCAGCTATTACCCCACTAATTAGAAATTATATCCCTGTATGTTATGTTTTTGCAAGTATTTATCCAATTGCAGTTTAAACATCTGTATAGACTCTAACAAAACCACCTCTTCAGGCAGAGAATTCCATATCCTTATTGCTCTTACTGTAAAAAAAAAAAAAAAAATTGCCTTAGATTAAATCTCCTTTCTTCCAGCCTAAATGTGTGACCTTGTGTCCTATGTATAGCCCTGTTTATAAATAGATTTCCAGATAATGGTTTGTACTGGCCCCGAATATATTTGTATAATGTTATCATATCCCCTCTCAGGCGCCGTTTTTCCAAACTAAAGAGATTTACATTTTTTAACCTTTCTTCATAACTAAAATGCTCCATTCCTTTTATCAATTTTGTAGCTCGTCTCTGCACTTTTTCTAGTGCCATGATATCTTTCTTTAGAACATGTGCCCAAAATTGCACAGCATATTCAAGGTGTGGTCTTACCAGCGATTTATAAAGAGGCAAAATTATATTTTCACCCTGAGAATTTATGCCCCTATTAATACATGACAAAATCTTACTGGCTTTAGCAACTGCAGATTGACATTGCATATTGCTGCCTAATTTGTTGTCTATAACAATTCCCAAATCCTTCTCGTGTGTGGTTATCCCTAGTTCACTACCATTTAGGGTGTAAATTGCTTGTGCATTCTTAACCCCAAAGTGCATAATGTTAAATTTAATCTGCCATTTTAGTGCCCAATTCCCCAATCTATCCAAATCCCTCTGCAGCAAAGCAATATCCTGGTCACATTTTATTACTTTACAAAGCTTTGTGTCATCTGCAAACACTGATACATGACTTTCAATGCCTATTTCAAGATCATTTATAAATATGTTAAATAGAAGCGGTCCCAAAACAGAACCCTGTGGGACACCACTTACCACTTTTGTCCAACCTGAAAATTTACCATTAATGACAACTAGTTGTACTCTATCCTTAAGCCAATGTTCTACCCAAGAACAAGAATATTCATCTACACCAATTTCTTTTAGTTTGAAAACTAACCTATTGTCCTATTGTCCCTTAATTTTCCCTCCCTCTCCTGTTTTTGGCACTTCTGAAATTCGGCAATTCAATGATCATGAGAACGGTGAGGAACCAGCCCAGAACTACATGGGAGGATCTTGTTAATTATCTCAGGGCAGCTGGGACCTTTGTCACCAAGAAAACAATTGGTAACACACTTCGCCGTGAATGACTGAAATCCTGCTGCGCCTGCAAAGTCCCCCTGCTCATGAAAGCACACGTACAAACCCATCTGAACTTTGCCAAGGAACATCTGAATGATTCAAATGAGAACTGGGTGAAAGTGTTGTCAGATGAGACCAAAATCGAGCTCTTTGGCATCAACTCAATTTGCCGTGTTTGGAGGAGGAGGAATGCTGCCTATGACCCCAAGAACACCATCCCTACCGTCAAACATAAAGGTGGAAACATTATGCTTTAGGGGTGTTTTTCTGCTAAGGGTACAAGACAACTGCACCGCATCAAAGGGACGATGGACCATATACCATCAAATCTTGGGTGAGAACCTGTCATGATCTTGTGCAGGTCAGGGATGAGACTGAAACTGGGGTTAATTTCAGGGTCTTTATTTGCTATCTTAGACATTCTAGTAAGAACAGGATATGCTATTATTGTAGTTATAGGGATGAAAGATAGTGAACAGAACAGAATGTTTGAATTTACAGGGAAATAAGTAGACTAAGAAATAAAGGATTTAGACAACAAGCCCAAAGTGGAAATAAGGTAAACCTATAAAAGAAGTTAAAGGAAGGATAATTAAAGATAAACCTATAAGAGAGATGATAGGTACAATATTGAGGAATAATAGGAAACATGATTTAGACAATATGCCCCAGAATAGGCTATAAAGAAATAACTAAACAAAACTAGACAGAAATTTAATAAATACTTAAATAGGGTTGTAGTTGTTAAGTCTATAAGAGGTTATATTGTAGTAGCAGGTCCTTTTTGATAGATGCAAATATAGTTTGCAATATCAGTAAATCCAATGTAGGAGTAACATAGATAGCCACAAAGTAAATTAGAGCCCAGTGTTGTTTTATGCATGTTGGATGTCCAGCAGGAATATAGGATGTTCAGGTTGGTTTGCTGCAGGTTTGTAGATAAGGCAGGAATGAAGAGTTGTACAGGTTAGTTTGGAGCAGGTTGGTGAGTATAGCAGGTTATGAAGCCAATAAGGAAAATCCACAGGTTAACTCAGGAGCCAGGATATGACTTTTTTCAGGCCATCATCATCTTCAATGTCAAGGCAAAGTGGTGAGTTGGGTGTTACCTTTTGTAGGAACCCACATTATTCTAGGCAGGTGAGCATGATAAGGAGAGTGGTCAAACTAGAGGCAAGGGAGGCCACTAGTGGTAAAACAAAATCAATGTAGAAACTTGTATTTTTAAACAAACAGGATATACATAACAAAAGTCTTGCTTGTAAGGACAGGATCCTGACAGAACCTCCTTCCCTCAGCCAGGGCATTGAAAATTAGTCATGGATGGGTATTCAACATGGCAAAGGAGTGGCTCAAGAGGAAGCACATTAAGGTCCTGGAGTGGCCTTGCCAGTCTCCAAACCTTAATCCCATAGAAAATCTGTGGAGGGAGCTGAAGGTTCGAGTTACCTAGTCAGCCTCAAAACCTCAATGACTTGGAGAGGATCTGCAAAGACAAGTGGGACAAAATCCCTCCTGAGATGTGTGAAAACCTGGTGGCCCACTACAAGAAACGTATGACCTCTGTGATTGCCAACAAGGGTTTTGCCACCAAGTACTAAGTTGAAGGGGTCAAATACTTATTTCACTCATTGACATGACAATCAATTTATAACTTTTTTGGCATACATTTTTCTGGATTTCTTATTTTATTATTCTGTCTCTCACGGTTAAAATACACTTACCAATAAAATTCTAGACTGATCATTTCTTTGTCAGTGGCAAACGTTCAAAATCAGCAGGGGATCTAATACTTTTTTTCCTCACTGTATATTTTTGAATGGATAATTATTTACGCGATGTAGAAATTATTATACTATTTTACTCACTGCTTTGTTTTTATTACGTTGATCATTTTTTAAAATTTTGTTCTTGAGACTTGCGACGCTTTAATGTTTTGTCATAATTTTCTTTGCCAGATATCTATACGCTCAGATTTAGTCACTGTGAAGAAAAGACAAGGACAAATTTAGGCTAAAATAGTTGACCGGATTGAAATCACTAAGTTAGATAAATTTGACTATTTTGGCCTGAAATGACTAATTCCCTAATAATAACCATCAGGGTTTTAGAAAAAAACATCATGGATTTTCACTAAACTGGGAATTGTGAGGAATTGACTGGGCAATTTAAAATTTTACACCAAAATAGACAAGTTAGGGAAAAAAGCCGAGTTATAGAATATTTTCCACCTTTGTAATTCCTTGGTCCATTCACAACAATAGCCATTAAACCAGTCTACATGCCCCCGGTTTGCTGATTTTAGTGTTTCCATTCTGCCAATTATCTATATATGATTAGTTAGTCCTAGATTGCATCCTTACAGACTACTGCAGCTTCTGCCTTTTGTTAACAACTATTTATACCAAATTTGGGAAACTATTAAATAGAAAAAAAAAAATAAAATAAAAAAAAAAATGCAATCAAGCAGCTAATAAAAAAACAAAAACTAGTAGCAAAGGTTTCATTAAACCGGACATCACTGTTTTATTAATCTACATATGTAAAATCTATGTATAATGTATCACTTCTGGACAATTTGTGGGTACTGTTGCACATTCAGTGCTGATTTCTTTCCCCCGGTGTTTCCACAGCTAATCCAAGGACAGCAAACAGGATGCTAAAAATACACTAGAATATGTTTTTGCAGGTGTTACAGCTTGATTCAAACACAGAAAATATTAATTGAAGAAATGCACATTTTTAACGTTGCTTTTTAGAAAAGTTACATTTCCTCTTGATTTAGGTGACGGTGATCAGGCTAGTGACAAATCTGGATTTGTTCCATCCTGTTTAGTGTACAATTCAATCATTTCCAGATTGGCACGTCAGGGAAGGAACTGGGTGCTGTGCTAATTTTTTAAGCCATAAATTGGCTAGAGGGATTGGATGGCAATGCAATTTCATCTTCTGTGCACTTCCCAATGTGCTCAGCAATAAAGAAAACAGACTGCTTATCTCTTTTGCTTTGCTATGAACCCTGTTGCCCAAACCTTTTTTAAAAAAAACATACAAAACATTTACAGACGAGGGGGCGTGGCCTAACCACAGGAGCGGATAGTCGCATGGCCTCAGAGCTCCGACCAAACGATCAGCAAAAAACCCTAAAAAACCCTGAAAATCGAGGCAAAGGGCACCCAAATAGCCCCTACTACAGATGGGCAAGAAAATGAAAAGGCTCAAACCCGACCGGCCCCAACAGGGGCGAAGCATCGGGGACCTCTGGCAGCAGGCACGCGGCGCCCAGGAGGCCGCAATGGCGTCCCTTCATGGAGGCTGCTCCGACTTCTCCGACGGAGTGTCGGAGGAGGAAGACAGAGACCACATACTGGCAACAGTAAGGCAGCCAGCAGCGAAAACGGAGCCCCCGCACAAGGCATCCGATGCCGCCCCAGTGACACTGGCAGCCATCAGGGAGATCATGGCGGATTTCCAAACGAAAATCTCGGCGGATGTGACCTTGCTTCGTAAAGACCTGCGGGGACTGACAGGCCGTCTCGGTGAGATGGAACATACAGCTCAGACCCACACAAAACAAATCACAGAACTACAGCAGAAAGTAGAAGAGCTCACACAACAGCGCCGCAAGTATGAAAACAAATTTGACACACTCGAAGATAAGCGGAGGCAGACAAACCTAAAACTCAGGGGAGTAGGGATGTCGGTACCACCGGAGGAACTCCCGCATTTTGCTAGGCGCCTCCTGACAGCCATACTTATGCCAAAGCAAGCCAAAGCAATGCAACTAGAGGGAATATTCCGACTCCCAATACCTGCCAAGGCACCACCCGTAGCCCCGGGAGACCTAGTGCTACAGTTCCACAACCTTAAGGACAAGGCAGCCGTGCTGTCGGCCATCAGGGGACAAACCCCATATAACTTCGAGGGGATGGCCCTGACCTTCTTCGCTGATTTATCCGGGGGAACCCTCGCTTGGAGACGGTCTTTTCGACCCCTTACCTCTCAACTACGCTCGAAGAAAATCAGCTACCGCTGGAGCCAAGCCCGGTCACTTCTAATACCTCACGGAGAAACAGTCATCACCATTTGAGACCTGCCAGATGCAACAAATCACCTGCAGGCGCTGGGGTTGCCACTGGACTTGCTACGCCCAACAAACCCTCACGGCTGAAATCCCGAGGCCACACGGGACTTTGTACCCAGGGTCAAGGCCCACACCTCCCGAGCTGAGGCCACAACCTGATCATGCTGAGGGCCAACCCGGCGAAACCAGGATGACCCCTCACAACACCTGGCCCCAAGCACCCCTGGATTCCATCCCTTCAGTTGGGCACGGACTGATAGAGAACCCACAAACCGGAGAACACAGAGGTATAATCCTAAAGCCTCTATTATCAGAGACATGACAACGCTCTGGCCTACAGCGCTAGAAATTATGGATAATCTGATAACCGCACATGAGACTAAGGGACTAACAGGTTATCTTTGCTTATGTGGTTCCTTAATTTTACTGAGACGCCTGTTTTTGATGTTCAGCACAAATGTTATATATAATCTCGGTTTACCGGGGTCTCTTTACTGTTACCACGGCTGCGTACAGTTGTTATTTCATCCCTCCCCCTTTTTATTTCCCTTTTTTTTTTTTCTTCTTTCTCCCTGGTCTTAAGTTATCTGTTCCACCACTGCCTCAGCTATGCAATTTAGCACCACGTACACGGCCACTCTGTAATTGCCACAGTGATTCCAGGTCCCAGAAAACTGTTGGCCACAATAATGCAACGCCAACACTGAGCGACCCCACTTTCATACCCCATGCCGTCAATCACTCACTTGCACACACGACCAGCTGGAGGCCGTCACCTCCCTGTGGCCACAACGTTCCCCCTGGCACGTACACCTGTATGCCAACAACAAGGTACCACTCAATCAAACAAGCCATCACTAAGTTCTCACCTGAGACCCACACATAAGGTATCACACACTGACACGCGCCCACGAAACCAACTGGCTCCATACACTCCCTCAGTTAACCTCACCAGGCGCTTTTGACATGTCTGTTCGGCAGGCCCACAAGGGCATGGACCCCAACTGTGCCCCTCTATTATACAGACCGCTAGAGCAGTACACAGGAACTGGCCATTCGATGCGACCCTTACAGCGCTCTACTACATAGGCACGCCATCCCGCATATCTTTTGGCAATTATGTCACACTAGTGCAGCGTCCTCTTAAAGGAAAGGCCAACCAACACTTGACTGCACTAAAATCGTACTATCCACGTTACACACAACGCCTGTTCCACATACTAGGTCTGGGTTTTTCCACTGTCTAATCCCCATGCATTTATAGCCAAAAATGTTGTACTATATACTCATCACTCACCTGTGCAATACTGTATGAACGCTGAATAGCTATTTACCTGCAAATGTACCATTACTCAAATGCCATATTGTGCAAATGCTTAATATGTAATATCTTTCTAGCTAATCAAGTGTGACTGAGTAATTGCATGTCTACCAGCTTAGCCAGAACGCACTCGGACTGCCGGGGATGGGACTTTGTGTCCGGTCTAGTGTGCGTCGGGCATGGTGCCCTCTCCCGGTTTTCTGGGAACACTCAATACTTACTCTTCGCACAGATCCCTTTAAGAGAGCTGGGTGAGGGCTACCATCCTGATGCTCCATAACCTCATGTTGCCTGAACCCATACTGTTCATAGTATAATTTAATCTGCTCCTACCATGCTATCTGTTTAGAGGATGCTGAGATAATCTTCTTTACTTACTCTTACTGTTTATACATGTTACCCCATAGATATAAAGACCAGTGATGTGCTGGCACTAATATTTCTGCAGCGACCTATCAAACTAAGCTGGAAAAGGTTAATCTGCCCATACTGGGTTATCCTGTAGGAGGCTGCTGTGATAATAGTTTAGACCTACTCTTATTGTGTCAATCCATGTTACCCCATACTAGACATGCTTACCAGTGGTACGCTAGTGCTGATATTTTTGCAGCAATTGCTAAAACTAAGCTGGAAGCGGGAAATGAATCACCAACTCAGTTTATATTTAGCGGTGTAACTTCACAATGTCACTATGTTCAACGTAAAAACGTGCCTGTCTAACGAATGTCACAACCTATGATATGTACTGTACTTAAGCATACCTTGATACCGCTGTTGTGGCGAACCAAGGCTGTTTGTTAAACTTGTGCACGACAAAAAATAAAGATTTAAAAAAAAAAAAAAAAAAAACATTTACAGACATTATAATTATTAGTTAGGGAAGTACACCTGGGCAAAGCACTTCATTGTTTCTTGCACTTAAAAAACAAACAAACAATGGTGAACCTTAGATAATTTAATTAGATATTTTTTTTCCTATAAATTTGTCCGGTGCTCACCTCTCCATATCACAAAATTTCACGGTGCCAGGATCTATCATTATAAAATAAAACATATGTACAAGCTGTTTCTTATGAATGGGGAGCTACTCATTGGCTAGAGCTTCATCTGACTACTCTAAGCCAATCAGCAACATCCCTGCTCGTGGCTGTCTGAGACTTCCATTTTGAAGATTTGCAGAAAGCGGATGGTGCAGAGCAAAATGGTGCTGGAGAGGAGACTTTGGGGTTAAAGTGTTTGTGAACTTTGTGAACCTGTATAGGTAAACCATCATCAGAGACCTCCTTGCAGTGTATATGAAGTTAGTAAGGTGGCAGGATGGTTTGTTTAACTTTTGTTAATGTTAATCACACAACACTGGCTTTTTAATTACATCACAGATCGAAGGTTGTTAATGGCAAATTTGAAAACCTTGCACCATGTGCATCTTGGGACGTACACATCGTAATATAGAAACCTATTCCTAAGCAAAGCCATTTTAATTGCTCAGTTGATAGCATCTGGAATAGATGTCCTCTGAGATGAAGGCCTCACAGTTTAAAAATTTGGGGATTATTCTTTGTTTTGTTGAACAGTGTAGTCGGTGGTTTGTCAACTTTTTAGCTGTTCAATTTGATAAGGAAAAAATACTGTGTTAACAAATCGTATCCGTGGTGATTGTAATCACTGGAATTTAAATACTTAGGGACTTTTTGTTGTAATGCAAAATTTTTAAAATGTGGTAAAAAGCATGAGAAAGATGTAACTGTGAATGTGCTAACATTGTTGACCTCTCATTGGCAACCTTACCTAATAGATAATTACCAATTACAATCAAGGTCCTAATTGCTGTTGATTCTAACAATGTGTGTGTGTATCTCTTTGACTTGATATACAAGGTATGTGCAAGGTGCGATAATGACACAACCAAAGTGCTAAAGCAGTGAGCCTATAGCATATCATCCTGGACCACATTATAAGAGTAGGAATAGGAGTATGGTATCAGATTTGGGTTACTTGTACATGTTTGTTTTTAGCAATGATTGGTTAAATGCAAGGGTGGCTGTGTGCAAGAATAAAGTTTGCTTAGTAATGTATGTTAGATTATGTAACCCAAAAAAATTATGTCTAAACAGTGCCATTATTCAGAGCCTATATTGACTCTCCCACATGTGTATGTTCTGCAATAAACAACTTAAACAACTTAAACAGATCTTGGTGTTTCCTCTTGACTGTGTGTAGTAGACTTGGGCATTCTTGTGGACGAACATGTTTTTGTCCGAATTTTAGGTAACGTATCCATTCATATGAAAGATGAATGGACGAATGCAATGAACAATGAATTGCTTGTTGGACAAAATTTTCTACATGCAATCCGATCTTTCCTACATTTAGTTAGCTACAAGGAGGGAGCTTCCGGCTTCATCCTTGTAATATTTAAATCTCACAATATCCCCCTCACCCTAATGTATATAGTCCTATGGAGGTAAGTATGATCCCCCCATATTACTGTAAGAGCGGTTAAATCCTCCCTCCTGCCTCTACCCTCTGCGATGCCAGTATAGTTATGTCTACTAAACAGCTAGCAGCCAGTGGCTGTCATAAGAAAAGACTAGCAACTGGGCAACTCTTGAAGCCAAGATGCTAATCCAATATGTCTGTTGCGGTCGCCGGCCCGCCGCGTGGCACGGTCGACAGCACGAGCTTACCTGCTCGTCGGCGAGCCGACAAGCGCTCCCCCAGGTCTTCCGGGCGTCGCGCCAAAATCCAAGATGGCGCTGACCGCGTGGTCGCATCCATCTCTAGCTCCGCCCCCATAGTTTATACTAACGTGCGCGTGACGTCACAACATCAAAGCACACGCATGTTTTGGGGTCAGAGGTCGCCCTCTGACCAATCAGAGCATAGAGAGGGATATTTAATTCCCTGACTCACCCCAGTACCTTGCCCTATCGTGGTTTCCTGTTCCTGGTTTCCTGAAAGTGCTTTATCTTTGTGAATCTGATTTCCTGGTTTCCTGATCTTGGCTTTTCCCTGGTTATTCTGAATTCTGGTTTCCCTGACTTGGATTGTTTAAATGGTATTGTGTATTTTCTGGCTTCCTTGACCTCGGCTTTCCCTTTGACCATTCTCTGTCTCTAGCGTATTAGTCCGGCCATTCTAAGGTCCGGTTTATGCTCTGTCCTTTTATTTTCCTTTTCTTTCTTATGTATATGTTTACATAGTTTCTGTGTGCTGGACCACACTAGTAGTCATGACAATGTCCCCATGGTGGCCCACTGAATAGATTAATTAACAGGTAGGGTCTCTAAAAGCAAAAGTGTGAACACAGTGATGATGATAATGGAGGTGTGGACCTATTGTGTGAAGATAGATTATTATTTTCAATGGTATTTTTTTTTTTTTTTGCGGTTGGGTCCTTTCTTAAATTTTAATAGTTTGACACAACCTTATGGAATTTTATTTGGACTTTTTGGGTTTGAAGAAAAGGAGATGGAAGAAAAAAGAAAACATAAGTAAGTATAATTTGTATTTATTTTACAGGTATTTAGTTAATTGACCCCCTCACTATTATTATGGTATTTTTAAGGGGGTGACTAAGGGCTCGGTGACCCCTACTCATGGCGGGGTAATCTTTATTATTAGCCCCCACCACTGCCAATGGGTGAGGGGTGGGGGGACATTTTGTTTAATAGACCAGGTGGACACTAGGTCGATCTCCACTTGTGGGGCACTGGTGGATGCACTTGAGGGACACTATGTCCCCCTTAGTTAATTAATTTATTAGATGACCACCATTGGGGCATGTTGGACCTGTGCCACGTCCCACTTTATTGGATTAGGGACTGGCCAGTGGCTGCTCACTGTTTAGTATACAATGCCCATACTGTCAGCACGGCGAGTAGGGGCATGGAAAAGGATTTAACCCTTATTTACAATTACTAAATATTTATTAGTATTGGTAAAAGTTTTTTGAAATACCAAAATTACACTGTTACAAATCGCTATTTGTAACTGGCCCTTTAAATGAAAAATTGCCCTGCTTCCCTGGATTGTGGAGAAGCCTATTTGCCAGCCTCCTTCCTTATGACTATGGCCCTGTGTGAGCGGTGATACCCCAGATGGCTATGCCATGGAGCCTATTCATATAATGAAAGACTATGGGAAAGACTTTAGCTCCGTGGCAATTGAACTGTGTGAATAGGATCTGCGCGCTATTCGGTAGTTTTGTGCGCTCAGATCCTAGCTATCTGGGGATATGTGAAATGTCTGTGTGTTATGTGTAAAATGTGACTTTATGTATTTTAAAGTGTTTTATGTTGTTTTGCAACCATGTGGTTAATGGAGTCTGCCTCAAGTCCTGGATAATTGAATTACTTCCCCCCATTGTCTCCAGGATAGAGGGCCCTGTAAAACCATGCTTCCAGAAGGTCAAATGCACATTTTTACTAACTTCTGAACCCCTGGTCCAATTCGTATGATTTTTGAGTATGTTGTTCCCCTGAATGGATTGATTGTGAATATGTATTTTTTATGCGAATGTGATGTATATTTTGGGAGTTATGAATGTTGTGTAAAAACTGTATTTTTACTGTCTGTGATAATTATGTTAATCCCTTGTGTAGCATAATTATATCACAGACATAGGGGAGGATTTTGTGTGTAATTACTGGGAGTGGTTTTAATGATGTACGTGTATGATTGGTTGTTTTGTCCCGCCCTGTGGGTGGTCCTGTATTTTCAAAATGGTAATAAAAACCAGGCTGGGTGTTCCAGCACCTCAGACCTCTTCTGACCCTCTAACTTGCAGCCTCGACTCATGTTTGTAGGGGACAGCTATAATCACTACAGGGATTGCTATGCTCTGCATACTCCCTTAGCTGTTGAGCTCTTGTAAGAGCTCTTGTTCCTGATCCTGCTTCGCTCAACAGAAGGAAGAGGTTCGCCTATTGGAACCTGGAGCCTGGTCGTAGGTCCAGTGCGCAGAGCAGACGGCGAGATACCAGCCCAGCAGCGGTGGTTCGTGGAGTCTGCAGTGCTTATGGTGGCTGCGGTGCTGATGGTCCTTTGGTGAGCGCTAGGAGCATCCTTTCCTACGGTCCAACTTCCAGCCAGCCTGGAGGCAACCGTAACATACACAAAGTAAGGTTTTCTTTTTGTAATTTTTGTCTTTCAGATTCTTAGTAGATAGCCCCTAATCCTTGTGAAACTGCCATAAGGATACCAAAAAGGAGTTATTTGGTAAAAGCTCCCTGTTGATACCCTTAAATATGGAAATCCACAAGGGTACCACTTGTAACTAGTGCACTGACAGCCACGTCTTGCACTGCAGAGGTATTTTTTTTGAGCTATTTGCCCACTAGTTGCTAGTTAAATCCAAGCCCAGATTTGAAGCTTTAGGTCAGGATTTCAGCCCTCCGGCGTCCATTGAGGGCCGGAAATGCAAAATCCAGACATTGATAAATAGCATGTGCAATGTCCGAAATTTGCAGTCCGAATGCCCCATTTGTAACCGAATGGTTTTGCCCTATTCGGTACAAGCCAAGTCAGGCTTTAGTGTATAACTGCAAGGATTATTCTCTACAATGAGAAATAAAAGTACATTTAAAGGGGATTTCAAATTCAAGGTCAAAAAGTCAGCTAAGCTTTCAATTCGACTACTTTAACCTTACATTTTAAATTCACTTTGAATTCTCACTTCACAAATATAATAAACTTGGGACTAGAGAAGGATATTTGGTAAACAGTGTCATATTCAGAAAAAGGAAATGACCAAAGCCGAAAAGTCCTTATTTACCCCATAATATGTATCATCTGTGTATCAGAGCTTTTAGCATTTTCTTCCATACAATAGTCCCCAGGCAGCCTTAGGCTGCCAATACCCTACTATTTTGGAGAAGAATGCTTGTGTTTGTTTCATCAAGATGTGAATAACCACTTTAAAACGAATGCCTTGATTTCTAATTATAATACATTCAGACACCAATGCATGCATGTCTTAGATTAAAACAAATTGAACAGATGCATTACACATTCTGCTTCTTGGCAACGTGTGATTTGCAACAATATGTTTAGGTCTGATTCACACACACAAAAACAGGTTGTTGCAAATTTATTACGGGACTGGCACAATAGTTACTCATTTTTTTTTGGCAGACACTAATGGAAATATAGCCTATTCTAATGAACAGTTCCAGTTATTCGGCACTTCAGGTGCACATTTAAACATATGTACGAAATATGTAACAAAGGAATTGCTTTGTTTTGTTGTTTTAATTTTCACAGTTTATGTTAAAATTCCTGGAGAATTAATAGCGACCAAACAAGCTCATTCCTGTAATCAGTCATTTGTGATCACTGGAAGTGCACCTGTCACTGAAAAACAGCTTTAATTCAATAGAGAACGTTGCTGACCTGTCTAGATAATTCTACGTACTGTATATGGGATAATATGTAAATATATATATTATTATTTTAAAGAACAAATAGAGGAAATAAAATAAAATAAACTGTTTCTGATTAATAAACTGAGTCAATGTTACAGGAATAACTCCATCAATTTTATCTCATTACTTTTGTTAGCATATTTCCTTGCATCTCCATTTTTCAAATTTTAAATGAAATTGAAAGGTTCTCCGGCACACTTAATCTTAAATTGGTGGTCCATGAAATCATCAGCTTCACAAGATAATTATTTCACATTCATTGCAATAGGACCATGGAGCATGGGGAAGGAAGCCACCTGTTTACCCCTCTGTATAATGACAGCACGCAAAGTCTACAGTTCCTTATGAGAATTGTTTAGCAGACCTGGGATCACAATTGCCATGGAAACCCGTTGTTGTACAAAATAATATTTTCCAAAACATTTAAGCTTTCAATTGCCCTCTGCATTCGGAACCACTAGATCAGGGGTTCCCAAAATGTAGATCCACAGGTGTTATAAAACTACAACTCCCATGATGCATCACATGCCTTTAGAATGATTCAGAATGACAAAGCATCATGGAAGTGGTAGTTTTTTTTTGCAACATCTGGGCACCTTTTGGGCATCCCTGCAATAGGTAATACTTTGCAATTCCACTTTTCAAGAACATCAGTTACGAACAGCATTGCGGATGAAAATGCTGTGTGCACTTACCCATTAGGTGGTTCTTATCTTCATCATAGCTTTTTCTTATTGTCTGAGTTCCATTGCCGTTATCCACTAAAGCCAGCTTTATCATCCTTCCATCTCCCCCACAGTCATAATTTCCTATTTTCAAGTTTTCTCTAATTTCCTTGAGACCATTAACCTGTCCCTTGCTTTATCAGCCATATTCTCTATTTTTACCATTACTACATGCCCATAAACATAGCCTCCATCATGGCTATAGGAAGCAAAGGGATGGGATGGGGGGTGATGGGGACAAATCACGACCTTGAAGTTTATTTTAAGAGTTTGTTATCTTCTCCTCAAGACTTTTAAAACACTTACATTTCAACAAGATGCAAAATTATCAATATACTCTTTTTGAAGATTTTTTTTTAATTTGATTGGGTAGCTTAAAAGGATTTTATAGGCTGTTAGATCACATCATCTCAATAAAATATTCTGGGTGCCATGTTCCCCGTTTTAATCATTGTAGCTGAAAGCCATCCTGCAGGAATGGCAATATTTTCATTACAGGGTTAAGGGGACACTATAGGCATCAAAATAACTTTAGAGTAATGAAGCAGGTTTTGTGTATAGATCATGACCCTGCAGTCACACTTCTCAATTCTCTGCCATTTAAGAGTTAAATCACTTTTTTTTTCTGTCCATGCAGCCCTAGCCACACCTCCCCTGGCTGTGACTCACACAGCCTGCATGAAAAAAATGGTTTAATTTTCAATCAGATGTTAACTTTAAAATGTTTTACCTCCTGCTCTGTAAATTAAACTTTAACAACACATAGGAGGCTCCTGCAGGGTCCACCAAGCTATTAAACAGACTGTGCAATAAAGGAAGTAGAGACATTAAATCTTTTTTTTTTACAGGAAGTATTTAGGAAGACTGTGTAAGTCACATGCAGGGAGGTGTGACTAGGGCTGCAGAAACAAAGTAATTTAACTCCTAAATGGTAGAGAATTCAGCAATGAGACTGCATGGGGCATAATCTATTCACCAAAAACTGCTTCATTGAGCTAAAGTTGTTTTGGTGACTATAGTGTCCCTTTAAACCTGCCTCATACTGACAGTCCCTCGAGGAACTTGTATTGAAATAGTGGAGTAAAACTGGACAAAATCAAAGTAAAGGACGTGGGAAAAAAATCTACAAAACTATTTTGTGTATAATTTTCATTGTTAGTTTTTAATTCACTCAAAAAAAAAAAGAACTATATTAGTAAAAAACATGACCTCTACAAAAATAAACAAAATCCTTATGGGTAGCTAGTGAAATATTGTTTAAATGTTAGAATAAGAATCAGGAACTGTTGCACCTTTGATTATTTGATTAGATTGTAAGCTCACAGGCTATCTTTAGTACTTCGATCAGATCTTAGCCTAAAGGGCCGAGCCCTCTTTGCCATTTGTATAGGTCTGTGTATATTGTACTGTCTCTTTTTCCCCAACAGCGTAACAGAATATGTTCGCGCTTTGTAAATGTCAGTAATAATAATTAAAATAATAACAGCCGCTGACAGTAGTACTAACTGTATGTTATTCATATCTAAATTAATATGAAATATACACACAATACATTGTTTTGTATGTTGGTAAAACTATAAAACTATGCTTTATTTGGTAAATGCTCAGGTAATTGTACTCATGTTCTTGAAAAATTCAAGTTATTTAAATAAATTTCACAACTTGCACTCCGATTATGTTTCCTGACCGCAGAATAGTTCTGCTTTAGTTTGTTTATGATTACTGTACTATCTATGGCATTCTTTCTATGCTCTTATTTACACAGGTTTAAATGGTTTTCTGGCTGTTTTAGGGCTCATAAATGGTAGGTTATATCCGGTATTTGGATATTTAAGTTGGATAGAAACTACTTATTCCATGAAGTGATATTTCTGTAACTGTGAATATTAACTGGTTTTATGCTAAACATGTTTTTTATTTCCATCAAATACTGTATGTTCTATTTTTATTTTAAGAAGGTATGGTGTATGCTTCGTGACATATCTGTTCCTAAATTTCTTTGTAACAGATTCATATTGTATCCTCAGATTTTGCTCAATAATGCAGAAAAAGATTTTTCACACCAAGGCTGAAATATATTTATTTGTAGACTTGTGTATGGAAAAATAGTTTTTTCCAAAAATAAAATTTACTTTGGGACCAATGCCACTTGTTGAGTTGAGGGTTTGGCTCGAATATCATCAATGCAAACTATTTGGGAAAATGATTCAGGCAAACGAAAAGGGGAGCGAGAATGGGCTAATCCATGTGGTGCAAAATATACACATAATATACATGCTATTTATATATTTTTGCAGTACACTGTGCATCAAATGAGAAAAAATAACCAATAGAGGCAAAAATAAGAGTAAAACCCTGTACGGTGGAACCTCAGAACTCGAACATTTCCATTCTCGAACAATTCAGAAGTCAAACTAAAATTTTGCGTAAAAAATGTCTTGGTACGCGAACGATCCTCGGTACCTGAACACATCACACGGCATTCACAGAGGGACACAAGTGTGGGGAAGCATGGGATACATGTGTGAGATGAGGAAATATGGGCAGATGGACTATGTAAAGGGATAGAGGGAAATATAGGGAGAGGAAAGCCAGAGGATAGAGGGACACAAGTAAATGGTGAAGGGATATGGACAGAATTATTATGCAAAGAGAAAGAGGAAAATATGAGGAGAAGGATACCAGAGGACAAAGGGACACAAGTAAGGGAAGAGGGACTATGGACATAAGGATACAAGCAGAGAAAGGAGGGGTATTAGATATTTTGAACCTGATACAGCCATTGTATGTGCTTTTGTATGTAATGCCAGAAGATCAGTTACCTATCCCCATCCATGTAATTTTGGGGGTCTGGAACGGATTAAACAAATTTACATTAATTCCTATGTAAAATGTTGATTTGGTTCTTGAACAAATTGGAACTCGAACAGCCTTCGTTCAAGTTCCGAGGTTCTACTGTGTGTATATATATATACAATTTCAAAGATGGGCTGCCCTTATGGTGAGTACTATTTTATTTATTTACTGCTGATATTTTTTTATTATTATTCTTTATTTTTTACTCGATAGGTGTGACAAGTGCACAGAAACATTTGGGCTTACGCAGAAGCCAACATGAATATCGTAAGTGGTAACATAATGCTATTAGAGTAGGCAATGCGAGTCCATCCTGCATCCCTGCACAATTTGTCCCCCACCGAGGGATTTTTATATCTATTCAGGCATGTGGGCGGCATAAGGGCCCCCATCTTTACTCTTTGTCTCATAACTAACCCTGCTCATGGGCTTCCCAGTTCCTCCGACAGCTTGATCATGCCTGGTATAAAAATACTTTTCCTCGAAACCAAGGGAAAAGAGAAAAATATATAACATGAAACGAAATAGGGAATTGAAAAAGAAAGTGTAGTAAAAAAGAGTGAGAAAAGATATAGAGTCGAAAAAAGATAAGAGGAGAGAAAGGGAGGAGGGGGGAGGGCTTCCCTTCTTACAGTATTATAGCCATAATTTCACTGGAGGGCCTCTTTTGGCTATCCGTGTCCACTCTCTGATCTGAACTCTGTCAGTCTCCACTCAAGCCTACTGGGCTGTTGTCCCATGGTTCCCAAAGTCGTTTGAAAGACACCGTTGTTCCCTTTACCCTAGCTGTCAAATCGTCCATAATTCTACATTCTCGTATCCTAGAGATCACTCCCGGGAACTCTAAACACTCTGGTTTTAGCCACGCAGTCGCTATTGCTCTGCGCGCAGAGTTATTCTTTGTATTAGTTTCTGCTCTCTCCTAGTCCACCCATCTACTGTTCTGTTTAGCAAGTATATCCAGGGGTCTGTCAAAAGTTTGTTTCAGCAGATCCTCCACCGCTTTCCAAAAGCAGTGTATCTTCGAGCAATCCCACCACATGTGGATGTACGTTCCGTTGGCTCCACAGCCCCTCCAGCAGTCGTCCGTATCCAGTTTGTGCATTTTGTAAAGCTTTACAGGTGTAGTATACCACCTGAACATAGTCTTCCATGTCTGTTCCTGGAGTGTGACACATATGGAGGCATTTTTATTCGCTTCCCATATCTCCTGCCACTCGATTCCTTCCAAGACCTCCCTTAGGTCCACCTCCCATTGCTCGGTGTATGTCAATCTCCTACACTCTTTATTTTCTGCACTAAGGTGGGCATATAAAAGTGTGATCATTCCCTTAGGTGCCACTTCATCCGTGCATAATTTCTCAAAGAAAGTCAGCCTTCTCAGGGCTGCTGCTCTAATATGTGATCTTCTAACAAAATCTTGTATCTGAATATATCGAAAAAAAATCTGCTGGGGTTAAATGGCTGCCTTGTTGTATTTCCCCAACTGGATGATCTCTCCGTTTCGATATAACTGATGGATCCACTGTAGTCCGGTTCTTTCTATGTTTCGAAAGCCCCTCGGAGCCATTCCGGGTTGGAACTCCCTGTTTCTAAGTAGTGGGGTGAGAGTGGAGGGGGTCGACATCAACCCGTACTTGGCATTACTCGTATCCCAAATATGGAGTGAGTTGAGTATGGCCGGACAAGACACTCTTATCATTGGTCTATGACCTACTGCTGATATTTTAATACAGTGAGCACTATCAGTTGTTTCTTTTTACCCCTCTGAGTTTTGGACATTCCGCTGACGGAAAGAACTTACTGCATATCCCATAGTCGGAGAGTATACCGCTGTACGCCCTTCACGCTAGTGCTAGTTATTGCTCTCATAAATGTGAGTTTATTACCATCTTTCTCATATTAGTGAATATATTGGATTGTACATATTGCACTATTGGTTCCCCTCACTTTTTGTCTTTCATATAAGTGGATTTACCTGGATAAAGACATTGAGGATATCACTCTCGATAAAGCACTTTGCCAATCATTGGATCTAAGTGAGATCCTTCCATTTGGACTTTTTTTTTACTTTGATTTACTGTATATTTGGACTTTTTTCATTTGCAATTTTGTTGCGTACTGTTTTATCTCTTGTTATTTGATTTGGCTCAGCTCTTATTTTTTTTTTGTCATTTGCCCTCAGGGTCTTGTTGCAAAATTCAAATTAGTTTATTTTGAATCCATTACAAGATACCAGCCACTGTACTTTGTGGTTATACAGGAAAAAGTTTTGTCAACATTTCAGTCCCTTAAGGGATTTTTACCAGTGGTCCTGAGGTCCTGAGGAAAGTCCTCTGAAGAGACTAAAACGTTGACTGACCTTTTTCCTGTATAACCACAAAGTACAATGGTTTGTATCTTATAATGGATACGAAATAAACTAATTGGAATTTTTCAAACAAGACCGTGAGGGCAGCCCATCATTGAACCACTATATACCCAAGTGCAAGGAATTTTTGTATGATAGATATATACCAGGCAGCCACTAGAGGGCTTCCGGCTTTGAAACGGACCTTTGTTCCGGTATCTGGACGTCCTCACGCTCTGACACAACTACTCATGAACATATACAATATAATAGCTCATATATGCACAGATACAATGATACAAAGCAACGGTAGTATAAATAACACAAGCAGAATGCGGCAACACGGACACCTCAATTTAGAAAAATAGGACCGGCACGCTACGGGACATCACAATCTGATTTCGGCACAGTGCTGCTAAAAGGTTTCCTACCCCTGATCTATAATATGTGTAGGGAATTTCTAATGCAGTGCATAGTACTAGGGGGGATAATATAGAGTGGGAGAACAAGCCTTTTTTTAAATGTAAATTGCCAAAAATCATCAAAAACTTGTATGGTAAATTCAGAAAACAGGAAGTGCTGTGGCCACCATTTTGGAATAGGGCGCCGGACTAAAAACATTCATAGCAGTCTATGGGACATTCTATTAAAGGCCTAGTACATTTGCCAGTACTAGGTAGATATATAAATGATGTAAGGAAAGGGATTTAATACCACAATGTACATAATATATGTATAGTTGAGCATGAACATGATAGATAAGAGGGGACTAATAGTGATGTCCCGAACTGTTCGCCAGGAACCGTTCGCTGGCGAACATAGCTTGTTCGTGGCGAACGCGGCGGGCGAACATATGAGATGGTCGGTCCGCCCCCTATTCGTCATGGAGGTGGGAGGGTCTGGGAGGGAGGGTCTGCTGCTGATTGGCTGAAATGTGTCTGCTGACTGTGAAGTACAGGGTCAAAGTTTACTCAATGATGACGAATAGGGGGCGGACCGACCATCGCATATGTTCGCCCGCCGCGTTCGCCACGAACAAGCTATGTTCGCTGGAGAACAGTTCCTGGCGAACAGTTCGGGACATCACTAGGGACTAATATAATGAAGAAGTAAATATTAAAAATTAACAATAGTGACATATATATATAAAAATACATGTATATGAACAAAAGATAAAAAAGGAACACAGAGGAATGTGGCAAAATGTGATAAAGGAGGGGGGCTTAAAAAAAAGGCTAAAATGAGATAAATAGAATGATACATACTAAAAATTTAAAATAACATTTGTAAGAAGTTATGCAGATCAAATTCTGCATTTAGTCCATATGGGTCTAAAATTCTCAGGTGGTATACCCAGTTCATCTCATTTGTACCTAACATATTTTTTTATATTGCCACCCCTCCATGGTAATTTGCACTTTTGAATGCCTATTACCTTTCAGAATTTGGGATTGTTATAATGAATCTGAAAATATTTACTGATGTTCCTGCAGTGTTCTGACAATCTAATTCTCAAACATCTAGTAGTCATGCCCATGTACTGGAGGCCACAAGGGCACTCCAGTAGGTAGATCACATTCTTGGTGTTACATGTAATTAGATCTTTAATTACATATTTTTTCTGTGTTTGATTGGACATGAACCCGGTTATTTTATTACTTGTGGAATCTGTGGATTTACAAACAACGCACTTTTTACATTTATAAAAACCAGTATAACTGCATAGAGTGTTTTGTGTGTTATTGCATTCCTTTGTGTAGTTGTTTGTTAAATAGCTTTTTAAATTTGGTGCCCCTCTAAATATAATTTGTGGGGTGTGTGGGATAAAATTGTTTAAGGTATTATCCTGAAGGAGGATGTGTCAATGTTTTTTGACAATGTTTTTAATTTTTTTGCTTTTATTATTATAGTAAAAACTAAGGGGAAGCACTGGTGTGTCATTGGCTGATTTAGTTTTATATATTATATGTTTATATATACAGTTCTCTCTTGTTGTTTCACCTTTTCTTTAATGTCGTCTAAATTTTCTTTGTGATAGATTTTTATCTAAAAACAGTTTTTTTTTATTTGTGATGGTCATTATAGTCTTCTATCAGGGAACAATTTCTTCTAATGCTTAAAAATTGGCATTTAGGAATGCTGTTAAGCCAATGACTGTTGAGTTACCTTGGTCTATAACAGATCAACTGCTCCACTACATATGAGTAGAATATTCTTACTCTTATAACCATCACTATATTGATTACAGTGAGCACTATTATTTGCCATTTTTATCTTTTACATATCAAACTACACATTGAGGGACCAGCCCCCAGATCTACATATCTATCAGTGGGGATTGTAGCGCTGCATGCTGCTAAACTCAGAGCTGGTCTTATAGCTCTCTCAAATGTGAGTGATATACCATATACATTATTGTTGTATATCCTGCACCTAGTTCCATATGCTCTACACCATCACTGGCTATTTTCTTCTTTAATTTCATATACTCCCACCATTTGAAGTCAGTTGAGAACAAACTCCAGCAATTGTGGACTAATTGGACTTTATATTGGCACAACTTATATTTTGTATATATTGTTTTCTCTATATCTTTCAGTAAGGGGTTGAGGGTGACCCTTACTATTAGTCTTTGCTGCCTGCTATCATATATTTATACTCAGTTGACACTCTAGCGCTTATCCTATCTGTATATTTTTTGAAACAAATAAATGAATACTCAATAATTTTCATTTTTTCAGGTCTCCGTTACCATTCTACCCACAGATTGGTAACTGGGATTGTTTATACTAAGTGCTATGTGCTATTCATTCATTACATGTTTTAAATCACTTTGATAACCTAAGAAAGCATCGTAAAGTATTCGTCCCGAACAAATACCTCTATGTGTCATAACTGGCTGTACTCTTGTTGATGTAGTTTTTATATTGTATTCCTGTTATATCGGTGTGTTTTTTCTCGGGTAATATATATATATATATATATATATATATATATATGTTAAAGTGGCCTTAAAAGTATCTTCACATATTGTTTTTTTGATGTATATAAGTAAGATCTATTCCCCTTAAACCAAGCATGTCAAACTCGCGGGCCGCGGGCCGCATGCGGCCCACAAGGACCATGTTTGCGGCGAGTGCATGCTCAGTGTTATAGCAGAGTAGGCACCTGTTTTCCCCATATTGCAGGTGCCTACTCTGCTAACATTTACCCGGCTGAGGAGGAGGTTCGCGAGGGAGCTCAGTGTTCTAGCTCCTCACTGCTCCCTCGCGCGCGCCAACTGAAGTGAAGCCGGGCGCCGGAATATGACGTTATATTCCGGCACCAGGCATCACTAAACTATGCGCAGGAGCAGTGAGGAGCAGGAAGGACCCCAGGGAGATGCCCCACATCGGCTCCAAAAGGTAAGGAGCAATAATGAAAAGTATGTGTGTAAGTGTGTAAGTCTGTCAGCAAGTATGTATGTGTCTGTCAGTCAGTGAGTATGTGTGTGTGTGTCTGTCAGTGTGTGTATATGTCTGTCTGTCAGTCAGTCAGTGAGTGTGTGTGTGTGTGTATGTGTGTGTCTGTCAGCAAGTGTGTGTGTGTCTGTCAGTGAGTGTGTGTGTGTCTGTCAGCAAGTATGTGTGGGTCTGTCAGCAAGTATGTGTGGGTCTGTCAGTGAGTATGTGTGTGTGTGTCTGTATGTGTGTGTCTGTCTGGTATGTGTGTCTGTCAGTGAGTGTGTGTGTGTGTCTGTCAGTGTGTGTCTGTCTGTGTGTGTGTGTCTGTCTGTGAGTGAGTATGTATGTGTGTCTGTCAGTGAGTATGTGTGTGTGTGTTTGTGTGTGTGTGCGGCCCACATAAACTTAAACCTTGTTTATGTGGCCCGTGCCACACTTTAAGTTTGACATGCTTGCCTTAAACTGTTTTATTCTTTACTTTATTTACAGATCTTTCCTGCTTGAGTGTAACTGTATTCCTAGACTTTAACAGCAATCAATCTTCGATAACTGGAGGTGAAGAATGATGAACTAATATATGTAAGAGAGTTGGTGGTATCCTAATATTTTTGGATTGTTCCGATAACCCTGGAATTACATGCTTTATGGATGTGGGTGGTTTAAATATTTATTCCAAGCCTTCTGCAGAATTTTGCAACAAATAAAACGGTACTTGATAAGAAGTGGGGAATCAATATTTTTACATAATTTATTTCTACTACGTACAGTTCAGTCTGTGTGCTTAAGATAAATTGTTAAATTGTATATTACTTGCTCATTGTGTTACTTGACTGGGTTCAGTCCTTTTAATCTTGGGTAGGCATTCTGTTGTTGTGTGATTGTTTTGTAACTGCAACTCTGATAATGCTCAACCAGATGTGGAAACTGCACACACATGCTATAAAGCTTCTTAGAGTAATCCAGAATATATATGCATAATAATCCTTGACACAAAGTTATTGTAACTTACTAAATATACACCAGCTTGAATGTGTAAACTAGCATAATCAAGTATGTACAAAACACCCTCTGGTGATCTGCTCATTAACAGAACTGTACAAAGTTTCTAATTAAACCTGAGCAAAAGAGATTTTACTTAAAGAATGGAAATGGCTATTAACATAATCAATCTACCAAAATCTCTGTATATCTAGTTATTTTTTCTCTTCCTGTTTCTCATCCCTGCTTTGTCTTAATGGTTGCAGACTGTGAGTCTGTGATTGGACAGCCACATAAAGTCTGGGCTGGGGAAAAAGGGGAGGGCTTACACAGGCTGACAACAAGAGATCTGCAGTTTTTGCACGCTGTTTTCAGATATATCCCCAATAAAAAGTGCATAATTATATTAAAGCATGTTTTCGTTGTGGTTTATATTTACTAAACAGTGATTTTATTAAAACTTTTTTTTGCATTTGGGCAGTGGAGTGTCCCTTTAAAGCATATTACCGTTCTATACAATACATATACAACACTGCCAACAATTCCTTTACATAAGCTGTTCCAATATTCACTTCATGGATTTCTAGAACTGCAACATTGTTATTACCTTTCTAAATGTTTGTATATCCCATGCACTTAAAACTGATGTCATAATTTCCAAATGACGTACTCTGGTTGATTGATGGTTGATGTATGCAATATTGTTATTTTATACAACTAAAGCAAAAAGCTCATTTTTCAAGATCATTGGGTTTTCTTTTTTCTTTCTTTTCTAAAATGTTCATGAATACGAATTCTCACCGTGTTACCAAAGGTAATGTATAGAATAGCCAGCTGCTTAAAATATGTATATCTTAAAGATAAATACATGGAAACAATTGCACCACCTAGTGATACAATCAATAATTACACTATACAATTTCTTAACTGAGAATGGTCATGTGTCTTTTAGCAGAAAAAAAAGGGGAATTGGGGGCACACTTGGAACATATATTTCTCAGTAGTGGTGATGCCAAAATATATACAGGGAACACACACACACACACAAATAAAATAGTTAAAAAATTTAAAAGCTACTTAAAATCTACTATCTTAGAAAACAAATTTGGGGATATCATCTTAAGCCCACCACTGCTTCACAGTGCCCTAATATCGTTGGATCCTACACTGATTTTAACATGATAGATTAACATGATAACTGCAATACTTACTGCTTTAACCGCTTCCAGAGATTCTTCACTATGCTGTTTAGATTTGGAATCCAGACCAGATTCCTATTGGGCTGAGCACCCCAACCATACACTATGGGTGTCCCTTTGGAGGTTACCGCAGGAAAACATATATTGAGGAGAATCGCTGGAAGCAGGTGGACTTACCAACTTCCGCACGGTGTAACTTGCCTGCTGCAATATCACCTAGAACAGAGGCAGCAACAGGCAAGCGAGATTGAGCAGCAGTTGGTCAGAAAACAGTAGAGTCTGACCCAACATGGCTGCTCAGCCAGATAAAAAAAAGTGATATTTTCTTGTATGAATCAGTATGCATCATTTAAAAATCGTAATTAAGTTTCACTGCCTGTAAAAAAAAGTAAAAAAAAATTAGAAGTGAAAATCTGATGACAGTTGTCCTTTAAGGCGTGCAGTCATGGTTCCCACAATGCGATTTCAGGCAGCAAATTCAATACAGAAATGGTCAGATCTTCACCTGGTAAACATACCTAAATGTATTATAGCTTTTGAAGAGTAAAATATTATATATCTTTTGGTAATATTACTTTAAACTGATTTATGAAAGTGCCACTTATTCAAGAACATCAAAGCTCTATTTAGCTCTATTTAGCTGAGATATTACATAGGCATTCTCGTATGTAGTCATTAGGGTCTAGAACATAGGTGTATGCAGCACATTTCAATAGGGTGGGCACCCGTAAATATTTTTTAGAAGGCGGTGTGAGAGATGTTGCATTGTTTTCCGTAGGTGTGGGGAGGTTATAAGTGTTGTACCTGCCTGTGAACAACATGTGTGGCTATGGGTGAGTCAGTGGCGCAACAACTACGGTCGCACGGGTCACATTTGAGACCATGCCAATCACTTCAGGGGATCCATCCGCCCTCTCGACTCCTGGGACCATGGTCCGGCATAACTACTAATATTGTACAACACCGCAGAATAGGTTAGTGCTTTATAAATATTAACAAAAATAATATATATCTACATATAAACAAAACATATACAAACAAATATATATTTATATACTTTAGATCTTTAATATTTTTAATCTTCCTATTTATATTTATATATATATATATATATATAAATATATATATATATATATATGTGTGTGTGTGTATCTGCAGAAAAGATAAATAGGAAAACTGTAAGGATTAAAAAAATCAAAGTCCGGAGGTATTTTTTGTAGATGACCAGATGATGCAATAGGGAAGAAGATAGTTCTATTTATCAAAACATATTTTACATTTAATTTGCTTGAAAAAAACAAAAAAACATGCTATGGAATATGAAATATACATCAAAGACTTCCATTCCTTTCCAAATATTGCAGGTAATCTTCATTTTTTCCACACATGGTCTGCAACAAACTAAATTAGTTAATTTCTTTCAGCAACAAAATATCGTTCCAGTCACATGCAGGTGCAACATTTGAAAAGTAGCCAGTAAAAACAATTAAACTACCACATAGTAAAAATGTATAACTACACAAGATCATAGGTCACTTTTAATTACTTAACCTTTTTGAAGAGCCAAAGTTTTTTTTGTATTATTGTCAACAGAGTATGATTATAAAACTATTATTGCATTTTGAGAATAGTATAAAGAAAATAAACTGACTCAAAATGCTGTCAATCATATATATATATATATATACATAAAAAAGAGAACAAAATATATGATTAAAAAAGAGAGTTATAAATACGTAATATCTACTAAACATTTGATCTATTTTTGTATGATTTTTTTAGCATATTATGTGCTGATTTTTTATTTATTTTTTTACAGGTTTTTTTTATTTTTATGTTCTAACCCATGTTATGTCCTTTTTGTAAGATCTTGTTGCAATTTCTTCTACCACTGATTTTACTATGCAATGCATGTATTGACATTCCTGGATAGGCTGTACCTACCTCTCCTTTTTTTAGTTGTCTGATTGACAGCAAGGGGTGAAACAAAATTAATTTATAAAACTGTCAATCTCTATTGAAATCTGCACTTTTTGCAAATGAAAAAAAGAGAGCACACTACTCACACCTAAAGCACTGCAGCAAGCGAAAGTGCTTTAGAGGTCTTCAGTGTCCCTTTAAAAGAACATTATAGTTTTAGGAACACAAACATAGTATAAAGCTATAGTGTTAATCTAACTGTAGTGGTTATTATGCAATCAGTGCAAGGTGCCATCACATAGTAATATGTCACCTCATGTTAACGTGATTTGACAACATGCCTGGATCCCACCAGACACCTGCACTGCACCTGCTACATCCAATGTTCTCTTGTCTCTGCAGAGTAAATAAGGTAAGGCTGATGCAGGACTGAGAGTGTTTAGCTGATGCCCTCAGTCAACGACCCAAGTCCTGCATGGCATAGAGCAGGCAGAGGCAACCTTCGGCACTGCAGATGTTTTGGCCTACACCTCCCATGATGCTTTGCTATCATTATGGGTGTAAGAGCATTATGGGGGATGTAGTCCACAACATCTGGAGTGCCAAAGGTTGCCTATCCCTGGCATAGAGCAATCTGAGGAATACAGGATGCAGCCAATGCAGTGCGGCACCTGCCGGTAAGTTGTCAATGGTTTGACATTGCGCTGGGTCACTCCTAGCACCATAACCACTACAGTGGACTGTTCCCAAGGAGGCATAACATGAACAAGTATATCATATTCACTGAGTTCGCCTGTGACACTCACTGGACAAGTGCTGATAAACAAAAAGTAAGAATATAGAATGTTATGTGAAGGAGCCTTTTGTGATTAAGTCTGTATTAATAGACAATTTTACAGTACAGAACTTATTGAAGCATCTTAGTGGTTATGTCTTTTCTTTGAAACCTGAATATCATTAAATTGTTTGCCAATATATTGTATACTGAATAATTTAAAACCAAATGTTTAAGGATTCCATGACCTTTTATATGTATCTATCTCACACCAAAGTTAAAATTTAAAGGGACACTATAGGAACCCAGAGCACTTCATCTCATTGAAGTGGTCTGGGTGCACTGACCATGTCCCCTATAGGGTTAAGACTGCCTCTAGTGAGCCATTAACAGCACTTCCTGCTGTTTCACAGAGTTTGCCTTTGTAAAATGACACTGGGTGTCCTCAGGCTTTGCATGAACATGTCCAGCATCTAGCAAATCCCCATAGGAGAACATTAATTCGAAACGTTCCTACAGAGAAGGCCTTATATGCGCGCAGGTCTCGCTGCACATGCACATTAGGTGCTGACGTTGGAGGAGCCCGATCCAGTGCCGAGGGATCTAGGTGCTGCAATAAAATTAGTGAATTTAAAGGTTTCTTAACCCTTTGGGTCCTGCTGGAGGCGGGCACGCGAGGGGAGAGCAGAGGAACACTTTACTATTATGGATACAGCTATGTATTCCGAACACTAAATTGTTCCAAATGAATTCACCTTACTTGCAAAAATGTGATACTATTACATAATTCAAACACCATTTACATTTAGTTTACATTGCAAGGAAAAAAGTAGATGTTGACTTGACTTGACACCAGATAATTATATATTGCCACAAGGACTGACATTTTAATAGCTCTTAAATGGAAAAAATCTGTTCCAGAACAGCATAGACTCAAGATAAGGTATGGGAGGACTTTGGCTGGAGTTCAGTGAAAATAGAGAGATGTATACACTATTTCCATGTGGTTTAAATGGATTGGACTTTAAAACAACTCAAAATGTATATTTTGGGCTGCACAAACCTGCATATATAATATCAAATATTGTATACCTATGATGCACACTCTCTCTCTCTCTCTCTCTCTCTCTCTCTCTCTCTCTCTCTCTCTCTCTCTCTCTCTCTCTCCATTATACTCCACTTCAGACTAACTTTTAATTCCACCGTTTATTTAAAAATGATTGTACATTTCAGAAGCCTGCCATAACAATGTACCTCATTTTTGGCAGATCCCACTCTATATCAACCTACTGACTACACAGGGATAGATACTCTAAAAAAAGTTATGACATAATAACAAATTGAAAGCATTATTAATGTTGATAAAGTATTAATTTCAGGGTAACTTCCCAAGGTTTTTAATATTATGTTTACCCATATATCTAACAAATATATGTTTGTGAGGAATGAAAATTCTAATTAAAAGGTAGAAATCCACACCTCGTTATCCTTTAATCAGGCACCTCCATCATGGCCTATTGTTGTTATAAACCAGGCTTCCCCCAAACTCCGGCCCTCCAGATGTTGCTGAACTACAACTCCCATGATTCTATGAATGAATGAAACTCCGGTCCTCCAGATGTTGCTGAACTACAACTCCCATGATTCTATGAATGAAATAGATAGGCTGAGAATCATGGGAGTTGTAGTTCAGCAACATCTGGAGGACCGGAGTTTGGAGAAGCCTGTTAGAAAAACTCTGTCCTTTGCCCCTGACAGTCAGCATTGAGAAAGCATATAGAGAATAGAAGAGATTGGACACTGTTTCTATTCCTCCTCTTCATTTGCAATGTTTGCCCTGGCTTTGCCTCGTCTGAAACTGGCTGATCATGCAATTTACTAAATCCTTAATATATAGTTTAAGGAAAATAGAGCATCTCATGAAATAAAAAGATTAAAGGTTCGCTATAGTCACCCAGGCCGCTTGATCTCGTTGAAGTGGTCTGGATGCAGAAACGCTGTCTTTTTAACGCCGAATTGTAAAGCATAGTAGCTATTTTAGAAACTGTAATATTTACACCGCACATCACTAATATTTACATGTAATATTTACACTGCACATCACTAATATTTACATGTAATATTTACACTGCACCTTACACTGCATATTTAAACCACCTCTAGTAGCTGTCAGTGTTGCAGCCACTAGAGGTGCTTCCGCTGCACTGACCGAGCACATGGTATCTTAGGGGGTAGCTTCAATGTGTGCACAGTGTTCACTGCGCATGCACAGTAAGTTCTCAAAATTACTCTGTAAGAAGCATTGGCTTAGACCATGAGCAAATCTTTCATCTTATTATTTTTAATGACAGGGGGGACCTTAATACCACTAGGGACAGGGGCACTAAAGCATAAGAAAAACAGGTTTGTGTTCTAAACACTATAGTGTTCCCTATTAAGAGTTAATGAGTTTGTAGGGGATTATAAAAATACCTCTCTCTGTCTCATTAGAGTGTTTTTTTTATCTAAAGGTGAAAGAAGCAAGGTGAATTGTTAGTGTAGGACTCACCTAATAGGTTTGCCTTGACGTGGCAGGTGAGCTTATCATCTAATGGCCATTGGAGTGATATTAAAAGCATCCAGTTATTTAAACATGCATAGGGATTTGTGCGCAAGTAACTATTTTCTTTAGTGATTTATATAAGTCCACATCCACGATACACCGTGTATCCTAAAGTAAACATTACCTGGAAACCATTCTAACTCAGGTGAGTTGGTATGCATTGCCTGTTTAGCCGTTGGCTTATACTTAGCAAACTGTTAGTTTGAGCCTACACGTGTTTAAAGGTATAAACCTTACTGGGCAATACAGAATCCAGAGTGCTATGCGATTATATCAAGGAGGGGCCCAAAAGCTTGGCCTCCAGTTTGGATGTTGGCTACAAGCTTTGTTCTCAAATGTTACTACAGTATTCATCATTGTGTTATGTTGCAGCAACTCAATTTGCTAATTTCAAATCCAGACACATTCTTTAACTTTGTCTGGAAAACTGATAAACTACCTGAGCAGTATGTCCATTGCTGTTGGCTTTTGTCATTGTCTTACAAATGGTCATGTAAATAGTCTGGTGCACATTAATAAAACATACAATAGCAATGACCGTCTAATATGTTTCTGCCCCCTCTCCACCATTTTTACTCCTCCCCGCACTAAATCCCACCCCCCACCCCCACCCACCAAAACTTTGGGAATAAGTTTTCAAAACTTGCAATAAGTTACATTGAAAACCAAACCTGAAACTCCAGGATGAAGCAGCCACACCGTTACTTTGCAGAGTTGGAGATTGTTTGGCATAAATTTTGCAAATCATTTTTCAGATTCTTCGCAGTAGACTTTATAGTGAATAAACACCAGTTTCGTACTCTGAAAACTAATCAATGATTGCGAGATTTCCAGTAGAAGAAATCGGTTGTAAAGATGACGAATCGGCGAATAACTCAGTTATCAGACTCAACATGTGTACGAGGGGATTTATTTTGGCAAAAACTTCTATTAATCTCAAATCTTTTAAACACAGCAGAGTCATTAAAACATTCTTGAAATAGCTTTGGAAGAAGCTAATTTAAAAATATTGTAAATCAAAACAAAGTAGTTGGATTATTAATAGAGATTTTCTGTCATTGGCTTTAGTGATTGTTATGAGGATCTGGGTTAGCATGGGTTAAACGGATTTGAGTCAGATCATATTTTGGGATATATCCTTCTAAATCAGATTGATTATTTTTAAAACAAAAGATCAATCAAAAACATAGAAGCAAGTTATCTAATAATAAACGCAATCTAAAACACATTGACTCTCACTGCTATGTGTCATCTTCCCAAGATAAAAGGGTTGCCAAGAGCATTGTGTTTTTCTGGGCAAATGTATTTTTTATTTGAGCTTGGGCAGCACTTGCAAAACGTAGCATGTAAAATATACCTTCAAACAATGTGAGGTATGGAGGGTGGCCAACTAGGTGGGCCTACTGGGGAGTGATGCAGCTAGCGTCTATATAGTGATGCCCAAAGTTGTGGGTCTCCCCACTGAGGGCTGTACATGCACAGAGTGATTTTGAAGTGCTCTGGTCATGGCCTTAACGGGACACTATAGTCACCAGAGCAACTACGGCTTAATGTAGTGGTTCTGGAGTCTATAGTCCGTCCCTGCAGATGTTTTAATGTACACACTGCCTTTTCAGTTACTAAGATGGCAATTGAAGGTGCTTCCTAGTGCAATGCTGCACAATGTGCAGCACTGGCGTTCATAGCCTCACACTTTACATGGAGGCTCTGAACGTATCCTATAGGAATGCATTGATTCAATGCATCTCTATGAAGAGATGCTGATTGGTACAGTGTGGCTTTTTGCTGTGCTTGCACAATAGCCTCCCAATGCTTTCTTATAGGAAAGCTTTAGATTTGCTGAGATCGTCAAGTGTGATTATCTCAGCCTTGAAGGCAGAGATAGACAGGGCCAGCTACAATGAGACTGACACTGCGTTGGAAAAAAGGTGAGTAATAAAAAAAAATCACTTTTTCACTCCACAGAGAAGGGGGGCGTGGGACCTATTAACAAAAGCAGTATAGACAAGGTTGTAATTCATGCTACCAAACGGTTACTTGTGTAAGGGATTGATATATCATCAGCAAAGCTGGTGAAATAGCTCAGTGTGCTGATGTATCATTAGTCAAATCTGTTCAAGCCTTGGGTTGCAGGTTTGAATACCAGAAGGGTTGACTCAGCTCTTCATCCTTCAGAGATAAAATGAGTACTATTAAATTGGGTAATAGTAGCAACCCCTGGATGTTGGGCTAAGGTAAAACCCCCAGGATGTACTTGAAAAGCAGCGTAACCTGAATATGCCTTTCCTGGTTAAATATGTTGTTGTTATTACTATTATTTGTTTTATAAGTATAACATTAGTATAATGTGAGACACGCTTAGCAAAAGTTCTTGGTGGTGGCAGTGGAGTTAATCTGGGGTGGCGTAAGTAGGCTTCAGATGTTTTGGGTCACTACATGCTCTTGTAGAGGTCGAGTCATAAGAATCCCTTCATGCCCACACTCTTCCCACAGTCGCGACTTGTCAGATAGAACTCCCTGTGACAAGGCTATTTATTATGTGAACTCAAAATAGCCCGCCATAACTGCATATGTAGTTGAAGATGGGAGCCAGTTACTAAGCTAAGTGCGAGTCTCAGTGACTTCCTTCATTTTTTTTGTGTATTTTTCGTTAGTGCGTGTGTTTTTTTTTTCTTTTTTTTAACTGGTTACCTGCTGGAAGCTGATAATTAAGCTGATTGGCTACTGTTTGCCAGTGGTATGTTTATACCTCTTACCATCGACAGGGGTTTAAACTCAAGTCAGCTTAGTACATTAGGGTCTATATATAAAGAATCATTTGGAACAATTTAAAAAAAAAATGGAAACCAACGAAATGGTCCTATTGTCTGATTTAATTTTAGAAATTTACCCCCGTCTGCAGTCACTAAGAAAGAAACCTAATTTGCGTAATTCATGCAATCCGACATGAACAAAGGGTTACTATTGTATGAGCATATTAGAAATATATTGATATACATATATATTTTTATTGACTTATAATAAATAATGCAATTATTTATAATACGTTGAACAGATTCCTTTAATAAATGGATGTCACATTAAACTCTTGATTAACAAAGCAATCAGCAGATATTATTTTTATTCAGGTCATCCAGACCAAATTCCTTAAGTTACTACCTCAAGGAACAGCCAAAATCCTGGATTTCCTGGGTCAATCCTTTAATTCAAAATTATATCCTGTCAGAATTCAGTCTCTGACAAATTTCTGTTCAGATCCTGGAGTTCTGGGTCATTGTCTATTGAACTGATTAAAAACTCTGATACAGACCAGGTTTTAAATACAGACACATCAGTCTCTGTCTTATATGTGTACAGTTTAACCGTTTCAGGACAAGGGATTAGGCAAATTCTACAGTATTATGATGGGCATGGCGCAACATCTGTCATGAAGGGGTTAAATAAATATTAGATATGTAATATAAAACTTAATTTTCCATTTCTAATGTAATATTGAATAACAGCTGAATATTATAATAAAAATTTAGAAATAATTGGAGTATATGTACTCAAGTGGTCTTGTTGAGCTGGAGATTGACGTGCAAAATTTAAGTTTAAAAAGTAAAAATTAGAAAAGTTTCCAACGTACCTACATTTTGATTTTTATCCAAACTCTACTATATTGGGCTAGATTTGACAGTTTTCCGCCCCATCTGGATGTGAATGAACCGTAACATTTAGCCTGTTTAATTAGGAATAGATAATATTATTTGTTTATTGCTGGCATTTATAATGCGCCAACATATTCCGCAGCGCTGTACAATTGGGAAAGCAATACAAAATAAATAAACCGATTCAAAAGATAGGTGAGCTTACAATCTAAAGTTACGGTAGTGGTTAACTTACTATAATGCTTGCTTAAAACCAAACTCTTTGATTAGATTACATTATAAAAAGCAGAATTCAAGTAAAGTGTGCTCTTTCTTTTTTCTAAAAAATACTTGAATTCTGATAAAATAAGCCTTTATAAGGAAAATATAGAAAGCAGATCACTTTGACAAATACTTTACAGTTTATTAACTGACCATCAAAATGTTTACCAAATTAAAATGTAATTGTAATCTCAGTAGATGAAACTAACTATATTTAATGCATCTACAATCTTTTCCATATTGTTATCCATCCTATTTCAATTGTTAATCTGCTTAAAGGTAAACTACAGTGTTCCTATCCCCTTAACCGTGCAATGTAAAACATTGCAGTCCCCTTCCATTTACTGATTGAGTAAAACTTGGTCTTGTGACATGGAAGCAGCATAGAATTGACTTAACTCTTTGCTATCGGGAATTTTGAATGCGTGCGGCACTTCCCGCGCATCCGCATTAGTGCTCCTTCCTCCACCGTGACATCACCTGGGAAAGTAGCCTCAGACTTGTAAGCAGGTAAGTAGATCTTTATTTTATTACATTTTTATGGGGTCCACAGGGGACCAAGAAAGAAGCAGATTTGTTTTCCTAACACTATAGTGCTCCTTTAAGAACTCAAAGCATGCTATCAATTACTCCAATGTTGAGCGATTTAAGAAAATCTGTTGGATGCATTGTATTGAGAACACAACGTTCCAGATTTGTGAAGGACTTGTGAACTTCTTGCCTATGAGTTGTAGTTTATAGGCTGCATATTTCACCATAGAATTGAGATTTTTTTTTTTTTTATTAACATTAGCATTTTCTTTAATTTTTTTTGAAAATCAGATAAAACATTGAGCTGGATCTCTGCCCTAGAATACATTTGCACTAAATAAGCTTTACTATTGCTAGAATTTATTTTTAACAGGTTATGCTTTTGGATGACTATCTTTGGATTGACTTTTTAAGTCACCAGGCAAGAGTTGTTTAACCCCTTAAGGACACATGGCATGTGTGACATGTCATGATTCCCTTTTATTCCAGAAGTTTGGTCCTTAAGGGGTTAAAGGGCACTCCAGCTCAAAATAGCGGAGGTGCTTTACGTGTACAGTTTGAGTCATTAGAAGGTGTTACTTAAAATTTGCAAGACGTTACTGAAAGGAATTATCCAGAGACCACCATTGAGTACCAATGGAGGGATTCTCTGGTAAGATGTTAAAAGTTAGAGTAAAAAACTACCACTAAGTCGTGATGGTGGGATTATGCAGTCAGATATCACTGCAGGAGACAGTTGTGGACTGCCAATGTATCCTCATAAATAATTTTGTATTTGCAAAAATGATATCCGTCATGTTCAACGTTATACCTGAAGACATTTTAAACATTTGGTCATCTGCTTTAGAGCTGCTTTCGGTCTCTAGATTTTTAAAAAATAATTTAATATCCTGGCATATAGAATTTATCAATAAGTGAATGCCCACTGCCAGTGTTGAATTACAATTACATGGGTACTTGTTGAGAAAACACAAAGTAAATGCTTGAAATAAATGCATTAGATACAAGAAGAATAACACAAATAATGAAGGAACAGAAACATTTTGAGAAATTGCTTGCTAAATTTGATTATAGTTAGATTACAGAACAGGTGCCTAGGAGGGGGCTTTAGCCAAAATAAGCAAATAATCAAAAATCGTACTGATTGTATAAATAAAACAAAAGTCTGCTATTTTATTTAAAAAAAAAAAATCTTCCTTTTTAAACTGCTATTTTAGCATGCCAACATATTTTTTAGTTTGAGAAATTGTTTGCTGATTAACGGAGTTAAAAAACATATATTGTAGAATTATTTATGGACTCAAATCTATCAATAATTCCATTGGATGAAGTTAAAGTAGTAGTTAACCCTATTTTTTTGGTAAATCAGATTTCATTCATGACCTACATTCTCATGGAGCTTATTTATTAAATTGTGCATTAGAATGAGTTGATTGCTGGCTTGTAAAATCTATCTCAAATAGCTGAATTGTTAAAAATTGACAATTGTGTTGAACCTGTCAGGAATCCGGGAACCAAAACATACAGACAGAATCTCAAACAGGAACATTTGAAATACCGGTTCTTAGAATGGCCGGGTTGATACAATACACAGAGTCAGTATAACACCCCGAGGTCAAAGGATGAGAGAGGTAATGAATAACGATGAAACAAGCCCAGGTCAAAGGATTAGAGAGAGCAGGATAAACGGAATACAAGAGCCAGTTAAGATACCAAACAATACACTAAAGGAACGCGCTATTGGGCTACCAAGAAACCACAACAGGGCAATGAAAAATGGGAGAGGTGAGTATATATAGGTGTAAGCTATCTGTGGTAGGATTAATTATGTTTGGAGTATACCACTATTCGGGGGGGGGGGGGTACATGGTTCTCCTACACTGAGCCCTGACGTTATTTGTATGCGCCAATTCCCGTGGGTTATTCATCCGCATATATAGACAAGCCACATGCAAGTGTGCAGCGTTGGAATGCCAGAGGAAATCGTGGCACTCGGAGTTGAGTGGTTGGGTAAGCAGGCTGAAAGCCCGACAGAACCAGAATATTGTTTTTCCAATTATTTGTTATCAGTTCTTGGCTCCATCCTAATGTCACAAGTTCAATGAATGAACAAGATCTGTCATAAAATGTGAGGCTTTCACACTTGGTTGAGCGTACATATTCATTGGAAACCATAACTGAGAAGGTTGAGTTCATCAGGAACCTATGTCGTACCATCTCAGTGCCAATGGCATCCTCTTTTCTATTTTTACTCTAAGATTAATTTAAATCTTTGGTCACTTCTCTGAAAATAACACCATTGAACAAAACATCATATAGCTTTTGTTAAACTTTTTGTATAACTTATGCTTTTTATTTCATATGAGTCTCTGTTTTCTTTTACATTTACATAAAAAGTGTAGGAAATATACCATCTAATGGATGCTGTAGGAATTGCGGCCAGACTGCTTGTGGACATACCCTGCTTTTGACCATATTGGACAAAGGTAGCCTTGTGGCTCCAAGCTTTGGATATACTTATTTACTTTGACCTGTGGACTTTTCTCCTCTACAGGTCCACTAAAGATCTAAGGACGGTTGAAAATAAGCCTATATCTAAAGTGAATTTCAAATTTAAGGCTGAAATATCTGAACTGGAGGCAGCTGGAGATCGTTAGGTCTAAAATTTTAAATTCACTTTGATTTCCCAGCAATTCTCAGTTTAGTGAATAACACTGGTAGTGTAACTTCTTCTCTTCCCTGTACGCTTGGTCTATGCTAACTGCCAAAGTCCCGAGCTTATGACAATATTTGTCAGGGAGCCAAGATGAAGGCACCCAATTGTGGATTTCTACGTTTAACTTTATTTTCCACACCTCACAAATCCATAATATTAAACATTTTGAGAAATTGTATTTTCCCTTTAAATATAGATTAATTCCAAGGACAGCATTTCAAATGCTATTTGTGTTAGCTAATTTAATAATTATAATGCACACAGTGCTTGCCAAGTAGCTAAACGTCACTAACCAAGAGCCCAGAGTTTATGGAAAACAAATTCTTCAGATTATATCAGAGAAGAATTGCACCTTACTCAATAAAACATATCTGGTAAAAGCACCTGCTTTGGCAGTATGTCTGGTTAACCTGGGGCAAAATGTAATCATAGTAGAATGTTTGTTTTATTACAATGTATCTGCATTGCACTGTATGTATTATTCATAATTTGTGTGACTGCAAGAAATGATGAATTGATGTAGACTTTTATATTCATTGCCAACTTTTTCACATTATTATTATTATTATTATACTTGAATATGTGTTTAATAACGATTTAAAATGTGGGGTTTATACACTATAAAGCAATGTATCGGTCATTGCCAGGTCTAGGTTAGGGAATAACAATTGGAAAACAAGACACATTAAATTCTAAAGATTTGATGTTCGGATACAGCTGGGTGAAACACTTTGGATTACGCTTTGCATGCCATAGCAAGTTGATAACATTCCAGATTTATTTTATAGTCTATATTTTGCAGTCAGATTTTCTATTTACGATAATTCTATATTTCTTGAATAAAGCCTTTTGATAACATGTTTATTTCAAAAAAAAATCTTAGAACAACTCGGATAGCAGAGAATCTGTTAAAGATTATGCGATTACAGCGCGCATACTTGGAGGGAGGGCTATTTAAAAGGAACATTCCAATTTAAACATATTACATATAAAAAAAACAAAAAACTAATTATACCGCACTCCAGAAAGAAGTAATGCAGAAAAAAGTTTTAATTTATTAAAATAACATTGCCACTATAGGTCAGGTCTAAAGATAAACATGACAGATACGGGTATATCTAACCAAACAATTATTTGAAAGACACAGCTCAATTTCCTGTCCACCAAGTGAAAGCGTATAAACAGTTATAAAGTGCCAAGTGCCAAATACCTCCAATACCTCTAAACAAGTGTATATAAAATACATCAATAAATATAAAACATACTACACAGCCTGTCAACATTCTTGTTTGCAAAAATAATAAATGTCTTATAGGGCACAGAAAAGTAAACGTTATTTCAATTAAACTCACCTTTATTCCATCTCCCGGAGAGAGATTCCTTCATGCAGCTCCAATTCTCCTCCTGTGAAGTCATCATTACTGTTGACTTGAGTGCTGTCAAATAGACAAGCATTGGGATGCACCAACACCACCAATGGAAGCAATACGTCTCTATGAGAAGCACTCACTTACGTTTTGATACATAGAACAAAGCAAGTGAGGCAGAAAATCCATCCGGCCATCTGCTTGACAACCAGAAGGTGTTACTTTAGAAGATTTATATAAGTATCTATTTCTTTTATAATTGTCTCTTTTATAAAAGAATACAGATCTGAACGGGACTGAAATGTCCCTTTAACTTACAGCCTACAATTTGTGAATATCAAAGTGAAATGAGAGATCCACTAATCTTGATGTTTCCTCTCAAAATTGAAAACCTGACTGAAAAGAGAAAATGTATTCTGCAAACTGGGAGGCCTGGCTCTCTACATTCATGTTCTCCTACAGAAGCATTGAGAGATACACGAACAATGATTCTTCTAGAAAAGAATTGAATTCTACACTTGGAATGAGCTTTGGGAGGCCTGGCTCCCTCCAATTATTTTCCTCCTTTTTCTTTATTTTTTGTTCCTCTTTATTTTTTTTCCCCATTTGTTTATCAGGCAATTTGGAATGGAGCGATATGAGGGGAGTGAACATGAAGATCAGGCTTCCCCAACCTCCAGCCCACCAGATATTGCTGAACTACAACTCCCATGATTCTCAGTCTATCTATGTCATTGATAGAATCATGGGAGTTGTAGTTCAGGAACATCTGGAGGGCCGACGTTTGGGGAAGCCTGATGTAGACGCTCTCTTTGGTATGAATACAGTAGGATGTGTGTATGTTAAAGGGTTACTCCAACCAAAAAACAATATTTAAGAAAACACTGTTTTATTGTCAGAGTAACCCTGCCTAAACTAGAACCCACAAAAGATACAAAAGAGAGAATACAGCTAAAACTTACCTGCGTTCCAGTTCTGAGGTAAAGTACTCCCTCCAACACACAGCCCAATCCTCATCAACAGATATCACTTCTAACTCCCCACAATTTTTTTTTAAATTAACTTTTGAGTAACGACAAAAAATATGTTTTCACCTTGAGATTTTTAGGTTAGTTGCACTAAACAAAGCTAATAAAATACATGTTGTGTCAATGTTGTAACAGTACGGAATATGGAAACATCCGGAAGGTTGAATGCTTGCGCAAGGCAGAGTATTCTACTTGACATCTATTCATCGCCAAAGTGATTTTAACATTAAAATAGCCTTTTTTGTTCTATTTATTTTAGAAGTCTTATCATGATACTTCTTATTGATTGAGACATATAATATGGAAAAGATTACTGTAACTATGCAAGTGTGGGTAATTAAAAACAGCTTTTCCTGCAGATACAATCTATAATTGCCAACAAAATAAGTATGGGTAGGATCTGTTTAAACTTAGGTACACTATCATCATTTTTTTAGTTTTACTTACTTTAATGTAACAGTTTTTATATGAAAGGCGTACAACAGAACATACAAGTGTACTATCATCTGTTATTTATATTAAGGAACTGGCGTGAAAATAATTCTTGCTGGGCTATTCACTGATAATTCAACTATATTCAAAGTGAATTTCGATTTCAAGGTAAAAATAGTCAGATTGGAAAAAATCAGATATCTTTCCAGTTTAGCTTTTGTTTTGCCTTAAATTTGAAATTCCCTTTAAATTCACTTAGAATTTCGGCTTTACTGAATAGTCCTGTTAGCTAAATTTCACTTTTGCACATCAGAATATCCTGCTTTAACATAACATGTGTCTGAAGGTTATGTGTCTGAAGCATTCTACAATTTAACGTGTTTTTTAATGTTACATATTAAACAAAATATTTCTCTACAACCCGGAATTATGCCATGTTTAGCACCAAAACAGCTTTAGCTTAATAAAGTGGTTTTGGTGTATAGCTCATGTCCCCACAGTCTAACTGCGCCATTCCCTGACATTTTGGAGTTAAATAACTTTGTTTATGCAGCCTTAGCCACAGCTGACCCCCAACTCCCACAGCCTCCCTTAGCATTCGTGAAAAATAGATGTAATAGGAAACTTCCTGTTCGCATATTGTGTTTAATATAGACGTTCTTATCCCCTGCTTTATTAATTGCCTACAACAGCCTACTATGTGTGATTACACTTCAATAAACTGAGAAATAGATTCAACATTCTAAAGTAAACAGAAAGTGCTATAAGATCAGTTTGGAAATTAAACCTATTTCTCATGGAGCCCGTGTGAATTACAGTCAGGGGAGGTGTGGCTAGGGCTGCATAAACACAGTGATTTAACTCTTAAATGACAGAAAAATGAGCAGTGCACTGCAGAGGCATGACACCAAAACTGCATCATTAAGCTAAAGTTGTTTTGGCGCTTAGAGAATGCCCTTAAGTCAATTGTTTCCCTCACAATATTTTTTCAAACTCATAAAAATATATAAATACTTATTTCCACAATTCATTTTTCAATCGTCTTCTTGCCCAACTCCTTACCAATCCCCATGTGATCTAATTTCTTGTTTCTATGATTACCTCATCCCCAGTAGCTCACAAGATCTTTACATTTACCCATCCTAGATACTAAAACGTATCTTGTCTTATTCAGATGTTTAATGTGCTCATTGATCACTGCGATGTGCTCACTCATACATGAGTGTGCTGTTACTAATCTATGTAATGTTGCCATATAAGAAATGTATCACAAATAAATAACCCTTATATCAAGATCATAGCAAACCCAGTTACATCATGCTGTTAAGTTACTAAGATGTTCCTAAATTAGCGCCTACTTTTGCTATCATTGTTCTGCAGCGTTAGCATAATTGTTTGTGGCCTACAGACTATTACCTTATAGGGATCCTTTAGTGGCAGGAAAAGTGTCTGGCACTATAGGTTCCTGGGGTGCCCCCTCCCTCGGGGCCCCCCTCCTGCGGGACTGAAGGGGTTAAAACTCCTTCAGCCACTTACCTGAAACCAGCGTTGATGTCCCTCTGCACTGGGTCAGGCTCTGCCGACACTCCTCCCCCACTGATGTCATCCAGCGGGGGAGACCTAATGGGAATGCACGGCAATGGCCGCACACACATTAGACCTCCCTATAGGAAAGCATTATCCAATGCTTTCCTATGGGGAAAATCTGATGCTGGAGGTCTGTGAGGACATCCAGCGTCAGATAATGGACCAAAACTCAGCTTGGATACTGGAAGCCCTCTAGTAGCTGTCTGTTAGACAGCCACAGAGGGCAGACTTAGAGCTGCAATGTAAACATTTCAGTTCTCTGGAACATTGCAGCATTAAGTGCAAAAGGGTCACAGCACCCAGACCTCTTCAATGAGCTGAAGTGGTCTGGGTGCCTACAGTGTCCCTTTAATATAATACCTGCTTAATATAATGTGTGTCCTTTATACCATTTTTAAAAGTTCTGCATCAAACCTTTATTTAATAATACCACCACGCTCATATTATTTATACTGTGCATTCTTACAGTATTCAGACCCCTTAATTTTTTCATATTTTTTGATGTTGCAGCCATATGTTACACTTTTAAATTTTTTTTATTTTCACATCAATTTACACTCCATACCCCATAAAGACAAAGCAATAAAATATTTTTTTACATCACTGTAAATAAACTGAAAAAAGAAAACAACAAAATATCACATTGACATAAGTATTCAGACCCTTAACTCAGTATTGATTTAAAGCATATTTGGCAGGGATTACAGCCTCAAGTGTGAGGTAACAAGATTTGCACATTTGGAATTGGGTAGTTTCTGACATTTATCTCTGCAAATCCTTTCAAGCTCTGTCAGGTTTGAAGAGGCCATGTTGAGGCTTCTCCAGAGATGTTCAATTGGGTTCAAGCCTGGCTCTGGCTGGGCCACTAAAGGACATCATCAGAGTTTACCCTAAGCGACTCTTGTATTGTCTTGGCTGTGTGCTTAGGGTTATTATCCTGTTGCAATGTGAACATTTGGACCAATATGAGGCCCAGAGCTCTCTGGATTAGAGATGTCGCGAACATAAAATTTTCCGTTCGCGAACGGGAACTTCCGCAAGTGTTCGAAACGGGCGAACCGGGCGAACCGCCATAGACTTCAATGGGCAGGCGAATTTTAAAACCCACAGGGACTCTTTCTGGCCACAATAGTGATGGAAAAGTTGTTTCAAGGGGACTAACACCTGGACTGTGGCATGCCGGAGGGGGATCCATGGCAAAACTCCCATGGAAAATTACATTGATGCAGAGTCTGGTTTTAATCCATAAAGGGCATAAATCACCTAACATTCCTAAATTGTTTGGAATAACGTGCTTTAAAACATCAAGTATGATGTTCTATCGATCAGGTAGTGTAAGGGTTACGCCCGCTTCACAGTGACAGACCAAACTCCCCTTTTAACGCACCGCAAACAACCGCAAACAGTCCATTTGCACAACCGCAAACTCCCCATTTGCACAAGGTTGGATAACAAGCTAGCCATGTCCCGTTCCTTGTCCTCACTGATGTCATTGAAGGTCTCTTCCTCCACCCAGCCACGTACAACACCAAGGGTCCCCGAAAGGTGACAACAAGCCCCCTGTATTTTTTTTTATTAAATGTACACTTCTGTTACACCAGATATGAGTTGCACTGGTGTGACACTGTGCCCTGGCAGGCCCTGAAACGCACACGTGTGAAGGAAACTGACTGCTATTATATTACAGTCAAAACATTTTTTATTTTTTTTAAATGCAAGCTATTGTGACACCAGATATGAGTGGTGGCACTGGGCAAGTGGGCACAGTATACACTGTGAGCCTGACACACACGCTGGCAGGCAGGCAACTGCAATTAGAATACACAGGAAAAAAGAAAAAGCAGACTGATGTTCTAGCCCTAAAAGGGCTTTTGGGGGTGCTGTCCTTACAGCAGAGATCAGATGAGTCCTTCAGGACTGTAGTGGACACTGAATACACTAGCCTAGCTATCGATTTCCCTATTAAATCAGCAGCAGCTACACTGTCCCTCCTCTCACTAAGAATGCAGCTTCCGGAGGGCGGGGCATAGCTGTCATGGAGGAAAGACGCACTTCGTGTGAGCTCCCTCAATATCTCACTTTAACCCCTTAAGGACCAAGCTTCTGGAATAAAATGGAATCATGACGTGTCAGACATGTCATGTGTCCTTAAGGGGTTAAGCAGCTATCAACAAGCGAAATTCACCCCAGGAGGGGATGACCCAGCAATGTTGCTCCTACCTGACCGACCCGACATGCTTAATAGCGGTCAGCAACTCGACAGAGTCTTACTTACCTCCGCGTGGCAAGTGTGGCCTGGTGCTCACCGGGCGGGAGAGGCGGACGATCTCCTGATCCTGGGATGCCCAGGAGCAGCTACTTCCCGGCAGGAGCTCCGTTACCCCCCCTCCCCCTCGGACCGGTGCGGGTTTTCCCGGTCCACCCCTGAGAGGCTGTCTGGAGCTAATGGACGCACAGAGCACAGCCGCCCAGGCTGACATACTCATCTGCGACTTTCCCAATATGGCGGCAGCCACATGTCCTCCTGGTACCAGTAAAGCATGGCAGGATATTGAGTCTAAGCTGGACAGACTCTCTAATCAATTTTGGAAGCAAATAACAAGCAGGAAGCCCCAACAAGCTCCACCACAGCTAAGCGAAGCAGTCCCCATTAAAATCCACCAACGCAAAAGGCGTCGAAGATGGGACTGGAGGCACAAACAGAAATTCAGAGCCTGCCCCAGGTCAAGCACTCGCCTCCACCTTAAGCCACCACAATCCTGCACCGGACGTGAAGCACCACCGGGACAGATCCGACCACCCGACAAAACAAGCTTCCACCACCTCAAGCCGCGAACCCGGCACTCAGCCAGAGAATTGCCTTTGTTGTTACATACCCTCAGTGCAACTAGCCATGATATACGCACGTTCAGCCTAGCATGCTCAAATATAACACACTTCTGTCTAAAAAAAAAAGAAAAAGAAAAAAAAGAATGCAGCTTCAGAATTAATCTAAATGTTATGCTGTCTAGGAAGTGGGAGGGCCTGGGAGGCAGGGTCTGCTGCTGATTGGCTGGAATGTGTCTGCTGACTGTGAGGTACAGGGTCAAAGTTTACTCAATGATGACGAATAGGGGGCGGACCGAACATCGCATATGTTCGCCGTCCGCAGCGAACGCGAACAAGCTATGTTCGCCAGGAACTATTCGCCAGCGAACCGTTCGGGACATCTCTACTCTGGATCACTTTTTCATTAGGGATATATCTGTATTTTGCTGCTTCAGTTTCCCTCAAGTCTAACCAGCCACCTAGTCACTTACATCTGGCCAGTCTGCCGCAAAAACATCAAAATGGTAGAGTGTTGCAATGATGGTTGTCTTTCTGCAGGTTTCTCCCATGTCCACGTATGACCTATGGGCTTCACCCAGAGTAACCATAGGATTCTTATTCACTTCTCTTACCAAGGTCACTCTCCCCCAATTGTTCCAAACTTCTCCCATTTAAGATTCATGGAGGCCACTGTGCTCTTGAGAGGCTTCAATGTAGCCCTAATTTTTTGTCTCCTTCCCGAGACCTGTACCTTCGACAAAATCCTATATCTATGCTCTATTGGCAGCTCCTTTGACTTCATGACTTGATTTGTCCTTTGACATGCATTTACAGCTGTGAGACCATATATAGACAGGTGTGTGTCTTTCTAAATCTTGTCTAATAAATTTCATTTACCACAGGTGGACTTCAATCAAGGTGTAGAAACATCGCAAAGATGAGTTGTCAAAAATCTGTGAGTTTGTCTTTGCTTTGTTGTTATGGGGTATTACGTGTTGATTTAAAGTAGAAAGAAAATAACCAATTATAGCCTAAGGTTACAACTTAAAGTATGTGAAAAAACGAAGGGGTGTGAAAATGTTCTAAATTCACTGTATGTTGCATTCTGAGCTCCCATTACCTTTACTTACCCCTTAACCCAATGTATGTGATTGGTATGTTACTTTCCCAGTTAAGTAGATAAAGTACAAGAACTAGAACCATGGATTATTCCACTAGTCATTGATGATCTGCAATGTCTTCTTTCATCACTATAAACATAGTTTTAAGTTCATTTAAGGTCTCACATTGTGGGATTGTAATGTAATGTTGGTATTTTCGTTTATGCCTAGTACATGTCATCATAATGCATAGGAATCTGGACTTTGTTACCGTACAATGTGATGTTTCAAAGACTAAAACAATACTGCCCCGTGAAAAATGTAAACCCAACGGAAAGAAAGCAGTCATGTTGAAGAAATCGAAGAAATTTTGTAAAATCCCAACTTCATTTGCTTACTTTAAATAAGCTTATATCACTATCTGTATAACTTTTGCATGAACGTTTCTGACTCAGCGAAAGAAATTGCAATCTAGCTGTAACTATTCTAATACCTAGACAACTACCGGATAAAAAACTTTAACTTACAGAAGGACCAATATACCCTTAGTGTCAATCAAGGTACAAATTTGGAGAAGTTGATGTAATCTTACACAAAGTTATCTTATTTAGATCTTGTTTGCAATCCTTTGTATTGTATGATGATCTCCTTCTGTGACCCACAAACGTCCCCATAGAAGTATCTCCATGGTAGATAACTAGATTCTGGTAGTCATCTTCAATTGTTGTTTGTTTCTGGACCACTTCACCTGCCTACTTGTGTGCTCAATGGGTTTTGCTTCAGGCAAACTACTAATAAGAATACCTTTCGAATTCTGAACCTCATGATCTTCTTGGTTGCTTTATGAGGTACTTATAAGGTAATTACTCCCCTGCAGAGTTAAACACTATCTGCCATGTTTTGAGGTATTAGGTTTGACCAGCACAGGTGAGATAATTCTACCCATTCCAAATTACATCCTCTGCTGTAGATATTAGTCCCATAACCAATAAATACATTACAATAACTTCATCACATTTCTTTTTTTCTTCCCAATTTTCTCCTTTGAACGATTTTCCACAGACTAATCTTTAGGTTATCTGCTCATAAAGCTTTATTCCAGAACTCTACAGTATTACAGAACTCTACAGTATTTATCCAAACTCTACCCAAGCTTTTCTGTTCGTAAAGCTTACTAACTATTTGGCATGCCTGAGGTTGATGGCCACACATTTGTCTGTCAGCCATTATTTTTGCCCACTAAATGAATTCTGAACCTCTCCCATTACTTGCACAAGGTTGAGTAAGAGTGAAAATGGTGTCTAGAATCTAAAAAAGCATGTTAACTTGTGTGTGGGGTGGGGGTGGGAGGGGATCTGTGTCTGCCTGCTATTATACACCATTTATTATACACCATCATCCTCTGGTGCATTTAAGGTGTAAAGAACAAAGTTTACTTTTTTGAAAAACAAATAAATGCTTTTGGTTCGTTATAATGAAAGAGTTACCATGCAAAGAAAATAACAATATTTCAATATGAGGCAACGAGCCATGAACGTGTCTAAATTGTAATATGAAGCATTTGTCTTGATGTGTTGTAATGCCATCCTAATTGAGCGGAACAGAAATAAACCTCAGTGCCTGCGAATACGCACAAAAATATGTTACTGTGGAAATGGGCACACAAAATAAATAAAATGCATAACAACTTGGCTCGTTTACTTTTTTTTTTTTACCTTTATTTATTATATTTCCCTACTGGCCTTAGATATTCACAAGATAAATTGCACATGTTATTTTATTTAAAGGAACACTATAGGATCAGGAACACAAACATGTATTCCTGACCCTATACTGTTAAAACCACCATCTAGCCCCCCATGGCCCCTCATGCCTCCCTAATATAGCAAAATCTTACTTGTATTCAGGCCTGAAGCTGTAGCTCTCCATGCTGTTTGCCTCAGAATAGCAAGCTGTGTGCTGACATCATCAGACGTGGTGGCCTGATCCAATCACAGTGCTTCTCCATAGGATTGGCTGAGACGGACAAGGAGGCAGATCAGGGGCAGAGACAGCACAATTCAAACACAGCCCTGGCCAATCAGCATCTCCTCATAGAGATTAATTGAATCAATGAATCTCTATGAGGAAAGTTCAGTGTCTGCATGCAGAGGGAGGAGACACTGAATGTTTGGATGCATTTTAGGCAGCCATGACCCAGGAACGATCTCTAAGAGCCATTTAAGGAGTGGCCAGTGAAGTTATCACTAGGCTGTAATGTAAACACTGCATGTTCTCTGAAAAGACAGTGTTTACAGCAAAAAGCCCGAAGGTAATGATTCTACTCACCAGAACAAATTTAATAAGCTGTAGTTGTTCTGGTGACTATAGTGTCCCTTTAAAACAGTGCTCATATGTTCTTTAGTGTTGTCTAAAGGGTGGACAACCACACAAGTAACAATTCCATTATATGTATAGAAACACAAGCAATGAAATTAAAGAGGATCCTACTCAAAGTATTCTAAAGAAAGTTGAATGATTGTGTGATGATAAGGGAAATACAGAAAACCGACATGCTATCGCTATATTTTAAGTTAATCGAGTTAATTAAATAACATCAGTAAATATTAATCCATGCTGTATAATTGGGGGCGCAGTCAAGTCTTTACTTTACTAGTTACCTTCCAATCAGGAAGACATTTTGTGAGAAGGGGAACAGTGGCCAAGGGGCTAGATATAAGCAAAACGTTTTGGTTTTTTTAAAACAAAAATAAGGAGATTTGAAAGTGTGGAAAAAGGACAGCATAAATAAAAAAATAAATAAAAAAAAGATGTGGCCAAATGCACTTAAAGGGATACTAGAATTCTCGCAATACAAACATGTATTCCTTGCACTATAGCTCCCTCTGGCCCAACCCCTCCCTAATGACCCACCCTCTTGGCAGTGTAAGGGTCAATAAACAATTACTGTACTTACCCTGTTCCAGTGCCGATGACCATCAGCACTGGTTAAGTGTTCCTCCCCCTCAACGTCTGACAACATGGGGGTGCTAATGCACATGTGCAGCTCAACCCATTGCAAAGTTTTCCGATGGTGATTAAACTGACTCTGGATGTCCTCATCTGATTGACAGCCACCAGAGGCAGTCTTAACCCTACAATGTAATTATTCCTGTTTTTCACAAACGGTAATAATTACGTTGCAGGGTTAAGGTTGAGCTGACATTTTTTTAAATGCCTATAGTTGTGTTGGTGCCAGAGTGTTCCCGTAAGCATGGGCCGATCTATTTCTTATCTCCATGGTAACCATCAAAATAACTTTTATAAAAAAAGAAAATGCTATTGATGTTCGTTTTACTCAAATGCCAAGATAGTATGTAAAATAAAATACAAATGGTGAGAGCACTCTAAAATAATATTACCCAAACTTGGTCAGTCAATCTAAAATAGTAAAATAAGAGAGAAAGACATAGGGTAATACAGTTACTTATTTTATTCTGTTATATTTATTTCAATAAAATTTTATTTGTAACCCCCTACATTCGGCGTCCTGAATTAATTTGGAGGTACCAGACACAGAATTTTTGGAAGTTCCTATGAGAAGTCCTGTCTTCCACTGATTTCAAAGCTTGAAGTTTGAGCCAGCTTTCAAAGTGGCTCTATATATGTGAGTGAGACCAACACCTGTGACTACATGGTTTTATCTCAACTGTATTACCCTATGTCTTTCTCTCTTATTTTACTATTTTAGATTGACTTACCAAGGTTGGGTAATATTATTTTAGAGTGCTCTCACCATTTGTATTTTATTTTATCACTTGTTGTATTTGTGGTGGTGTGGCCCACATAGGTGATTGTAGCACCATTTTATTTTAGGAATTTTTTACTTTTTGATTTTTATTGTATACATGATAGTATGTACTGTAATGCATTCAGTTGCTTGCAAACATGTTAACATAGTGACATTTAAATTAACCAAAGCCAGGCCCGGATGGCCATAGATAACAGGATCTCCCCTGTCGGCCCATGCAGGGCCGGCACTATCCCCGTGCCGGCCCTGCTGTGTGCCTTCAAAGATCTCCCTCACCACCCCTCAGGCACTGATATGTGGCCGCCGGCTAGAGAGGCAGGGAGGGAGAGAAGACCCAGTGGAGCTCTAGCCAGCAGCTCTGCCAGGTTCCTCTCGCGAGGTCAGAGGGTTGCCGCGGTTAGGGTTCATTCTCACCACTGAGACCACCAGGGATGGCAGCACGGTATCCCCTCCATGGCAGCATGGGGATATAACTTTTTTATTAATAAAAAATATATATATTTACATTTAAATAAACATATTCACACACACAGCACACTCACTCACACAGCACCATCAGACACACACAGCACACTCTCACACATATACAGCACACACAAACACACACATATACACATATAATATATAAAATAATTCTCAGTGCGTTAACAGACAAAGAAAATTAGAAACATAGAATGTGACAGCAGATAAGAACACCCTCACACACACACAGCACCCCTCTTACACACACTGCATCCTTCACCCATGCACACAGCACACCCAACACACTGCGCCCCTCACACATACAATACGTCCAAATATATATATATATATATATATATATAGAAGGCTTGGCCTGTAATTGTGGGAGGCACTTAATTTCCCTATTTAAACCCAGTAAGCCCCTGCTTACCTGTCTTCGACGATCTCGGAAGTGCTTCAGTGTACTTCCGGTTTACAGATCCGTGACGTCAGTATTCCCGCCCGCCGGCAGCCCGGTTCAAACGCCCTGCGGCTGTATTCGTGAGTATTCCGCTTTTGCCTCACTCGGACGGCATCAGAATCGTAAGTTTAGCCCTGTCGCTCACGGGCTCGGATTCAATCCGCTCCTGCTTTTTCTCGGTCAGTGTAACACGTTCAGTTACACTTACACCTCGTAGTCTCGTTCAGCCACACCGGGTTGCCATACGTTTTCGTTCAGGGGGTACTATATCTTCATTCTGTTCCGTATTCTGGGGCTTTGTTCACGTTTTAAGCTATGTCTTAGTAGTTACGTTTTATATGAAAGGGGTTTAAGCGGTTTTAGTAGTGCCCAGTATTCTTAACTTCTGTGTTTAAAGTAGTTATATGGTCCCCTTAATGTCATAAATAGCTAAATAGTGCAAATAGGGGGTATGTTGTTCCATTGTGTTAAATGGCTGTTCCTGTCCTGTTTTTGTTGTAGTTCTTACTAGTACTGACACTTCTCGCAAGTGGCCCTTCGCGGGTGTACGTATTCGCAGCTTTGTTAAAGAGGTAGGCCTCGGTGTCACCCAGTTCTCGTGTGTATGTTGTAGTTAAATAGTACATTTCATAAATAGGTCACGTTTCTTTTCCTTTAGTTCCATTGGTTCCCTGCAGGATTATACTTTATTAGGTCAAATAAAGTTTCCTTCCTCAGCAGGTATGTTATTGGTGTGTCCTGGCGGGGGGGGGGGGTTCGAGGACTAGTTGTAATTCTCCCGCCAACTTAGGTATGTTCCCGTGGGCTCTTTGCCTATAAGGTTAGAGGTCCCGCAAGGCATAGGTCAGCCCTTACGTTCGGAGGTTCAGGCCAATCGTCCCAACGCATAGCTATAGCCTTGCTTCAAAAATTAGTTAGGGCCTCACCAGTCACGGCCAATCGTATTGCTTCTTTTTATGTCACCGAGAGGCCAACTCCCCGCCACCCACCTCAGTGGCACCAAGGCCCCACGCGCCAAATCATAGTTAGTGCCTCTCATAGCCACTTGGCAAGTAGTTAGGGCCTCATCTGCCACCAACGAAAGCTAAGCTAATACAATTTCGCCTATGGGCACTAGCCTAGTAAGTGGGGTCCCTCCAGCTTTTTATTTTTCAGCACTAAACTCGCCCTCTCTGCCCCTTAGAATGTCCAACGCTTCGGTGTTAGAAGACAATCTGTCGGTTACCAGCACCCCGCTCAGGTCGGGCACGCAGAGAACGCAACCAACCCCTCCAAGTCCAGCTTCCAGCTATCGCTCCTGGACTATCCCTAAGATTACCGCTGAACTTAAAAAGAGAAATATCCCTTATCCGGCTTCAGCTAGGAAGAATGAACTGTTTCGTTTATTGAACTCTACTGAGGATAACGAAAGGCCTGGCCCTAGTTCACAGGTTAACGTACTTAATAGCCTGGCTGAATTACACGCCATGATGGCCTCCCTAGTGTCCTCAGTTGCCACCATCAATAACAGATTGGATAACCTGGAAGCTAATAACGTTCCTTCAGTCCCCGAGATTCCCGGGCCGGTTGTCCAACCCACGCCCGCTCTAGGAGGTAACAGTGACCCTCCACCGGCTAGGAAAGTTTCCAACCTTATTAATCCTATTCACCTGATACCGCAGTCTCTCAGACGTGACATCATAGAGGGAAAGGATGTTAACTTGGCCTCGCTACTGATAGCGGCTCAAGACGTGGTTGAAAACAGGGCATACACGTTTGAGGACCTATCAGTAGTGATGAGGGCCAGGGACCCTAGGTTGAATAGGAAACTTAACATCCCTGAGTTTGTCTTGGCATTTGGCCTATACAGAGACGTTATCTGTACTGCTTTTCCCCTCCGCAGAGAGGAGCTAGATTTGTACCTTCACAAGGTGATAGAGCTGGCTTATAAGTACGGGGGCTTTGCCTTTTACGACTATCACAAGTCGTTCTCCGCTAGGTCAGCCGCTTCGTTGTCCCAGTATAATACAGTCACGGACTGGGGTCAGTTAGATACAGAATTGTTTCTTATGCATTTTGCAGGTCTCAAAACCCCTTCCTGTGCCATTTGCTCGTCTGCAGCTCACTCTATTAATTTCTGTCCTGAGAATGTAGCTATCCCCTCTACCAGCAACGCCAACTCCGATTTTCAGTCAACTTCCAACCAGAAGGAGATTAGAGATAAATTAGGCAGGCCAATAGTGTTCTTGGGAAAAGCTCAGGTCTGCAATAATTTTAATGCTGGGGGTTGTAGTTACAGTGCTTGTAGGCTGCTGCATGTGTGCTCGCTTTGTTTCAGGGCACATGCCAAGACGATGTGCCCTAACAAATTGTACCCTAAAAAGGCTTCTACTCCAATAAACATACCGAGTTTGCAACGTTACCTGGCTAATCATCCTTATTTACATCTGGTGGAATTTCTCACGTCAGGGTTCACTCACGGGTTTCACACAGGCTTTGTCTCTCTCCCCTCAGGCATCCTGGAGTGCCCCAACCTTCAGTCAGCTCTCACAGACCCCGATACCCTACAAGTACTCTTAAGGAAAGAAGTGTATAACGGCTTCATGATAGGCTCTTTCACTACTCCTCCTTTCTCCTCATGGAGGACTAACCCTCTAGGTATCGCCACTGGGAAGTTTAACAACAAAAAGAGGCTTATTATTGATTTTTCTGCACCACACGCCTCTCCCACACCTAGCCTGAATGCACTAATCCCGTCAGAAGATTTTTCTCTTCAGTACGCTAGAATCGATGATGCCATTCAGGCGATTATTAACTCCGGGAAGGCAGCCTGGTTAAGTAAGTCAGATATTACCAACGCCTTTAAGTTACTTCCCATCCATCAATCACTCTGGCATCTGCACGGAGTTAAGTGGCTAGACAACTACTATTTCGCTACCAGGCTTACTTTCGGCTCCAAAAGTAGCCCCAAGTTATTCGACCTATTCGCCGAAACCTTGACATGGCTTCTCCTTAACTTCTGCAGATGCCCAGTTGTTATACATTATTTAGATGACTTCCTCGCCATAGAACCTCACCACTGCACTCCACGCAGCCTTCATCTCTTGCTCACGCTCTTCAAAGATTTAGGTGTCCCCGTAGCCCAGGACAAAACTGAAGGTCCCAAAACCGAAATTACTTTTCTGGGGATTACACTCAATTCTGTCACCATGCACGCCAGCCTGCCCCAGGAGAAAGTAGACCGTATTCTATCTTACATTAGCACCTGCATGTCACTAGGCACTTGCACCAGGAAACAGCTACAGTCACTTTTAGGCTCACTTAATTTTGCCATGAGAATAATTCCACAGGGTAGGTCTTTCATTTCCAGGATCCTTTCACTTTTGCACGGTCTCCCTGACGATGACTCCACTACAACCCTAGACGAGTCAGCTATAGCTGACCTGAGAATGTGGCAGCTGTTCCTTTCCTCGTGGAACGGCAGGTCGCTGTTTGTTCCCCCCGTTTCCGACGATTCCCCAGTACTCTGGACTGACGCTTCAGGTGCCTTAGGATATGCGGCCATTTTTGGAGACGAGTGGCTATACGACTCCTGGCCGGTCGAAACCACGTCACTCGAGAGATTCAGTACCACCTCCTCTCTTTTTGAGATCTACCCTATCGTAGCAGCAGCTTACACGTGGGGGGTAGAGTGGAGGGGGCAGTCAGTCAGGTGTTTTTGTGACAACTTAGCTACCTGTAACATCATCAACAAGGGCCGCTCTCAGTCCCTCACGATCATGAACCTAGTCAGGAGACTCACTTGGCTAGCAGCTAATCTCCAGTTCTGCATATCCTGTGTTCACGTCCCAGGTATACAAAATACTGCCGCTGATGCTCTGTCACGCTTCAATTTGCAGGAGTTCTTCAGGCTACATCCTACAGCTTCCCAGCAACCCAGGGTACCTCCAAAGTTCGAAGACCTGGTAATGCATTAAGCTCTCTCCTACATCTGAGCGGCACGCTTGCTCAGGCGGGTTTATCCCTCAACACGAGGAAAGCCTATTACAGAGCATATGAACTGTTTATGTGTTTCATTCGTAATTACTGTGTAATAAATGTTTTTTCTGTTGAAACCATGGTTGCTTTCACAACTTTTTGCCACTTTTCTCTTAATCTATCTTACAACACAATCAAACTCTACTTAACGGGAATCCAACACTACATGTTAACCTCCTTTCCCAACAAGTCTCCTTTCCTATCTTCCTACCCTCTTAAAAGTGTCCTCAAAGGCGTTCATAACTTGTCAGTACACATACCCACTAAACGCCTTCCCATAGATAGTAAGCTGTTTAAGAACTTGTCCGATATAATCGACACGTCCCCTTTCGAACATATCACAAACCTCGTTGTCAAATCAGCGGCTTATCTAGCCTTTTACGGTTTCTTGAGACCCAAAGAGTTCACCGTAGAGAGAGCCTCTGATTTCAGCTCGTGCCTCCAAAAGAAACACTTAGTTAAAAATCTAGATCACTACACTCTGTCCGTTACCCGCACCAAAACAAGCCAATCAGGCCCACCAGTGGAAATTAACTTTTATCCCACTTCAACCAAATGGTGTCCCGTTCGTGTATTGGATAAGCTAGTAGCAGCCCAAGCTAATTCCGCTCCCGATAGCCCACTTCTAGATATTCTAGGGAAACCCCTGACCACAAAAATTTTCATGCTTTACATACGCACCCTTTTACTCCGTTTGGGACAAAACCCACGGTCATTCTCGGGCCATTCTTTTCGCATTGGAGCAGCCACAGCTGCCTCAGGTAATCATGTACCGACACACATAATTAAAAACATGGGGAGGTGGAAATCATCCGCATACAACAGATACATTCCCAATCCAGAGAAAGAGATAAGGATGGCTTTCTGTGATATGACTAAATGATGTACCGCTTAATAAACGCATTTTGTTTTAAATGGTTATTATTTTTGCCCTCTTTTACAGGCCTAACCTTACGTCAGTTTCGGCACACCTCAACTGACTTGCTATTAAGGAACTACTTATTTTAAACCCTGTTTTCCTTACGTCCTCGAAATGTGCCGTACACAAATAGAAGGCTTGGCCTGTAATTGTGGGAGGCACTTAATTTCCCTATTTAAACCCAGTAAGCCCCTGCTTACCTGTCTTCGACGATCTCGGAAGTACCCCTCCCACCGCACCCTCAATTTTATCATTTTCCTAGGTGGGCCCTCTTTTACAGGCCTAACCTTACGTCAGTTTCGGCACACCTCAACTGACTTGCTATTAAGGAACTACTTATTTTAAACCCTGTTTTCCTTACGTCCTCGAAATGTGCCGTACACAAATATATATATATATATAATACAGAATCCAGCACACTCGCTTATTCACTAAACAATGATTATATTTACTACAGCACCCCTAACACTGCACCACTACACACATTACGCTCCAGATACAAGCTAGATCCCTTACCCTATATACACTCTGAATCCTCTATACACACACACTCACACACACACACACAATCTCCTATACACACTCTGGGTCCTTTACACACTAGATCTTCTACACACACACTGCACAACCTACACACACTACATTCCTGACATACAAACTCTGGATCCCCTATGCACACACTACATTCCTTGTAAGCAAACACATACAACATTCTCTAAACACTCACTCTCTACAACCTCCACACACACTACGTCACCTATACACACACACACTCTCTACAGCCCCTAGCCACACATATTACACCACAAACACAAATGAAATTGACCTATTTACACAATACCACGCCACAATCAGCTCTCTCTACACACATGCAATCCCACAAGCAGGCTCCAAACACATGCATGATACGCTTTCCTAGCCCTTTTGTCCTCTGGTATCCCACTTATAGAGACACCAGAGACAAGTTAAAAGCAAACATAGCGCAAGCATTTTATTACATTTGCTTGCATGCGCAGAACAAATACAGGGCCTTTTTCTCATGCTAAAGCTCCTCAGCAGGGCTCTGCGCATTGAACTAACATGATCACTTTCAGAGGGGGCGTGCTTGTCATTAGTGATGACAAAACACACCCTCTCTGGCCCCGCCACCTTCTCAGGGGGCCGCTGTGATTGAAAAATGTCCGGGACAAATTTTTTTCCCAGTCTGGCCCTGGCCAAAGCTGACCTTGTCATCTACACACTTGCAGATGACACAACTGCTTTTACCTCTATTCATTTCCTGCCCCAAACCTTCTTATAACAGTCACATTCGACCTGGCTAGTTTGTATGTAGGTCATTCCATACCTTTTCTCCACAACTTTGGTGGAAGCCTTGCCAGGCAGGCAGCTATAAAAACTAAGGTACAGGGTTTGGAGAATTCAATCAAGTGACTATGCTTTATTTAATGAGTCTTTAGAAATGTTTTCACTTGCTAAAATATATATCATATATACATCAAGTGGCTTTATATGATAATGGGTTAAAATGAAATAAAAATATTGCTAAAATCCATTCAAGCAAACAGTATTTCTGAAACTATTTTGCTACTTATTGCTAATTTTTCTGAAAGCAGGAGCTAAACGAACCCATTTGTTATCATAACTTTTTTTTTACCTCTTTTAAAATCCACATCAAAATTAAGCTTAGCAAAATTTACATTTTGCAATCCAGGATAATCTCATATAATTTCCTTTAATAAATTCAGCTTGTATTTCATAAGATATCAAAGGCTGCTGGAGAAACTTGCGGCCTCCTCCACCTGTTATTCTAAGAGTGAGGCCTGCGTCTCGTGCCAAGGCCGAGTCAAAAATAAAGCAAATGTCAATAAACAAACATATTTATTCAGCTATTACAAAAATGAAAAGTATGAGTTTAATCTCCATTTCATTTACATAATTTCCTGTTTTTGTTTCATAGTAAGTTTACTTTGCACGGTTTGGTAAAAATACAAAGCTTCCTCATGTAGAATGTTTTAGAGTTATGTCCAGTTAAAGGAAGATTACCATTAATTAAAAAGTAATTTAAATAACGTAACAAGACTATTCAGTCTCTCCTTATAGGATGTGCTTTTGTCACACGCAGACACCAATTTGCCCTCCGACATGACAAAACAACTGATTTATATATCTAATTACAACCTACATCAGTGGTGTACAACCTTCGGCAGTCCAGATGTTTTGGACTACATCTACCATAATGCTCTTCCAGCCGTAATGCTAACAAGGCATCTGGGGAGGCGTAGTCCACAACATCTTGGCCTACATGATGGCCCCCAACATTGGCATCCCGTGACTTAGGAAGCATGTGGGGAGGAATTGCATTACTGCTGCACCTCAAGAGAGTAGACCTGCCAGGAATGGGGACGGGTTCACCCAAAGAACTCACAGGTAAACCTTGTGTGAATCCACGCCAGGATGACTGTCAATCACGAACGGTAGTCCTTTGAGGGCAGACCATGTAGGGAGCACTGTTTCAGTACACTCTGCACGGTCCTTGTTACCTTATCAAAATCCGAGCACATCTAATGATGCACTCATGCTATGCTTTTTTTGTGACAGTTTCCCCCGTGTCCCAGTTTTGATGTCTTTTGATTACCCAGTTGACATGAGTGTTTCATAGAGATTTTATTTCTATAAAATACTAATAACATGACCAGAGTTTTCATTAAGCTCAGTTTTCATTCCAGGTCAAATTTGTCAAATGCATATGCACATATGTATTTATAGGCATATTTCTGCAAGGATTAATGTCAGAGTTAGATTACATAGGATGTTTAGAGAATTAAAAGTTTGAGATGGGTTATAGTTGTGTAGTTATGTGCAAAATACATACTTATGATTGATAGTACAACTGTTATACAGTGTGCATTACTCAATGCCCTCGCTCGTCTTCCCGCAAGACATTTCTGTGTGAGAAGCTGTTAGTGGGCAGATGGGTATTGATCCCTTCCTCTTCTTGTCCAGCCTCACAGGCACACTGGAGGAGCTGGGACAACACTGAATTTTACATCCTATCTAATTGTTCCTCGAGCTCTGCTATCAAGCATTGGAGGCTTACTGGACTACATATGGCACTGGCTAAGGCTCTTTGTACTTTTCTCTCCCACCAGCCCAACTAAGCTCCAAAAAGGCACATAATAAGTGCTGTAAATAGACACCTGAAGGCAGGTGTCTAATCCGCCTAATGGATAATCCGGCCCTGTGTGATTGGACGGTCACAGAAAAACTGGGCTGGGAAAGAAGGGGAGGGCTTACAAAGGCTGCAGATAAGAGAACTTCAGATTTTGCAAAATGTTTTTACATATACCCTTAATAAAAAAAAAATGCATAACTAAATACTAACATGCTTTTATTGGAGGTGTATCTACTAAATAGGGATTTTTTAAATCAAGGCAATAGGATATTCATATAAGTTTTTTTAAATAATATTCCTTTAACTTGATTATCTTACAAAACTATTTATGTTATAACATACCATCTCTTTATTTTTTTAAAATTCACATATACTGAGTTTTTTTAAAGAAATTATTTGCCTACCTTACCTGCTCTCCCTTTGTGACACAAATCTTCATAAACCTTTGGTTGGATTGTCAGTTTTTTGATACAAACGCACACTATTTTGTAATATCCACTGCTTTTTCAAAATTGTGTGATTTTTTTTTTTCTGTCTGAACTTTTCTGTCAGGTGCTCAGACCTGTTCCAAGCCAGACGGAATGATTACTTGATTTTAAAAAAGCAATAGGTGTCTGCCAAAGAGAGAACATTTGGTTCTATAACTGACAAACCAACCCAAGGTACGTAATGATAGGGGTAATGGGAATGGTAGCAAGGTGATTTCTTTAAAAAGAAAAAAAAATTAAATATACGTGAGTTACAAAAATAAATTATGAAATATATATAATGTTTTATTGTATATTATAACATAAAAATGTCAATGTCAGTACAGAAGTAACTTTATACCAGTTCTCCGACTGAGGTCCGTAGAAACATTGCTATTCAGGTACTTTTCGCTTATAACAGAATCTAACCCAAAGAGAATGAATATAGTATAATAAAACTAATAGAGCCATTCCTCTTCAATTGTAAAGTTAATGATTTAAAGTTAATATGTTTACTAATGAAATTTCTGGCCCAAAAAAAAACACACCTCAGGAAACAAAATATATTTAATAAGTAAGGACTACAATATCACTGTGCAAATGATTAGAAAATATCGCAAAACTTGATCTAACTTACCAAAAATACTGTAATTTTAATGTGAAGCTGAGAGAGCCTGGTCACCTCTTACTTACAGTTACTTTGACGTTGAAATTTGGATCAGATCAAACTAATCAGAGCAGATTTTGGCTAATATATAACTTTGTACAGTAATAGCAATCTAATCTATTTGTAGTGGTAGTCTGCTTATTCACGTCTTGAAGGGGAACTATCACTTCTATGGAAATGACAAGTTGAACTGAAACCTTGCAATTCATCTTTTACTTGTGATAACATTTTCGTCATGTGATGCACTGTTTTTTTTTTAAAAGCGTATTAAATATTTAGCAATTGAGATCACAATCCAGACTGATACAAGCACAGCCTGGGCAATCATTGTTTTGGAGCAGAAACAGAATTTGTTTTGTTTTTTTTGTTTCATCACCTCCACATGCTGTGTTCGGTGATGGAAATGAGCAGAACGTGTAAGAATGATTCCCATGACTCCCATGATTCTATGAATGAAATAGATAGACTGAGAATCATGGGAGTTGTAGTTCAGCAACATCTGGAGGGCCGGAGTTTGGGGGAGCCTGGTATAAGGCTTCAGAAGGTTTACATTGAGCAGGGTGTCTTTTGTTGGAGAACTGACAGCTCCTCGTTTAGCCGTTTAATCTTCTAGAGAACTGATTTCTCCTCGTTTAGCCATTCGTGAATTAAAACCTCCTTAAAAGTGAAAATATATGCAAATGCCTGAGCAATGGTTATCAGAGTTGCTGACTTCTAATAGTTAGATGTATTGTATTTAACTATCTCTGGAATAAAGTTAAAAGCTTTTGATAAATCCTTACCAATGAGAAATAGCACCAATATATTTTGACTGCGCAATTGGACTTGTGCTTAGAAATCTATGATCAATGATACATATTTGCTGCCCTAAGAAAAACCAAAATATTAAAGGAACGCTATAATGTTAGGAATACAAAGCTGTATTTCTAACATTATGGTGTACCTCTGTCCACAAGGCTCCACCTGCGGCAATGGAAGAGTCCCTCGGTGCTCGCTCCCTTTCTGCCTCTTCTGACATCATTGTGAGGGGAAACCTAATGTGCACGCACAACGAGCTCTGCTGCACATTAGGCCTAACCGATAGGAAAGTATTGAATCAATGCTTTCCTCCGGGGTTTTGCAAGACACTGGATGTCCACATGCAAAGCGCAAGGACTTCCAATGAGTTAAACTTCATGAAAAGCCAGGAAGTGCCTCTAATGGCTTTCTTACTGGTAGACAGCCACTACAGGCAGTCTTAAGCCTTTAATGTAAACATTGCTGTGCATGCACCTATGTATATTTATATTAACATTGCAGTGTCTCTAGAATTTACAGGGGACAGGGGCAATGCACTCAGACCACTTCAATGAGATTAATTGGTCTGGGTGCCTATAGTCTCCCTTTAAGGCAACAGATAATATCTTCTTTCAAATGAAAATTCACATTGCAATATCACTAGAAAATGGATCATCTCCAATTACTCTTTTTGTTTAAATAAATATAACCTATTTTATTAGATACGTATTGTGTAGTGATATTTGACCACCCTTCCTTCATACATATTCATTTGGCATCCATATTAGCTTTTTTGATGTACGTTCAAAGAAAACTCGGTAATATTTGAATAATAATAGGTGTCTTGCACTGGAGAAAAATAAGTATGTCCTACCTAAAAAACATGGTTTATATTTTTTGCAGTTTGAGAATTAAATGAAAACTGAATATCTGATGCACCTGTAAAAACATATTTGATCATAACAGCAAATGCACCATTCTTGTATCGAGATTCATGTTTCATAACTTTTTTCGGTTCAAGTAGAAAAAAAAAAATGATTATAATGTTAAGTATTTCCTGAGTTTATTTTGATGGATGACAGAATAAGTATCTTTCACTCATTAAAGTACATATTTATATAATTTAATAAATTAATTTAATACACAGATGTTCAAAAGTGTTTTATCAGCGCGTCCATTAATCATCCCCTTTATAGGCTATCCTCTTTTATTTTCGAGCAACGAGCAGGAGCCAACAATTTATTAAATTCACATGGCAAGACTGCGGCTCAAATATCAACTACATAGTTTGAATCATAGCAGGTAATCAGCCTGCATTTTTGTGATTTATGTGTTTGTAAATAGCAACATATTTCAGTCTGAGTTACTTATGCATCTCTCATAGGAACACAATGTGACTTTTAAATTAGGGTTGGAAAATGCCTTGCGGTTGAGAAGGTAACTTTAATATAAGTAACAAGGATAATCCTTTACATTTATCTTTAAGGCTGCATATGATCATAGTTGCAATATTAATAAAACGTGGCACTGTTATGTATTTTATAGTTACCAGGAGCACCGTTTGTCTATAGACATTATTACAGTAATATTTTTTATACAGCACCCAATTACTAACTAGCTCTTGATACGTTCATTAAAGAGTATCGTAGAATTGAATTTGATGGACAGAAACATAGCGATACAGTTTTTAAGACGCAGCAAGCTTACAATACAGTCTAATTTCACAAGTCAGACAAAGTACAGATAAGATAACACAGTCATACGTAGAAATAACAATGCATCTATAACTCATACCTGGACACATTCTAATTTTTAGGGATTATTCACCGCACATTAAGTTGTGGTGAATTATTTAGTGGCTAAATCAAAAACATCAGGCCAAAATATTCCAGTTTGAAAAAGAATTGAGTTGTATAATTTTTACCGACTTGTCGTAATTGGCTTGAAAGGTAACAATCAGTATTCTGAAAATTACATAATTTAATAAAACTTTGAAAATTCTCCTATAACTTGTGATAACTTTTTGTTTGTTTCCCTATAAATGTGTATTAAGCCTTTCGCAAATAACATCGCAATCCAGTTCAGTCCTGGCACAGTCAAGGCACACAATGCACTGGGGGAGGAGACAAAAGTGTTTTTCTGTTGATGTTGCTATTTTCTGTATGTTATCTCTTTGCTGACTGACAAGTACAAAGGACAGGGCTTATGATGAAATGATTCACATGGCGCTAAGATGGAGGCACCCAGTCGTGAGTTTCTACATTTACAGGGTTATTCACTGAAGTGAGAATTGAAAGAGAATTTCAAAGTAATTTTCAAATTTAAGGTCAAAATAGCAGAAATGGAAAACATTATCTAACAGCTATGCTTCCAATTCTGCTACATTGGTCTTAGATTTCAAATTCACTTTGAATTAACTTTATATTTTTACTTTAGTTAATCACCATTTTAAACTTATTGGTCAGACATCACATATACATACTTGCTTAATATAAGGATTAAGTAAACATTGTATTAAAAGTAACTGTTCGGAGCAGAGCTTACCTGCCGAGCGAGCTAGACGTCCATGGCGAGAGATCCCGCTTCTACAGCTCTGATTCTGGGCACTACGCCTGACCACCGGATCGTGCCTGCGGACAAATAAACTCCAGCTCAGGAGGAGACGCTGAGTCCGGGGATACCTGAATTGGGGCTTCCCGCCGCTAATTCGTCCACACCGCAACCTGCGGCCTGCGCGGGTGGGAGCTGCGGAGAGACGGCCGCTCTCCCGGTTCCCGGGCTGAAGAGGGGACACTAGCACATCGCCCCCCCCCCCCAAGGACCGGTGGGGGTTATCCCGATCCCCACCAGCACAGGAGACTATAAACCCAGGCGGCACAGCAGACGCTGGTAAACTCCCCAGAGACATAGAAGTAGCGATGCCCAAGATGGCGGACATGCCTGGCCTCAACACACGTGGCCGGAATCAACAGCATACTGGTGCAGTAAAATCGACGAAGTTGGCGACACAGGCACAACCTGCATAAAGCAGTACCTATGCCCCCCCCACCCGGGCACACTCAAGAGGTTTTTAATAGGCTCTGCTACAACCTTTGGACAAAGCTCCAAAACAAGGGCCGGTCCTTGTGACTAGCGGTGCAAGTGGCAGCAGCATGGATCTGACCGGCTACTCGACGTCAAATATGTGGGTACACACCAAGAGCCCCCAAAGCAACCTCCCGAAGGAGACGCCGCCAGAAAGCTAAGCGGGAGGCAACGGCACCTTGTCTTTCGGCCACTAACACTCACACTCTCACATCAGAGCGAAACCGCCGGGCAAGCACAACCCACTCACCACCCAGCAGCACCAGAGCCCTCCGACCAGTGAAACGCAACCCGGCAACCAAGGACTCACGCTAGGGGCCACAAGGCTAATCGAGATGCAGCATGGCTTCCAGCATGCGAAAGACACAGACAGGAAGCCACCCTAGGGCCCAGCGGAGATGATGCCCAACCGAAACACCCACCCTGCCACGATACATGGCCCACCTGTCAGGCATCCAGAGCCGGCATCGGCTGATCAAAGCGGACTAAACCTAAGAAGGACTATTCTCCTGCAGCCACAAATGCGGACATAAGACGAGTTTCCCCAAGGCAGTCTATAACCAAGGTGCTACTCCTCCCAGCTACTGTGCTTTCCTACTCAGCTATTACTCAAATGTTTTTGTGGACTATGCAGCCCTAGCATGTTTTTGAAGCACTTAGGCGTAGCACTCCACCTCAATCTACCCTCACATATAGAAGATAGACATCCAAACGACTGAATAGCAGCATACAAAGCAATGTTGTAATAAGCTTGTCCCACACCTTACCTCAGTTAATTAGCAACACAGCAGGGCATTGCCATGCTAACTCTAGCAACGTTAACTGCTGTATGACGTCTCCTAGTTTGTATACACATAGTTTAACTTTTATATGTATTATTTCACTTAGCTACTGCTATACGTACTGCAAACCGTGTTAATACATTATGACTACGATAGCATAGCAAAATTAGAATTGATAACTAAGCGTCAGTTTATCTCTTTGTATGTTAGATAATCTTACTACACCATTCTGTCTAGTTAAGCATGCCTAAAAAACATAAAATTGTGCGAATTCTCATGCTACTGTCAAACTGTTTTGTATCTTGAAATACGCTGTTGTGGCGACCGTGAATATACTGTAATTATCTGCACAACAAAAATAAAGAATAATAAAAAATAATAAAAATAACTGTTCCCGTTCAAAGTTTATGACTTCTACTTTTAATCCACCTAGTTCTTAAAGTGTTAAAGAAACACTACAGTTGCAAGAAAAAGTATGTGAACCCTTTGGAATGATATGGATTTCTGCACAAATTGGTCATAAAATGTGATCTGATCATCATCTAAGTCACAACAATAGACAATCACAGTCTGCATAAACTAATAACACACAAAGAATGAAATGTTGCCATGTTTTTATTGAACACACCATGTAAACATTCACGGTGCAGGTGGAAAAAGTATGTGAACCCTTGGATTTAATAACTGGTTGAACCTCCTTTGGCAGCAATAACTTCAACCAAACATTTCCTGTAGTTGCAGATCAGACGTGCACAACGGTCAGGAGTAGTGATGTCCCGAACGGTTCGCTGGCGAATAGTTCCTGGCGAACATAGCGTGTTCGCGTTCGACACGGATGGCGAACATATGCGATGTTCGGTCCGCCCCCTATTCGTCATCATTGAGTAAACTTTGACCCTGTACCTCACAGTCAGCAGACAAATTCCAGCCAATCAACAGCAGACCCTCCCTCCCAGACCCTCCCACCTCCTAGACAGCATACAATTTAGATTAATTCTGAAGCTGCATTCTTTTTTTCTTTTTTTTTATTCTTTTTTTTTTTTAGACAGAAGTGTGTTATATTTGAGCATGCTAGGCTGAAAGTGCATGTATCATGGCTAGTTGCACTGAGGGTATGAGTATATAGCAGTACATTGTTGTGAAAGATGGCTGTCATGTTTAGGGTGTAGCTTGCACGGCAGAGGCGGCTCTCTAATTAGGCGGTTCTGGCTGGGGCCTCGCGGCTGCCTAAACCGCGTGCTGGCTGGGGCCTCGCGGCTGCCTAAACCGCCTGTGGGCAGACTGTGTCAGGTCCTCGGTCACTGACCGAGGACCTGACACCAGGAGGGGGCCCGGCGGCTTGCCCGGTATGCCGCCGGGTGCGAGGCCCCTCCTGGCTGCCTGGCCAGACACCGCAGACACCGGTCTGCAGCTCCGCAGTGACCAGAGCTGCAGACCATGTGTCTCGCGAAAGCCTGCCAATGAGAGCGTTGCCGCGGGTTACCACGGCAACGCTCTGATGGTCTCGCGAGATTACATGGTATGCAGCTCTGGTCACTGCGGACCACCAGGGAGCCCACTGGACAACCAGGGACTAAAGGTAGGCTCTCTCACCCCCCCCACCACACTCAGCCTCCCTACCACCCTCCCCACCACCCTCAGCCTCATCACCCTCCCTACCACCGCCAGCCTCCCCACCCTCCCCACCACGCTCAGCCTCACCACCCTCCCCACCACCCTCAGCCTCATCACCCCCCCTACCACCCTTAGCCTCACCACCCTCCCCACCACCCTCACCCTCCCCACCACCCTCAGCCTCCCTACCACCCTCAGCCTCACCACCCTCCCCACCACCCTCAGCCTCACCACCATCAGCCTCCCTACCACCTTCAGCCTCCCCACCCTCCCCACCACCTTCAGCCTCAACACCCTCCCCACCACCCTCAGCAACCCACAACCCTCAGCCTCAGCACCCCCCACCACCCTCAGCCTCAGCACCCCCCACCACCCTCAGCCTCACCACCCCCACCACCCTCAGCCTCCTAACCCTCCTCAATACCTTCAGCCTCCCCACCCTCCCCACCACCCTCAGCCTCACACCCTTACCACCCTCAGCCTCACCAGCTTCAGCACCCCCCACCACCCTCAGCCTCAGCCCCCCCCACAACCCTAAGCCTCAGCACCCTCAGCCTCACCACCACCCTCAGCCTCACCACCCCCCACCACCCTCATCCTCATCACCACACCACCCTCAGCATCACTCTCCCTCACCACCCTCAGCATCACCCTTCCTCACCACCCGCAGCATCACCACCCTCACCATAACCCCACTCACCATCCTCACCACCCTCAGCATCACCCCCCCACCCCAACCACCCGCAGCATCACCCCCTCACCATCCTCAGCATCACCCCCCACCCCCCTCAGCCTCACCCCTCACCACCCTCAGCCTCACCCCTCACCACCCTCAGCCTCACCCCCCCTCAGCCTCACCCCCTCACCACCCTCAGCCTCACCCCCTCACCACCCTCACCATCAACCCCCTCCTTCTCACATCACCCGCCTCCTTGTCACATAACATCACCCCCCTCACTCTCACATCACCCCCCTCACTCTCACATCACCCCCCTCACTCTCACATCAACCCCCCCTCACTCTCACATCAACCCCCCTCCTTCTCACATCACCCCCCTCCTTCTCACATCACCCCCGCTTACTCTCACCTTCACCCCACTCTCCCTCTCACCATCACCCCCTTTCCCTCTCACCATCACCCCCCTCACACCATCACCCGCCATACACACAACACACTTCAGTCTTAGACAAAAACGCAAACATGCTCACAGAGACATACATTCTCACACACAAGGATACTCTCTATCAGACACTCTCTCAGGCACATACACAGGTAAACTGTGCATCAATGTGTATATGTGACACTTTTTTGTTAGTGGGGCCTCATGTTTGAGTTTCGCCTAAGGCCTCATAAAGTCTAGAGTCGCCTCTGTTGCACGTTATCAACTGTGTATTTATATCAGCAGCTCCACCACTAGTTATAAATCAAGTGTGAGTCGCCCCATGAGATGAGACTAGTGAATAACATAATACATGAACGGTTAAGGTAAAGGCATGTAAGGAACTACGACAATAAACTCTTTAGGAGGTGAAATAATGACATGTTTAAACGCTTGCTACTTTACGATTAGTTAATGTGCAGAGAGCAGTTCATGTGATCAAAGGCATGGTGTGGAGGATCGGCTATAGTGGGACATGCTTGGCAGGCTGCTGTTTACTGCTTGTGCTCATCCGATCCCTTCTGGGCGCCAGGTGCAGACCCTGGGAGTCCCTGATACCTGGAACAACAAAGGCAAGTCTCTGGCTGAGTGCCGGTTTCGCGGTTTCGGGTTCGCCGTTCGCTTGTTTTGTCGGGTGGTCGGATCTGTCCCGGTGGTGCTTCACGTCTGGTGCGGGATTGTGGTGGCTTAAGGTGGAGGTGAGTGCTTGACGTGGGGCAGGCTCTGTATTTCTGTTTGTGCCTCCGGTCCCGTCTTCGACGCCTTTTGCGTTGGTGGATTTTAATGGGGACTGCTTCGCTTAGCTGTGGTGGAGCTTGTTGGGGCTTCCTGCTTGTTACTTGCTTCCAAAATTGATTAAAGAGTCTGTCCAGCTTAGACTCAGTATCCTGCCATGCTTTGCTGGTACCAGGAGGACATGCGGCTGCCGCCATATTGGGAGAGTCGCAGATGAGTATGTCAGCCTGGGCGGCTGTGCTCTGTGCGTCCATTAGCTCCAGACAGCTTCTCAGGGGTGGACCGGGATAACCCCCACCGGTCCGATGGGGGGTAACGGAGCTTCTGCCGGGAAGTAGCTGCTCCTGGGCATCCCAGGATCGGGAGATCGGCCGCCTCTCCCGCCCGTTGAGCACCAGGCCACACTTGCCACGCGGAGGTAAGTAAGACTCTGTCGAGTTGCTGACCGTTATTTAGCATGTCGGGTCGGTCAGGAAGGAGCAACATTGCTGGGTCATCCCCTTCTGGGGTGAAATTCGCTTGTTGATAGCTGCTTAAAGTGAGATATTGAGGGAGCTCACACGAAGTGCGTCTTTCCTCCATGACAGCTAGGCCCCGCCCCCCGGAAGCTGCATTCTTAGTGAGAGGAGGGACAGTGTAGCTGCTGCTGATTTAATAGGGAAATCGATAGCTAGGATAGTGTATTCAGTGTCCACTACAGTCCTGAAGGACTCATCTCATCTCTGCTGTAAGGACAGCACCTCAAAAAGCCCTTTTTAGGTCTAGAACATCAGTCTGCGTTTTTTTTTTTCCCTGTGTAATCTAATTGCAGTTGTCTGCCTGCCAGCGTGTGTGTCAGGCTCACAGCGTATATTGTGCCCACTTGCCCAGTGCCACCACTCATATCTGGTGTCACAATAGCTTGTATTTAAAAAAAAAAAAAAAACTTTTTTGACTGTAATATAATAGTAGTCAGTTTCCTTCACACGTGTGCGTTTCAGGGCCTGCCAGGGCACAGTGTCACACCAGTGCAACTCATATCTGGTGTAACAGTAGTGTACATTAAAAAAAAAAACTAGAAATTTGACTGTGAAATAATAGCAGTCAGTTTCCTTCACACGTGTGCGTTTCAGGGCCTGCCAGGGCACAGTGCCACACCAGTGCAACTCATATCTGGTGTAACAGTAGTGTACATTAAAAAAAAAAAAACTAGAAATTTGACTGTGAAATAATAGCAGTCAGTTTCCTTCACACGTGTGCATTTCAGGGCCTGCCAGGGCACAGTGTCACACCAGTGCAACTCATATCTGGTGTAACAGTAGTGTACATTAAAAAAAAAAACTAGAAATTTGACTGTGAAATAATAACAGTCAGTTTCCTTCACACGTGTGCGTTTCAGGGCCTGCCAGGGCACAGTGTCACACCAGTGCAACCCATATTTGGTGTAACAGTAGTGTACATTTAAAAAAAAAAATACAGGGGGCTCGTTGTCACCTTTCGGGGACCCTTGGTGTTGTACGTGGCTGGGTGGAGGAAGAGACCTTCAATGACAACAGTGAGGACAAGGAACGGGACATGGCTAGCTTGGTATCCAACCTTGTGCAAATGGGGAGTTTGCGGTTGTGCAAATGGACTGTTTGCGGTTGTTTGCGGTGCGTTAAACGGGGAGTTTGGTCTGTCACTGTGAAGCAGGCGTAACCCTTACACTACCTGATCGATACAACATCATACCTGATGCTTTAAAGCACGTTATTCCAAACAATTTAGGAATGTTAGGTGATTTATGCCCTTTATGGATTAAAACCAGACTCTGCATCAACTATGTAATTTTCCATAGGAGTTTTGCCATGGATCCCCCTCTGGCATGCCAGAGTCCAGGTGTTAGTCCCCTTGAAACAACTTTTCCATCACTATTGTGGCCAGAAAGAGTCCCTGTGGGTTTTAAAATTCGCCTGCCTATTGAAGTGTATGGCGGTTCGCCCGTTCGCAAACATTTGCGGAAGTTCGGGTTCGCCGTTCGCGAACGGAAAATTTTATGTTCGCGACATCATTAGTCAGGAGTAATTCTTGACCATTCCTCTTTACAGGACTGATTCAGTTCAGCAATATTCTTGGGATGTCTGGTTTGAATCGCTTTCTTGAGGTCATGCCACAGCATCTCAATCGAGTTGAGGTCAGGACTCTGACTGGGCCACTTCAGAAGGTGTATTTTCTTCTGTTTAAGCCATTCTTTTGTTGATTTACTTCCATGCTTTGGGTCATTGTCCTGTTGCAACACCCATCTTCTGTTGAGCTTCAGCTGGTAGACAGATTTTCTTAAGTTTTCCTGCAAAATGTCTTGATAAACTTGGGAATTCATTTTTCCTTCGATGATAGCATCCCACCCAGGCAGAGGCGGCTCTAGACTTTTTGAGGCCTTAGGCGAAAATCAAATATGAGGCCCCCCCCCCGCCCCCCGCGCCACGCGCGCTAAAAAGAAAAAATAAGCAGCCGATATTAAAATGAACTGTATAAATTGTATATTTTAAGGCAAACATTAATAAACCTCATAATCTCACTATTCACAAACTTATTTTTGTTATTAAATTATTCTACAAAATACCTATACACAAACATTGGGTATAGATAAAAGGTTTGTGGCTGACTACTTAGTTATTCTTGTTGATGTCTCCTAAAACTGAAATAAAGTATCAGGAGCACAAATGTGTATTCCTGACCTTATCGTGTTTAACTATTTAGCCCCCACCCCCCCCAATGTAGTAAAAACTTACCTAATTTCTAGAGCTGCACAAGTCCGCCAGCGCCGGATCCGCCCAATTGGCTAACATAATCTAAACTGATGATCTCAGTCAATCACAATGCTTTCCCATAGGAAAGCATCGGATTGGCTGAGATCTTCAATTTTGATGTCAGTCAAGGAGTCAATACTATACTATAATACTATACTGTGATTATAACATATTACATATTATCATAATATTATTGTTAATATTAACAATTAATATAGGGACACTCCAGGCACCCAGACCACTTCTGCTCATTGGAGTGGTCTGGGTGCCAACTCCCACTACTCTTAACCCTGCAAGTGTAATTATTGCAGTTTTTATAAACTGCAATAATTACCTTGCAGGGTTAGCTCCACCTCTAGTGGCTGTCTACTAGACAGCCACTAGAGGTCACTTCCTCCTTCATAGCACAGATTATCTGTGCTAGAGCGTCGCTGGACATCCTCACGCTGTGTGAGGACCTCCAGCGTCGCTCATTTCCTCATAGGAAAGCATTGAAAATCTTTTTCAATGCTTTCCTATGGGGAGCGCTAATGCCGCGCATGCGCTTTAGGTCTCCTCGGCCGGTGGGCGGGATTAGTCTCGCCCACCGGCCGACGGAGACAGTAGGAGGAGCGGCGCGGAGGAGGAGACAGCGACGAGGGACATCGTCACTGCCTCAGGTAAGTGACTGAAGGGGTTTTCACCCCTTCAGTAACCGGGTATTGGGGGGTGGGAGGGAGAGGGTACCTCCAGTGCCAGGAAAACCGATTGTTTTCCTGGCACTGGATTTTTCCTTTAATGATAATTAATATAATAATTAGGATAATATATAATTATAGTAAATAATATAATTATTATATTATTAATAATATTTAATATTGTTAAGTAATATTGTCATGATATACCACCATTATTCTGTGGAAAGATGGGGGGTACAGCTCTCCTGCTTTTTTTCTCTCTTCTGCTCTGCTCTCCTTCCCTTTTCTTTATTTTCCTTTGCTCTCCTTCCCTTCCCCTTTAATTTATTTTCCATTTGTTCTCTTTCCCTTTCCCTTCAATTTATTTTCCATGTGCTCTCCTTCCCTTCCCCTTTAATTTATTTTCTTTTGCTCTCCTTCCCTTCCCCTTTAATTTATTTTCTTTTGCTCTCCTTCCCTTCCCCTTTAATTTATTTCCTTTGTCTCTCCTTCCCTTCCCCTCCCCTTTAATTTATTTTGCTCTCCTTCCCCTCCCCTCCCCTTTAATTTATTTTATTTTGCTCTCCTTCCCTTCCCCTTTAATTTATTTCCTTTGTCTCTCCTTCCCCTCCCCTTTAATTTATTTTAATTTGCTCTCCTTCCATTCCCCTTTAATTTGTTTTCTTTTGCTCTCCTTCCCCTCCCCTTTCATTTATTTTCTTTTGCTCTCCTTCCCTTCCCCTTTAATTTATTTCCTTTGTCTCTCCTTCCCTTCCCCTCCCCTTTAATTTATTTTGCTCTCCTTCCCCTCCCCTCCCCTTTAATTTATTTTATTTTGCTCTCCTTCCCTTCCCCTTTAATTTATTTCCTTTGTCTCTCCTTCCCCTCCCCTTTAATTTATTTTATTTTGCTCTCCTTTAATTTATTTTACTTTGCTCTCCTTCCCCTCCCCTGTAATTTATTTTATTTGTCTCTCCTTCCCCTCCCCTTTAATTTATTTTGCTCTCCTTCCCCTCCCCTTTAATTTATTTTATTTTGTTCTCCTTCCCCTCCCCTCCCCTTTAATTTATTTTATTTTGCTCTCCTTCCCTTCCCCTTTAATTTATTTTCTTTGTCTCTCCTTCCCCTCCCCTTTAATTTATTTTATTTTGCTCTCCTTCCCTTCCCCTTTAATTTATTTTCTTTGTCTCTCCTTCCCCTCCCCTTTAATGTATTTCCTTTGTCTCTCCTTCCCCTCCCCTTTAATTTATTTCCTTTGTCTCTCCTTCCCCTCCCCTTTAATTTATTTTATTTTGCTCTCCTTTAATTTATTTTACTTTGCTCTCCTTCCCCTCCCCTGTAATTTATTTTCTTTGTCTCTCCTTCCCCTCCCCTCCCCTTTAATTTATTTTATTTTGCTCTCCTTCCCCTCCCCTTTAATTTATTTTATTTTGCTCTCCTTTAATTGATTTTACTTTGCTCTCCTTCCCCTCCCCTGTAATTTATTTTCTTTGTCTCTCGTTCCCCTCCCCTCCCCTTTAATTTATTTTATTTTGCTCTCCTTCCCCTCCCCTTTAATTTATTTTCTTTGTCTCTCCTTCCCTTCCCCTTTCATTTATTTTCCTTTGCACTCCTTCCCTTCTCTTTAATGTATTTTCCTTTGCTCTCCTTACCTTTTTCTCTCTTCTCCTCTGCTCTCCTGAGTCCTTCCGTTTTCTCTCTTCTCCTCTGCTCTCTTTTCTTCAGTAGCAGCTACTCTTCTCTCTTCTTCTTGGTACCGCAGGCGGGGGAATGCAGGGAGGGGTTACGTCGTGACGTCGCCGCGTCGTGACGTCATCGACATCGCGGATTGGCCGATTACCAGGAAGTGTGCAGGAGGAGGGGAGGGGACTCACTCCTGCACGGGGAAACCCATTTGAGAGGGTTTCATCTTTTAATAGCGCCGGCGCCGCGGCAATCTTGATGCGGCCGCCGACCGGCATTAAAGTATTTAATTTTTTTTTTTTTTTTTTACTGGGAAAGAAAGCCCTGAAGCGGCTCTCTAATTACACGGTTTAGGCGGCCGCGAGGCCCCTTCTAGCGCGAGGCCTTAGGCGGCCGCCTAAACCGCCTAATTAGAGAGCCGCCTCTGCACCCAGGCCCTGACGCAGCAAAGCAGCCCCAAACCATGATGCCCCCACCACCATACTTCCCAGTTGGGATGAGGTTTTGATGTTGGTGTGCTGTGCCTCTTTTTCACCACACATAGTGTTGTGTGTTTCTTCCAAACAACTCAACTTTGGTTTCATCTGTCCACAGAATATTTTGCCAGTACTGCTGTGGAACATCCAGGTGCTCTTGTGCAAACTGTAAACATGCAGCAATGTTTTGTTTGGACAGCAGTGGCTTCCTCTGTGGTTTCCTCCCATGAAATCCATTCTTGTTTAGTGTTTTACGTATTGTAGATTCGCTAACAGGGATGTTAGCATTTGCCAGTGACTTTTGTAAGTCTTTAGCTGACACTTTAGGATTCTTCTTCACCTCATTGAGCAGTCTGTGCTGTGCTCTTGTAGTCATCTTTACAGGACGGCCACTCCTAGGGAGAGTAGCAGCAGTCCTGAACTTTCTCCATTTATAGACAATTTGTCTTACCGTGGACTGATGAACAGCAAGGCTTTTGGAGATACTTTTATAACACTTTCCAGCTTTATGCAAGTCAACAATTCTTAATCGTAGGTCTTCTGAGATCTCTTTTGTGCGAGGCATCATTCACATCAGGCAATGCTTCTTGTGAAAAGCAAACCCAGAACTGGTGTGTGTTTTTTATAGGACAATCAACACCTCCAATCTCATCTCATTGATTGGACTCCAGTTGGCTGACATCTCACTCCAATTAGCTCTTGGAAATGTCATTAGTCTAGGGGTTCACATACTTTTCCCACCTGCATTGTGGATGTTTACATGGTGTGTTCAATAAAAACATGGCAACATTTCATTATTTGTGTGTTATAAGTTTAAGCAGACTGTGATTGTCTATTGTTGTGACTTAGAAGATGATCAGATCACATTTTATGACCAATTTATGCAGAAATCCATATCATCCCAAAGGGTTCACATACTTTTTCTTGCAACTGTATAGTCACCTAAATTACTTTAGCTAAGTAAAGCAGTTTTAGTGTATAGATAATTCCCCTGCAATTTCACTGCTCAATTCACTGTAATTTAGGAGTTAAATCACTTTGTTTCTGTTTATGCAGCCCTAGCCACACCTACCCTGGCTATGATTGACAGAACCTGCATGAAACAAAAAAAACGGTTTCACTTTGAAACAGATGTAATTTACCTTAAATAAGTGTATCTCAATCTCTAAATTGAACTTTAATCACATACAGGAGGCTCTTGCAGGGTCTAGCATGCTATTAACATAGCAGGGGATAAGAAAATCTTAATTAAACAGAACTTGCAATAAAGAAAGCCTAAATAGGGCTCTCGTTACAGGAAGTGTTTATGGAAGGCTGTGCAAGTCACATGCAGAGAGGTGTGACTAGGGTTCATAAACAAAGGGATTTAACTCCTAAATGGCAGAGGATTGAGTAGTGAGGCTGCAGGGGCATGTTCTATACACCAAAACTGCTTCATTAAGCTAAAGTTGTTCAGGTGACTATAGTGTCCCTTTAAATAATAACCTGCACTGTTTAATTTTCACCCACTATTCCTTATTCTAACCCCATTCAATACATTTTTAAAGATGGCTACTACAGTGGATTTCTGCACATCCGTAAGCCCGCAGACAATGATGATGTCATCCTACAATTCTGAGTGTTCCGCTGGATGCTTGACTTTGAGACATTGATGAACACACCTTTAGTGGTTGTCAAAGATACAGCAACATTTTCTCATTAACACCTACAACAATGTAATGGATTTTACATTTTGCATTTTGAGTCATCATACCTAACATGATGAAGACATACACTATTATTTCCTTTTATTGAACATATATATAATACATCTTTTTGAGAAGCATCCAATTGGACCAGGGATGATCAGAATAATGATCTCATAGCCATAGAAGCAGTTGCAATGATGACACCAGGACATGATGGATAAATGGTAGTTTTTCTTAATGTTTCTGTGTTTCCAAATGAAGGCTTGAATCAAAAATGTAAAATAAAAACTTAGTTATTAGACGTCATGTCTACTGAGCATATACACAAATAAAATGTGCTGTAAATGTCATTATCATTTAACATAGCCTATTATAATAGAAATGGCAAAAAATAACAGAATATAACAGAAAGATATCATACATGGCTGGTGTGCCATAAAATGTTGTGTCTAACCCAGTTCATGGGCAAATACTCCTTTCCCCTTATGATTAATGGATCCCAAATGTTGTGATAGGTGTAAAGCGTGTGGTGACATATATTCCCAAAGTCCAATTTCCTGAATGGTCACTTTTATGTTTTTCTTAGTATTAAGAAATAGTGATGTCCCGAACTATTCGCTGGCGAATAGTTCCTGGCGAACATAGCATGTTCGCGTTTGCCACCGTGGGCGAACACATGCGATGTTCGGTCCGCCCCCTATTCGTCATCATTGAGTAAACTTTGGCCCTGTACCTCACAGTCAGCAGACACATTACAGCCAATCAGCAGCAGACACTCCCTAGCAGACCCTCCCACCTACTGGACAGCATACAATTTAGATTCATTCGGAAGCTGCAATCATTTAAAAAAAAAAAATATTATTATTAATTTTTTTTATTCTAAATGCAAAACATTGGTATATAGGGGAATATTCACTAAATGCCAAACATTGATATATAGGGGAATATTCACTAAATGCCAAACATTGTTATATAGGGGAATATTCACTAAATGCCAAACATTGTTATATAGGGGAATATTCACTAAATGCCAAACATTGTTATATTCCAAATTATTATGCAAATTCTATTTAAGTGTCACAAAGATTAAATATTTTGATTTTCAGTTTAACTCATGGATGGCATTGTGTCTCAGGGCTCTTTTGGACACCTGTGATAATTAGATTGCCAGGTGAGCCCAATTTAAGGAAAAACTACTAAAGGAGGGTGTTCCACATTATTAAGCAGAGCACTATTTTAATGCAATATGGGGAAGAAAAAGGATCTCTCTGCTGCCGGAAAGAGTGAAAAGTTCAATGCCTCGGACGAGGTATGAAAACATTAGATATTTCACGAAAACATAAGCTTGATCATCGCACTACAGATTTGTGGCTGATTCAGAGCACAGACGGGTTTGTGCAGATAAAGGCACATTGAGAAAGGTTTTTGCCAGATCCATGCATCGGATCAAGAGAGCAGCTGCTAAAATACCATTACATTGCTGCAAACAGATATTTGAAGCTGCTGGTGCCTCTGGAGTCCCACGGACATCAAGGTGTAGAGTCCTCCAGAGTCTTGCAACTGTGCATAAACCTTCTATTCGGCCGCCACTAACCAATGCTCACAAGCAGAAACGGCTGCATTGGGCAGAAAAATACATGAAGACTAATTTTCAAACAGTCCTTTTCACTGATGAGTGCTGTGCAACCCTGGATGGTCCAGATGGATGGAGTAGTGGATGCTTGGTGGACGGTCACCCTGTTCCAACAAGGCTGTAACGTCAGCAAGGCGGTGGTGGAGTCATGTTTTGGGCTGTAATCATGGGAAGAGAGCTGGTCAGCCCCTTTAGGGTCCCCGAAGGTGTAAAGATGACCTCTACAAATGTAAATGAGAAAAATATCATTTGCATAATAATTTGGAACATGGTGTATGTGAAGTGCAGTGGGTTAATCCCGTTAGTAGACGGGAGTAGTACCACTCTTCCTCTGTGATTGTGCCATTTAGATCCCTCACCCAAAGTGTCCTAAAGGAGAATTGCACTGGGTAGAGTTTTTGAAGTAATACTCCATAACTTTTTGATATGCCCCTTTGAGGAGGAGTATTTTTAGTGGTCAGGGAATGCAGTGTGGAGAGAATATGGTTGCCTCATCTGTTGTAAAAAAACAAAGACCCCCCCCCAAATCCAATAAAGTGACCCATGATGGGGCACCTATTAAAATAATTAACGGGGGGACTAATACATTTTGAGGTACAGGTAAATCTTGAACCTTACAGGTAACCAGGCTAACTCTAGCAACGTTAACTGCTGTATGACGTCTCCTAGTTTGTATACACATAGTTTAACTTTTATATGTATTATTTCACTTAGCTACTGCTATACTGCAAACCGTGTTAATACATTGGCGTAAGCTCTGACAAGCTCAAGATTTACCTGTCAGAGCTTATGCCAACCAATCAGACCGCTCTGAGTCAAATTGCATGATGTGGGAAGACTTTTTTTGCGATCTGGACTTTTTTTATTTTATGAGTTTGACGGGTTTTATGAATGTTTATTTTGCCTTTTTTGGGGACTTAAAAAAGGCTGCTCACTCTTTAGTAGATATATCCCTACTAGCGGCATAGCGAGCACTAGTGAGATTTTAATCTCCCTTATGCAAATATGAGGGTCTTCTTGAGGTGTATTTGATGCCCGATGTGACCCCATTGTTTTGGATTAGAAAATTAACAGACTGGATATGAAAAATTCTTTAGGTGAGAATATTGATAAAGGAAGTTTCCAGGTGACATAGTCCTTCTCATGATGGTATATTTAACCTTATAAAAATGGATCCTGGTGATGTCATCTCGTGAGTTGATTATTTAGGGGAACGGAATAGGTGGTGTGCCCTGTCCAGTATTACAGGTTTGTTGGAGCCTTCTGGTAGTAGGGCTCTGAGGAAGGCTTGGATGTAGGCCTGTTTAATTGCTTCAGAGATGTCCCTCACTTTGACATTTCTATGGGACCTTTCTTCTAGGTCTGCAGGTTTGACCTTCAATGACTTTAACTCCTTTAGAAGGGCCTCATGTTGGTCAGTAAGGTTTTTGTGGTGTTCTGTGATCTCATCAATGCAGCTTTTCATGGCGCTTGTCCTAGAGCCTAGATCTTGGATGTATTTTGGGAGGTCTGCCAGACATGCCTAAATGTCCCTGTATGCCCTGTATGTTCCGTCTCAATTCCTGGAGTCATTTAATGTCTCCTTGTGTTGCTGGTTCTCTATTAAGTGAGAGACTATGAAACTAGGAGAAATGTGTCAAGAGTGATCACAGTAACCTATTTTCATGATTTCTGCCATCATAGGCTGCGTGTCTTGAAAGGGGAAGGTTGTTTGCTTTGCGGTTCCACTCTCTTGAAGGGGCTTGTGTTCAGGCTCCGCCCTCAACATTTATTTATTTTTTTGGGCACAAAAACTATAAACATTGGAGCATGCAAGTAAATTACAGCATATTAATTAAGCCTTAATCTAGCAAATGCATTAAAGTTGTATAAAATAACAATATAGTCTGCAATTTTTTTTTTTGTTATCGCTCAAATAGCAGAGCAAGGTGTTTTAAATTGCACGTCCCCACTTTTCAATAAAGAAAAATTAAAATAATGCTTTACTCACCTGGAATCCAGCATCAAGACAGTCTCTACAGAGCAGCCCAGTCTGGCTCTCTGATTTTATCAGGCTTGATTACCTTTTATCCAGTCAAATACTTCTCATAGAGAAGCATTGCTGACAAAAGGCATAGGCATGGTAATTGCTGTGATGTCCAATCAAGTGTTTTTCTACATTAAGCAAAGATTGAACTTTCGATATCCTTATGCACAGCGGAAGCACCATCTAGTGGCTGTCATTGTAACAGACACTAGAGGTGTGTTTATCCCTGTAATGTAAAGATTACTGTATCTCCAAAATGGATACAACCATTGCTTTATGTTGCGTGAGCTAAATGGCTGTGCCACTGCACTCAGATGACTTAATTGAAATTAAGTGGTCTGGGTGCCTATAGTGCATATATGTTATAGCCTTCATATAGCTTAATTAAAACGCGTCTCTTAGATAAGCATTAGTAGACCTATGACGCATGCAGGGAAATTGCAGCAATCTACTAACCATTAAAACTAATCCTGCTCTAGGAGTAGCAGTGAACGCTACACAGTGCTTGTTATCGGTTTGCACATTTGGGAGTTGGGACTCTGCATGTTCACAGCGCCAAAAATGTCCTAATACTACATTCAGCATCTTCATGCATGACTGTAATGAATGAGTGACTCTAGTGGCCATCTGAGTAAGGGTCCCTAGAGGTGTTACTAGGAAACAATGTAAACATTGCCTTTTCTTATAATAAGCACAGTTTACATCTGAAAGATTTTATGGACATTCTCTTTGACCCAGAACCATTATATAGAGCTTTAGTGGTTCTGGTGCTTAGAGTGTCCATTTACACATAATGGTCAGCCAGTTAGTTTACTTACTTACTACTCAATTGCACTCATTTTTTTATAGAATGAAAAGATAGAATGTGCATTGAAAGAGTAAGCTAATTGAGCAGTGTGACAAACTCCCCTTCCCACGTGAGTTTGCCACGAGCTCATGGAGGAACCTGCTTGCCAGCCTCCTGCCCACAGACTATGTAATGTACTGTAAAAGTCTACATTTGTGTATTTAGACTATATGGTTTGTGAACCGAACAGCCGCACGAACTGGAGACCACATGGGAGCTTGTTAAGCCTAATTGCTACTTTGTAGCAATTTCCACCGCAGTGTTCTAAGTGTTCGTTTGGGTGGCCGCATTTCCTATGGATGACCACGAGGTGGTGGCCATCTTGTTCTCACGAACGCAGGCAGCGATGTTTAGTCGCCAAGTTCATGGAAGTGAAAACGGACTCAGAAACTCCCGTAAACCGCTGGACTTCGGTTCTACAACACTTTGGAGGACACTGTTCAGTGGAAACGTTCCCACGAACAAGGGAAACAAGGCAAGACTCCAAGGCAAGACTATTGACTATGTTCGGTAGATTGTTTTATTTTAAACCACCGAACTAAACCGACCGCTAACCCTGATCTTATGGAACTGTTTTGGGCAGGAGCCTCGTGTGCGGTCGGTCAAATTAGGACTTCCAGGAAATTCCCGAACCCCTGAACTGATCTGGGTGATTTTTGGATATGTTGGTCACCCAGATCTGGGCTATCAGGGGATGTAAGTTTATTTTTTTTTAAATGTATTTTTAAGGTATTTTTGGGATGTGTGTGAATTGGGTTTTTTTTTTTTGTGTGTGGAGATAATTGAGTTAGTTCAGTTTCTGACTCAATTATCTCTCAGGCACAGGGGAGGAGTTTGGGACTGGTAACTAGTCCCCTCTCAGGTCCAGTAGATAGATGATCTTGTTTGTGTGGGAGTGTCATGGGCGTGCTCAACTCTATCTAAAACTGTATAAAAGCAGGCCGTCTGGCCAGATTAAAAACATTCCAGCTTGTACTCCCAGAACTATGTGTCGTCTGGTTACTGGTAGGGGAAAGAGCTAATTACTAATCACTGTTCCAGTGTGGAGGATTCAACAGGAAAAGTCCTTGTAAGGACTAGAGATCCCAAGACTGAGTGTCCCCATTAGGCTCCAGGAGGGAGCAGTTCCAGGGCCCCAGTCAAACCACGGCTACTGTGGGCAGAAGTGCTGCGGTTTGTCCCCTGTTCCAGCTAGGAAGCGCTCCTGGGCAGAGGTACCCAGCCAGGGGTACAGGGAGCTCTGTTACAAGCAGGGTCAGCTTCATTGCTACACATGTGGTGTACAAATTAGAATAAAACTTACACTTGCATTATTATCTTTGTAGCAGTTATGGTGCTTCAAACCTGCAATTACCATATCCTGGTTCTGGGTTAAACCATATTCGAGTGGTTTGACCAAAAAACTTGTCCCCTAAGGAAGTCATGGCCCAGCCCCTAATTGGCTATTGCTAATGCAGAGTTCCATTTCTGTTTTAGAAATATCAGTTTCAGTTATATCTGGACTACGTTTATTGACGTGTCTGCAGATGGGCTTAATTAATAAATTCTAATATGGATTAAATTAATATTGCTAGTGCAGAAGTGGAATTTCCCTATTAGCGATACATAATCAGGACAGGGCCATAGGTGCCTAAACCCTCGAAAATGGAACAGAGGGACAGTGTCTGCATCATAACACTGTAGCCACTATAAGTATTACCATGATTTAATTATAGCGTGCTCTGTAAAATTCTGTTTTATCTAATTCTGCCTTTGGAATTTACATGCCATAGTCCAAAGACTTAGCATCCTGTTGCCCCTCATTACATCAAATTAATTCTTAACAGAAAATCTTGAGCAATAATAGATGGAATTATATTTATGAAACATAAAATTCCATGGGCCTCGATTTTAGCTGGCAGTAATAAAAGAATATCAAAGAAATATGCTTTTGATGCCTTTGGTCAGATAAGAGATGAAGGAGATGTACTTCGTGAGTGAATTATGGCATTAAATATAGGACATATGGAAGGAATACTAATTTAATTCTGTCACTCAAAGCTTGGTATTTGGCTTTAGTCACTGATTTATCAACAAAAAAGATTTCAAAATATTTGGAGACTACATTTAATAAGTTGCCCAAAATTGAGGGGCTTTTATCACCATGATATTTAATACAATTGAATTCAATGATATCTTTGTTTAATATAGTCTTACAGAGCCTAGTATGGAATCATTTCTGATATAAGAACCCAATGTCATCAGATTTATAAAAATGTTAATAACATTCAATAAATTAAGTTCTACATGGTGGAAGGACCTATTCTTCAGTAGCAAACCAAAATTAAACTAAAACGTGGTGAAACGCAAGGCTACTGATGGGCCGTGATTAAGGTAATACCCTTTAAACTCCATGGGAGTCCATTTAATAAAGAGTGAGTTGTGTAAATATAGTTTACACTTGGCATAAATAATACCTCGGATTTAATATTGACTATCATATATTCGAGGTAATAATTTCAACTGTGAAAATAGCACTGGCTGTAGTCATATAAATACCACATTATATCACATTAATACTTAGGAATGTTATCTTATTGAAACAGCCAATTCTAGATATGCGGCCAAGTAACAAAAAGTCTAAAAGGGCACATGTTTTTTCTCAACTAGTGTTTTTTAGGCACTAAAACAGTGAAAAAAACATTGGAACACTTGGGTATCAACAAGTTTGGCAGACTTCCACAAGTTAAAAATCTCACCTAAATGGAAAGATAATTGAAATTTTTAAGAGCTTTAAATATTAATTTGTTGACTCTGGTGGCAGAAATCTAGGGTATGGCAGTGGGACACTGAATGCTTTAGAACCAGGAACATATATGAATTCAAAATGTATGCTGCTTTTATGATGGTTCAGTCACTGGTGGGAAGACAAAACAATTCTGATTTAAAAAAAACAACAAAAAAACGATTCTGCTATCCCATTTCGGACCTGATGTAATTCTTTTTCCCAGAGATGTGCAGGTCATCGTGGTTTATCATTGTTCTGTTTATGAAGCCTACACACAACAAAGGAGATGTGGCAGACTTCCACAAGTTAAAAATCTCACCTAAATGGAAAGATAATTGAAATTTTTAAGAGCTTTAAATATTAATTTGTTGACTCTGGTGGCAGAAATCTAGGGTATGGCAGTGGGACACTGAATGCTTTAGAACCAGGAACATATATGAATTCAAAATGTATGCTGCTTTTATGATGGTTCAGTCACTGGTGGGAAGACAAAACAATTCTGATTTAAAAAAAACAACAAAAAAACGATTCTGCTATCCCATTTCGGACCTGATGTAATTCTTTTTCCCAGAGATGTGCAGGTCATCGTGGTTTATCATTGTTCTGTTTATGAAGCCTACACACAACAAAGGAGATGTGGCAGGATTCCGAGACAGGATCTTTGTTCTGTTAATTGTTACATTGGAGATGTTTGTAAAATAGTAATGTCTGTAGTCTAATTTAATGCAGAAGAAAACATTAGTGGATGGTACAAAAAAACAAGCGATGACCTGAAATGTTTAGCTACGTGATGGCCTTCAAGGACTGAGAGATGAGCTGATACAATTGGCAGAAGTGATATAGAGAACAAACTACTGAGAATTGACAAATTGTCTACTTATGGCATAGGATCAAGCACATACCATTTTAAAATTCACCAATTCTATGATTAACAACAGATCACCAATTTGTTCTAATTCTGCTTCTCTGTTTTGAAGTCAGTTTGTGTTTAGGTGATCTATTCATAAACAAAATGAGGGGAAAGAAAGACACAACATGAATTGACCTCGTAATGGAAAATAGTTTTTAGAAAGTAAGTGAAGTTGTTCAGGACATTATCAGGATATTCCACTTACTTTACTATAGTCAAATAGGTCAAAATGTGGTTTCCCTGAGCAAATTTGGTGTCCAAAATAAAATCCGTGCTTTCATAACCCAAATCATGTACACTTTATAAAATTCGGGACCAAATGCATCAAGCAGCAACTTCGCTAATTATCGTTCAATTGTTTTCACTCGTTTTTATGCAAGCGAATGATAATTTAAAGTACTATTTGCCCGATGACAGTACTAGCAGCCAGTGGGCAAATAGTTAAATAACTCTTTGCAATGCCAATGTTAATTATGTGGCGGCTGGCCAATGCCTGCTAGCCAACCTTACAAAAGTAATAAATGATAAATAAAGCCTCTGGGCTCCCAGAAGACTTGCATATTACTATAAGGGAGGTTTAAGACCTCCCTATACCCCTACCCTTCATATGAAAGGTGGAGTTATATCTGCTATACATTTAAAACAAGCAACTGTGCCCGAATATTCATATTCAGGTTGGAAATGACCTAGAGACCCTACTTGCCCGGCTGGGGATCAATTTACTTATTTTTCTTCCTGGTTTTTCTATTCCATCTCCTTACTTGGTTAGCAGCCCGGATATTATAATACTGACAAACTCTTTTATAGCCCTACATACAGGCACTGAGTTTAATTCCTGGTTATTTTGTCTTGATTTTTTGTTGTGTCTTCACTGGTGTCTGTTACTCGGGCGCTAACATGCTAACCTGATTTTATTCTCTTTTTGTGTTGATATACGAAAATTCGAGAAAAAGCGTTCATTAAAAAAATAACTAAAGTCTTTGCTAACTCAAAGTACATTGCTCCAATTAGCTTGTCTTGTCCCGTGCCACTCTAAATATTACTCCAAACAAAAAGGAGGTCATTATTGTTGGGTAGTTTAGGTGAATGTTGGATTAAAGTTGAGCAAAACAGATACAGAGATTAAAATGAATTTACTAATGTTTTGCATGCTTCTAAACACAATCCCAGGCTTGAGCACTGCGTGCTGGAAGTCTGTAAGAAAACAAGTCTGTTACTTTGTGTGGAATGTGCAGTTGAGCTCAGCAATGCTTTGCTGTCTGAACATTATCTAGAGTGAAGGCTTGTCATTACCTTTTTACTCTCCACACCTGATACTGTACATGCTCCGCTTACTGTACCAGACACAATGCAGTTTGCTAGCTACCAACCACATGCAGATGATTACCACTGAGAGTGAAACAGTCTGCAAATCAGAGGGTTTTCTCTGTTGATCTATAGACATTCTAACTCACAAATATGAAAAAAATAAGCCTGAGCCTGGATATCTGGCATAGCTCAGTATGTGTCGAACATTTGACGAGTTATTTACTTAAGTGAGAATTCAAAGTGAATTTTCAATGTAACCCTTTCACAACGTTAGGGCATAGTATGTCATCCTACATAAGGAGGACTTTAACGCCGTTAGGATGGCATAGCACACCCTAGTGATCGGATCCTCCCGGCAGCCAGGAGACTTACCCTCTGCGGTGATCGCGATCGCTGGAACTGCCTGACAACCGAGGCAGTCCTCATGCATCCAATCCTCCCGATCCCAGTCATGTGATCGCAATGACACCTCGATCTCATGACTCGGATCGGCGTGATTGACAGATTGCCTGCATGGCGACTGCCTGGATTGTCAGACAGGTCCCCCAAGCATATAACTAATACAAATAATATATCTGTATTATCTAAACCTCAAGCTTGCAAACACAAAGCACATATTATCCTACATTGCAATGATTGATTTTTTAATTTTTTTATAGAAATTTCTGTTTATGTTTGGGCTCTATTTAGTCCAATTCCATGCCATTTAGGGTCAATTTGAAAAATGAAAGTTTAATTTTGAATAATTTGGATAAATTTGGAGTAGGGTTTGCTTTTTAGAGAATGACACAATTATTGATTAACATTTGCAGTTATTCACATTGCCCCAAATTAATCTCCTCAAACCTTATTCTACAAACGTGGAGCTCGGCGAGTCACCTTCATATTAATCACCTCACAAAATGCTATGAATTATAGGCAGCCTACTGTTTCTGTTTTTTTTTAGATACTCTTTGGGTGGCATTGGCTTGACTGGAACACGTTTTACATATTCTTATTATTTATTACTGCTTTAATTAGGCTTGGAAAATAGAAAACAGCCAGTCATGGTTTGAAAATATTACTTGTTTAAGCTTAAAGGGACATTACATGCTTGGCTTTGCCCCATTTTTAAATACATTATATAAATATTAGATTATATAAGAAAATAAATACATGGCAATATATTTATGAAAATACAATAACTGTAATCATAAGATATTACATTAACATGAATATTTTAAACAACAGAGGCTATCGATAAAAATCTCCCACGAACAGATTTATAGTAAAATAGAATAATCAAGAATATGTAAGCTTTGTAGATAAACCTCTAATGGAACAGTTTGCAATAGAACTACAAAAAAGCCACAGAATTATCAAAAAACACTTGAGTTTTCCTAAAAATCTTTAATAGAGTTTTCCTAATAAAAACCTTATATCTACATTTCAAATATGTTAAAGGGACACTATAGTCACCAAAACTTGTTTAACTTAATGAAGCAGTTTTTGTGTATAGATCATGCCTTTGACGTCTCACTCCCCAATACTCTGCCATTTAGGAGTTAAATCAATTGTTTCTGTCCATACAGCCCTAGCCACACCTCCCCTGTGACTCACACAGACTGCATAAAAAATGGGTTCATTTTCATTTAGATGTTAACTTACTTTAGAAGTTTATATCTCCTGCTCTGTAAATTAATCGTATGCAGGATGCTCCTGCATGGTCTAGCAAGTTAATAACAGTGCAGGAGATAAGAAATTCTAAATTAAACTGAATTTGCAGTAAAGGAAGTTCAAACATTAAATTTCACTTTACAGGTAGTGTTTAAAAAGGCTGTGTGAGTCACATCCAGTGAGGTGTGACTAGGGCTGTAGACAAAACGTGGCGTTACGTCTAAATGGTAGAGAATTAAACACTGAGACTGCAGATGCATGATCTACACATCAACATTGCTTCTTTAAGCTAAAGTTGGTTTAGTGCCTATAGTGTCCCTTTAAAATACAGTCGGATATATAGCGCAGAAGAGGTTTAAAAGAGTATCTGGTGTTGCAGAAATGTATCCAATATTCAATATGTAACAGTATCTCCAGATACTCTGACTGATGCAAAAAAACTGAAAACAACATAGTTTGATACTGTGAGATTTTTTTTTTTAGAGAAAATAGGATTAAAAACTCTTACATAGTGTAAATGTGAATCGTGTCTCCAAGAGTCACATGACAGGTATAACATGCATTGTGTCTTATGTTATTCTTTCTATTTTTATTATTTCTATGGTATTTTATTCAGTAATTTTACTATTGCAAACTGTTGCATTAGGGGTTTATCCACTAAGCCATTACATATTTATGACGAATAAATTGAATACACCTCACAGATTCCTCTGTGTTTCACATGGAGCTCTCACCAAACCAGTAAATGGTCCAGCCAGTTCTGGTGCTCCTATTGCTTCGGGTTTTGGATATATAGTGAAGCATTTAGCAACTGTTCCATTCATCAGAGAAGATCGAAGAGAACTGCGGTCTATACTGCTGTAACTCCTACATATGCTTTCCCATATGAAAAAATATGGACGCAAGTGCGAATGCACAAAAATCCCTGCACTGTTTCAATTAGCATCACCTCATGAGAGATGTGTTGGCTTAATGCATCTCTAAGGGGAGCTTGTGGTGTTTTCATGCAGAACACGAAGACGCTGAATGTTGATCATGCAAACATTGCAGGACTGCAACAGGAATGCCCTCTAGTGGTTGTCTGAGTGAGGTGGCCTTAGAAAGCAATGTAAACACTGAAGGTCAGTCTCTTTGCTCCAAAACCACTACAACTATCTGTAGTGGAGCTGTCACTTAGTGTCCCTTTAAACTGTACCAGTTTAAACAATTAGAAGGTTTGACTGAGGATGTTGATAAAATGTTACCTGACTAGGGTAATATTAACCGAGGGTAAATGCTGTGGTTTGTCTAGCTTTTCTAAATATCTACATTTTTGTAGGCATTTTGAATTTTATGACTGAACTCAGAATTCCAGCGTGTCTAATTTTGCAAACATGTTGACATAACAGTTATTTTCTCTTTGTACGGCTAAATATTGTTTAAAATCGTAGAAAAATTAACACAATTTAATGAATTTATGTAGGGGATTCTTCTTGAACTGCACTAGTTGTTTAAAAATAAACCAAACTGTCCTGATGAAAGTTTGTAAATAGCAAACTGAAACATCAATTTTGGTTTATTTTTATGTAAAGCTAATTAAAAGCTTAGATTTATTTTTACAAAGACCTGGGAGTGCTAACTGGATCCCTCTTTTATTTATATATATAGAAAGTATATCTATCTATCTATCTGTCTGTCTGTCTGTCTATCTATCTATCTATCTATCTATCTATCTATCTATCTATCTGTCTGTCTGTCTGTCTATCTATCTATCTATCTATCTATCTATCTATCTGTCTGTCTGTCTATCTATCTATCTATCTATCTATCTACACCTCTGGGAACACTGCTCGATTCTATACTGGAGAGGTGGCCTAGAAGACTCCAAGTTCCACCTCGGGCATGTCCTCTCGTGTGTGCCGGCTAGAGGAAGGCTACTGCAGGTTACCACTACAACACTCCCATGCGGCATGCATGCTGGGCTTGTGAGAGAGGGGATCTGCTGAATGTGTTACATGGAGTCTCATGGGCCAATTCAGAATAGAAGAGAGTAAGCTGCACTGTGCCACCAAACCACCGGAGAATATAGTGCCCCCCCGTCGATGGCCATGGGTAAGAAGGGTGAATAAAATCAAATCAAATGTAAAAATGTTTTAAATAAAAAAAAAAGCTTACTGCACACAGAATACAGCATCTATGCTGCCCCACAAATTTACAAACACACATTGCACCTATTACACAAACACACACACTGCATCCACTACACAAACACTGCACCCAATTTACACACACAGTGCATTCAATTTAAACACATGCACTGCATCTGCTTTACAGAAACTGCATCCATTCTACACACGTGCACTTTGCATGCTAACGCACTTCATCCACTTTACCCACCACACTGCATCCACTACACAAACACACACATTAAATCCACTACACACACTGCGTACCATTAACACACACTCATCCACTTTATACACACACTGCACCTACTGTACATATACTGCATCCACTACACACATACACACACACACACACACATGCACACACACACACACACACACCGTACATCCACTTTACACACTGCATCTACTACACACACACACACACACACTGAATCTATTATAAACACACTACATTCACTTTACACACAAATACAGTACATCCACTTTACACACCACACTGCACCCATTACAAAAGAACACACACTGTATCCACTACACACACTGCATCCACTTTACATACTGCATCCACTTTACACACACACTGCATCCGCTTAACACACACACTGGATCCACTATACACACACTCTGCATCCAATACACAAACACACACACTACATCCACCGCACACACTACATCAACTTTACACACACACACTAAATCCACTACATGCATTGCATCTACTTTACACTACATATATTTTACACAAATACAATACATACAATGGTGGATCACACTTCTTATGGCTTCCTAAAATAAAAGCATAAAAACATATAGTGTAATACAGTCAATATGCAATTGGAAGGAAGATAGTAAAGGTCATGTACTCACAAGCCGGGAGCCAAATAGAATCATATGGCTCCCATGAGTTTTGCAGTGGGACACTTAATAGGACGTCCCTGTCCTTCCTTTGGTCGTTCTGGAGATAACAGGACCGACAGAGAAAGGAATTCTTTCTTCAAAGTAAATTTATTGATGCAAAATATATATATGTACAGGACTGCTCTTGATAAAAAAGAAGGTTAAAAAGAAGCAAAGTCCAATAGCCAGATGGCTATCCAAGTCCATAAAAGGCACTACAATGTAAAGTGCAGCTGGAACAGGTATAAATCACCTTGTAAGTCTTATATAAAGTAGGCACAAATGTCCTCAAGGGTCCTGATACGCGTTTCGCCCCTAGTGTGGGGCTTCCTCAGTCTGTGATAACTTGTATGGTCGTTGGTGGTTTTTTATACCACTTTCTGCGGTTACTTCCGGGTTCCGATGTCGGCATTTGGAATGCACGTTGCGTTCCATGCGTCAGCGACGTCACTTCCGGGTTTCCGTTTCGGCACTTTTGTGACGTCACTAAGGCGCGCGGAGAAACGCACGTGCGTTCCACACTCGTGTATATGCGGAAGTAGAGGGGAAAAAGCATAAATATAGGCAAATAATGCATTTAAAACATATTTAAGTGAGAATTATTTTGGAGAAAGGAAAATCATAATACAATATTGCATATACAGAGTGTATGTCAATATTAGTCCAATATCTAAATGATAGTGCATTCAAGCTATTGTGCAGGAGTATTTGTACAGTTATTCTCATAATCCATATTCTCATCATTTAAACATTGGTTGTAAAATATAACACAAGAGTAAAATATATTTATAGGATCTATTAAACCCTTAAGGACCAAACTTCTCGAATAAAAGGGAACCATGACGTGTCACACATGTCATGTGTCCTTAAGGGGTTAAAGACCAAGGTAATAAAACTATAACTTCATGGAAATGCAGTATTATAAAAAGTTTATGTATTCACCAGTTGTATGTGCATTCTTTAATCTTACTTTCAGTGACTTAATTAAAGTGCCGTATTTAAGTGCTTAAAAGTGCTTTCGGTGATTTAAAATATAGAGAATATTTAAAAAAAAAGTGGTACAATTCAAAATCTGAATTCAGACCATTTGGTATTAAAGTATTGAATTCAAATATAAATTTCATTTCTTCTGACCCTATTTTTTTTATATAATTGCCTCCCCTCCAATCTTTTTTGACAAACTTCAAAGGACAGAAAAAAGGTTCTCTGGGTTCTGATTGTGGTATTTTTTGAAATGGTTGGAAACACTATGGGTTTCCAGCCCATTCCTTATATTTCGGATGTGTTCTGAAATACGTACATGGATACATCTAATGGTACGACCTACATAAAGGAGGTTACATGGACACTTTAAAACATATACAACACCTTTTGAAAAACAGGTCAGTTGGTCTCTGATAGTAAATTCTTTATTAATGTATTGTTGTATATTGGTAAGGAGTCTCTTTTTACTTTTTGTAGACCTGCACGCTAGGCAGGTGCCGCGGCCGTAAAAACCTCTTCCCTGTGTAAAATTGTGTTTGGTGGTTGTTGGGTTTTTGCTACTTAGTACTAAAGATCTTTTTAAATTCGGCGCTCCTCTGTATGTGATTTGCGGTCGTATAGGTAACATTTCTTTTAAAATAGGGTCGTCTTGTAAAAGGTGCCAATATTTATTAATAATTTTTCTAATTTTTCCATTTTGGCCATTAAAATTGCATATAAAAGGGATTTTTTTGGTCTGTGTATCTTGTGTATTTTTTCTTTTATATGTTAAAAGTTCTGAGCGTGACTTCTTTTGGACTTCTTCTAATTCTAAAGTTAGTTGTTCCTCCTTATAGCCTTTCTCAACGAATTGTTCTTTTATTTTTGTGGCTTGTTGTATATAATCTTCATTATTAGTACAGTTTCGTCTGATCCTTAAGAATTGGCCTTTTGGTGCGTTCTGTAGCCAGGGTTTCTGGTGGTAGCTATTCTTTTCGATATATCCATTGGCGTCTACCGTTTTAAAGAAATTTTTGGTGGTAATGGAGTTATTTTGTATAAAAATATGGAGATCTAAGAAGTGAATGTCTGTTTGGCTGTGTGTGGTAGTTAGTGCGATGCCCCAGTCATTGTCACTCAGGAAAGAATTGAACATATCTAAAAGTTCAGTCGGGCCATTCCAAATGAAGAGTATATCGTCGATGTAACGGCGATAGCACACCAAATTCGACACCCAGGGATATTCAGAGAATATGACGTGTTCTTCCCAGTATGCCTTAAATAAATTAGCATAACTGGGTGTGAATTTGGTGCCCATCGTCGTACCTCTTATTTGGAGGTAGAACATATCGTTATACCAAAAAAAGTTATTGGTAAGAATGAGGTAAATACCTTCCAAAATAAATTGGATTTGATCCAGCTTTATTTAAAAAAAATTGTACTGCTTTAATCCCTATGTTGTGGGGAAAAACAGTGTATAGGGATGTCACATCGCTGGTGACTAGATGGAAATTCGCGTCCCATTTTATATTGTTAAGTACCTGTAGAGTGTGAATAGTGTCCTTTAAATGCGATGGGTTTTTTATCACCAGGGGTTCCTTTAAATGCGATGGGTTTTTTATCAACAGGGGCGTTCCAAATGCCGACATCGGAACCCGGAAGTAACCGCAGAAAGCGGTATAAAAGACCACCAACGACCATACAAGTTATCACAGACTGAGGAAGCCCCACACTAGGGGCGAAACGCGTATCAGGACCCTTGAGGACATTTGTGCCTACTTTATATAAGACTTACAAGGTGATTTATACCTGTTCCAGCTGCATTTTACATTTGAGTGCCTTTTATGGACTTGGATAGCCATCTGGCTATTGGACTTTGCTTCTTTTTAACCTTCTTTTTTATCAAGAGCAGTCCTGTACATATATATATATATATATATTTTGCATCAATAAATTTACTTTGAAGAAAGAATTCCTTTCTCTGTCGGTCCTGTTATCTCCAGAACGACTAAAGGAAGGACAGGGACGTCCTATTAAGTGTCCCACTGCAAAACTCATGGGAGCCATATGATTCTATTTGGCTCCCGGCTTGTGAGTACATGACCTTTACTATCTTCCTTCCAATTGCATATTGACTGTATTACACTATATGTTTTTATGCTTTTATTTTAGGAAGCCATAAGAAGTGTGATCCACCATTGTATGTATTGTATTTGTTATTGTTAGAGTGGTTGGAGGGGTCCCACTCAGGTGGTTACAACAGTCTTGTTGTCACACTCCATCACTTTTTCTACTGTATTAGTTTTACTTGCTATTTTACACAAATACACGCACATACACTACATATATTTTACGCAAATACACACACACACTGCTTCCACTTTATACACACTGCATTTATTATAAACACTTTCTGTATCTACTACACACTGCATATACACATACTCTGCATCCAGTACACACGTACACAGCAACTACATTTACTACATTCACTTCATACAGAGCATCCACTATACAAACACACACTCTGCATCCACTATACATACTACATCCATTATACACATACGTTGCACCCCTGCAGCCCTGGTCCTAACAGTGTATTGGGTAAGCGCAGAGCTTGCCTTGTTTCTCTTTGCTAAATTGAGACTGTGCAGTTTGACGTACAACGTTTACTGCACAGTGGGAAAAAAGAGGGAGGATGGACAACATTTACATTTCTGTGGCTGAGAAGGGCAGAATGGATATTTATAACTCTGCAAGTTGGCCATCACAACTGCAGTAAAAACAGAAACATATTGTTTGTTTTTGGGATACATGTAAGCATGTATATAGAGCAGGTAGGAAGGGAAGGGTTAAATATGAGATACTCGTAATTAACCCCTTAAGGACACAACCGCTGGAATAAAAGGGAATCATGACGGAATATTTCCGTCATGTGTCCTTAAGAGGTTAATACCATGCTGCTGCTAAACAAGTTGGGTATAATGATGACATAGACTACCTTTGGTCCATGAGAGGTTAATAAAGAATGTTCAGCATTTACTATGCTGTTCCAATATATAGAACAGGTTCCTCGCTGTCAGCAAATGGAAATATAGCTGACTTTCCAAAACAGAATGCTGGGAAAGGAAAAAGAATGATGCTATGCCAAATAACTGCATTTAAATTTTCTTTATACTTTGTTTACTAAATGACATCACACAAATGGTCAAATTATAGGCAGGTCTGACTGCAACTGGAGAATCCCTACGCAAGGTAGAAGACTGCCAACATAAATAATGGCTTCTTGGAGTCTGTACAATTCCACCTCTACATTAGGTTTGTGTAATCTTGAAAAAAAAAAGAGAAAAGAAAAGGAAAAATAAGAAAAATAAGAAAATTAAGAATATTCCTAGAATGGGCATTATATATGTACAGTCACGTCCATAAATATTCGGACATCGACACAATTCTAATCGTTTTGGCTCTATACACCACCACAATGGATTTGAAATGAAATTAACAAGATGTACTTTAACTGCAGACTTTCAGCTTTAATTTGAGGGTATTTACATCCAAATCAGGTGAACGGTGTAGGAATTACAACAGTTTGTATATGTGCCTCCCACTTTTCAAGGGACCAAAAGTAATGGGACAATTGGCTGTTCAGCTGTTCCATGGCCAGGTGTGTGTTATTCCCTCATTATCCCATTTACAAGGAGCAGATAAAAGGTCTAGAGTTCATTTCAAGTGTGCTATTTGCATTTGGAACATGTTGCTGTCAACTCTCAATATGAGATTCAAAGAGCTGTCATTATCAGTGAAGCAAGCATCATTAGGCTGAAAAAACAAAACAAACCCATCGAGAGATAGCAAAAACATTAGGTGTGGCCAAATCAACTGTTTGGAACATCATTAAAAAGAAAGAACGCACCGGTGAGCTCAGCAATATCAAAAGACCCGGAAGACCACGGAAAACAACTGTGGTGATGACCGAAGAATTCTTTCCCTGGTGAAGAAAACACCCTTCACAACAGTTGGCCAGATCAAGAACACTCTCCAGGAGGTATGTGTGTCAAAGTCAACAATCAAGTATTGCTGTTACAAAAGCTAACGGACCGATCGTGGCTGCCTGTGATACTAAGTATAAAGGCAGGTAAACATGAATTCACTACCCCGTTCGTACAGGGAAAGAATTTAGCAGGAGTGAAAGAAAAAGAACAGATTAGTACGTGCTAATGTGCAGGACCATACTTAGAATGTTGGTCTCTGCACATGGTGACAGTGTCTTTTCTTCACTTCACAGGGCACACTGTCATCATGTGCAGGGACCAACATTCTAAGTATGGTCCTGCACATTAGCACGTACTAATCTGTTCTTTTTCTTTCCCTCCTGCTAAATTCTTTCCCTGTACGAACGGGGTAGTGAATTCATGTTTACCTGCCTTTATACTTAGTATCACAGGCAGCCACGATCGGTCCGTAAGCTTTTGTAACAGCAATGTTGCTATTTCTACTGTCTACTCTAGCGGACTTGATAGTATGTATCTGTTGGGTATCTACATGACGAATTTAATCCCATACACAGCTACACAAGTGGTATGCCTGTTGAATAGTATCTAACAGGTCATTTTCACCCCTCATAGTACAGGAATAACACAGCACTATCTGATTAATTAGGCAGCAGCATCACATTATATTTTGCTGCTAGACCACCCTATATATTGGAACTTTGATGTAGTGCTATGTTAGATTAGAATTGTAGTCTATGACATTTGTATTTTCATGTTTTTCAGACATTGGCATTGAATATAACATTAAAGTCAGGAGTCTGATCAAACATTAATTATCATAGACATCAGGGAGGTACAGCTATTAAGCGGTAGTGATTTATGTATTGATTGTTTCTTTTACCTTTTGCTGGAGGATTTCTATTTCCAGTTATTATTCACACGTCTGGAGTGTTTCTTCAGAGGTGCGAATTTATTTCTTTTGATACCTATAGTTTACCACTCTTATCTTTCTGTACTTTTCTGTACACATTAGCTGATGCGACGGAGCTCCAGTACTCCAACTGAGTACATCCACCATGTCAGCTTCCTCTCTGCTACCAGGGACTCTGGAAAAAAAACTTTACTGGGGTCTCTGATGACATCTTCCACCAGAGCAGGCTGAAGCTCTCTCCTTCCAGGCAAGCATCATCACCTTTGCCTCTTCTGTTCCTCTCCTAGGCATGAATCAATATATACCTACACTGTCTCCAACTGCTGCCTTTACAAAAGTACTTGTGGCTCTCAGGCCTAGCTATTTTTTAACTTGACCAGTGCAGCCAGCCAATTGGGGACCAGTGCAGCCAGCCAACAGGTATGTAATCTCTGTTACTGGAATCCCAGAACAAAGCAGACAGGTGTCAAAACAAATATGTAAAACATACACAAATAGATAGTTCCATAACTCCCAACAGCAATCACAGTAACACATAATCCCAGCCCAAGGTATAGCAACTCTGGGGAAACAGACAGTTACAACAGTTACTAAAATAGTTGCAAGAGCGAAGGGTAGAGCTTATATGGTCCCAGCAATGTTGACTACCGTCACAGGTTCACCTCCATAGCCACAAAGTACCTATGAACTACCTGATATCTCCAACACTTACAATAAATAAATAAAAATATATATTTTACTCACATATGATAAAAGGGCAAACAGAGAATATAAATAGATATGTGCATAATAGTCCCAATATATAGTAAACTTCGTGTGGGTTCCAATAGGCTAATTAAGACTTGATAGTGTGGTCAATGAGAGGCTGGATCTTCTATAGCTTAGGATATCTTGACTCAATGGCGGACATGTGGATGAAAAAAACAGAGAGACTCCAATAGTGCAAACTGTGTTAGAGTAGATAGAATAAAGTGTATGTTAGGGAGGTATTTCACTCACCTATACAAGAGCATGAACTTGCTCAAGTGTGATTCGCATTCAGTGGCGTTAGCCCCCCACTGTCGGGATATAGGTGTAGATAATTCCTCGATATGAAAGAAAAATAGAAACCAAATATAGTGCTCACTGTATTAATAAAAGTAAGTCTGAGAAGTAGAGGGCGTACTCACATTTGAATGAGCAGGATATACTGCTCAATATGATGGCGTGGGTGGTATAATCCCCACCTAGGATTCTTTGGATGATAGTCAGCTCCAAAGTGACGTGTGACCAGGTTGAAAAATTAAATAAATAAATTAGAAATATAAAATTAAATAAAATAAAAGGTATATGGCAAATAAATAGTAAAAAAGCCAATATTCCTTTATTAGTACAATAAAAATATATATAAAAATAGCCAAAACGCGTTTCGCCACACAGGGCTTTATCAACTGGCAATAATCAGTTGCCCTTTTATCATATGTGAGTAAAATATATATTTGTATTTATTTATTGTAATATTTTCTGTACAGCGCGACCTATTATTGTGTTTTTGCTATTTCTTTTTTGAGGACGTTGGAGGGAACCTCATACCCATAGGCTGCAGCTCTCTACTTGTTTATTTCCCTCTAGATCACTCAGCGCTGATCCATAACCTTTTTTTATCTCCAACACTTGGCTGTCCTTCTGACTTGCAGAATGTTCTCCTCATGAGTTTAATATTTTAAAGATATTCCATGTAGGGATTGCTACGTGCATCTCTTCTCTGGGGATAATTACGCACCGTAGCATGTTTTTAAGTTTTTATTTTTGACGCACTCAAAATCTCAGGTAAGAGCCTCTGAGTGTGGGATAACTGCAGATCATCCTTAACCCCTTAAGGACCAAACTTCTGGAATAAAATGGAATCATGACATGCCACACATGTCATGTGTCCTTAAGGGGTTAAAGGGAATCTCCAGTGCCAGGAAAACAATCTGTTTTCCTGGCAGCGGAGGTACCCTCTCCCTCCCACACACCAATCCCCGGTTACTGAAGGGGTGAAAACCCCTTCAGTCACTTACCTGAGGCAGCGACGATGTCCCTCATCGCTGTCTCCTCCTCCGCGCCGCTCCTCCTTCTGACTCCGTCGGCCGGTGGGCGAGACTGATCCCGCCCACCGGCCGAGGAGACCTAATGCGCATGCGCGGCAATGCCGCGCATGCGCATTAGCGCTTCCCATAGGAAAGCATTGGAAAAGATTTTCAATGCTTTCCTATGGGGAAATGAGCGACAATAGAGGTCCTCACACAGCGTGAGGACGTCCACGACGCTCTAGCAAAGAAAATCTTTGCCAGAAATCAGGAAGTTCCCTCTAGTGGCTGTCTAGTAGACAGCCACTAGAGGGAACTTCCTGATTTCTAGCAAAGATTTTATAAACTGCAATAATTACATTGCAGGGTCAGGAGTAGTGCGAGTTGGCACCCAGACCACTCCAATGGGCAGAAGTGGTCTGGGTGCCTGGAGTGTCCCTTTAATAAACAGGCAAAGAAAAATAAAACATAAATATACGGTATCCTGAAAAGCTTGGAGACTGCAAAGGTAACCAATAAGGGGAGTAAGAGGAATCCAGGCAAACTAATCCAATCTCAGTCAAGTATCAGTTCAATAACTGCAAAGGTAACAAACTAGGGATAATCTGGTGAGGTCAGACCAGGTATCAGTCTGGAAACAGCAAATGTAAAATTGCACCAAAGTAAAGAGCTATAACAGACGTAGTAATATAACAAACATAAACCTATTGCAAAGATTTTTCGTCAAAACCCCCAGAGAGCAGAAATAGGTTCCTGTACGTAAACTGGAAAAAATTCATGACTGCTGGTTAGAACCTTAGTAGTAGGAAATTTAGGTTTGAATCCCAGTCAGACCACTTTGCTAGTACTGGTTCTTGGGCAAGTCACCTACTGATTTACATCAGCCTACCTCAAATCAAGATAGATTGTAAGCTTGTTTAAACAAGGCTCACTTTACCTATGATATTCCCTTTCTATAGTCGTAATTGTAATTGTTGGCGTTATATAAACTAATAGTTATAACTTACCTACAGTCCATACTACACAGGGGTAGGCAGACTGTTCCAAAGGAAGGCAACTGCCAACCAGAAGTCCTGCAAGCGCGAGTTAGCAGTAAGGGTACAAGCAGCGGACAGGAGAAGGTCACCAGCAGAGTGGAAAGACCGAGAAGTGGCATATCTATAAATCAGTCCAGAAATGTAAAAGAGACTAAATTCTTCCTCTCTGCTCACAATGTACTTGAGCCCATGGGACTAAGGAAGTCTACTGATGCATTCTAGCAGCTGGGGGAGGAGACAGGGACCAGGAATTATTTTAGGATATAGTTGCAAATTGTAATAGCAGCTTGCAACGCCTTGAAGAATATAGATTTACATTCTGTTGACATTTTTGGAATCTGACAACTAGTTTCTTACACATACCCAATAGTAGGGCATTTAACAATGATATGTATATTTATATGACACCTACTGTATTCTCCAAATTTTTCGCTGCAAAAAATAGTTTTGAACTTTAATGTTATGGTAATTGCTTTGTCATTTCACTAAACATATAACAGGAATGGCATGAAGGGATCTCACCAAATGGAATGAGTGAACAGCAAAAAATATAATAATATTTTTTTAGTGTTCTTGGTATTGTGTGTCACCCACCATGTTTTTCCATTCTTGGCTGATGATGATTATTATTTTTTTATTATTATTCTTCCATCTAAATTATGACACAGTACATAAACATCTGATACAGAATATGGTCCATTTTCCAAATGAACTGCTTTCCTACTGCTCTTCTGAAAGATAATGGAAAGAAATGTGCTGATATCAAATACATTTTTTGGCATCTCAGAAACGTGGGCTAAGGGAGTTAGCCAAAAGTACATAACTTTCTAATGTGTGGCATTCTCATACAAGTGTTTAGCGGTAGTGATGACAGCAGAACCCACTTCGGCCAAGGCAGATGTAAAAGGTTTATTGTACAAATACCTGAAATATATCAATCGCAATTTGTCTACCAAGCAAAAGAAACAAATTACGAGTTTCAGAATTTACTGCTGAGTAATAATAGGCATGCTTTTTTTGTTTAAAATGTGAAACATTTTGGAAGTTGTTCCTTTGAAAAAGAAATAAAAAAAAAAAGATTGCATGATAGGTTCTCAAATATGTAATGTTAAGTTGAACATTTTGTTTTCACAGCTATAATTATTTTGTTTTCACAGCTATAATTAAGAGTATTACTACTAACTAAGTTAAATAATTAGAGTACTTGTGCATAAGGTTCTTTGTGATAACACTGTCGACTTAAATCCTTGTTCAGATGAGTCATGTGTCTGTCTATCTATCTATCTATTTTCTATCGTCACACAATCACACACAGACTTTCCCACCACTCCGAGTGGCATTTTTGTTTTCTCCTCATTTTCGGTTCTTCTACCAGAGGCCTGTGAGTTTGAGGGTTCTGTACAGTATCTCAGCTGTTCCTAGAACTGCACTCTTCTGAATAAAGATCTCAGATGTTCCACCTGGAATCTGCTGAAACTATTCTCCCAACTTAGGGGTTACAGCCCCGTGCTATTATTACCACTGGAAGTACTACTTCCTTCACTTTCCACAGCCTTTCCTGGTTTGACTTGCCATGGAACTCCCTCCTTTTCTGCACCCTCTATCTGTTGTTGTCTCAAGCAATCCCATTGCAATTCATTTTTGGAAGACATCTTCATTATGCACTTGTAGACGCTATGTGTTTCAACCAGGACTGTGGCTTTCAGACCCATTAGGCCCGGACCTCCTCCCTTCTAGCTGGTGTACAGTTTTTGGGTGCTGATGTTTATAGTTTCTGGATCTTGATATCCATGGTATCCAGTTCCTCTCTTGGCTAGGTTAATATTACAGTTACCTGATGATATTACAGTTACCTGTATAGGGCATACAGGTTGATGGCATTAATGGTTTTTTTTTCAATGTTGTGTCTTCCTTGCCTCTTCCTCGTGCCTGTCATGTGTTTGTGGTATCTCCAGCAGTTTTCTACATATTCTATTTGGCCTTCTGGCACTTCAACGCCTTTAGTCCTGATAATCTTTCTTCTTTTGGCTATCATCCTTCCATAGTTACCTAGTCCAAATGATATTCAGGTGTTCTTACTGTATATCTTAATTAGATGGATCAATGAGTTGATACTTGTAGCGGACTAGACAACCCAAATACACATGTATTCCCTTTGTTCGGCTCTCTAGACCCCCCCTGTTCGTTTACCGAATCCCCTCACTGTGTGGCCCCTTGTTCGCACCTTTTAATCACCGACCACCCCTGGCTGTTAACCACAAATTGATTATTAGTTCCACGTGTGGCCGCCGTTCATATAACGCACGTGTTCAAACAATTGGTGGCCATTTTGTCTCCCGAACGCAGGCAGAGGTACATGGTCGTCGACAGCATGGAATTGGTTTCGGATACACGACCCCGCGAACACCCGAGAAACTGGTACCGCTGCTCATCCAACTTCCTGAATAGTTAGGAGAACAGTGTTCGGGAGACATAAACTACCGAACAGTTTGTTCTCTAACAGCCATGACATGGAGTCATTAGTGTTCGTGCGAGAACCCCCGAAAGATGACCGATCGTTGCCTTGTTTTCTCTGGAACTGTTTTGGGGAATCTGAGTAATATTTTGTCAAAGTGTGCGCTCAGATCCAAGCTATTCGGTGATATGACTCTCATGGGGTTCTAAAGATATTAAAATGTATTTTTGGGGTGTTTTAGAATATTGTATATTTTTCTGTACCTGAGAGATAATTAGGTTATAGCTTTTTCTCATGTAATTATCTCTCAGACACAGAGGATCCTGGGAAGAAAAGCCCTGAATTATTGTATGGGATGTAGGGGTTTCAGCATAAAAGCCGTGTGTGGCCAAAATAAAATCTGTTGACTCCCAGAACTATCTGTCGTCTAGGGGGAAAAGGTCTATACTGCTTATATCATCTACGAGGAAGGGATAGTGGAGATACCTATGCTAGGTATTGGAGCTCTGCTACAATACTCTTCTTATTCTTGACATACAGCCTGATATCATCCATGTAGAGGAGGTGGTTGATGGTAGCTCCACTTTTGAACCTGCATCCATATCTACTCTTTGTGTATAGTGCATATATGGCACATCTTATGTTCACCCATAATGTCATTGAATTGGCTTCTAGTGTTAATATCCACTTGCCCATTGAGTTCTTGATGAAGGCTATTTGTGTTTTGTTGAGCCGGTATAGAGCCAAGCATCCCAGTGTCTATGTGTAAGGCATAGAAGCATGATTTCCTTATCCCTCTGAGAGGTATTGTGTGATTTCTTAATTCAGAGGGCCTTAGACTGAGGGTTCTGTACAGTAATTTAGTTGTATCTAGAAATGCACAATCTGTTGAAGCCACTCTGCCAAGATGTGAGTCACAGCCCCAAGTCTTCCTATTTAAGACTGTTACGTATAGACTGGATTGCATTTAATTCTGTTATTTCCTTTTTGTTTTCCTGGCATGTAATCAGACTGTGGTATCTCACGGCAGTTACCCAAAGTTACCTGAACAAGCATTGCTGCTTTGTGTAAGCACTGCATGCATACTCCATACAACAATTTTGTCATGGGAAATGAAAAATGCCAACTATGGTGGCATTTCAGATGAAAATTATAGCAAGCTAAAAGTGATCTAAAAAGTGACGGTTTTTGTTATCAGAAATTCTGCCCGCCTTTGCAGAAATTTCCATTTAAGAAAACTGCCAAACTTAGAGACGTGGAACAAAGTGAAACAGAATGCTTCTATGTAAGAAGGATAAATCTCCCCCATCATTTCTCATTAGTAGGGAGGGTTTGGGGCCCTTAATAAACTTGGAAATAGCTTATTGTCCAGATAGAGTTCGTGTTCAAGATGTAGGCAGAGCAACGTACTTTTAACACTTCAACATAAAATACAGCCAAGCTAGGAATTTGCAAACAACATTTTATTTTTAAATGATAGGTTTTCAGTTAAGTCAGGTAAACACTGGTGAGCATTTTGCCAATTACTACAGATTCATAATAGTTTGGAGAAACTCGATCGGGCTATTTTGTAGAGATGCACAGAAAAAGCCATCCAGTGAGTGGGTGGTTGGAATCAAAACGAGTGTTTTAATTTTATTTTACTCGCACGATGTTTCAGCTCTACGAAATGCAGTTTGTTTCCAGTCAGGGCTGTATTCAGATATTTCCAATTAACCTTTTATTTGATATTTTATGTTTCCTGTCATAAAATCGTAAAACATATTAATTGCGTCTGTGATGTTTATTTCAGTACAGATGGTCTGCCTTGCAGTTTTATTGTGATGCTTCCAGAGATATCCTAACAAAGATGAAGACTGGGACAGCAAACAACCTCTTTTTATATTGGAAAAGAACTCCGGATGGCGAGTAGCGAGAAGGAATTGAACACTATTGCGACGTTGTAAATAAACAAATAAATAAATAAAAAACACAAATGCCTTTAAAGCCAGATGGTAACTTGCAAAAATAGGAGACAGAACAATTTTCATCATAATCATAATAAATGGGTGATATCTTCAACAAATATTGTGGGAATCAAGTGTACTAATTCAAATTGCTCCACATTGCGCCTTTTTTTTTAATAGTGTGTTATATAATCATTCTTGTTTATTTTTGTTTTATTTTATTTTTATTATTTATATAGCGCCATCAGATTCCTTAGCGCTGTACAATGGGGTTTATGACCTTGCTATCAATGTAAATGTATGTAAACTACTTTGGGGTTACAGAACGCCATGAATACTGACTAAAGAGAGACAAACTGGCAGCCAAATCTATTTGCTCTACTCAGGGTAGTGACATTGAAATCTAGTGCTTGGACCTCTGTGCGTTGTCACTATAGCATCACCACTCAATACAGTGAAGCCCAGTGTTGTAGCCCCATGTAGCCAAAGCACAGCTTGGCGGAAAAGGGCCTTGACAGGGGTTAGGAGGCGGGCTTAGGAGGAAGCGGCTAGGACTGGTGGGTTGTGGGAATAGGGGGTTTGGCTATTTAAATAAGTAGCCATTTTGGAATGAGCACTTTCAATCTCCTACCTGGTTGAGTTTGTGTGCACTCCGGTGCTCACGAATTTGCTGGGTAGGGTTTTTTCCTTTTTGTCTCCTTCTGCAGGGTCATGGAAGACATGGAGAGGCTCCTGGAGGAAATCCAGACGCGGCAACAGGGAGCGGAGTGGGTGCGGGCCCAGCTTGGACAGATCCTGACGGCGGCAGCGGGTCAGGATGGCGGAGGCGTATGCCTGGCGCAGGCCAGGAGGCCCCCGAGGAGCTTGAGTCGGGGCGCAGTGCCCGAGGTCGGTGGCACTGGTGGGCAGGAGGCGGCAGAGGGAGGCCGCGGCAGGTTTGGAGGCTGCATGGTCGAGGCACCGCCTCCCAGCGTGCAGCTGGGGCCTCGCCATGGTGCTTCACGACGGGCAGCTGCCCTGGAGTTCTGCGGTGCGCCCCCCGGGCTGGATGGGGCGGCGCCTGGAGAGGAGGCCACGATGGCGGCTGGACGGCACTGTGTGGAGCCGGGCGGGACGGGGTCACGGCCCGGGAGGGTGCCCCCATAGCTGGAGGCCATGGACAATAGAGCCCGGGCACGGCAGGCAAGTGCAGGGGGCCCTTCTGAGGGCCCTCATGGCGAGGGGGGGCAGGGGGGAAGCGCGACCTAGATCTAGTGAGCAGGCAGTTAGGGGGGGAAGCGGGCGAGTTTACCCTGAGGCGCGGGTGTCGGGAGGGGGGGTTCCAAGGTGTGCGCCAGGTAGCTCCCAGGACTTAAGGGGGGCGATAAAGGGACACATTTCAGCAGTGTTCTCAAGGGGGCTGGAGTCGCCGGGTAGTTCCCAGGAGCACAAGGAGGGTCCTTAGGTCTGGCAGGCGAGGATGTGGAGACGGGTGGTAGGGGTAAGGGTAAGGCCCCACGTCCCGGCCAGCCAGCGGTAGATCCTGGTAGGAGGGTGGTGCAGAAGGCAGCGCCAGGGAATCGGGGGGGTCAGTGGGGCCACTTGCCTGGGCATGGTGGGGGGGAGGCGGGGGAAGGCCATGACAGTCCTAGGGCCCAGTATGGGGGGCTGGGGGGTGGCAGGCCTGGTAGTATGTCAGGTTCAGGGTCTATCAGCTTTAGCCCCTCGCCGGTTAGGGACACAAGGTCACGTGGGGTTCATAGGAGGTCGCGGCGCCGCCGGTCTACGTCTGGCAGTTCAGCAGGGGCGAGGTCAGGGTCCCCCAGGCAGAGTCGATGGGGGCGGGCATCAAGGGGAGACGGTAGGAGCCATAGTCTGCGGGGCGGGGCTGTCCAGGCCTCAGGAGCACAGCAGCAGGGCGGCGCGCGACAGGAGGCCTTAGCAGCAGGCAGGCTCTCCCTGGGACGGGAGGGGGGCGGGGAGCAGTACACCCTGTCCAGGACTTCTTCTCCTCGTTTCAGGTCTCCGAGCCGCTCCTCGTCAGTGTTCTCAAGGCACCAGGTGGGCTCCCTGGATGGCGGGATATCGGCGGATGTCGCTCACCCTGGTCACGCAGCAGTTAACAGCGCAGCCCCGGGTGCTTCCGGATCGAGGGGCTTGGCCGGTGAGTCCAGCGAATCACTACATTCCAGTGCATTAGTGCAAACACTGCAATCACTGCTCCACTCACTGGGGGCGGGGGGTGGTACCCTGGGCGGCATTTTTTGCCGCCCCCAAATGCCCAGGGCAAATGCCTTGTTAGCCTTGTGGGTAACTGACATGCCGGCCAGGCGTGCAGGCTGCTGTGCGCTGGCGGGTGGGCGGCTGGCGAGGGAGCTCTTCCTCTGAGCTGTGACATCATATTCCGGCTCCCAGCCTCACTCTGCGGGCGGCGCGTGAGGGAGCTGAGCAGACAGCTCAGAGGAAGAGCTCCCTCGCCAGCCGCCCACCCGCCAGCGCACAGCAGCCTGCACGCCCGGCCGGCAGCCACTGGACCACCAGGGAGAAAGAGAGATTAAATAAAAATATATATATATGTTAATGTCAGTGTGTGTGTGTGTGTCTGTTAGTGTGTGTGTGTGTGTGTGTGTGACTGTGTGTGTGTGTTTGACTGTTAGTGTGAGTGTGTGTGTCTGTTAGTGAGTGTGTGTGTGCCTGCTAGTGAATGTGTGTGCCTGTTAGTGTGTGTGTGTCTGTTAGTGTGTGTCTGACAGTGTGTGTGTTTGCCTGTTAGTGTGAGTGTGTGTGTCTGTTAGTGAGTGGGTGTGTGTGTCTGCTAGTGAGTGAGTGTGTGTCTGTTAGTGTGTGTGTGTCTGACTGTGTGTCTCTGTTAGTGAGTGTGTGTTTCTGTTAGCTAGTGTATGCGTATCTGTCAGTGAATGTGTGTGTGTGTATTTAGAAGGCGGGACGGGGGGAAGGTTTGGGTGGGGGTGGCACGGGGGGGAGGGTGGTGCCTGAGTTTTGTCCTGCCAAGGGCAGCACAAAACCAGGATACACCACTGGGTGGTACAAAGGGTGGTGTAGGGCAGGTGTGGGCGCAGGGGGTGGTGGACACGGGGTCCAGTGGCGGGTCCTCAGCGGTGGCAGCTTCCAGCAGGGATACGGGGGCGGCGTCCAGCACGAGGGAGACAGGGAGCGAGCAGGCGGAGTTAACTGGGGGGGTGCCAGACGCGACAAGGAAGCATGCGTACGTGTCATTCGCGGACCCGCTGGGGGTGCACCTCAAACAGGAGGTGAAAGAAAAAATTGGGAAGGGGGAATTCTGTGAGATCTCTTCCCTTCTTCCTTTGGAGGACTTTATTGACCTCAAGGAAAAAGATAAGAAAACCGAGAAAAAGGAGGAGGAAGAGAAGTGGAGGTGGTATCGCAAGATACCGAAGTCCTTTGGTAACTGGTTGAGGGCGTTCTGCGTCCTGGCCAGCGTAATAGGGGAGAAATCGCCGAGTTCCTGCTCATCCCTGATTTGGGAGGCAGTTCCGGCAGCGGTTGGCGGCCAATAGTGATGTAGCGAACATAAAATTTTCGGTTCGCGAACGGCGAACGCGAACTTCCGCAAACGATCGCGAACCGGGAGAACCGCCATAGACTTCAATGGGCAAGCGAATTTTAAAACCCACAGGGACTCTTTCTGGCCACAATAGTGATGGAGAAGTTGTTTCAAGGGGACTAACACCTGGACTGTGGCATGCCGGAGGGGGATCCATGGCAAAACTCCCATGGAAAATTACACAGTTGATACAGAGTCTGGTTTTAATCCATAAAGGGCATAAATCACCTAACATTCCTAAATCACAATGGATATGGATTGACACCTGACAGGCAGGGGCGTATTAGCCGCGAGGCAAACAAGGCATTTGCCTTGGGCGGCATTTTCCAGGGGGCGGCAAAAAAAGCCGCCCCCAAACGCCCAGGGCAAATGCCTTGTTAGCCTTGCGGCTAACTGACATGCCGTCTGGGCGGTCTGCTGAGCAGTGCTGGCGGGCGGCCGGCGAGGGAGCACTTCCTCTGCGCTGTCTGCTCAGCTCCCTCGCGCGCCGCACAGTGAGGCTGGGAGCCGGAATATGACGTCATATTCCGGCTCCGCCTCCCAGCCTCACTGTGCGGCGCGCGAGGGAGCTGAGCAGACAGCTCAGAGGAAGTGCTCCCTAGCCCGGTGCTGTGTGCAGAGAATATAACTTTTTGCTGTGTGCAGAGGATATAGCAGTGCTGCATGCAGGGAATATAGCTGGTGTGTGTTTGTATGTAAGAGGGGTGCGGTGTGTGAGGGTTTTTTTTATCTGCCGTCACATTCTAGGTTTCTCATTTTCTTTGTCTGTTAACTCACTGAGGGTTATTTTATATATTTTATATATATATATATGTATATATATATATATATATATATATAAATGTGTGTGTGTTTGTCTGAGGGTGCTGTGTGTGTCTGGGGGTGCTGTGTGTTTCTGGGGGTGCTGTCTGTTTCTGGGGGTGCTGTGTGTGTCTGAGGGTGCTGTATGTGTCGGGGTGCTGTGTGTCTCTGAGGGTGCTGTGTGTCTCTGAGGGTGCTGTGTGTGTCTGGGGGTGCTGTGTGTGTCTGGGGGTGCTGTGTGTGTCTGGGTGCTGTTTGTCTGAGTACTGTGTGTGTCTGGGTGCTGTGTGTGTCTGGGGGTGATGTGTGTGTCTGGGGGTGATGTGTGTGTCTGGGTGCTGTGTGTGTCTGGGGGTGCTGTGTGTGTCTGAGGGTGATGTGTGTGTGAGGGGGTGATGTGTGTGTGAGGGGGCTGTTAGTGTGATTTTTTTATTTAAATTTAAATTTAAATATTTTTTTTGTTAATAATAATAATAATAAATGAAAAAAAAAGTTATATCCCCCCCCTCCCCTTCTTACCTTTAGCCGTGGTGCCATTGAAGCAGCCATGCTTCCTTCCCTGGTGGTCCAATGGTGAGAGTGAACTCTAACCTGCAGGCTAGAGTTCACTCTCGCGAGATCTGAGCGTTGCCGCGGTAACCGCGGCAACGCTCGGACCTCGCGAGAGTACCCGACGGAGCTGCTGGATAGAGCTCCGCCGGTCCTCTCTCCTGCTTCCCTCACTCCTCAGCCCCAGGCGGCCGCCTTTAACAGTGTCACTGGGCCGGTGAGGGAGATCTTTGATCTCCCCACTGGCCCATGGAGCACAAAGCGGGGCCGGCACTCGGGTAGCGCTGGTCCTGCACGGGCTGGCAGGGGAGATCCTGTGATCTCCCCTGCCGGCCTCGGCCCCACGGCCATTGCGGCCCACCGGGCATTTGCCCGGTGTGCCCGATGGCCAGTCCGGGCCTGTGTGCAGGGAATATAGCGTGGTGCTGTGTGCATGGAAAATAGCGCGTTGCTGTGTGCAGAGAATATAGCGGTGCTGTGTGCAGGGAATATAGTGTGGTGCTGTGTGCAGGGAATATAGCGCAGTGCTGCGTGCAGAGAATGTAGCTCAGTGTTGTGTGCAGGGAATATAGTGTGGTGCTGTGTGCAGAGAATATATCGCTGTGCTGTGTGCAGGGAATATAGCGTGGTGCTGTGTGCAGAGAATATATCGCTGTGCTGTGTGCAGGGAATATAGCGCGGTGCTGTGTGCAGAGAATATAGCGCAGTGCTATGTGCAGGGGATATAGCGCAGTGCTGCGTGCAGAGAATATAGCAGTGCTGCATGCAGAGAATATAGCGCAGTGCTGCATGCAGAGAATGTAGCTCAGTGTTGTGTGCAGAGAATATTGCGCAGTGCTGTGTGCAGAGAATATAGAGTGGTGCTGCATGCAGAGAATATAAAGCAGTGCTGCGTGCAGAGTATATTGCATGGTGTTGTGTGGTTCCTGACTTAGTGGAAAAGACTGCAAATACCAAGAGTGTTCCAGTCCTTCATCCTGTCACAGTACCAGTGAGGTGATAGGTATCTGTGTGGTGAGACAGTTTCACTCTCAGCCCGGAGGCTAAAGGGGCAGCATCCCAGAGCTGTCTGAAGACACTAATATATATCAGCATTAATACCTTTGTTTCTCAGGTAGTGCTACCTGCAACAGGGACCCCAACAGTGCACCAACACACGGACACCTGGGTGAGAAGAACACCTACATTTGGGCGGGAAGCTGGTGTTACAAGTCTCGGTTTTCGATGTTTTACAAGTCTCACGACAGCAACTGCTAGAACTGAACTGGATAAGTGCAACAGCTAGATCCTTATATTGCAATACCTGTTAAACTCAATATAATATATTTTATCAGAATTTTTGTTGTGTGTGCAGTATTATTGTGTGTGGAAGTGGGCATTTCTTAGTGACTGGGTTCCCCCTATTCAGTTTAGTTTAAATCTTTGAGTGGAGGCACTGTAGAAATAAAGACAATGTCCTGATCTCCCAGCAACTGCAGAAGTTTAGGTTTACTGTCGGCAGCGTCACTGAGTTATGTAACTGCTACATATGCCCACCTGATGGCAGAGCAAGGAAATAAAAAGGTTACAACATCCTCATCACACCACAGCTGTGTATTGTCACTGTCACCTCACCAGATACTTTGTTACTGAATACTGTGTCATACTGGCCGCATGCCGAGAGATTCCACTAGCTACTATTACTCCTTACATAGTAACAGCACCGTGCTGAATCACACTGTGTGCTGTCACATCACATACTGTATCACACTGCATGCTGTCACAACCTGTACTGTATCACACTGTGTGCTGAAACATCTCATACTGTATCACACTGTGTGCTGTCACAACCTGTACTGTATCACACTGTGTGCTGTCACATTCCGTACTGTATCACACTGTGTGCTGTCACATTCCGTACTGTATCACACTGCATGCTGTCACAACCTGTACTGTATCACACTGTGTGCTGAAACATCTCATACTGTATCACACTGTGTGCTGTCACAACCTGTACTGTATCACACTGCATGCTGTCACAACCTGTACTGTATCACACTGCATGCTGTCACAACCTATACTGTATCACACTGCATGCTGTCACAACCTGTACTGTATCACACTGCATGCTGTCACAACCTATACTGTATCACACTGCATGCTGTCACATCCCGTACTGTATCACACTGTGTGCTGAAACATCTCATACTGTATCACACTGTGTGCTGTCACAACCTGTACTGAATCACACTGTGTGCTGTCACATTCCGTACTGTATCACACTGCGTGCTGTCACAACCTGTACTGTATCACACTGTGTGCTGTCACAACCTGTACTGTATCACACTGCATGCTGTCACAACCTGTACTGTATCACACTGTGTGCTGTCACATCCCGTACTGTATCACACTGCATGCTGTCACAACCTGTACTGTATCACACTGCATGCTGTCACAACCTGTACTGTATCACACTGTGTGCTGAAACATCTCATACTGTATCACACTGTGTGCTGTCACATTCCGTACTGTATCACACTGCATGCTGTCACAACCTGTACTGTATCACACTGTGTGCTGTCACATCCCGTACTGTATCACACTGCATGCTGTCACAACCTGTACTGTATCACACTGCATGCTGTCACAACCTGTACTGTATCACACTGTGTGCTGAAACATCTCATACTGTATCACACTGTGTGCTGTCACATTCCGTACTGTATCACACTGCATGCTGTCACAACCTGTACTGTATCACACTGTGTGCTGAAACATCTCATACTGTATCACACTGCATGCTGTCACAACCTGTACTGTATCACACTGTGTGCTGTCATATCCCATACTGTATCACACTGCATGCTGTCACAACCTGTACTGTATCACACTGCATGCTGTCACATCCCGTACTGTATCACACTGTGTGCTGTCATATCTCATACTGTATCACACTGCATGCTGTCACAACCTGTACTGTATCACACTGTGTGCTGTCACATCCCGTACTGTATCACACTGTGTGCTGTCATATCCCATACTGTATCACACTGCATGCTGTCACAACCTGTACTGTATCACACTGTGTGCAGTCATATCCCGTACTGTATCACACTGCATGCTGTCACAACCTGTACTGTATCACACTGTGTGCTGTCACAACCTGTACTGAATCACACTGTGTGCTGTCACATCACATACTGTATCACACTGCATGCTGTCACAACCTGTACTGTATCACACTGCATGCTGTCACATCACATACTGAATCACACTGTGTGCTGTCCCATCACATACTGTATCACACTGCATGCTGTCACATCCCATACTGAATCACACTGCATGCTGTCACATCCCATACTGTATCACACTGCATGCTGTCACATCACATACTGTATCACACTGCATGCTGTCACATCCCGTACTGAATCACACTGTGTGCTGTCACATCACATACTGTATCACACTGCATGCTGTCACATCACATACTGTATCACACTGTGTGCTGTCACATCCCATACTGTATCACACTGCGTGCTGTCACATCCCAAACTGTATCACACTGCGTGCTGTCACCTCCCATACTGTATCACACTGCATGCTGTCACATCCCATACTGTATCACACTGCATGCTGTCACATCCCATACTGTATCACAATGGGTGTTGTTACCTCCCATACTGTATCACAATGGGTGTTGTCACCTCCCATACTGTATCACAATGGGTGTTGTCACATCCCATACTGTATCACACTGGGTTCTGTCACTACCACCACCATGCTGTCACACCTATTGTTTCTCCAGATAACATACCTCACTGCATGCTATCACAAAAACGCGTTTCACCAAATAAAATACTTTGCTTTGAGGTACGTGTAATAAGCAGCATGTTTACAAAAATGCGATTCCTTTCTTGTGAATTCTTGTGCATGTAAATTAAATCTGAATGAAGTTCTTTGTGCTTGTATGTTAAAAGTGCACAAATCATGGAGGGGGCTCTACCATTAGTTAAAAGAAAAGGTCAACACTTAGTAATTAAGTTCCATTTATGGTGAGACAGTGTTGAGTAGATGTTATCAAGAACTAAGCAATATTTCCTTTTTTCAGTTTTAAAAATGTAACATAACATACATTAAAAGGACAAACACATATTTTACATCAGCTGTTCTTTCAGTTTTGGTTATAATTTAACTGCAACATAATGTACCTGCTTGGTAAACAGTGGTATATAGGTAAAGGGATGAGTGGTATATAGGTAAACAGTGGTATATAGGTAAAGGGATGAGTTTCCAAATTAATGGATACATTGGATGTTTGCTGCATTATTTGGAAGAGAAGCCAAACACCTATGACTAGGGCCTATGGGTCCAGCCAAAAGATCAAGTGTCTAAACAGTGTTATAGATCCAATATTGATCTTTGTTATATTCAGGGGAACCCAAATTGTATCAAGTGCACTTGGAGAAGCGTGAATTAGACACCAGACACGTGTTGGTTATCAAAATAAACCTCTAACCTTTATTTTATCAGTTTGTGTTTTTATACATTAAAAAGTAAGTGCTTACGTGCAAATACTCATAGAACAGTAGTAGGAAGGGAGTGAAATAACAGGGGTGGAGTAAAGATAAGACATGGGGATGAATGTCATGTACATATAACAGATAGGTTCCAGGAAAGAGAAGGAACAGACTGATTTAGGAGAGACAGCTCAGGTGGGGGCTATCTGCTCCTGGAACTAGACATATATGGTCTTAAGTGTCGGTTTAAGCGTTAAGCATTTCCTGAGTCCAAGTTAAATAATTTCAATAAAGGATTTCTAATATGACACCTATAAGCTTGAACCTTGGAATCAAGGTAAATTCTTTCACAATCCTCTCTTTTAATCCAAGGATCACCCAAATATCCAAGGTATTTCCAGGCCTGCTAGCCAAAGCCTGTGGGACTTTCATTATTTCTTCACCAAGGTTCCCTTGGACTGAGAGACCACGAGAATCAGCTGAGGAGAGTTTCATCATTTGTTAAGCGAGGTAACATCGTAAAAATCTTCCGAAGTCGGAGCTGGAAGACTTGTTTTTACATAGAGAGGTTAGTAGACATGAGAAGAACTTGAAGGTTAGAAAAACGGCCAGAATAACAAATACAGCTAATAGCAAAAAGTACAACATTTTCTTAATTAGCAAAGTCAACCATGTTCCTATGCCAAATATCCAATCCCAATCCCCAAAGAATCCAGTATCCTGTTTGATATGCTGTATTAAGTCATGTAAGTCTTGTATATGTTTATGGATCATAGTGCCGTGGTCAGGTGGGTTGAAACAGCACATACCTTCAATAGCTTCACAGCCTAAGTCGTGTTTCAATAGTACGTAGTCAATTGCTGCACTATTCTCAAGGATTACCTTCTTATTTGCCTGGGTGTCCATAAGTAACCATTTCACATTACTATGAGTTGTGTTCTGGTGTATTCTGAATTGACCCAAAAAACTTTTTTTATCTCTTTTGCAGTTCCTTAATTCATCAGTCACTTGCCTTTATCATTTGATTTAAATAATGGTAGCTACTTTCCCAGTGTTGTATAATATGTAAACAATGCGCGCTGACACGTAATAACAAATCAACCAAGACATACAGGAGCAAGGAGTAACAAGAGCCCGGCGCTATTGAGGTTACAGTCGTTAAAGGAAGTGATGTGTCAACAAACATTGAGTAAAGATACCTTCAATGGACAGCACACATATATAAGTCCAGCTTCTTACGACAAAGACACTATACCTGTGTGAGGATTGGCGATCTAGGATTGGATTCTACAGCACTAGAGCAGTGACGTGCACATCTTTTCAAGAATACACTGTAAATAATTTGGAAATGGGAGCAGAAATTCAGGAAATGAGAATATACTCTGTCATCAAGGGTGATGGAATGAGACTGGCCAAGTCATCCAAAGAACCTCTAGCAAATGCCGGAGGAGACAAGTTTGTAATTAAGGAGGCAATCCATGTGTCTTAAAATCAGATAGCAGTAATTGGGAGGCAGCAAGTGGTTCAGAAATATTTTGCTTTATTTTAAACACGGGTCAGATATCGTCAGGAAATATTATTTATCAACATCTAAAGTGATGAAAGGGATGTACATGACGGTGAAACTCAAAAATATGGTACCACCACCTGTGCCAAAGTTGTGCCCTATTAAGTGCATAAGCTAATGTCAACAATCCTGTAGCTAATACTTCTCAAATCTTTAGCCAGAGAAGACCACACTAACAGAGGTATTTACCAAAGTGACAATTCAAAGTGAATTCAACACAAACTTCAAATTAAACCAGAAGTCCAGCTATGCTTACAATCCAGTTACTCTGGCCTTAAATTTGAAATTCGCTTTGAATTCACTTTGACCTCACTTTGGATTGCCACTTTGCTGAATGACAATGTAAACATTTGAACTTAGACAGCTAGTGCCTTCTGCCAATGTTCTAGCTGTGTGCTTTAAGTCACTCTCCAAGAAGATAAAGGACAGAATCTTGAAGGAGATGCCATAAAGTAAAAAACTCACCTCTCAAACCAAAAACACTTCTCCATGGATTGTAAACAGTTGGTCCAGGTGACATTGTTACATTTCCAGTGTGTAGGAAAAAATAGAATAATTTGAACTAAAATACACTAAATGTGACAGTACAGATTAACCACACATGTGAGAGGTTGCAGAGTGTAATACATTTAAAAAATGTGAAATAAATACAAATTAAATCCATGTTTCCTTGCAAAACATGTTTAGAAGTCTCCACCAAACCAACCAAAAGGTCAGAGTAATTAGAGCCAGCTGTGAGAGGGGATTATGAAGGGTGCGATAAACCATCCACATTTTCTCAGACTATGAAAGTGAAAGTTGTCACCTGTTGTGCCCCACGCTGGGGCTCCTGTAGCACTGCAGTATTAAGCACATTTTCTCTACCTAACCTAGCCAGAAGATCATTGTGCTTTTGTAGGCACTACACCTATTTTTTAAAATATATAAATATATTTTGGAGAGGCTTCTCACTTTTGCTATTGTGTGATGATTCCTTGAACTGGGAATTATAGAGAATTGACAAGAGAATAGCAAATTTTACAAAGAGCTAAACCGAAAACATGCTGTAATTCTAGATTTTTTTTCTAGCGAAACAATTTTGCAGGTTCATTTACTAAAGTGAGAAATGAAAGTGAATTTCATATTTAGAGCCAGAGCAGTCAAACTGAAAGCATAACCGACTTAGAGAATTGTTCGGGTTTGGCTACTTCATATTTGAAGTGGCACTGTCACACCGAACTTTCTTTTCTCTTATTGTTTCCTCTTCCTCTCTCAGAATCTGTTCTTATTTTCTTTATTGCTTAAAACATTACACAAAGTAGGGACTACTTTGTTTTATGTATTTGACCTATACCTGACATTTTGACATTTTCCCATCATACTCACCCTCCACCGTGTTTTTGCTTCATTCGCCATTCCCGAATGACCTGTCATTTAGACTATGGAACCGGCGTGTACCCCCAGCTACCCATGTGTCTCATTCCCTCAGCCCCCCTAATTTCTATTTTTTTTACCTTCCCTATAGCTGCAAATTTAAAAAGCCATTTAAGTTTTAGTCCTATTTTAGACATCTGAATTGTTTTAGTTTTAGTCTAGTTTTTAATCTCCAAAATTTTAGTTAACTAAAATCTGACTAAACTTGTTACTCAACAAAATTATGACTGGTACAATTGATTACTATGAACAATCACTACCTAAGAGCCAGGGGGAGCCCCCTTTTCCCAGCCCACAGGAGCCCCAATTAAATGATTGGCGCTTAGGCACCATCTGTCTTGAATTGTTTTTGGACAAAACTCTTATAGTGCTAATTCCCAAGATTGGGCACTTTGACATGAGCTATCTAGGGATGTATAATATGTGGGTGTTAAATTGTGCTTTTAGGGGCCTATGAGCCTGGAAGATAATAAGATTAAGTAGTGGATGTCCAATTGTTCCAATTAAGGTTGTTCTTCTCCCCAGCATTTTGTGTCATCTGATGTCTTGGGAAAGGGGCAATAATCACGTCTAGCTAAGAGGGAATTCTAGCGGAGATATCCAGCTGGAATATAATAACCCTTTCTTTCATGTACCTCTTTTTAGCACAGAGGATGTTACGGTGATGGGAATCCTAATGGGGAATGCGTATCAAGTGCTCTGTGCGCATTAAGTCTTCCCCAAAGGGAAGGAATGAATCAGTGCTATGTTGAAGATGCTGGCCGTCCTCATGCAAAGTGTGGGCCGAATGGTTTTATCTGACGTTGCATTCTATGTGTGAGGACGTCCAACTTCGTTTCACGAAGTTAAACTCTTTGAGGCACCAGGAAATGCCTCTAGTGGCTGTTCAGGTTATAGTCCCTAGATGTTGTCTTAACTCTGCAATGTAAACATTGAGGTTTCTATGAATGGGGACAATTCTCTTCAAATTCTCCTACGATTTTAGGAGATTGGGCTCTGTGATACCCAGGATGGATGGGAATTGCAGGTAGCTGTAGAGTGACAATCTACATAATTGGGTGTTTAAGAAAATTATTCATGAACATTTGAGCATGTTTAATTCATTTGTGTGTTTCTACCCAAGATCCTAATTAAGCAGGTAGTAAGTACTGAGCCTAATTAAGTATGACAAGAAAATTCCTCTGGTGAAAAACAGTGCCAGCTACTGTGGGATTAGTCAAAGGTGCAATAGTGCAATAGGCAACTATGAAATAATAAACTCAATGTGTATTAAGTATGTTAACTAACAGCAGATTGATCATATTGGGCTTTGTGGGCAGAACACACATGGTATATATTTTGTTCCATAAATCTGTACATTTGGGAAAACCAACAAATTAAATATAGTCATTAATTAAAGGAATAAAACAGGACAATGTTAGGATAAACTTGCTGAATTTGAAAATTCTCACAACATATGTTGGACTACATGTTGCAACATAGCTGTCAGTTCTCGACAATTTACTGTTTAGTGATTAAGCCCCAATCGTCTTTTATGATAGTCAGAAGTATAGCTCTCATTTTCCCAACCAGCAATTTTTTTCCTGGAATAACCCTCTTAGTATGATCTAATGAAAATGTGGGCTTAGTTATTAGGACATGACTCTATAATTTTGAAAGGGTTTAGGGAGAAGGGGAGGGTGGAAATTTGACTTTTAAAACAAAGGAAGGAATAAACAGAATTATTCCTAGAAAATTACGTAATTGGAATTAGTAATGTCTTGTATTACAGCTTCTGGTATTAAAACTACCATCATTCACAGGCAGTGTTTGAGCGGTCCACATGTGCATTTTGAGAGTTGTAGTGAGTAGCTGATTGCATTTTAGGGGTAGGAGTATAGTGTAGAGTAAACTTGTGCATGGTGGGAAAGTTTGATACGCTGAATAATTTTTCTCGAAATTTACATTTTGCTCTGGGTGTCGGACACTTGTTCATAAAATAAATACATTTTCCAAATTTTTTTTTAAAACCAATTCAATAAGTGACCTTAAGGAACCAGTAATGAAAGAGGTGAATATAATTAAAATAATCAAAAACCAAAGGTATAACTTAAAAAAAGAGGAATTAATGTTGATGGAAGAATTAAAAAAAAATATAAGGACAGTGATTTTAGATGAAGAGCATTATAAAAAAGAGGCCTGCAGACAACTGAACCATAAAACTACGTACACAAGTAGTAATTCTACATCACATATGAAAAAAATCTTTTTAGAATATTTAGCGAAAGGAAAGAATTTACAGATTTCAAATAAAGATGAATATCCTATTGTGCCATACTCCAGAACCCATTTATTTTCTAACTAAGTTGCATAATGACCACATTAACTCCCATGGAAGACCCATTATTTCTGGTATAGGGTTTATAACAGCTCAATATCTGAGTACATTGATTGCTTTTTACAGCCTTTTAAAATGTTTAAGGGACACAGTCAGTGGCGTACATACCAGGGTCGCAGGGGTCGCGGCTGCGACCGGGCCCGGCCCACCAGGGGGCCCGGCCGCCCTGCGACCCAGGTATGTACCCACAGGGCCAGCCTCTTCTGCTGGGGGGCCCAGGAGCCGGGCCCCCCGAGGCTGGCCCTGCTGTCACCCGGCTGGCTGGCGGGCGCGCGAGGGAGCACTGCCCCTGGGTGCTCCCTCTTCAGCTCCCTCGCGCACTGCACTGAAACCGGAGCCGGAAGATGACGTCATCTTCCGGCTCCGGCATCAGTATGCGGCGCGCGAGGGAGCTGAAGAGGGAGCACCCAGGGGCAGTGCTACCTCGCGCGCCCGCCAGCCAGCCGGGTGACAGCAGGGCCAGCAATACCACTGGACCCCAGGGAATCCCCCCAGCTCTCCCACAGGTAAGGAGGCTGGGGGGGATTAAATAAAAAAAACGTTTGAGTGTGTTAGTGTTAGTGAGTGTGTTAGTGTTAGTGAGTGTGTGTGTTAGTGAGTGTGTTAGTGTTAGTGAGTGTGTGTGTTAGTGAGTGTGTTAGTGTTAGTGAGTGTGTGTGTAAGTGAGTGTGTGTGTTAGTGAGGGTGTGTGTTAGTGAGTGTGTGTGTTAGTGAGTGTGTGTGTTAGTGTTAGTGAGTGTGTGTTAGTGAGTGTGTGTGTGTTAGTGAGTGTGTGTGTTAGTGAGTGTGTTAGTGTTAGTGAGTGTGTGTGTTAGTGAGTGTGTGTGTTAGTGTTAGTGTTAGTGAGTGTGTGTGTTCGTGTTAGTGAGTGTGTGTGTTAGTGAGTGTGTGTGTTAGTGTTAGTGAGTGTGTTAGTGTTAGTGAGTGTGTGTGTTAGTGAGTGTGTTAGTGTTAGTGAGTGTGTGTGTTAGTGAGTGTGTTAGTGTTAGTGAGTGTGTGTGTTAGTGAGTGTGTGTGTTAGTGTTAGTGAGTGTGTGTGTTAGTGAGTGTGTTAGTGTTAGTGAGTGTGTGTGTGTGTTAGTGAGTGCGTTAGTGAGTGTGTGTGTTAGTGTTAGTGAGTGTGTGTGTTAGTGAGTGTGTGTGTTAGTGAGTGTGTGTGTTAGTGAGTGTGTTCGTGTTAGTGAGTGTTAGTGTTAGTGAGTGTGTGTGTTAGTGAGTGTGTGTGTTAGTGAGTGTGTTAGTGTTAGTGTTAGTGAGTGTGTGTGTTAGTGAGTGTGTGTGTTAGTGAGTGTGTGTGTTAGTGTTAGTGAGTGTGTGTGTTAGTGAGTGTGTGTGTTAGTGTTAGTGAGTGTGTTAGTGTTAGTGAGTGTGTGTGTTAGTGAGTGTGTTACTGTTAGTGAGTGTGTTAGTGTTAGTGAGTGTGTGTGTTAGTTAGTGTGTGTTAGTGAGTGTGTGTGTTAGTGAGTGTGTTAGTGTTAGTGAGTGTGTGTGTTAGTGAGTGTGTGTGTTAGTGAGTGTGTTAGTGAGTGTGTGTGTTAGTGAGTGTGTTAGTGTTAGTGAGTGTGTGTGTGTTAGTGAGTGTGTTAGTGTTAGTGAGTGTTAGTGTTAGTGAGTGTTAGTGTTAGTGAGTGTGTGTGTTAGTGAGTGTGTTAGTGTTAGTGAGTGTGTGTGTTAGTGTTAGTGAGTGTGTGTGTTAGTGAGTAGTGGGTGTGTGAGTGTGTGTGTTAGTGTTAGTGAGTGTGTGTGATAGTGTGTGTGTTAGTGTTAGTGAGTGTGTGTGTTAGTGTTAGTGAGTGTGTTAGTGTGTGTGTTAGTGTTAGAGTGTGTGTGTTAGTGTGTGTGTGTCTGTTACTGAGTATGTTTGTGTGTGTCTGTCACTGAGTGTGTGTCTGTCAGTAAATGTGTGCGTCTGTTCATGAGAGTGTGTGTGTGTGTGTCTTAAGCACTTACCTTTCTCCAGCGCCGGACTCCCTTAACGCTGGGGATCTCTCGGTCCCCATCCGCCTCTCAGCTCCGAATGCACATGCGTGGCAAGAGCCACGCGCGCATTCAAACCGCCCATAGGAAAGCATTACTCAATGCTTTCCTATGGACGTTCAGCGTCTTCTCACTGTGATTTTCACAGTTAGAATCGCAGAAAATCCTCTAGCGGCTGTCAATGAGACAGCCACTAGAGGCTGGATTAACCCTCAGTGAAACATAGCTGTTTCTCTGAAACTGCTATGTTTTCAGCTGCAGGGTTAAAACTAGAGAGACCTGGCACCCAGACCACTTCATTGAGCTGATGTGATCTGGGTGTCTGTAGTGGTCCTTTAAGTGCATGTGTTTATGCATGCACTGGCATACATACCGCGGTCGCACGGGTCGCAGCCCTGCGACCAGGTGCCCGCCGCCATGTGTTGCGGCCCCAGCCTGCGCAGAGTAAGCGCTCGCGCGGGGGGAGGAGGGGGCCCCGGATCAGTTTTCGCACTGGGGCCCCATGGGTTGTGTGTACGCCACTGGACACAGCTTATATTTAACAAACATTACATAAAGTGGAGTGGATGGAGGGGGGGGGGGGGGGGGGGCATCCTAATTACTAGTGATGTCCAGGGACATGAAGCAGCTGCATTCTTTTTAAATAAATCGGAACTCCGATATAGTACTTATTTATAGTAGTTATTTCTCCTCTTGTTTTGCCTTATATCTCTTGTCTTGTTTTAATTTTGTCCTGTCCTGCCCTGTCCATGTCCTGTTCTTGTTTCCCTCATTTCTTCTGTACATGTTCTGGGTTCTGCTTTCTGTCCTCTTCTGGGTTCTTCTAGCCTTGTTTCTAGTACTGGATACATATCTGCATAATATCAAGCTCCTGGGATTCACAGAAGCTGCATCAGGGCCCTTGTATGCGGCCGCACAAACCCTGGTGCTCAACACTAAAGGGGGCGTGTGGTTACCCTGCACCAGACCCTGATTGATCATTTCCACACTGTAACTAATACCATCATCGTGCATACAGGGGTCCCGGGCTTCAGGCTGCCACCCGTGACATTGACTTTCTCATCCTCCCCAGTGGGCAGGACCCAAACTGTGGGCACACAAGATTTCTTTCTTCTTTCTCTCACCCAATCTGGGACTGAAACACCTTTTCTCCTCCTTCCTCTTTCTCTGACTCCTGATTGCACATAGCCCAGAACCGCCTCACCTCCATACAAGATGGCAACAACCTAACCATCGCTCCACAATTCAATTGTGATCTACCCACAATTCTCTCTTTTAATTGAATTAACAACCATTTTTGTAACACTCTTAAAACCCTACCTACCCTGCTCCGTGATGGCACCACATCGCGTTTCTAGTCCACTTGTAACCTGACTGTAGTCAGGGTCAGGCATTTTTGCCCCCAAAGGTGCCCTATGAGACTATGACTATGGGACAGAATTGCAAACCTCCGGCAGGACTCAATATAAACTTTCAACCATTGTCATGTGATGTTCGTTACTTTTTTGAAAATACAGAAATAAAGAATCTTAAAAACAAAAAAGAAGAAGAAAAAGAAAAAAGAAGAAACTTTTCTGAGTTATATAGGGAACAGGCCAAGAAACATTTGGAAGAATTTATGGAGACAAAATATAATCAAGAAATGATATATAAAGAATAAAGAGCTATTGAACACTTAAATACGGAAGAAATGATTAATAAACCAAATAAAGAACAGAGTGACAATATGAATGATGATTATCCATTACTTATAATGAACTATTCAGGTAATAATATAGCTATAAAGAAAATAATTACAAAATATTGGTTTATGTTGGCGGAAGACCCAAATTACTTACAGAGGAACCTCCGAAGTATGAAGATAAATCTGGTTAAAAGGCATCTGGATGGGACTAAGGATCAAAACACATATTTTTTATGAAGTACCAGGATTTTATCAGTGTGGCTATTGTCTAGCATGTAAGGAAGCAGCCTCTAATAAGACTTATATTAAGGATTTTATGAGTTTAAGGAGGTTTAAAATCATGCAACTTGTAACATGTTATTCGTTATCAATTACATGTAGATGTTACTTTATATGTTTTTTTTCATCCATGTGTTCATTGGTATATTTCGTTTTTGATTGTTTTGATAAGAATACATATGAGGATCTCTTCTTAGTCGTTTGGAAGATGTCACCCTCTGTTTTTAGTATTTGTCGATTGTATATGTGGTATCTTGCTATTGTTTTTTATGCTATTGAAATTGGAATTAAAGGCAATAGATTAGTACTATATATTTTTTCGCGTTTACATGTGTGAAGAAATTACAAGCATTTGTTAACAAGAACACTTTGTAAATGAATAGACTTGTAAAGTGTTTAATAATTGATAATAAAATACACAGATGAATGCTATTTATAAGGAAGGGATGTATCAATGTGCCATTGAAGGAAGCACAGGTGACTTCTGGGTGAAACGCGTCATGTAGTGACTGACAGTGGTAGAAGCAGAGAGCAAGTGCAAAGTCAAGACGTGCTCGGCAGACAGAGACTTCCAGTACCGAGGACAAACTATTATGCTTCTTGAGCAGTCTGTGAGTTTATTTGTGTCTCTGCTTGAAACACTCATATCCAGAGTTATCTGCAGTTATGTGCCAGGGTCTGGTTACATCTCTTGCACACATGACTTAGGCAGCCTGGAACTCTAATGTCAATTCTGTGCAATTCTGCTCAGGGAAGCTCTTATCTCTCCTCCCTCTCTCTTTACCTGCAGCCTTCACCACCTTCTCATCTCATTTTGGTATTTTTCTTCCTTCCACTCTCTCTCTCTTTGCCAATGAGAAATCCTTTAATTGCACCTCTGTTGCGGCTCCCAAGATATGACAAAGGGGTGTGCCGAGCAATGCTCAGAGTCTCGCCCAGTGCTGGATTCAAGGTACGCAATGACTTATTTCAAAAGTTTTTTGAGTGTCTTTTACTGGATAACTAACAAATAGGTAGACAGGTATAAGCACTTATAAATAAAGTAGTGTCAAATAAATATAATATTACAAGAACAATTTCAAATAATAGTAACTAAACATTAATGTGAAACTTTTCCAGATATCATCAACAAATAGTACAAATAGACAAAAAATGTAGCGCTTTTTTAAAACAGAAGGTAATAAAATAATAATCACCTTTAAAAATAATGATGCTGATACTTTAGGAAACCCTTAGATAACACCATAGGTACCTATAGATAACAATAAAACATAGTGTAGATGGTACAGAACCAAAATGTATATATATATATAAATAATATGTATTAAAAAACTCACAAACTGAGAGCTATAAACCTAGCTCTGTTGCAGATAACGTCCGGGTCCGTACAGGCGACCCACCCCTATAGGAAATATGTGTCCTGTCCTGGGGAAAATATGTAAGGCGAAATAATAGAGTAGCACAGTATGAAGTACCTTAATAAATCCAAATGCTAAATGGGTACTTACATACATGGAGCCCCTATGGCTCTTTAGTCGTGCGCTGTGCAGTTAGGGACTGTACTCCCTTGAAAATGAAAATATAAACCGGGAACCAGGATATAAAATGTAACCATTTTTTTAATATACTATAGAGATTAAAATGCCACAATGTCCAAATAATTATACCGGAACGCGTTTCACTACTTGAATGTAGTTTCCTCAGCCGCATAAAATGTCTAATGATCCCTGGTTTACCGTTGACTGTTTATACACCCTGTTCCAAATTATTATGCAAATTCTATTTAAGTGTCACAAAGATTCAATATTTTGTTTTTCAGTTTAACTCATGGATGGCATTGTGTCTCAGGGCTCTTTTCATCACTGAAAATAATCTCGGACACCTGTGATAATCAAATTGCCAGGTGAGACCAATTTAAGGAAAAACTACTAAAAGAGGGTTGTGGCGAAATTAACATCGCCACTTGTGCCTGGAGAGGACTACTTGCCAGCCTCTTGCCATGTGATTATGGTCCCTGGGAGGTTTGGCCCTCTAAATACAGTATTTGGGCATAATGGATTTGTATTGTGCTGCTGCTTGCCCTTTAAGAACCATCTGGGGACATACTGTGACTTTTGGGAACAATGCCCCATTAAGACTGTGTCCCCTGTCCACTAAAATACTTTCTTTGTGCCCTTTTCCCAGTTGGTTCAGTAAATGGGGCTTACTGAACCAAGTACCACACAGGTGGACCACCCAGAAGTGGAAGCGTGCAGGCAAGTTACCTCCCAGGCTGGGAGCCTGCTGTAGGTAAATTGCTGACCGCTGGGGGGTCGACATTCGTACAAACGAACACAAGGCGGCGGCCATCTTTATTCAGGCGAACGCGGTCAGAGGTGTGTGCAGTCAAATTCATGGAACTGAAATCGGCTGCACATTTCAACGAACACCGCTGACCCTTACCTTCTCCTACACTAAGTTTTCAGCCACAGAAACTAAGTCCCCTTCGGCATGTTCGAATGGAACTTAGTCATTTTTTCAGTGTGAAATTGAAAGGACATAAAGGACTTCCAGCTAACTTTTTATCTACTGGAAGGAATTGGCGGAATTTTGGATATGTGTGTAATTAAACCATGCTGATTATTAATATGCAGATTGAATGTATATTTTTAAAGTTACAGTGTATGTGTAAAAGGTATATTTTTCCTGCCTGCGATAATTATTTTAACCCATTGTTTTCAGTAATTATATCACAGGCAGAGGGGAGTGTTTGTGTGTAATTGCTGGGAGTGTTTTATTGTAATGTACATCTTTTATTGGTTGTTTTACAAAACCCTGTGGGCGGTACTATGTTTGTAAAATGGGCATAAAAGCAGAGTGTTTAATTAAAACTTCAGTTCTTCTTCACCCTCACTCTGAGCCCTCTCTTATTGGGGGAATCGGCTACAAGGGATTGCTGTGCTTGTCATACTGTCTTGCTATAATCACTGAGCTCTTGTAAGAGCTGTTCTGTTCCTGTTACGCTCTCTGGGGAAAGAGAGGTTCACCCACTGGAATCTGGATCCTGCCCTTGTTGGAAACGGCGAGACCCCGGCGCAGCTGCATCGCTGGAAGTGGGGTCTGCAGTGCTGATGGTGTTGGTTGGAGTGCTTGGAGTCCTCAGCGAGCACTAGGAGCATCGATTGGCGGAGGTACTTGGTCAGAGTGCCAGCGTTCCGTCACAAGGGTGTTCCAGATTATTAATCAGAGCACCATTTTCATGCAATATGGGGAAGAAAAAGGATCTCTCTGCTGCTGAAAAGAGTGAAATAGTTCAATGCCTTGGACGAGGTATGAAAACATTAGATATTTCACAAAAACTTAAGTGTGATCATCGCACTATTAAGAGATTTGTGGCTGATTCAGAGCACAGACGGGTTCGTGCAGATAAAGGCACATTGAGGAAGATTTCTTCCAGATCCATGCATCAGATCAAGAAAGCAGCTGCTAAAATACAATTACATAGCAGTAAACAGATATTTGAAGCTGCTGGTGCCTCTGGAGTCACACGGACATCAAGGTGTAGAGTCCTCCAGAGGTTTGCAACTGTGCATTAAACCTTCGATTCGGCCACCGCTAACCAATGCTGACAAGCAGAAACGGCTGCATTGGGCACAAAAATACATGAAGACTAATTTTCAAACAGTCCTGTTCACTGATGAGTGCCGTGCAATCCTGGATGGTCCAGATGGATGGAGTAGTGGATGGTTGGTGGACGGCCACCCTGTTCCAACAAGGCTCCGAAGTCAGCAAGGCGGTGGTGGAGTCATGTTTTAGGCCGGAATCATGGGGAGAGAGCTGGTCAGCCCCTTTAGGGTCCCCGAAGGTGTAAAGATGACCTCTGCAAAGTATGTGGAGTTTCTGACTGACCTCTTTCTTCCCTGGTACAGAAGGAAGAACTATGCTTTCCGTAATAAAATAATCTTCACGCATGACAATGCACCATCTCATGCTGCAAAGAATACCTCTGCATCAATGGCTGTTATGGGGAAAAAAGGAGAGAAAGTCATGGTGTGGCCTCCATCCTCCCCTGACCTCAATCCTATTAAGAACATTTGGAGCTTCCTCAAGCAAAAGATCTATGAGGGTGGGAGGCAGTTTACATCCAAACAGAAGCTCTGGGAGGCTATTCTGACGTCTTGCAAACAAATTCAAGAAGAAACTGTCCAAAAACTCACAAGTTCAATGGATGCAAGACTTGTGAAGCTGCTATCAAATAAGGGGTCCTATGTTAAAATGTAACGTGACCTGTTAAAATGTTTAAAAAGTTAAAATGTTGTTATAAGTTTGATTGAAATAGCTTTTGATTTCAGTAAATATGCTACAAACACAACAAATGACAATTTCCAGTTCTTTACAACCTATAAAGTGTTTTGAAACTTACTGTGCATAATAATTTGGAACATTGTAAGTTTTTATGTTTGAAAAAAATGCTGTTATCATTAGGAGGTTTGTTCAATAAAATTTGAATTGTACTCTTAATGGTTGATAACATGAGAATTATACTGACTGTTATTTACATCAATTATTTAGGTAAATGAGAAAAATATAATATGCATAATAATTTGGAACAGGGTGTACATACCCTTAATGAGGGGATGGAATACTGGTGTTTCTCTTCTGCAGCGTAATTACCACTCTCAGGTAATACGTTTGCGGTTCACACCTCTTTTACTGGATGACTTCATAGGGCACTATTCAAAGCAAAAAGAAAAGTGTTGGAGTGACCCTTTAAATAAATTATCCTGTTAGTTAATTTTGTTCCAGGTTAAAGAGGAAATGTATATATATATATATATATATATATATATATATATATATATATATATATATATATATATATATATACAAAAAAACTATTGTCATGTAAAAGAAAAATAATAAAACAAACATAACCCTACTTTGGTATTTAACATCCATCCCAATCCTACATTTCTAAATAACATGTTTTTTGGGGGGACTTTCCCTTCTTGAATAAAGGTAGTTTAACAAGTTGAATGCCACAAATATTGTTTAAGCAATCATTTCCTTCCAACCTTCCAGACTAGTGGAAAGAAATAAATTTGATAATAAAGGTAACATGTAAACTTTACGGCAGAATCACCAGTTCCGCAGCTATTGACGAACCATGATTCTGAGACTGCATCAGATGAAAATGAGAGCAGTGCTCTCCTAAACACATAGCCTATTCTGTTTCTTAGACCCTACCTAACTTGACTAACTATCTCGTCTCAGATTTCTAGTATTCATCCTGACAATTACTTATTAAAGTCTCCACTCTTCAAAAAAATTTGAGCTAGTATCAACATTTATGAGAACATTTAATACTTTGATAAATAGGTGTCTCAAAGAAGAGGGTCATGAAGATTCTCCCATACATCTGTCCTGAATAACACTTGTTATGTCTTTGGGTGGAAGGGTTATGAGTTGAGTGAAGGTAACACATACATCCCCAGTAGAAGTCGGGTCAATATGCTGCTGTCATCCGGTGGTTCTACAGTTGTTGATTGCTTTCTCCGTTGTAAGCACGTTTGATTTTAATCGGATCATTATGTGCACATATGGAGATTCCTGGTGGCCTAACCATTGAACATAATTAAAAGAAATGATTGGCTTTCACTTTAAGAAAACATCTGGTTCTACTTGAAATAAGATGACTTAGCTCTTTCAGAAAGATTTTTTTTTTCTGAAAACCTGTATTCCCATTTTCTCCTTAAAATATATATTTTCCTGGTACATATAGCATGTTAATATAAACATTATATATAACTAACAACCAACATTAGAAGATCTGTTCAATTCTTTGAGCACAAGTGAAACCGCAGGAATTATAAAATATTTTTTAATTTGATCCCTGTAAATCTGTTTCAACAGTCACTCTGATTTAAACAATTATTGTGATTTATATTCCAAATGCTACAATCTGCAGAAAATGTAACCATGTGAATTCTTTTTTTTTTGCATAGTATGTTTTGGCAATCCTTAAATGTTGTGATGTCATTCCCTTTGGTGTCAAGGAAACAAGGATAAAAGAATAAAATAGAGTTTATTTTTACCGGGTATGTTCCGTTAGGCACTAGTTGTTAAATGAGTTCAGTACTAAATATTCAGTATTAAATGAATAACTAATTGGCTATTTTATATATTTCGCAGAGAGGATGTGTTATGTTATGTTTTGCAGAATAATGTTATTTTACCTCTGTTCAGCTCTGCCTTGCTGTGCCTTGTGTTGCAAACCCTTTGTAATAAATTTCTTTCTAGGCCTGAGCTCATCTCCCTACTCCCACTCTCACTTTCTAAATGTCCTAAGAGATACCAGTTTATGCTGAAAATGTAAAAAACAATTGAGGAAGAAAAATTATTGAAGATAAACGGTTTGCCTGGTAATCCCAAGTTCCTCTATAGTTGGAAAGCGGAGGGGGGTATTGGGATATAGACAGGCGAAGAGTTGTGGTCAGTGAGTGGTGCCAGTCCACCAAAGGGCATGTACCCGATTAAATGTAGAAATTGAGAAATTTTATTTATCTGGCAGGTTAGTATATTTGAACAACTTGGAGGTCCGTGCCTACTAAGCCTTACAGTAATGTCCCTTATTTTTATGGGAAAACAGTGGGAGGTAGGAGATAGACGACTCCTTACTGAATAAATATCGGTACTTGTGCAGAGAAAAAATGACTACTGTCTTTAATGGATCCTTAATAGCATAGTTTGCCGATAAACAGTCTCCCTTTATCGGTAGCTATTGCCTAACCGATAAGTAAATGGTGTTTGTAGCTGTGGTCTGATTACCAAGAACAAACAAAATTTTTTCCCATAGAAACACACTGGCAGCAATAGAAAAGGCAAAGGGTAAGAAGCCACAGTATTAGCTCAATACAGTGTTGCAATCATCAAAAGTGATGCAGCTAAAGTAACTCCTTCCTTGCTTATTGTACAGAGGGAGATATAGATTGGAGACTAACTCCCCTAGTATCTATATGCTAGAGACTGGAAACTGACTCATCTGGTATCTATCCGACAGAGAGGCTGTACATCAGTCCCTAATTACCTCCCAACACCTTCAAGGGTGTTCTAATCTGTAGCTAACTCTGAAGTAGAGCAATTGCTGCCTAATGTGCCATCACACTAGCTGTATAGACAGCACTGTATAAAGTGAAGACATCTATATTAACCAGCAAGGGTCTAAATACCCATAGTGATAAGCAAAGGTGTCCCTAAAGTGAGCAAATAAGTGATAAAGTGAAAAATAAAAACGGAGAGCAAACGCCCGACGCGCGTTTCGGTGTATTAGAACACCTTTCGTCAGGGGCTAAGAATTAAATCACCTGACAAAAAGCCGGGACTTTTTAAACCCCCTGTGACCAATCAGCTGTTCGGTTCCTCCTCCGTGGTCCGGTCACGTGTCCGGAATCCCGTGACGTCAATCGTGACGTTTCGCCCCATGTGATCATAGCGTCATGTATCACACTCCACCCATGTGACTGGCGGTAGGCGAGGCGGGGGAGGGGCGGTGCTCCTAGTCAGTTAGATTGACTAGTTAGGTAGAGTAGCCTCGCGTCGATAGTGACGCCTTGCCCCACGTGACTATCTCTAAATGGGAGGAGTGAGAGAATCTCTGTGGCGGACGTCGTTTGATTGACGGCTTCAATTTCAATGGTTACCGATCGTAGGCTAAATGAACCCCCTGATCTCAAATATAAACGTATTTAAACACTGCAAATCCTCCATGGTTTCTTGATCCATTTACTGTATATTCTGTTTATCAGTGGTAGACATTGTGTGAATATTAATTACTTTTTATTATTAGCTTAATAATATACTGTTCTAATGTCTCTCACTTCAAAGAATTGTAATTATAAGAGGGGAGGGGGATGGATGTACCCTAAGGGATTGTATGAGCAGTATGGATATGATAATTCTCTGCAGAAGTCATCCTATATGGTGGATGCAGTGTTAGAGGATTCATGTTAATTTTGATCAGTGGGAGTTTATTATAGATAGATGATATCCAAGGATGATGCTGCACAGAGATTATTGAGGGATTGGGCACAGGGTTTATGGTTATCTGTGTGTAAAAAGTGGTTAAATAAATTATTTACAGTGAATTATTTACAGTGCTAGAAAGAATATATATATCTATATATTCAACAAGTTGTAAGTCATTATGGATAGAGATCATGTTATAAAGGGAGTGTAAGTGAACCCTTCGTTCAGTCCATTAGGGGACAGGGTTTTCAATCGGTAAATCCAATAGCACTCCCTTTTTCTAATGTGTTGATCCCAGTTTCCCTTCCTTTGGTCCTGTCTAATCAGTTCGATTCCCTGAAATTTCAAAACTGTAGGGTCTCCACTGTGTGCATTCTTCACATGCCTAGAGATGGGGGTCTCTATATGTCTGGTGGTTTTGACAGAGTTGATATGTTCAAAGATTCTTCTTCTGAAGGGGCGGAAGGTTTTTCCCACATAAGATATTGAACATTGACAGGTGATCAAATACACTAAACCTTTTGAGCTACAATTGAAAAAGGAGCGTGTGTCGAAATGCTGGTTTTTGGTACTGTCGGTGAAGGTTTTTGAGTCTTTCTTGATGAATTTACATGCCTTACACCTGCCACATTTGTAAGTACCTTTGAGGTTGTTAGATAGCCAATGTGTTGGTGCTGTGGTTCTCTGAAAGTGACTGTGTACTAAAGAGTCTTTGAGATTCTTGCCTCTCCTTGCTACCAGAGCTACCTGTGCCGGGATGATCTCCCTCAGGTATTCGTCCTGTTTTAGCAGTGGCCAGAATCTGTGCATAATCGATCTTACACAGTTCCATCCAGCATCGTACGTGGCTATACATCTTAGTTGCTTATTGTCTTGTTCCGTTAATTTCTTACGTGGAACAGAGTCCTCTCTTATTAGGCTCTCTCTGTCTACTAGTAGGGCTCTGTGATAGGCCCTTTTGAGACATTTGTTGGGATACCCCTTTGTCCTGAACATTGTTCTTAAGTCCCTAGCTCTGGTTTTAAAATCTTCAATATCTGTGCAATTGCGCCTAAGGCGCAGATATTGTCCAATAGGGATTCCCTTCTTCTGGGGGGCTGGATGGTGACTCTTGAAGTTTAGTAGGCTTAGTAGGCTACAGAGCTAACTAAGATACGGATGCCCCCACATTCGATACTGTGCAGTTTGGATGTGGAGTCTCTGTACAGCTCTATTCCTCACTCCTCAGGCTTAGAACACACAAGCTACTTCTTACGGAAAAGAGGCACTCATCTGTATGAGCATAGTGACTTTACAACACAACTACTCAAGTTCATACTGACACACAACTTTTTTCTGTTTGATGGGGTATACTATCACCAGGTGCAGGGAACAGCAATGTCGACGTCTTGTGCGCCCTCATATGCCAACCTGCACCTGGGATGGTGGGAGGAAAAAATAGTGTTCGCTCACCCACAAAACCATCTAGTCCAATGCATCCACTATTGGAAAAGATACATAGATGACATTGTGATTATATGGACAGGCACACAAGACCAGTTCTCAGAATTTGTACAGCTGCTGAACACCAATGATCTTAACCTCAGATTTACCACTGAGGTGGGAACCCCAAACTTAACGTTTCTAGATCTCACCCTGATCCCCAATTCAAATGGGACAATCAAAAGTGATTTATTTAGGAAGAGCACTGCTACAAATAGCCTACTAAACTGGAAGAGTCACCATCCAGCCCCCCAGAAGAAGGGAATCCCTATTGGACAATATCTGCGCCTTAGGCGCAATTGCACAGATATTGAAGATTTTAAAACCAGAGCTAGGGACTTAAGAACAATGTTCAGGACAAAAGGGTATCCCAACAAATGTCTCAAAAGGGCCTATCACAGAGCCCTACTAGTAGACAGAGAGAGCCTAATAAGAGAGGACTCTGTTCCACGTAAGAAATTAACGGAACAAGACAATAAGCAACTAAGATGTATAGCCACGTACGATGCTGGATGGAACTGTGTAAGATCGATTATGCACAGATTCTGGCCACTGCTAAAACAGGACGAATACCTGAGGGAGATCATCCCGGCACAGGTAGCTCTGGTAGCAAGGAGAGGCAAGAATCTCAAAGACTCTTTAGTACACAGTCACTTTCAGAGAACCACAGCACCAACACATTGGCTATCTAACAACCTCAAAGGTACTTACAAATGTGGCAGGTGTAAGGCATGTAAATTCATCAAGAAAGACTCAAAAACCTTCACCGACAGTACCAAAAACCAGCATTTCGACACACGCTCCTTTTTCAATTGTAGCTCAAAAGGTTTAGTGTATTTGATCACCTGTCAATGTTCAATATCTTATGTGGGAAAAACCTTCCGCCCCTTCAGAAGAAGAATCCTTGAACATATCAACTCTGTCAAAACCACCAGACATATAGAGACCCCCATCTCTAGGCATGTGAAGAATGCACACAGTGGAGACCCTACAGTTTTGAAATTTCAGGGAATCGAACTGATTAGACAGGACCAAAGGAAGGGAAACTGGGATCAACACATTAGAAAAAGGGAGTGCTATTGGATTTACCGATTGAAAACCCTGTCCCCTAATGGACTGAACGAAGGGTTCACTTACACTCCCTTTATAACATGATCTCTATCCATAATGACTTACAACTTGTTGAATATATAGATATATATATTCTTTCTAGCACTGTAAATAATTCACTGTAAATAATTTATTTAACCACTTTTTACACACAGATAACCATAAACCCTGTGCCCAATCCCTCAATAATCTCTGTGCAGCATCATCCTTGGATATCATCTATCTATAATAAACTCCCACTGATCAAAATTAACATGAATCCTCTAACACTGCATCCACCATATAGGATGACTTCTGCAGAGAATTATCATATCCATACTGCTCATACAATCCCTTAGGGTACATCCATCCCCCTCCCCTCTTATAATTACAATTCTTTGAAGTGAGAGACATTAGAACAGTATATTATTAAGCTAATAATAAAAAGTAATTAATATTCACACAATGTCTACCACTGATAAACAGAATATACAGTAAATGGATCAAGAAACCATGGAGGATTTGCAGTGTTTAAATACGTTTATATTTGAGATCAGGGGGTTCATTTAGCCTACGATCGGTAACCATTGAAATTGAAGCCGTCAATCAAACGACGTCCGCCACAGAGATTCTCTCACTCCTCCCATTTAGAGATAGTCACGTGGGGCAAGGCGTCACTATCGACGCGAGGCTACTCTACCTAACTAGTCAATCTAACTGACTAGGAGCACCGCCCCTCCCCCGCCCCGCCTACCGCCAATCACATGGGCGGAGTGTGATACATGACGCTATGATCACATGGGGCGAAACGTCACGATTGACGTCACGGGATTCCGGACACGTGACCGGACCACGGAGGAGGAACCGAACAGCTGATTGGTCACAGGGGGTTTAAAAAGTCCCGGCTTTTTTCAGGTGATTTAATTCTTAGCCCCTGACGAAGGTGTTCTAATACACCGAAACGCGCGTCGGGCGTTTGCTCTCCGTTTTTATTTTTCACTTTATCACTTATTTGCTCACTTTAGGGACACCTTTGCTTATCACTATGGGTATTTAGACCCTCGCTGGTTAATATAGATGTCTTCACTTTATACAGTGCTGTCCATACAGCTAGTGTGATGGCACATTAGGCAGCAATTGCTCTACTTCAGAGTTAGCTACAGATTAGAACACCCTTGAAGGTGTTGGGAGGTAATTAGGGACTGATGTACAGCCTCTCTGTCGGATAGATACCAGATGAGTCAGTTTCCAGTCTCTAGCATATAGATACTAGGGGAGTTAGTCTCCAATCTATATCTCCCTCTGTACAATAAGCAAGGAAGGAGTTACTTTAGCTGCATCACTTTTGATGATTGCAACACTGTATTGAGCTAATACTGTGGCTTCTTACCCTTTGCCTTTTCTATTGCTGCCAGTGTGTTTCTATGGGAAAAAAATTTGTTTGTTCTTGGTAATCAGACCACAGCTACAAACACCATTTACTTATCGGTTAGGCAATAGCTACCGATAAAGGGAGACTGTTTATCGGCAAACTATGCTATTAAGGATCCATTAAAGACAGTAGTCATTTTTTCTCTGCACAAGTACCGATATTTATTCAGTAAGGAGTCGTCTATCTCCTACCTCCCACTGTTTTCCCATAAAAATAAGGGACATTACTGTAAGGCTTAGTAGGCACGGACCTCCAAGTTGTTCAAATATACTAACCTGCCAGATAAATAAAATTTCTCAATTTCCAGAAAAATTATTGATTTCCAAGTGACGTTTTTAGCGGACCACGGGTAGCCCGACTCGTTACCTCCGCTAATTCCTTCCTTCAGCCACTCTGGAACCATTAAAGGATCACTACAGGGTCAGGAACACAAACAGGTATTCCTGACCCTATAGTGTTTAACCCACCATTTAGGTGGCTTGCCTCCTCCTATAAAAGTATAAAACTCACCTTATTTCCAGCGCCGCGCAGGTCTGTCGGCGCTCGCTCCGCCTCCTTTGTGACATCATCAAAAGGGACGATTTTAGCCAATCCAATGCTTTCCTATAGGGAAAGCATTGGATTGGCTAAAATCAGCACGGGGCCGGGTCAAATGCCATTTTGACCAATCAGCACCTCCTTGAATCAATGCATCTCTATGAGGAAAATTCAGCATCTCCATGCAGAGCGTGGGGACGCTGAACGGCAGGCTGCTTACTGTGCAGCCCTGAGCCAGGAAGCCCCTCCAGTGGCCATCTGAGGAGTGGCCACTTGGAGGTGTCCCTAGAGGCAATGTAAACACTACCTTTTCTCTGAAAAGGCAGTGTTAACATGAAAATGCCTGAAGGGAGCTATTATACTCACCAGAACAACAACATTTAGTTATTCTGGTGACTATTGTGCCCCTATAAAGCATACAGACATCCATTCCCCTAGTAACCAGATGAAACATAGTTCTGGGAGTCAACTGAACTGTACTGTTTAATGGGACATGGTACTGACAATTTATCCACAGACCCTCAGCAGTAGGGCTCCATATGTTAGGCTTTAATAACTTTACAGGGTCTGTAACCCTTAAGATGCCATGGACATATCCTGCTTTCCTTAATCTTTGTGTACAATTAATGCAGACCAGTCATTATTAATTTCCAGAAAAATAATGCTTTTTTTTTAATGCGAGTATAGCGTATATATGAAACAAACACAGTTTCCATAGGGGTGTATCCAACAGAAGGCAAAATCAACCAATCATAGACGTTCAGTGCAAAAAGTCTAATTATTCATATAACATTACGTATTACAGGAAATTACAGGAAATCTACTGCGCATGTCTAGCACGTCCTCTCTAAACTATGCAAAGGTTATCTTCTCTGTGTCAGCTTGCGGTATGAAATAAAAGGGAGTATCGATTGCAGCCAAGAGAGAAAATTCAAGCTTTTAACCTCTGCAGACGTGGAAAAACTTAACTAAGACAAAAGGCTTTTTAACCCTTTATTTACCTGCATCTATGACAAGTACCTTTCTCTCTGGTACTGCAGGTGACAGTTAGGCAAGGTATCTCCAGATGTACTAATTACACCTGTGGGCCTTTTATTAGCGCTTCACCTCTATTCCCTTTGCCTCTCTCCCACCACAAACCATCAAGGAAGGCCTGCCCAGGTATTTGTAGATACAGGATAATATATTATTAAATCCACATCTCAGCATGCAATACATCTATAGGTTAATGCATATATTTATAACTCTGTATGTCTAGGGGAATATTCACTAAGCATTGCATAGGTAAAATAATTAATTCTCCATCACCATACAATTACACAAAACGTTCACCAATGGGAATACAGAACAGGTCACAGAGAAAGAACTACAAAGCAACAAAGTGATTCCTTCCACTAGTTACCAGCTCCCCCTGTGCCAACATAGTATGACAACAAAAGCTTATCTTGGTTGGACCCCCTGTCCCTTCAGAGCAATCCATGGTTACATTAACGCAGCACTTTGCTGTAGTAGATAGACTTACTGGCACCCGCAGCATGTGGTCACCCCCAGTGCTGCATTTAATTTGATTAACACACAGAATACATTTCACACCAAACTATACTTTATAGTTTATAGAGATGCTACCCCCTCCCCTTTGTTGACCCACAGGTGCATATACAGAAACACACACTTCTCTATGAAGAATACATGTACACACACTGTTCTATGTAGAATACAGGTACACAATACAGCGATATCTATGTACATGGAAACCCATCACAAAAATAGCCCCGAAAGCTTGTGGCTTGCACCGAACAAATCAGGTCATCCATCACATATCTCCCCCCATAGAAATAGACAGACTTGTGGCCAGACCCACGACGGGCCTGCAACAAGTCTGTTGGACCCCCCTGAGTACACATTCCAAGTCCATGGGGGTCCATTGTGACAGGATAAGTGGGTGGACACATGTGGGCATGGTACTCGGTGACGGCGTTCCGTCACAACGTTAAAGTCTACAGTTCTTATCTAGCAAACATTCGATTTATTTCAAATAATGCAAAAGTAGCTGAAACGGAAGCATATTGATCATAGAGTTTTTTTCTATTTCGACTATTTTGACCTTAAATGTAAAATGCACTTTTAATTCACTTTGAATTCTTACTTTAGTGGATAATCCTTTAAAGATTTCACATTTAAGTAACAAACTTATATTCAGTTGTTCTACCTAAATTATGTATTGATCACCCTTTGGGAAAAGCTTTAAAAATTATGACTATAATTTTTTTTTTTAATAATTAAATTGTCTTTTACAAGACCAGTCTTTCACTAAAGGGGACACTACATAATTTATCCTTAAGACAAAAGACATTTTAACTGTTTGTATATTTAAATAGCATGTTTATTATATATAGTTTAACTATAAAGTCTTCAATGGTTGACTGCATAAACAATAAAACTCAATATTATTATGGTGCAAAGGAGACTGAGGATGTTCTGAGTTTCTCTTTAACAGTCTAACTGTGAAATCTCCCTTTAATAGACACGTCAGCTATTAATGGTTTCTTTAGTAGGTTTTACATTTTTTACAAATCAATTTTATTGTCTGGTTTATTACTTTTATGAAATAGTCTAAAGCAGTGGTAGTCAACCTTTTAATACCTACTGCCCACTTTTGTATATTTGATGGTAACATTTCCTTACCGTCCACCAGTGCCACAGTAACTCATTTTAGAACGCAAGTGCAATTTTATTTTCTTCTAAATTTATTTTTAGAAAGGATTTAAAAAAAAAAAAGAAAAGATATACTTAAATGTATCTATTTCCCCCAATTTTTTCTCTTTTCTATTCTACTTTTTGTCTATGTGTGTCTGTGAGATGCTGTGTGTGTGCGTGTGAGGTGCAGTATGTGTGAGTGGTGCTGTGTGTGTGTGTGAAGGGTGCAGTGAGTGTAAGTGGTGCAGTGTGTGTGAGTGGTGCTGTGCGTGTGAAGGGTGTAGTGTGTGTGTGTGTGTGTGTGAAGGGTGCTGTGTGTGTGAGAGGTGCATTGTGTATGAAGGGTGTTGTGTGTGTGTGTGTGAGGGGTGCTGTTTGTGTGTGAAAGGTGCAGAGTGTGTGTGAAGGGTGCTGTATGTGTGTAACGGGTGCTTTGTGTGTGAAAGGTTCTGTGTTTGTGTGTGTGTTTGTGTGTGAAGGGTGCTGTGTGTGTGTGAAGGGTGCTGTGTGTGTGTGTGAAGGGTGTAGTGTGTGTGTGTGTGTGAGGGGGCATTGTGTGTGAAAGGTGCAGAGTGTGTGTGGTGCTGTGTGTGTGAGAGAGAGGTGCTGTGTGTGTGGAGGGTGCTGTGTGTGTGTGAAGGGTCCTGTGCTTGTGTGGGGAGGCAGTGTGTATGAAGGGTGCAGTATGTGATGGGGCAGTGTGTGTGAGGGGTGCAGTGTGTGTGTGGATGGTGGAATGTGTGTGTGAGGGGCATTCTGTATGTGCGAGGGGGCAGTCTGTGTGTGTGTGTGGGGTGGGGGTAATCTGTGTGTGTGTGTGTGTGTGTGTGAAGGGGCAGTGTGTGTTTGCATGTGATGGGTGCATAGGGTCTATGCTGTGTAGGTGGGTGTGGAAAATCTGTCTTAATATCTCCCCTCCCCTCTTCTTTGCTTTTATCAAGGGGAGGTCATAATGCTGCAAGCCCTGGTGGTCCAGTGGTGTCATGTTCACTTTAGCCTGCAGCTCCCCCGACTGCAGGCCAACTCTCCTGTCCTCCCGCGAGCACAGCACTGTACCGGATTGTTGCCATGGTAACGCACGGCAAAGCTCTGACCAGCCTGCTCGCGGGAGGAACACAGAGTCTCCGAGGCCCCTCCCTCTGCTGGAACTAAGTGCCAGCGGACCAGTGAGGGAGATCTTTGTGGTATGTCCTTTCAAAGAGAAAATGTATGACATTGGAGATAGGGAACTGTTTCAATAATGTCTTTGAAAGAATGGAGACATATGTTAGAAGGGACCTTACATCCGATTATAATTTTAACAGATCATAAGAACCTGTCTTATAGAGGAGAGGCCAAAAGGTTATCTGCCAGACAAGCCCGTTGGTCCTTGTTCCTTACACGGTTTAACTATGTGCTTACCTACAGACCTGGATCAAAACATTCAAAAGCAGATGACTTGTCACGTCAACATGAGCCTTCTGCAATTTCTGTAATGGAAATGTCTTAAATTGTTCCCAAGCAGAATATCGTAGCCAGCACTAGTATAAAGGTTCATTCCCCCCTTATAAATCGATATAGAGCAGAGGCAATACCTAGCTCGAGAATGAACACCTGAGGAAAAAGATATGTTCCTCCTGACTTCCAAAAGGAAGTACTCCTATGTTTTCATGACAGTAAAATAGCCGGACACCCTGGCATACATATAATGTATTCTCTTATTTCTTAAGAGTTCTGGTGGCCTTCTTTGCGCAAGGATATAAGAGAAAATGTCATAGCTTATAAAATATGCGCTAAAACCAAACAACCTCATACTCTTCCGTGTGGTTTGCTTCAACCTTTGGACATACCGGAAAAACAATGGGTCAGTTTAGCTATTGACTTTATTGTTGATTTACCAATGTCGAACAAAAAAACTGTAATCCTCACAGTTGTTGACAGATTTACTAAAATGGATCATTTTATTTCTCTGTCTAAATTGCCTTCCTTCCCCATATTAGCAGATATATTTGCTAAAGAGATTTTCCGTTTACATGGGACTCCTCTGATTTTGTCTCGGATAGGTGTTCTCAGTTCATATCACGTTTTTGGAGGTCTTTCTGTGCTCAGATGGGTACTACGCTGAACTTCTCATCAGCTTATCATCCTCAATCAAACGGAGCAGCAGAGCGTACTAATCAAAAAATAGAACAATATCTAAGATGTTTTGTTTCCGAACATCAGGATGATTGGGTTGGTCTGATTCCTTGGACTGAGTTTGCACATAACAATCTCGTTTGTATCAACTTGCTCTTCCCTCTGCTTTGCGTATTCTTCATTCCTTTAATGTTTAATTATTGAAACTTCTAACCTGTAACAGGTATACCACTCTTCCTTCTCCTCCTTTCTCCCTCCAGGTTGAGGTTCAGGAGGAGTATGAAATCAAGTTTATTCTTGATTCTTGTATTTCCCGTGGGAAGCTGCAATACCTCATTGATTGGAAGGGTTATGGTCCTGAAGAGAGATCTTGGGTGGATCATGATGATGTCCATGCTCCCTGTCTTCTCAGGGCTTTTCATTCAAATGTTTCTTCTCGTCCTGCTCCCTTACGGCCGGTGGGCGTTTCTCAAAGGGTGGTACTGTCAGGGTACCTGTTGCCACTGCAGAGGCAGGGATCCAGCCTGTGGGTCTTCTCCCACCTGATGGGGACACTTCTCACACTCCTTCCTCTCATCTCATCTTGTTCAGACGCTGGCCGAGGTAGCTTGGCCCATTTTCATGACGTGGCAAGTGCGCGCCAACGTCATGTTGTCAATGACGTCACCATCCGCCGAAACGTTCCAATTCGGATGTTTTGGGGGCGTGCATATGAATTAAAGAGCCAAACTATAAAAAAGGTTCACTTGCAATTAATCATTGTGGTTCAAGCTTTATTGTTCACTATAGTGCAGATTCTGGTTTGGTTTATTGGTTGTTGACTTGGCTCTGGTTTGAGTATTCTGTGTTCTCCTTTCCTTTGACTTGGCTTGTTTATTCACTTACCTCTTTTCTGGCTCCTTTGACCTCGGCTTGTCCCTGACTATTCTCTGCCCTTGCCTACGTTAGCCCGACCATTCTAAGGCCCGGTATACGTTCTCCTATTTGCACTCTGCGTATTGGATCCCTGTGTCATTCCTGACACTTGCCAAGCTATTTAGTAAAGGTTTGACTTAATACCAGGAGTCCTCTAAGTGCCACTGCTGCCTCTATTCTGCCAGAAGTAGAACTGGAAACAATTTCTCAGAGGCCATGAGTTAAAACAGATATGATGGCTGTCAGTCTGCTTGCTTTAGTCACATAGGCCCATTCTTGTCACATAGGTGGAATAGTGAGGATTTAAACCCTGGCTTTGAAACTAAAAATACATTTGCTGCATTACAGAATTTTTGGGTCTGACCTATGATGCAGCTGAACTGAATGGGGAACTGTACTAACAGCTGAAATGTACTAACAGGGGAGCTGTACTAGCATGTAAACTGTACTAACAGGTGAACTATACTTACACAGGAACTAAATGGGAAAGTGTACTAACAGGGGAGCTGTAGTAGCATGTAAACTGTACTAACAGGGGAACTGTACTAACAGGTAAACTGTGCTAACAAGGGAGCTGCACTAACAGGGGAGCTGCAATAACAGGGGAATTGTGCTAACAGAGTAACTTTGCTAACAGTGAAACTGGACTAACAGAGGAGCTGCACTAACAGGCGAACTATGCTAACAGAGTAGCTGTCTAACGGGGAGCTGTGCTAACACTGGGACTGTGCTACCGGGGTACTGCACTAACAGGGGAAATAGCACTTCACAAATATGCAAACAGATGGTGTCTTGATGATGCCCTGGGGCTGTTTTCCATCCTCTGTCACTGAAAACCTGCAGAGAGTGGAAGGGAAGATAGATTCATTGAAGTATCATGAAATCCTAGAAGAAAACATCATGCTGTTTGTGAGGAAGCTGAAGCTTGGACATCATTGGACCTTCCAATGAATCAATGATCCCAAGCATACCTCAAATTCCACCAATGCTTGTCTGCTGAAGAAGTCCTGGAAAATGTTACAGTGGCCATCACAGTCACGTGACTTGAACCCAATAGAAAATCTCTAGTGGAATTTGAAGAAGGCAGTGGCAGCACACAAACCCAAGAATATTACTGAACTGGAAGCCATTGCTCATGAGCAACAGGCTAAGATTCCTCAGGAACGCTGCCAGAAGTTGGAGTCTGGATATGCATCTCGTTTGCAGCAGGACATAACAGCAAAAGGGTGCTCTACTATATACTAAAGATGCTTGCCATGAAGGGGTTGAATAATTTTGAGACAGCATAAGTTATTATGATATGCAATTTCAGTTGAATGTTGTGTTGAGCTATATCAATTGTTTTAGTTTGATTTGTTCATTGCAAACAAATTGTACATTTTGACAATAAACCTGTCTTCCAATGTGAATTGAATACTTTTGGTCACATTTGTATTTATTGTGATCATAGAGGTGCGCACAGGGTGTGCTGGGTGTGCCTGGGCACACCCTAATACCCGCGGCCCGCACTGTGTGCCTCCATGGGCCGGTGAGGGAGATCAAAGATCTCCCTCGCCAGCCCACAGGCAGGGAGGGAGGCAGGAGAGGACCTGGGGAGCTTTTGCCAGCAGCTCCGCGGGGTTCCTCTCGCGAGGTTGGAGCGTTGCCGCTGCAACGCTCATATCTCGGGAGAGTCAACTCTAGCCCTGCAGGCAGTGGCGTACATACCAGGGTCGCAGGGGTCGCGGCTGCGACCGGGCCCGGCCCACCAGGGGGCCCGGCTGCCCCTGCGACCCGGTTTGTACCCACAGGGCCAGCCTCTTCTGCTGGGGGGCCCAGGAGCCGGCCACCTCCGGGCCCCCCGAGGCTGGCCCTGCTGTCACGCGGCTGGCGGGCGCGCGAGGGAGCACTGTCCCCTGGGTGCTCCCTCTTCAGCTCCCTCGCGCACCGCACTGAATCCGGAGCCGGAAGATGACGTCATCTTCCGGCTCCGGTATCAGTACGCGGCGCGCGAGGGAGCTGAAGAGGGAGCACCCAGGGGACAGTGCTCCCTCGCGCGCGCGCCAGCCGGGTGACCAGCAACACCACTGGACCCCAGGGAATCCCCCCAGCTCTCACACAGGTAAGGAGGCTGGGGGGATTAAATTTAAAAAAAAACCCCAGAAAAAACGTGTGTGTGTGAGTGTGTGTTAGTGAGTGTGTTAGTGTTAGTGAGTGTGTTAGTGAGAGTGGTAGTGAGAGTGTTAGTGAGTGTGTTAATGTGAGTGTGTTAGTGTTAGTGAGTGTGTTAGTGAGTGTGCTAGTGAGTGTGTTAGTGAGTGTGTGAGTGTGTGTGTTAGTGAGTGTGTTAATGTGAGTGTGTTAGTGTTAGTGAGTGTGTTAGTGTTAGTGAGTGTGGTAGTGAGTGTGTTAGTGTTAGTTTGTGTTAGTGTGTGTGTGTGTGTGTGTGTTAGTGAGAGAGTGTGTTAGTGAGTGTGTTAGTGTTAATGTGAGTGTGTTAGTGTTAGTGAGTGTGTTAGTGTTAGTGAGTGTGTTAGTGAGTGTGTTAGTGTTAGTTTGTGTTAGTGTGTGTGTTAGTGAGAGAGTGTGTTAGTGAGTGTGTTAGTGTTAATGTGAGTGTGTTAGTGTTAGTGAGTGTTTTAGTGTTAGTGAGTGTGTTAATGTGAGTGTGTTAGTGTTAGTGAGTGTGTTAGTGAGTGTGTTAGTGAGTGTGTGAGTGTTAGTGAGTGAGTGAGTGTGTGTGTTAGTGAGTGTGTTAATGTGAGTGTGTTAGTGTTAGTGAGTGTGTTAGTGAGTGTGTTAGTGTTAGTTTGTGTTAGTGTGTGTGTGTGTTAGTGAGAGAGTGTGTTAGTGAGTGTGTTAGTGTTAATGTGAGTGTGTTAGTGTTAGTGAGTGTTTTAGTGTTAGTGAGTGTGTTAATGTGAGTGTGTTAGTGTTAGTGAGTGTGTTAGTGAGTGTGTTAATGTGAGTGTGTTAGTGAGTGTGTGAGTGTTAGTGAGTGAGTGAGTGAGTGTGTGTGTTAGTGAGTGTGTTAATGTGAGTGTGTTAGTGTTAGTGAGTTAGTGAGTGTGTTAGTGTTAGTTTGTGTTAGTGTGTGTTAGTGAGAGAGTGTGTGTTAGTGTGAGAGTGTGAGTATGAGTGTGTTAGTGTGAGTGTGTTAGTGTGAGTGTTAGTGTGAGTGTGAGAGTGTGTTAGTGTGAGTGTGTTAGTGTGAGTGTGTTAGTGTGAGTGTGTTAGTGAGTGTGTTAGTGTGAGTGATTGTGTTAGTGAGTGTGTGAGTGATTGTGTTAGTGAGTGTGTTAGTGAGTGTGTTAGTGTTAGTGAGTGTGTTAGTGTGTGTTAGTGAGTGTGTTAGTGTTAGTTTGTGTTAGTTTGTGTGTGTGTTAGTGAGTGAGTGTGTTAGTGAGTGAGTGTGTGTTAGTGAGTGTGTGTTAGTGAGTGTGTTAGTGTGAGTGATTGTGTTAGTGAGTGTGTTAGTTTTAGAGTGTGTTAGTGTTAGTGTGTGTGTCTGTTACTGAGTATGTTTGTGTGCGTCTGTCACTGAGTGTGTGTCTGTCAGTAAATGTGTGCGTCTGTTCATGAGAGTGTGTGTGTGTGTGTGTCTAAAGCACTTACCTTTCTCCAGCGCCGGGCTCCCTTGGCGCTGGGGATCTCTCCGTCCCGATCCGCCTCTCGGCTCCGAATGCACATGCGTGGCAAGAGCCACGCGCGCATTCAAACCGCCCATATAGGAAAGCATTACTCAATGCTTTCCTATGGACGTTCAGCGTCTTCTCACTGTGATTTTCACAGTGAGAATCGCAGAAAATCCTCTAGCGGCTGTCAATGAGACAGCCACTAGAGATGGATTAACCCTCAGTGAAACATAGCAGTTTCTCTGAAACTGCTGTTTTCAGCTGCAGGGTTAAAACTAGAGAGACCTGGCACCCAGACCACTTCATTGAGCTGATTTGATCTGGGTGTCTGTAGTGGTCCTTTAAGTGTATGTGTTTATGCATGCACTGGCGTACATACCGCGGTCGCACGGGTCGCAGCCCTGCGACCAGGTGCCCGCCCGCCATGTGTTGCGGCCCCAGCCCGCGCAGAGTAAGCGGGGGGGGTGGGGGGGCCCACAGATCAGTTTTCGCACCGGGGCCCCATGGGTTGTGTGTACGCCACTGCCTGCAGGCTAGAGTTCACTCACACTAGGACCACCAGGGATCATGGATAGCAGCAAGGATCCCCCTCCCAGGCAAAAGGTAAAAAGGGAGGGGGCGTATTTCCTAATCTGTCCCCCTACCCCCACACACAATCCCTCCAAACAAATTCACACACACACACACACACAGCACCCTTGCATACACACACAGCACCCTTACACACACTGCACCCTTACACACCGCACCCTCACACACAGTGCCCTCACACACACAGCACCCTCACCCACACACACACACACACACACACACACATAGAACCCACAACCCACACACACACACCAGTGTATGTATATATATATATATATATGCTTTAGGGTGCACACCCTTATGCAAAAGGCTGCGCACGCCTATGATTGTGATGTACCTAGCAACAAATTCTCAATAAAAAATGTATTTAAAAAATGCACAAAGGTACTCATGCACTTAAATCACTTGCATGATCCATTAAGATGAAAGAGTAGCAAAGCAAGAATAGCTTCTACTCTAATTGCTTGTGAATTTGCCAGAACACTACAATATGCAAACTGAACGATGCATTCTAAAATTCTAAACAAAAATCTTACTATCTTTTGATTCATGGAACATAACATTTAACAATAAAAACCATACAAAGAAAGCACATATTAATATTGAATGGATGTGTATGAGACAGGAGTTCAAGCAATTTTAAAACAAGTGGCTGTTCAATGAAAATTTAACTACCGGCACTATACTTCAACATTTGAATCACAGTACATTTATTTCGTAGATGTTTTCATTACCGGGTTCTGCTTCCATTAATTGAAATCTTAGTAATGAAACTTTGGATATCGAATATCAGAAGTAAAATGATGGAAAGGGTGTAACTGAACTAAAATTGATTTCTCTCTGACCACAGTCCACCAGTGTAGTACTTTGTTCTTCATAAAACATCAGGGACATCTGGAGCAGGGATTAGAGACATTACGATTTCAGCTTCTGTGGGCTACAACTCTAACTTGGCAAAGCCAGCCAACATCGGAGTCTTAGTGGACAGCAGGTGGATTTTCAATGGATGTCCATCTAACCATAAAACAGTGATTCACTCCAACTGTCATAGGCTAAATGTACCTTCTGACTGACTAAGAATTCTGGGAAATGTAGTTTATTAAAACTTTAAAATGAGAAATATGTTGTGTAGGTTGTCCATAAGTGTCATAAATGCATGAGTTTTGATAACTGTCGCAATGTAGCACAGCTGCTCAGCTTTTTGCAATGTGGTGAAGATTACCATTCTACGGTGTAACACATGAATTGGACCTCTAGTACTGTATAGATCTGGTTCCAAGACTCAGGTACGTGACAACTGTGAGAATAGGCAATTCTGACAAATGTCTGACATGCATTTAGACTAGTTTGAAATCCCTGTTCTGTTTATGATAAAGTTTTAAGGAAAATAATAATGTAAGAAGTGAATGTTTTTATATAGTGATCAAGATTAGACCTTCTCTCCAAATTCAGTAAGGTTGGCCTATGTGACACACAGGGTACTGGTTCTACTTAAATACATTTTTAGTGAAGCAATTTAATTGAGTGATTACTATGAGAGAGCAGGTCTGTGTATGTTCCTCATAAAATGAAACACTATAGCGCATAGCTTTCTTTCTGGAGTTTCATGAATCTGTATTTCATTTCATTTCTTGTTAGATCTCTTATGCGTTGGTGTTTCAACTACAGATGTAATGCATTTCTAAAGTGGCATACGTTTAAATTAACATGTCTTAGAGTTCATATGTTTAATGTTGCCCTGCAAATATGTATTAATGAATGCAAAAAAGATAGCTGGGATTTGACCTCATGTTAATAAATAAAATATATCTACAATAACATTATTCTAAATAACATTGTGTATATATATACACACACACACACATACGTAAATACACATCTCTATGGGCTCTGCAGTTAATTATTATATTGTTCAGTATGTTAGTTACAAGAAAATCTATTGATGCTGGTCAATATGTAGATTTAAAGAAATTATATCTGGTTGGTTCTCACACAAGGGTCTCAAAGTATTGATAGATTTCGCCCACTTATATACTATAACACTGGCTGTTGCTACTTTCACAAAATAGAGAGGCATGCCTCCTTCGTGGTCACGACTTTCTATGCTGAGGTCACACTCAGACTCTCTATTATAACAAAATGGGTCTTCTGAGTGCATCTATTTTCCCATTCACCATTATCACTAGCCTAGCTGCTGACAGACACGGTGGACATTTGGTAACCGGAGTAGCAGCCAGGAAGGCACTGAGAACCAAGGGAGTAATCCAGAGGATAGCTGCAGCTCCAGGCCCAGGCCCATGGAATAGGCCCATTTAAAAAATAAATAAAATGAAAAAATTACTTTTTTTTTTTTTTTTTTAACTTTTTTTTTTTTTTTTTACACACTACTCTTAGGTCTGCCATCTGACTGGTATTTTACCAGCACAGACGGTATTTGAGGCTGCCTGGCCGTGCCGGTATTGCAGTAATACCGGCAATACAAATGCAGATATCTTTCTCAGTATAAACAGAGATTACTCTGCAATACCAGAGGCAGCCAGTAGGGGTCACTGTGTGTGGAGAGAGGCAGGGATAGGAAGTTACAGCATCTCCCTCACTTCCTCTTTCTACTCACTAATCCGCGGGGAAGCAGCTACAGAGCACAGAGAGTCTAGACAGCAGCTCCCAGCCTGCAGAGACAGCCTACAGCTCAGGGAAGTGAGGGATGAGGGGAAAGGCAGCAGGGAGACATTGGGACATTGAGACACTAGGGGACACATAGGGACACTGAGGCACTAGGGTACACTGAGACACTAGGGGACACTGAGACATGGGGGGTGCTGAGACACATGGGGATGCTGTGAGACATGGGGACATTGGGATGCACATTGGGATGCAGAAACACTAGGGACACAGTGTCTCCGTGTCCCCCAGCCAGTGTCCCTAGTGTCTCAGTGTCCCCATGTCTCCCAGTGTCCCTAGTATCTCTGTCCCCATGTCTGCCAGTGTCTGTGTCCCTATGTGTCTCAGTGTCCCTAGTGTCTCAGTGTCCCCATGTCTCTCTGTGTCCCTATGTCTCCCAGCCAGTGTCCCTAGTGTGTCTGTCCCCATGTCTGCCAGTGTCTGTGTCCCATGTCTCTCAGTGTCTCTAGTGTCCCCATGTCTCCCAGTGTCCCCAAATGTCTGTGTCCCCATGCCTCCCAGCCAGTTACCAGCCTGCCTTTGTTACCTGGAAATTACAGACATTCATTATTATTTGCAAGTAACCTGTTCTGTGGCAAGTATCCTGTTTGGTGGCATATTGCCTAAAGTCTGTTTTCATTCAAGTTTCATAATATGTCTAAAAACACTAATAAAGTACCTGAAGTCAACCCTGGCATAAGTCTCCTATCTGACCTGCACAAGATATGTAATAAATTTATTTATTCAAGAAAAGGTATTAAGCTCTTTTTAAAAATAATAACATCTTAATGTTACATTCATGTAACTGTGACAATGTATACTTGTTTCGATCTGAATATTGACACCTGACTCTTTTCTCTATTACTGCCCTCACTTGCTCCACATTTCTATGGCAGCTTCATTCTTATATTAGACTCTTTGCCATTAAGTAAAATGGCGCCAGTGGACTCATCCGGAAGAAAATCTATACACCAGCGTCACGTCACTTCCGGTTGACGAAACTGGAACTAAAGAAATTTTGACTACAGCTGTGACCAATCAAGAGGGCGGGAATCTGTCCACCAATGAAACCCACAGACACCATTTAAACGAAGACCGGGAACTCAGATGCAGACACCGATTGAAAAAGCCATCAAGGCGAAACAGGATTGGACTTTTTTATTACTAACCATTTATTGTTTTTATTGTGTATTTTTATTTAATAAATTTACTTTTTTACTACAATCCTACCTGTGGAATCCTGAATTCAGCATCCAGAGTTCCTGCTTCATTCCAAGAAGGGTATGTGTCCTCTTAAAGACACATGTGCTGTGTAACTTAGAGCCAAGTTCTAGGCTCTATACAAGGTGAGCAGTTTCATTTATTCACCTATATATATTGGTACCTCAGACTTACTACACTAGATATTGGCATTTGTCACTTTTTTAGAGAGAGGATCAAAGTAATCACCATCTAAAGGATCCGTGTTTCCTCATATACACGTCTGCTAGAGCGATCTGAGCCTGTCCTATCTAGGCTCAGAACCACATGAGTGAACCCTTATTAACCCCTTAACGACGAGTGACGGACGAGGTCCGTCACACGGGGGAATGCGTTAATGACGAGTGACGGGTCTCGTCCGTCACGCGTTAAAATTAACGCCGCGATCGCGCAGTGCCGGCGATCGCGGGGTTAATGCTGTTGCTGGGTCCCTCCGAGTCAGGGGCAGACCGGCAGCAGCAAATCCGGATATCCCAGCCCATGTGATCGCTGTGATAGCCAGTCACAGCGGTCACAATGCTGCTGGGATATCTGATCCGCCTCCCTCCACCTCGTGTGGGTTTGTGAAGTGGAGAGAGACGGATCGGTGCTACATTGTGTCCCTGATTTATTGCAGAGTTATACTTAAGTATAAAATTCACTTTTGTGGAGTTAAAAAAAAAATTAACCCTTTCCCTGCTGCTTGATCACTGCTAGCAGTGATCAATATACAGGTCACAGTACTTTACTGTGATCTATTTTTTTTTTTTTACTTTCAAGGGTTAATTTTTAGGTTTTTTGTAACCCTAAGGGGTTAAATTTTATTATTTGATTTTATTAATTTGTGATTTAGTTATTTTGGTGGGTGGAATTTAGTGGGAATTAGGGTATAAAAAAAAAAAAAAAAAAAATATTTTTTTTTTTTGTTAGAGTTTTGTTAGCTGTGTTAGCTGTATTAACAATGTTTAGAAAGTATAGCGCGGAGGAGGCTTATGCCCTGTTAGCGGCAGACTCAGAGGCGACTGACACTGCCTCAGAGAGTGAAGCAGGGATTGACGCAGGGGATGCAAGGGAAAAGGACTATGTGCCAGATATTGCAGGACCATCAGGAGAAATCGACGATTCCCCTAATGCTGACCATGGCGCAGATGACTGGGTACCCCCTAATAATTTTTCCCCAGACATCCCAGTGTTTACAGGCAATCCTGGCATACAGGCGGACCTGTCTGCCTATAGTGCGCTGGATGTTATGCAGCTGTTCTTGGGGGATGAGATTTTTGGGGAGATAGTCACCCAGACTAATCTCTATGCGGAGCAATATCTGGCACGCAATCCAGACTCTCTTATCTCTAGGAAAGAGAGATGGTACCCAACCAGTGTGCCAGAATTTAAACAATTCTGGGCACTGACCATGTTAATGGGGCTAATTAAAAAGCCCACAATTAGGATGTATTGGGCTAAACATCCTATTTGCAATACTCCTATTTTTGCCGAGACAATGACAAGGGAAAGATATGAAGACATACTAAGATTTATGCACTTTAGTGATAACAACAAGTGCCCCCCAAAAGGTGATCCGCAGTATGATCTTCTTTACAAACTACGCCCTTTAATTGCCCACTTTAACAGTAAATTTGCCGCTATATATACCCCCAATAAAAACATTTCCATTGACGAGTCCCTAATGAAGTTTAAGGGAAGACTGGGGTTTAGACAATATATCCCATCCAAAAGATCCCGATATGGGATCAAATTTTATAAACTATGTGAAAGTGGCAGTGTCTACGTATACACCTTCCGTGTATACGAAGGAAGGGATAGCCACCTTGATCCCCCAGGTTGCCCAGTTACAGTAGGGACAAGTGGAAAAATTGTCTGGGACTTAATAATGCCACTACTTAATAAAGGTTATCATCTATACATCGATAACTTTTATAATAGCATCCCACTGTTACAAATGTTGTATTGCTTCGAGACCGTGGCCTGTGGCACTATTCGGAAGAGTCGCACAGGTTTCCCAAAGGCTCTAGCGAACAAAAAAATGAAAAGGGGGGAAACAGCAGCTCTCTGCCAGAATGAACTGCTGGCACTCAAGTACAGGGATAAAAAGGATGTTTTCATCTTAACCACCATCCATGGTGAAAACACTCGGAGGGTCGCAGTTCGTGGCAGAGACGAATATAAACGGGTGCCAGTCTGCATACGGCAATATAATCGGCATATGGGGGGCGTTGACCTGTCCGATCAACTGATGCAGCCATATTTGATCATGAGAAAGACCAGGGCATGGTATAAAAAAGTGGGCATATACCTTTTGCAGATGGCAATCCACAATGCCTTTGTTATTTTTAAAAACGCAAATGCTGGGCTGAAAAGCACTTTTCTTTCTTTCCAGTTTGAGCTAATTTCTAAGCTGCTAGAATGCCACACAAGGAGACCATCAGTGGAGCCTAGCAGAAGAATGGAGGCAGGTCACTTCTGCTTTAAGATTCCACCAACCCCTAAAAAACAAAACCCCCAGAAAAGGTGCAGGGTGGGTTACAAGAGGGGCGTAAGAGTTGAGACCAGCTATTACTGCCCTGATTGCCCCTCTCAGCCCGGCCTATGTATTGGCCATTGTTTTAAAATTTTTCACACCCAGGCCGAATAAGTAGACCAGTTTTGGGGTGTGATTTTTGGTTACCGAATCTTGGCTTTGTCTACCGTTTATCCTGTCTTCTCTGATCCTTGACCTCGGCTTGTCCTATCGTTGTTCCGTTTCTCTTTACTCCTTTGACCTCGGCTTGTACCTTGACAATTCTCTGCTTGTATAGCCCGGCCATTCTAAGGACCGGTATTACAAGTTTCTCTCTCTGTGTTCTCTCTCTTTGTGGTCTGTCTGTGTTTTGGTTTCGGAATCCATGACAGCTTTGCCCGGGACGCAGATAACTGTGTACTACCCCCGGATAAGTTTACCCCAACTATTCTGTATATGGGGGTATCATTGCACTAAGATGACATAGCTGAGCAACATATTAGGTGTTATACTGCCGTAGCACACATAAGGATAGCAAAATATACAGTAACATCTCCAAGTGTGTGTCAAAAAGGCAGAAAAAATGCTAATTGCAACTAGACTTGGTACAAACTAACAAAAAAATGATCCTACACTAAGGTTTAGAATATACCTTTTGAAATACCCTGGGGTGTCTACTTTAAGAAATGGTAGGCCTTTGTGGGGTAGTTTGAATTTAATACCTGCTAAGATGCTTGGAAATTGCACATAGGCCCAGCGTCAAAATTCAAAGTTCGGTAAAAACTGATATGGCTTGGTCTCCTATATGGCACTGTAGCTTCACAAAATAGTCCCAAAGACATACAATAGGGGTGTCATTTTACTCAGAAGACTTAGCTGAACATAATTTGGGGGGTATGAACTTAGTGGCACATGTGAAATATACAAAATGCCCAGCACAAATGCAATCCATATGTAAAAAACGCACAAAATAATTTTATACCACATACTTTGGCATCTATTGGTGAAAAAATGGGGGCATGTTAAGGCACAATATGCACCTTATGAGATACCCTGGAGTGTCTACTTTAAGAAATGGTAGGCCTTTGTGGGGTAGTTTGAATTTAAAACATGCTAAGATGCTTGGAAATTGCACATAGGCCCAGCGTCAAAATTCAAAGTTCGGTAAAAACTGATATGGCTTGGTCTCCTATATGGCACTGTAGCTTCACAAAATAGTCCCAAAGACATACAATAGGGGTGTCATTTTACTCAGAAGACTTAGCTGAACATAATTTGGGGGGTATGAACTTAGTGGCACATGTGAAATATACAAAATGCCCAGCACAAATGCAATCCATATGTAAAAAACGCACAAAATAATTTTATACCACATACTTTGGCATCTATTGGTGAAAAAATGGGGGCATGTTAAGGCACAATATGCACCTTATGAGATACCCTGGAGTGTCTACTTTTACAAATGGTAGGCCTTTGTGGTTTTTTTTTGAACAGTCAAACTGTTATAATACCCCAAATGGAAGCATAGGCTCATTAAATCCGTCTCTCAAAATTCTACTGTGAGTACTGAAAAGGACAGGTCTCCTATATGGCACTGTAGCTTCACGAACTAGTGCCAAAGACATACAATGGGGGTGTCATTTTACTCAGAAGACTTAGCTGAACATAATTTGGGGGGTTTGAACTTAGTGGCACATGTGAAATATACAAAATGCCCAGCACAAATGCAATCCATATGTAAAAAACGCACAAAATTATTTTTTACCACATACTTTGGCATCTATTGGTGAAAAAATGGGGGCATGTTAAGGCACAATATGCACCTTATGAGATACCCTGGAGTGTCTACTTTTACAAATGGTAGGCCTTTGTGGGTTTTTTTTGAACAGACAGACTGTTATAATACCCCAAATGGAAGCATAGGCTCATTAAATCCGTCTCTCAAAATTCTACTGTGAATACTGAAAAGGACAGGTCTCCTATATGGCACTGTAGCTTCACGAAATAGTGCCAAAGACATACAATGGGGGTACCGTTGTACTCAGCAGAAGTAACTGAACACATAATAAAACTTTGTACAGGAATAGCACACACCAACTTTACAAAATACACATGAGAAGTTCTTTGTTATAAGTTTGTGTGCGAAAACCCCCAAAAAACACAATTTTACTCCAATATTTAGCAGAGGTTGGCGGTAAAATGGCTACGTAGAAAGTGTCAAAACAACCTTAGGTAAATAGCCTGGGATGTCTACTTTATATAAATATATACTTTTGTGTGGCAATTTTGTTTTCTTTTATGGCTATTAGGCTTACAAGACAAACATACCAAATTCTAAAATCGCTCCACATAAAAAGTGTATTTTACTCCTTGTGCTTTGTGACCTGTAACTACCAAAAAAAACTGAAAATCCCAGACACATTATATATTCTGTAATTCAGAACAACTAAATGAATTTATTTTTAATTACTTTCCTTAACCTGCACTAATTATGTACACATTATTATGGCAAAAACTGTAAAAAAAACACACAAAAATTCATTTTTTTGCATATTTCTGTATTTTTTTAATAATAAATAAGCATTTATATATATATGTGTTACATCAAATTAAAGCCCTTTCTGTCCTTTAAAAAACGGTATATAATATGTGTCGGTGCAATGAATAAGTAAAAAGCAAATTGCAGTTGAACGCAAATAGCAAAAAATGCAAAAAATGCCGTTGTCATTAAGTGAAAGACAAGCTTCTGAAGCTCTGTCCTTAAGGGGTTAAGCTACTTCACTCACACTATTGTAAAACATTCTACACTATTGCTCTCTATCCCCCCTTAGGTTTCCGAGAGTTCCAAGGGGGGTAAGTCGTTTTCTTAATATCTTTGAGCGCTCCACCTCACACTGGGATTGGTTTTGTATATCACTCAGTAAATTTATCCAACATGACAATATCTCCCAGCGTCTGTGTCCCCGTTTCTCCCAGTGTCCCCATGTCTCCCAGTGTCCCCATATCTGTATCCACAAGTGTCCCCAAGTGTCTCAGTGCCCCCATGTCTCCCAGTGTCCCCAAGTATCTCAGTGTCCCCGGGTCTCACTGTGACACAGGACACACTGAGACATGGGGACAATGGGAGAAATGGGGACACTGAGACACTGGGAGACTAGGGGACTGGGCGACATTGACAATGTGAAACAAAGGGACACTGATGCCAGGCTGGCCTTCCAATTCTTTGGACATGTTCGCCCCTTTTTGCAGTTCTGGTCACGTGATTCGCGTCAGTTGCCCACCCTTTTACCCTGCCCATTGACTTCTTGCTTCACTGGACACTGCTGTTAGGGGGTATGGATTCACTTGAAATATGAAAGCATATTAGAAACAGATTAGCATAGAATATGTGTTTTTTTATAGCTGCATCCTATGAGTTTCCCTCCAATACCATCTCCATCAGATACACAACGCTTGAGAGGTATGACTGTTAGGCCCCATTATAATTGTCAGCACCAGGCCCACTGGGCTCTTAATCTGGCCCTGGCTGTATTAGTGTGTATAACTGTGTATGTGAAATGTGTAGCTGTGTCTGTGTGTGTGTATGGGGAGGTGTAACTGTATGTGAATATATGTGTTTTTGTATCTGGTATTTTTTCCTATGGAACTGGTATGCTTACCTTTGAGAACTCTGATTTAAAATTGGTTCATGAAGAATCCATTCTGGAATACATGTGTACTTCAGATTGCATAGTTCAATAACATTTTTCAAATCCACTGTATTAAGTAGCCAACAAATCTAATACGTAAAAAAAACCAAAAAAAAAACCAGCTGATGTATGCGCTTATTTCACCCAATGCTCCGTGAGGTTTTATGATATAATGCATGATGCACATGATGTCATGACTTCTACTATAGAAAGCTAGCACTTAAACTACAATTCCCAGAAAGAGTCTCTGTGCCCATAACACACTGCATATAGAAAGATTCAGAAGTGTTATACAAATTGAAGTACAGCAAGCCACATTCTAGTTTGGTGAGATTGCATTGCCGACGCTGTAAAGCCTAGATATTTTGAAGAAAATACAGGAACTTATTGTTTTGTTTGTAAATCTCAAATTCATTACTTTTCAAATACTTTAAAAAAGATTACGCAAACTCTAGCTCAGCATACCACGTCAATGGAATGTTAGCCGCATCAAGGCCAAACACGATGGCATTGATTTATTACAATATCTAGTCTCTTCCTTCAAGCATGGTGATTCTTTTGATTCTGTGTGACTGTCCATAAATAATATAAAATGACTCCTTGCTTAAAAACGTTGCTACCTGTTACTTGGAACTATATAACAATGCAGGAAAAAAAAAAAAATTTTGCGGTTGCCTCAATCATTGGTTATATGTCCAGTTTTCCATATACCAAGTTGTAATCCATTCAAAATTGTTTTACAAGGGAAATATTTGTCCTTATGGAGATTAAATTAAAATAATTGGAATGTGTTTTGGCCAAAATATTACATAATAAAAAGGATCGAGTAATGATGGTGTTTTGTCAGAATTCTAAATAAATACCTTAGTTGGAGGCATTTTTACTTATGAAAAACAAAGTAACACATGAACATTATACAGACTTTATTGATTAACAATGATTTACTTTCATTGCTATTACACCGTAACGTGGGCTCTTGCTCCGACAGAAGCAAATACTTTAAAATAGTTTTTTAACAACTTTTTTCAACTACTGTTTTAGTGACTAGTAAAAGTAACTGTGGGATAAATGTCATAGATGACTGAAAGGGTTCAGTTATTCTGACTGCTGGATTTCATTTGTGCTACGAATTATTAAATTATGGCAGTACCCTTCGTTTTAAGGATGCTAAGTTCAAGTCCCTGGCTTTGCTGTTGGCAACAGTCCACCTCAATGTTGTTTTAGCAATTTGTGGGTAGAATTTGGGTACGGCTCTCTTCCAAGGTTATACTTGAAGTGTAAAGTAAAACTTCACAGATGATTTCATCTCAAAAACTCTGATATGGCAATCCAGTGCCATATTTTCAATATGAATAAAGATAAAGGTACCATTAAAATTTCAGAGCTTGCACTAAAATGGTAACATCACAATTAAAGAGACAAATTTCCTACGACCAAGCTCATCAAAATAGATGACACTTGCCATGTTATGTATGCAATGTATTTAGAAATAACAACAGTAATTTGCAGCTAATATACTGTATGTTATTTTTACATCCAACAAACAGCTAATATACTGTATGTTATTTTTACATCCAACAAACAGCTAATATACTGTATGTTATTTTTACATCAAACAAACTTACAATCTACGAGGATGTGATATCTGTTGTTATGTGTATTGTCCAAGGACACTTCCTGGTAAGGAGCCCTGACTGGGATTCTAAACTGGGCGTCCCAGTGACATTACAGATTTAAGAATTATAGATCTAAGAATTGATTGACAGCTGGTTGACATGACAATGTTTTACTGAGCCTTTTACAAAATCTGTACATTTGCTAACAATTTGCCTGACATTAAGTATAGACGAAATTGAATGCTCTTTAAAAGGATACCAAATCATGCGATAAGAATTAAAGATGCACTTTAAGAAATACATTATACTCCACATCCATCCATTGCTTTTTACTCAAAAATCTAATCACTAAATGTAGTATTGCTACTAAAATGAAGGATGCTTTTTATCCTAATCATATGTGGAAGCTTTCAAGGGTTTTACCAATAATCTTCACCATGTGTTCTACCTGTCTATAGATCATTGCTCAGACTTGTTTTTACCAAAAAATCTCAGTAAATAGCATTTAATGCATTTACATTTGTACGAAAGCCAAAGAACACATATATTTCCTCAATGATTCCTTTTGTGTTTAATGGAATGATTTAACAAGCAGTTCTACGATCTCCCGACTGGGAAAATCATTTTCAAGGAGTTATTTTAGGACACTTGTTAATCATTTAGGTACAGAAGGTGTAGTAACCAGGGGTCTTTCATGCCTATAGAGAAAAATAAGTCTCATAACGGATATTCAAAGATTTTGTTTTCTCCATAACATAATGACGGGAAGAAGTCAACGGAAAGATGTCAGTGGAAAATCTCACTTTATTTATTTTGACAGAACTGGAATTTGCAATTTAGTCATCGCAGATCACAGAATTCTTGCAGTACAAAAATATTTTCCCAACCCTAGACTTGGTGTAAAAGAGGGCAGTGGTTTATGTTCACTAATGTTTTTTTATAGTTTTGCTCACAGTTTTGCAGACATGTTGCTGCTAGATGTACATGTAAGAAATTAGAAATGTAAAGCGACACTCTAAGCACCAAAATAACTTTAGCTTAATGAAAAAACGGGGTATTGGGGTTTAAACCTGGAACATGCATTTTTTAGAAGTGGTGCTGTTGTAAATACCAAAATTTATACCAAATGCAGATTTAAGAACAAAAAATACAACTTTACATTTTTTCACGGCTACTTAAAATCACAGATGTGAGCACACAAATGTAGAGATTCAGTTCCACCATATAGCCATAACATGTCAAGTCCACCAATAAGTCCCAGTACCCCGATATTGGTGGGCCCTACCCTCATTTTAACAAGGGAGATAAACATGCTAACTTCAAAGCTTATTTTGTGAATGGCTTCCAGAGTTTCGCCTCAAATGTATGCTTTCCTTTGCCATTTCCAATTGGGCACCTACAGTGGATGGGTGGGGTGCTCAACCCAAAAGAAACCTGGTCTGGATTCCAAATATCCATAGAAAACAGGGAAATTGGGGACACACCCGGAACATGCATGGCTCAAAAGTGGTGCTGCAGCAAAGACCATCATTTAGACAAAATACAGATTAAGGAACAATGCACACAAAAATACAGATTTGACATTGACAAGACTACTTAAATCACCTATCTTAGCAAACAAAGATGGGGAATCAGTTACACTATGGCCATGGTGTGTGACACAGTACCCCAATGTAGGTGGCTCCTACACTAATTTTAACATAGGAAATAAACATGCTAACTTAAATACTTACTGATTAAACAGCTTCCAGAGACTCTGTGCCAATCAGCATCTTCTCATAGAGATACATTGAGTCAATGCATTTCTTTGGGGAGGGTGCATTTCAATGCAAAGATTGCAGGACCAACCCATGAAGCCTTTCTACTTGCAGTCAGAGTAACAGTGCCTAGAGGAGCTGTTAGGCTGCAGTGTTATGCTGCTGAGGCAACGGGGACAGCCCAGAATCACTACATTGAGCTGTAGTTGTTGTGGTGTGTAGTGTCCCTTGAAAAGGTTTATGCATACATTATATTTCAAAATACATTATTTACATTATCTATGAAGAACAAAAAGGAAATACTGTGAAATGATCTTACAAGATGATATTAAATTCTCTATCGGGACTATATAATAGTTTTGGTTTATTACGATTGAGAGATTGATCCTTTATAAGGCATACCCTCTTTATAAATTGAAAGATAGAAAAATATGAAGATAGACCGGACAGGAAGATAGACATATCCATTAATGGACATGTCTAACCTTTTGTATTTCTTAATCAAATAGAAGCTTCTTCCAATTTATTGACTATAACTCATATATATGGACCATATTTTAAGTAAAATACTGCAGTTGAATATAATGGAAGAAGCAAGATTAGCTGAGAAATCTCTGTCCTTGTAGAAACTCCAAGAGCAAGTAAGATGGTTATTTATTATTTATTCATAATTTATTTGAAGTTGTATTTATTTATTTTAGTTTATATTACTATTAGCTTACACTTCTGTCTGACACTTTACGCAGGGTAGGAAAAATATGTTAGTAATCTTTCTTTTAATCGATTTTAATCAATTCTGTAGTTTAAAAAAAAATATATATATAACCTCTCCAGGAGTATGATTAGGTTCATGTCATTATCATAAACTGTCCTGACGATCTTGTCACTTTGCACTTAATGTGGTGATGGTGCCTGGAGTCTGTATGTTTGTGTTCCACTATGCAACGCTTCATATATGGAGATTTTGCCCCTCGGCTGCCGGAGGTGTAAGTCCAACTCTGTCAGTGTCATTGGGCGTCAATAGCCAGGGGTTGCTGTGTCTCCCGTGCACAGCAAACTTGCTGGCATTTTGGTTCTGGACTGCCTTAATGGGTGTGTAACGGAACCGCTGGCACCCCGACCGGGTACCTTCCGCTGACGGATGCTCCTAGTGCTTTCCGAGGACTCCAAGCACTCTGCCCGACACCATAACCACTGCAGACCTCACGAACCGCCGCAGCTTGGGTTTGGTCTCGCCGTCTCCACCCACTCTGGACCCAAGACTAGGGTCCAGCTTCCAGTAGGTCGTCCTCTCCGAATTCCAGAGAGCAGGAACAGGAACAAGCTCTAAGCAGAGCTTAGTGATTATACCCTGGGGAGTATAGTGATTATAGCAATCCCCAGAGTGTAGTTCTCCAATCCCCCAAACATGAGCCGAAACTCCATGAAGATACAAGATGATCTGACTCCAATGAGCGTTTATTACTCCTTATATACAAGTTTTCAGGCCAGAGGCACACCCCCTGGACCTCGTGGTAAACTGTGACAAAAGGGACACAAACCAATGGGAACACTAATTAACATAATAACACTCCCACATACACAATTAAATCCCTCCTCTCCATCCTGGAGATAATTGGCTTAAGGCACTGCAGTAAACTCAATTATCTTCAGGTACAGAAAATATGTACATTTTACACTAACAGCAAAAATACGTAAAAGTACATAAAAATACATAATTCTTATTATATTACACAGAACCCCCACATTTAACCTATCCCCAGATAGCTCGGATCTGAGCGCCCAATCTAGGTGAACAGCGCTCAGATCCCATGAACAGAGTAAATTTGCCATGGGGTAAAGCATAGCAAGGGCTGTTGAGAAACCAAGGAGGGACAAAAGCAGTCAGTACCAACTGGTTTGGCAGTGTGCCTGGGACAACGCCCTGCTGGAGAACAATAGACAGGAAACGGGGGAGGGGAAGATACACACCTTCCCATGGATTCAAATGGGCAGAAACAGTCTTTAGAAGCCAGTAAGCCCCAAATCGTCTTTTTAAATGGCACTTCACCCCAGGGCCATAGTCATGAGGAGGCAATCAGGCTCCTCCAACAGCCGGGGGCAAAGGGCAGCTTGTCACCTAACAATCCAGTGACAAAAGGCATTTCGTCACAGGGTGAGATTAGTCTGATATGCCTTGATACTGGTTCTCTCTGTAATGCCACAAGTGAGCAAAAACTATTTTGAGACCCGAGCGAGGATTTGCCAAAGGGCCAGCAAATGAGTTCCTCTAAGCTTTTGTCAGAGTTCTCATATTCTCTAGCTTTGTTGCAAGTCATTAGCAGGCCCTGAACAAGAGTTCTGAACAGGCCTAAATTAATTCTGTGCAAAATTGACATCTGATGCCAACATATGCAGCATACTGGCACAAGATGCCAATGACAGCACTCTCCTCCTCCCCCAAATGCTGTTGGTGTCCTCCCCTGGCTTTCCTCACTCTTTCGGAAGGGGAAGTGATGACAGCAGACGAAGATTGGGTTGAGGGAGAACTTGATTTCAGCACTGGAATGTTGGTAGGTTTTAGCATATTTTTTTCATTTGGGTGGGCAACCCAGCTAGCACGGGTTACTCCAACAAAAAACAATATGTTCTTACAATCCTGTAAATAATGTATTTGAAATCATTTTAACGGTTAAAGTAGGGGTTATATTTTGGATTAGGAGTTATACAAAATTGCTTTTGTAATTGCATTCACTATTAAATAATTAGTGGATTCTGTTCGTAGAAGTGGAATTGTCTAACTTTTTCGATTTAGCAATTAAAAAAGAAATATGTTCTTTTGTGCAGCCTAGAAACACTCTGGGCCTGGGGAAAAACTGGCTCCTACCAGGTTGTAAATTGTTCTGTTTGTGGGTGGTATTCATGCAATCAATGTGAAAAACCGCAGTCATGTGGCTGTAAGTGGCAAATGCAACAATTCCTTTTATACATAACAATACACACAAGGATATTTAAGCAAAATGAATAGTAATTAGTCACTGAGTCTGCCCTGTGTCATCTTGATTCAATCTGCCCGTCCGTGGAATGTTCAGAATCCTCTTTAATCTTTTTCTATTCTAACTATATTTAGGATCTCAAAACAATTTAACTTTTCAAGCAAAAATATCAACCGTGTCCTTGAATTAACGATAATAATTTAACAAATAGCCTGAAACCATATTTTTGTTACTGTTTAGTACTCATTCAGCAAAAGGTCTGCTTACAATTATTACTTTAACAAACATTTAAAATAAACTAGTGTGCATTACAATATTATTCACTAGAACAATTATCTTTAGAAATATCATCCAGAATATACAAAGGGTTTTTCACTTTGAATTGTTGCTTAGTGAATGAGTTTGGGAACGCTTCCCTAAAATTTAAAATTTGTTTTTTAATTCACTTCAGTGTGGTGTTTAGGAAAGACATCCCTTTGAATTTACTTTGAATCCCCAACAATTCCACTCTAGTAAATAACTTTGATAGAATTCTTAATATCTTTTTAGAACCTACAGGCTTGATACAGTACTATTTGTATTGTGCTTCTGGTAATAGTGCTTGTAGATTAACGTACATGCGCAAAACACATTTAAAGGAGAAGGAGGATGAATAAGGTGGAGGTGTCCCTGACAATATTTAATTCAATTCACAACCGTACCAAATGTCCTGAGATCTAACAGACCATCAACATTAATTTGGGTTACAGAACCTCAGGTCAACTTATAATTACATTTCCCACAACCTACCAACACCAGTGCTCATTATTCTCAAATTCTTCCACTCTCAACTCATCCCTGGCTAGTACTACCGTTACCAATGCTGGTACTCCTACTGCCTGTTTTTCCATGACTTCCACTCATTCTTCTAGTACCCAGCAAAACTCATATTGCCATCCCAAGAAAACTTCTATTGCCATGAGTTCTTCTCTCACTACTGCTATTCATTCCCTCAATCCACTAGAACTTCCAATAAAACTACTGTCTGCTGAGTCCATCCATCATTCATTGCTATCCCATCTATTTTCTCTTACCTGACTGCTCAGGGTAATAAAAGTCTGTGTGTGATTGTGTGAAGATCGATAGAGCAATAGATCGATAGATCGATAGATAGATAGATAGATAAATAGATGATAGATGGGTAGATAGATAGATAGATAAAGAGACAATATATATATAGATTGATAAATAGATGATAGCTAGATAGATAGATATATAGATGGATATATAGATGGATATATATATATATATATATATAGATAGATATAGATTGATAGATAGATAGATAGACAGATAGACAGATAGACAGATAGATAGATAGATAGATACCTATATCTATTTGCATACAGTTGCAAGAAAAAGTATATGAACCCTTTGGAATGATATGGATTTCTGCACAAATTGGTCATAAAATGTGATCTGATCATCATCTAAGTCACAACAATAGACAATCACAGTCTGCTTCAACTAATAACACACAAAGAATGAAATGTTGCCATGTTTTTATTGAACACACCATGTAAACATTCACAGTGCAGGTGGAAAAGGTATCTGAACCCCTAGACTAATGACATCTCCAAGAGCTAATTGGAGTGAGATGTCAGCCAACTGGAGTCCAATCAATGAGATGAGATTGGAGGTGTTTGTTACAGCTGCCCTGCCCTATCAAAAACACACACCAGTTCTGGGTTTGCTTTTCACAAGAATCATTGCCTGATGTGAATGATGCCTCGCACAAAAGAGCTCTCAGAAGACCTACGATTAAGAATTGTTGACTTGCATAAAGCTGGAAAGGGTTATAAAAGTATCTCCAAAAGCCTTACTGCTCATCAGTCCATGGTAAGACAAATTGTCTATACATGGAGAAAGTTCAGCACTGCTGCTACTCTCCCTAGGAGTGGCCGTCCTGTAAAGATGACTGCAAGAGCACAGCGCAGACTGCTCAATGAGGTGAATAAGAATCCTAGAGTGTCAGCTAAAGACTTACAAATGTCACTGGCAAATGCTAACAGCCCTGTTAGCGAACCTACAATATGTAAAACACTAAACAAGAATGGATTTCATGGGAGGATACAACAGAGGAGGCCACTGCTGTTCAAACAAAACATTGATGCACGTTTACAGTTCCACAGCAGTACTGGCAAAATATTTTGTGGACAGACGAAACCAAAGTTGAGTTGTTTGGAAGAAACACACCTATGTGTGGCGAAAAAGAGGCACAGCACACCAACATCAAAACCTCATCCCAACTGTGAAGTATGGTGGTGGGGGCATCATGATTTGGGGCTGGTTTGCTGCATCAGGGCCTGGACGGATTGCTATCATAGAAGGAAAAATGAATTCCCAAGTTTATCAAGACATTTTGCAGGAGAACTTAAGGCCATCTGTCTACCAGCTGAAGCTCAACGGAAGATGGGTGTTGCAACAGGACAATGACCCAAAGCATAGAAGTAAATCAACAACAGAATGGCTTAAACAGAAGAAAATACGCCTTCTGAAGTGGCCCAGTCAGAGTCCTGACCTCAACCCGATCGAGATGCTGTGGCATGACCTCAGAAAGCGATTCACACCAGACATCCCAAGAATATTGCTGAACTGAAACAGTTCTGTAAAGAGGAATGGTCAAGAATTACTCCTGACCGTTGTGCATGTCTGATCTGCAACTACAGGAAACGTTTGGTTGAAGTTATTGCTGCCAAAGGAGGTTCAACCAGTTATTAAATCCAAAGGTTCACATACTTTTTCCACCTGCACTGTGAATGTTTACATGGTGTGTTCAATAAAAACATGGCAACATTTCATTCTTTGTGTGTTATTAGTTTAAGCAGACTGTGATTGTCTATTGTTGTGACTTAGATGATGATCAGATCACATTTTATGACCAATTTGTGCAGAAATCCATATAATTCCATAGGGTTCACATACTTTTTCTTGCAACTGTTATATGAGCGTACATGCCTGTAAAACGAAAAAAATAAGAAAACTAGGTGTTTGCAGCTGCTAATGTGTTTGTTTGTGTCTATATGAAACCTTGAAACCTAGAGGACTGCGCTCACCTAACATGCATACATTATAAGGTGCTGCTAGGGCCACTTCATACAACATAAAGATCCAGCACACTCACTCATTTACTAAACAGTAATTTCAAGGCTTACAGAATGTAATAGTTTTTTGTTTTTTTTAATACCTAACTTGGGCAAAAAATAAATAAATAGGGTTTAGTTACAATATATTCTGTAAACTTTGAATTGTTGCTTAGTGAATGAGTGAGTGCACTGGATCTTGTATAATATACATAAAAGTAGATTTAAGTTTTTGCACCCCAACCTCCAGTCAAAATACCCGGTGCCAAGTATTTTTCATATAAGGTATATGTATATATATAACATAAAAAATCCAGCAACTGGCTCATTCACTAAACAGCAATGTCAAGTCTATATATATATATATATATATATATATATACATATATATGTTTATGTTCCACTCAATAAATTTAAGGTCATTTATCCATAATAAAAAGTGTTATTTTCCTTCACATAAAAAAATAAAATAAAAATGAAATTGCTGTAAAGGTTCGTGTTTGTTTCTCTGATTGAGTTTAAAAGTATAATTTCCTACACATAAAAAGGAATAGGGCTCGGATTAATAGATTGCTTATTTGCAACATCTGCTCAAAAAAATATGCACTAGGTTCAATGTGAAGATAAAGCTGCATTTGGCTATCTTGGGCATAACTTTAATTCATTTTCTTCTTTTTTGGAATAATAGTTTTATTTTAATCTATATTTTATTTGTTTCACCATGCAATCACATATTCTGTCCATCTTCCTTTTATTTTCCACCAATAATTCACCTATACATTATCATATTTAGTGGTATCATTCCGTGGGGTTGCATAGAAGTTGGATATGGTGTTGCAGCTGAATCACCAGAAGCTTTCAGATTTCTTATGAAATTAAAAACCAAAAAAAAACCCCCAAAAAAACTATTTGCATCCTACTTAATTAATTACAATTGCTTAAAGAATATCTCTTTCTAGCGGGTCTGAGACAGAGGTGAAATATAAATACTACAGTCTGTTTGATTATGTCAGCTTTGTTATAAGATTGATGATGACATTGGCATTATCTCATTAACAATGAATTATGTCCTCCCTCGAATAACCACAATGCTGGATTCCATCCTTTTATTGTCTTCTTATCATTTCAATCATCAACGGGTTTTATGTCAGGTTTACACAGCCAGGATTTTCCTAGTGCAGGTGCTTGTAGAAAGGCACAAATATTACTCAAAAACCCTAAAAGAATGGAAGGAACATAAATGTGGTTTTAATAAAGTGGGTGGAATACCAGATGTTCTAGGTGTTAATGGCTGTGGTTACAGTCCTTGTGGAACCCGTATGTGCTAATATTAAATGATTGTAATTCTATAAATTCTAGGCTATTCTTGATTCCCACCAGTTGATAACACAAGATACCATCTTGTCATGACCGATCAGGAACATACAATATATAGTATATAGAAGACAATCTAAAATGTTGTTGGTTAGCAGCTCACTATAACTCAATGTTTCGTGAATAAGCCCCTTACCGAGCTTAGCATCTTCTCCTGTCACAGTGGGTTGCAAGTAGTACAGGAATTTGATAAATGCGAGGAATCCTCCTAACCAGTTGTCCCTTCTGGTGATTCAGCTAATAGGTGTTGCTTAGCAGCTTCAGAAGAGAATGCAGCAACAATTTTAAAAATGCACAGAATAAAGCATTTCTAAGCGATGCTAATGATAGCTATGTGTCATAAATCATCAATATTGAATGTAATCCTGTTGTTCTCACTAGAAGACATATGGATGCCTTATTATCCATCAACTTATGCTATGATGGTTTTTTTTTTTTTTAGTTTTAATTTTCCCGATTTTTTTTAACTTCGAAATGTGATTTCCATAAATAGATATGGGTGTTATATCCCTACATCTGTCTGTCTGTCTATCTTTACACACGAATATGATTATCCTATAATATGGACTTCACCAATATGTATTATATGCAGCTCTTGTTAACTATCATGCAATACAGGATCTAAAAACATGATTGAAGGCCGATCATAAACTACATACATGGGCCTAACATCATACAGAGAATTATCTACCCACCAGTCATAGGATCAAAAGATCTCCAATGACTGGTGCACATAAGCAGTTAGGGTCCAAGCTGTCTCTGCGTACTATGATGGAAAAGACAGTCTCTTGGATCCCCTACTCTCACAGAGCATCTTGATTTTGTCATTTCACTTTTAAAAGTACCTTCTACTACAGTTTGCAGATATAGCCTGCAACATAAGTAAACAACAGGCACAGGATGTTGTAACCCCTAATCTCCTCTCCTTCCTCAATGTTAAATGAGTTGAGAGGCTAAGGGGAGGAGAGGGACATTAAAATATATTTTGTGTGTGCGTGTGTGTGTGAGAAATTTCTGACTGTATGCATATATGTGTAAGACTAATCTAGCTATCACTGTATCTGCATGACATGGAAAAGTAAAAAAAAAAAGTGTGTGTAGAAAAGTTTTAATATATATTTTTATTGTAGAGGTTTTAATATATATATATATATTATTGTAGAGGTTTTAATATATATATTTTATTGTAGAGGTTAAAACAAAAAGTAAAGTCATATTTTAAACCTACAGATTCCAGTTTTCTCTAGCTGTAGAATTAATTAAGCGAAATGAAACTAGAGATACCATATATACATTCAAACAAATTCTATAAGTGAAATATATCCTAATAATAGCTATTTAAAAAAAAAACACCTGCTGATCATAGACGCTATTTTTTGAAGCCGAATAAAAGAGAAAAAATAAACCAGTTAAATTTCTCTGAGGTTGTCCAAAACGAACGTGTTAATTTATCTAGACAATTGTTTTCTAAAAAAAAAAAATTATAAAAAAAAAAGTAATTTGTTTACTGATTTAAATGTATACCTTGGACTGGTTTTCTATGAGATGTGTCATGTCATGTCTGGAGAGTGAGTCAATATTCTCGTCCTAGCTAAAAAGAGATTTACTCCGTCTTTCTTCTGTTGAAGAAGGGTTCTTTCTCACATATTCTATTGTGTTAACTTTCTTAATTTGATTCCATGCTGGGTGTCAGCAGGGACCCACTCACACTTTATGTCAGGATCAAAAAAACTGAACTCCAATGCTTTATTTTACAAATGGCTCCAAGCAGATGTGTGGCACACTTTATTAACTTAAGTACCTACCAGTTAAGAATTTAATTAGTTTGAAGGAAAGGGGAGATGTTTCTTCGATGTAGCTAGCATGGGTTGAGTCTTTGTGACTGCCTGACCCATATCAAAATGGATTATTGTTGTAAGTGAGACAAGTGACCTAATGTTCTGCCTGTTATACACACATGATCTACAACCTTTTAAAAAACTACTGTGGGAAAATTGCTCACTTCACTGAGTCTAAACCCATAGATTCTTTGCATGTGGCAATCTCTCGCTTGGCAACATTTGTTGCAAGCTGTCTGGTAAGTATATGAATTTTCAGAGGCTACTGTTTCCTACTAGGTAGGTATCCAGGGAAAATCTGTGCATTTAATGACTGGAAGTACAATAACCATTGCACCTTTTGTACACCCATCTATTTATCATGGGTACAGCGCCATCCGCTGTCCAAGTAGATTTATTTAAAAAGTATGAAAGAGGTTACTATGTTCAAATGATATGGTCTAAAAAAAGCTAGTTAATATTCATAAAAATGTAATAACAAAAATATACAAATATATTGCACCAAAATATGTAATTAATTGTTCATCCACCCACATAACTAAATATATATCACATTTACCTATCTAATCAACCTCTCTAATCTAATATTTATATCTATTAAATTGATCTATACATCAAGACCTCTGATTCAGTAATCTTAATGATCAATTTATTAGGTAGAAATGTAGCATTGGGTGCCCATCCTACATCACCAGGTTCCTCGTTTAAAACACACATATGATAATGATCAGACTTCAGGCAAAGGCCCACAATAAACTGTGCATCGGGGACACCCCTGATACTCGGAAGGTCAAATAACTGCTTGTGCATTTGGATCAATTTGGGCCAATCTGCTGTTCGGTCAAACTCTGAGTCTCTGAAGAGCCATATGGATGTGTACCTGAGAAATCGACCAGCGCGATGGCCAAACATGTTAATTTGATTTGGTATTTGGAGTTCCATTTGTGGCACCACAATATACAATATGATTGATTTGATGATTCAGATGAAGGGACAGCCACTAAATGTTGCAAAGCTCGGAACTTGAAGAGGATGCATTACAGCAACAGACGACATCTATGGATTCCAATACTGGCAGTTAAACAGGAAGAAGACAACATTTTAGACAGTGCTGATGATAGCCAATGGATACAATACACTATATTCTATATCTTGCTAGCAAATCAAGCATAATGCATCTGCTCGTTATCATTAGATTTGTTTTATATTATGTATAACATCTGTGACCACATTCTGCTTACAGTACCTAGCACATGTGGTTTGTTAACAATATCCAGAGGGAAAGTCAGTTTGAAGAAGAGTCCATGTTCATTTTTAAATCGGGAAAGTTCACTATATACTATCCAGAATATACTATATACTATCCAGAAATAGTGTACCCTGGCAAGCTTGCAGTATGCCTAGATCTGACTAAATCACTATTTAATAATGATTTATGTCATTTTTAGGCTGGTTTTAGGGTGAGGATAAGCTTGAAGGAGCCATATTGTAGACTTAATTCCAAATTTCCCTGATAGGTGCTTAATGTAGCTTTCCAAGAGAATTAACTTGCTTTGTATGTTCTGACAGTCCTGATTAACACAGTTCTTCACTGTGTTGAAAGCTTACATTTGACTGCTATTATGTCACCTCTGTGAATGAACTCTTTGGTGTGACATCATCTCCATGAATTATGTGTATTATTTTTACTTGGCAACTGAAAATTCAAGTAGTTAGTGGTGTATTTGAAAGGAATAATGCAGCCAGGGCAATCAACTCCCTTGTCTTATTTAGAGTTTTACCATAACAGAGGATGTGAACAGCTTCACAGAAATGAGAGTAGCACTATCTTTCCCACCAGTAATCAGGTCAAATTTTACTTCTATTAACAATGAACTATGTAACTATACATCAACTATAAAAAACAGTAATTAACTTTAACGGAAGCGCACTTTTCCTAAGGGAATGCAATTTTTTTTTTAATGTAAGTAAAAATATAAAATTATCAAATGTGATGTTTTAAATTAAAATCAATAATTACCTTAATACCAAACACTTCAAAACCATGTACAAACATTATGCACAATGGGGCATTATAGCAATTGTGCTTAGAAGTGGGTTTATTGTCCTCTATAATCAATTTGTGCTCCCTGATCCACACAAGCACACAATATTTATTGATAAACCACTTGGCCTTCAGTTTCCAAGTATATGATATCTCCAGAGCCCCCTGTGAGAACTATAGACCCTTGCTATAAAATCCATTATAACATTCCATGTAGAACTCAAACTAAGACTACTCAGTTTGAAACAAGCCTATTTAGAGATATGTCCCACTCATTGACCTAATAATGTTACATAGTGATGTCGCGCACATACATTTTTCGGTTTGCGAACAGCGAATGCGAACTTCCGCAAATGTTCGCGAACCGGGCGAACCGCCATAGACTTCAATGGGCAGGCGAATTTTAAAACCCACATGGACTCTTTCTGGCCACAATAGTGATGGAAAAGTTGTTTCAAGGGGACTAACACCTGGACTGTGGCATGCCGGAGGGGGATCCATGGCAAAACTCCCATGGAAAATTACATAGTTGATGCAGAGTCTGGTTTTAATCCATAAAGGGCAAAAATCCCCTAACATTCCTAAATTGTTTGGATTAACGTGCTTTAAAACATCAGGTATGATGTTGTATCGATCAGGTAGTGTAAGGGTTACGCCTGCTTTACAGTGACAGACCAAACTCCCCGTTTAATGCACCGCAAACAGCCGCAAACAGTCCATAAACATATACATAGGCAAGAAAAGGAAAATAAAAGGACAGAGCGTAAACCGGACCTTAGAATGGCCGGACTAATACGCTAGAGACAGAGAATGGTCAAAGGGAAAGCCGAGGTCAAGGAAGCCAGAAAATACACAATACCGTTTACAAAAGCCAAGTCAGGAAAACCAGAATTCAGAATAACCAGGGAAAAGCCAAGATCAGGATACCAGGAAATCAGATTCACAATGATAAAGCACTCTCAGGAAACCAGGAACAGGAAACCACGACAGGGCAAGGTACTGGGGTGAGCTAGGGATTTAAATATCACGCGGCGGGCCGGCAGCCGCGACACCCTGTTACGTCCCCCTCATCAGGCCTTTTTTAGTCGAATGTATCGCCCACTGTCAGTCCCTTCGGGATCCATCCCTCATTCATCTTAATAAAGGTGAGGTAATCTAGACTTTTTTGACTTAGGCGACTTCTCTTCTCAGTGACAATACCTCCTGCTGCACTGAAGGTCCTTTCTGACAGGACACTTGAAGCGGGGCAGGCCAGAAGTTCTATCGCAAATTGGGATAGCTCAGGCTACAGGTCAAGCCTGCACACCCAGTAGTCAAGGGGTCCACCGCTGCTCAGAGTGTCGATATCTGCAGTCGAGTCGTTCTCTGAGGGTGGTCCCCGAAGGGCTGTGGCGATGCGTAGGACTTAAAAAGCTCTGCATGTCCTCCATCAACAACACGTCTGTAAAGCGTCCTGTCCTTGCCGGCATGGTCGTGGGAGGAGGAGGATTACTTTCACCTCTTCCCCTGTTAGATTCCCATTGTGCTGTGACATCACCCTTATACGCTGTGTAAAGCATACTTTTTAATTGATTTTGGAACTGCTGCATCCTTTCTGACTTGCGGTAATTCGGTAACATTTCAGGCACTTTATGCTTATACCGGGGGTCGAGTAGCGTGGACACCAAGTACAGGTCGTTCTCCTTTAGCCTTTTTATACGAGGGTCCCTCAACAGGCACGACAGCATGAAAGACCCCATTTGCACAAGGTTGGATGGCGAGCTACTCATGTCCCATTCCTCATCCTCAGTGATCTCACTGAAGTTATGTTCTTCCCCCCAGCCACGTACAACACCACGGGTACCAAATAGGTGACAACGAGCACCCTGGGATGCCTGTTGTGGTTGGTCCTCCTCCTCCTCCTCAAAGCCACATTCCTCCTCTGACTCCTCTTCCTCACAATCCTCTTCCAGCGTTGCCGCAGGTCCAGCAAGCGATGCTGATAAGGCTGTTTCTGGTGGTGATGGTGACCACAACTCTTCCTCTTCACGCTCATCTACGGCCTGATCCAGCACTCTTCGCAGGGCACGCTCCAGGAAGAAAACAAATGGTATGATGTCGCTGATGGTGCCTTCGGTGCGACTGACTAGGTTTGTCACCTCCTCAAAAGGATGCATGAGCCTACAGGCATTGCGCATGAGCGTCCAGTAACGTGGCAAAAAAAATCCCAGCTCCCCAGAGGCTGTCCTAGCACCCCGGTCATACAAATATTCATTAAAAGCTTTTTCTTGTTGGAGCAGGCGGTCAAACATTAGGAGTGTTGAAATCCAACGTGTAGGGCTGTCGCAAATCAAGCGCCTCACTGGCATGTTGTTTTGCCGCTGGATATCAGAAAAGTGCGCCATGGCTGTGTAGGCATGCCTGAAATGGCCACACACCTTCCTGGCCTGCTTCAGGACGTCCTGTAAGCCTGGGTACTTAAGCACAAAGCGTTGTACGATCAGATTACACACATGTGCCATGCACGGCACATGTGTCAACTTGCCCAAATTCAATGCCGCCAACAAATTTCTTCCGTTGTCACAAACCACTTTGCCGATCTCCAGTTGGTGGGGAGTCAGCCACTGATCCACCTGTGCGTTCAGGTCAGACAGAAGTGGTGGTCCGGTGTGACTCTCTGCTTTCAGGCAAAGTCAACCCCAAGACGGCATGACACTGCCGTATCTGGGATGTGGAATACAGTCAAGCCAGCTGTAAGACGCCGGGCAAGGGGGTGACTTTGTGACATTGGCTTCTTACGCTCAAACATGTCCTTGACAGACACCTGACTGTGGGCAGATGAGCAGGAACTGCTCAAGGCGAGAGACGGAGTGGCGGATGGTTGAGAGGGGGCAAGGAGGACAGCAGTGGTTGACGTGGCTGAAGATTCTGGACCAGGAGGAGGATGGCGGCTTTGAGTTTGTGTGCTGCTTGTACTCATGTGTTGATCCCATAGGCGTTTGTGATGTGGGATCATGTGCCTTCGCAAAGCAGTTGTACCTAGGTGGGTGTTGGACTTCCCACGACTCAGTTTCTTTTGGCACAGGTTGCAAATGGCATCGCTGTTGTCAGAGGCAGACACACAAAATAAATGCCACACTTCTGAGCTCTGCAATGACGGCATTCTGGTGGTGGCAACAGCATGCGTTGATTGGCGTGCTGTCTGGCTGACCCCGGGTGCCGATGCATGCTGTCTGACTGTGCCACTAGCTCCTTGCGACGACCTCCCCCTGCTTCCAACTCGTCTCCTCCTCCTCCTCTCTGTCTCCCCATCTGAACGTTCCCCCTGTTCTTCTTCTGTTCTAGCGGGCACCCACGTGACATCCACGGACGCATCATCATCATCAACCGCTTCACTTGTATCTGACAACTCAGCAAAGGAAGCAGCAGCGGGTACAACATCATCATCATCACACCGTACGTCCATGTGTGTAATGCTGCCTGACTGAGACATATCCCTGTTATCTACATCCTCTGGCAATAATGGTTGCGCATCACTCATTTCTTCCAATTGATGTGTAAATAACTCCTCTGACATACCAAGTGAAGCGGCTGTGGTGCTAGTGTTGGTGGTGGCGGCAGGCAGGCGAGTGTTAACTTGAGAGGTGCCCGAAACTAATCTGGAGGAGGATGGTGCGTCAAGGTTCCGAGCGGAAGCTGTAGAAGATTGGGTGTCCTGTCTTAGCCAGTCAACTATGTCCTCAGAACTTTTCCAGTTCAGGGTACGTGGCCTCTGAACACTGGGCATTATTGTAGGGCCAAAGGGAATCACAGCCCCATGACCGCTTGAGGACATAGCCAGTCAACTATGTCCTCAGAACTTTTCCAGTTCAGGGTACGTGGCCTCTGAACACTGGGCATTATTGTAGGGCCAAAGGGAATCACAGCCCCATGACCACGACGGAAGCCAATGTCACAAAGTCACCCCCTTGCCCGGTGTCTTACAGCTGGCTTGACTGAACTCTTAGCCCGCCAGCTTTTACCATCCAAGCTGGTGGAGTCTGAGGCATTCAAAAATTTTTTAGCTATTGGGAAACTGACTTCTATTATATTACAGTCATAAAAGTTTGTTTTTTTTTTAAATGCAAGCTATTGGGACACCAATGAGTCAGTGGTGGCACTGGGCAGGCCCTGAAATGCACACTTGTGAAGGAAACTGACTGCTATTATATTACAGTCCAAAAAGTTTATTTTTTTGTTAAATGCAAGCTATTGTGACACCAGATATGAGTGGTGGCAATGGGCAAGTGGGCACAGTATACGCTGTGAGCCTGACACACACGCTGGCAGACAACTAACTGCTATTCAATCTATTACAGTCAAAATTGTATTTTTTTTTTTAAAATGTACACTACTGTTACACCAGATATGAGTTGCACTGGTGTGACTCTGTGCCCTGGCAGGCCCTGAAATGCACACGCATGAAGGAAACTGACTGCTATTATATTACAGTCAAAAAAGTTTTGTTTTTTTTAAATGCAAGCTATTGTGACACCAGTGAGTGAGTGGTGGCACTGGGAAGGCCCTGAAACGCACACTCATGAAGGAAACTGACTGCTATTATATTACAGTCAAAAAAGTTTAGTTTTTTTTAAATGCAAGCTATTGGGACACCAGTGAGTAAGTGGTGGCACTGGGCAGGCCCTGAAACGCACACTCGTGAAGGAAACTAACTGCTATTATATTACAGTCAAAAAAGTTTTGTTTTTGTTAAATGCAAGCTATTGTGACATCAGATATGAGTGGTGGCACTGGGCAAGTGGGCACAGTATACGCTGTGAGCCTGACACACACGCTGGCAGACAACTAACTGCTATTCAATCTATTACAGTCAAGATTGTATTTTTTTTTTAAATGTACACTACTGTTACACCAGATATGAGTTGCACTGGCGTGACACTGTGCCCTGGCAGGCCCTGAAACGCACACGCGCAGTGCTGGACTGGCCCACCGGGATACCGGGAAATTTCCCGGTGGGCCGGGGCACTTGGGGCCACACAGTGCAGAATCTTCTCCTCCCCCCACCCAGTACACACAGCCATGTAGGGGGCTTGATGAACTGAGGAGTGAGTGAAGGTCCCCTCTCAGCTCCAGATCGCACTGTACTGTATCCACTCGCGAGCAGCAAGCACTCCAAAGTGGACTGTCAATGCTGCTTGCGAGTGAAACATAAGGAGCAGGGGAGGGAGGTAGTCCTGTCCCTGCCTGACAGCCTTCACACACAGGAAGCATGTCACCTGGTAATCAGGAAGAGCAGGGCAGCCCACGCGGGTCCTCTGCTGTTTTGCTTCCTGTGTGTAAAGTGCTGGCAGGCAGGTAGAGGAGTGGGGGCTACACAGAGCTGCAGGCAGGGAGAGGAGTGAGCAGGGGGCCAGACATAGAGATTCAGGCAGGTATCTTTTCAGCCAGTAGCTGAGCACAGATCAAGGAGCAAGGTGGGCTCAGTCAGCTGTTGCACCCAGGTATTTTATGTTCATTTCCAAGATTCTTAGGGTGTGTGTATATTTGAGTGTGTAATTGTGTGTGGGAGGTGTTTTTGAAGGTATTATGTGTGTGTCAGTATGAATCAATGTATGTGTCAGTATGGATCAATGTGTGTGTCAGTATGGATCAATGTGTGTGTCAGTATGGATCAATGTAATTGTCAGTATGGATCAATGTATGTGTCAGTATGGATCAATGTATGTGTCAGTATGGATCAATGTAATTGTCAGTATGGATCAATGTATGTGTCAGTATGGGTCAATGTATGTGTCAGTATGGATCAATGTATGGACCAGTATGGATCAATGTGTGTGTCAGTATGGATCAATGTTTGTGTCAGTATGGAATTATGTGTGTGTCAGTATGGATCAATGTATGTGTCAGTATGGATCAATGTTTGTGTCAGTATGGATCAATGTGTGTCAGTATGGATCAATGTGTGTGTCAGTATGGATCAATGTTTGTGTCAGTATGAAATTATGTGTGTGTCAGTATGGATCAATGTATGTGTCAGTATGGGTCAATGTTTGTCAGTATGGATCAATGTGTGTCAGTATGGATCAATGTTAGTCAGTATGGATCAATGTATGTGTCAGTATGGATCAATGTATGTGTCAGCATGGATCAATGTATGGACCAGTATGGATCAATGTATGTGTCAGTATGGATCAATGTGTGTGTCAGTATGGATTACTTTGTGTGAGTGTCAGTATGTATCAATGTATGTGTTAGTATGGATCAGTGTTTGTGTCAGTATGGAATTATGTGTGTGTGAGTGTCAGTATGGATCAATGTATGTGGCAATATGGATAAATGTTTGTCAGTATGGATCAATGTATGGACCAGTATGGATCAATGTTTGTCAGTATGGATCAATGTTTGCCAGTATTGATCAATGTATGGACCAGTATGGATCAATGTTTGTGTCAGTGTGGATCAATGTTTGTGTCAGTATGTATCAATGTATGTGTTAGTATGGATCGATGTTTGTGTCAGTATTGATCAATGTATGGACCAGTATGGATCAATGTTTGTGTCAGTATGGATCAATGTTTGTGTCAGTATGTATCAATGTATGTGTTAGTATGGATCGATGTTTGTGTCAGTATTGATCAATGTATGGACCAGTATGGATCAATGTTTGTGTCAGTATGGATCAATGTTTGTGTCAGTATGTATCAATGTATGTGTTAGTATGGATCGATGTTTGTGTCAGTATGGATCAATGTATGTGTCAGTATAGATCAATGTTTGTGTCAGTATGGATCAATGTTTGTGTCAGTATGTATCAATGTATGTGTTAGTATGGATCGATGTTTGTGTCAGTATGGATCAATGTATGGGTCAGTATGGTTTTCTGTGTGTGAGTGTCAATATGGATCACTGTTTGTGTCAGTATGGATCAATGTATGGATTACTGTGTGTGAGTGTCAGTGTGGATCAATGTATGGATTACTGTGTGTGAGTGTCAGTGTGGATTAATGTATGGATTACTGTGTTAGTGTCAGTATGGATCACTGTATGTGTGTGAGTATGGATCATTGTGCGCCAGTGTATGTGAGTGTGTGGGCATCAGTACGTGCCAGTGAGTATCCATTAATCAAAAATCTGTGTTTATGCTTGTATATGTTTTTTTTTTAAATGACATGTTGAATAAAAAAAATTAAATATAGCTTTGCTTTATCTATGTTATTTGTGAAAGTATTCTGCATAGATACATATGGATAAATGGTATTATATCACTATATATATATATATATATATATATAGAAAAAAAGGAAAAAGCCTTGCACTCCTACTTACAATTTAAATGACCCGGTGCTCGATTGCACTATTCAATATATATACAGGATAATCAGCACTCCCAGGCTTTGTAGAAAAACAAACTTCTATTTATTCCGAAATGTCAACGTTTCAGTTCCTCTAGGGAACTTTCATCAGGACAGCAAGCAACAAACCAAAGGTTTGTTGCTTGCTGTCCTGATGAAAGTTCCCTAGAGGAACTGAAACGTTGACATTTCGGAATAAATAGAAGTTTGTTTTTCTACAAAGCCTGGGAGTGCTGATTATCCTGTATATATATATATATATATATATATATATATATATATATATATATATATATATATATATATATATATATAAATGTAAGAAGGGTTTGACATTTGCCAAAGGGTTATCACTAATATTTTTAATTTTAAAAAGGAAAAATCTAAATTTCATAATTTAAACCAAAATAGCGGATTTGAAATAAAATTTTAACTTGGGTATAGTGACAGCTTGACTATTGTAGCCTAAATTTTGCAAATTACATTTTCATTCTCAAAAATATTCGTTTAGTGGATAACCCTGCCTTTCTCTCAGTCTTTCATTCCCTGGTATCAAACTACATACAACGAAGAGTGCGCTCATAGGAATGAGGACTAGACAAAATAACATTTATTTAAATCAGACGTGCAGCAGCATTCAGTCAATGTTTCATTCCCATTACTGGACCTTTCAAAATTATAAGGATGAAACGTTGAAGTAAGATGTTGCACATCTGATTAGAATAAAACAGCTCTTTTGTTTGTTTTAAGTTCTGTGAGTGCGCTCCTTCTTGTTGGTTAAATAATTGTAACTTTATATCTGTCACAGCTGGCACAATTAATGATGGGGCTAGTATAACATTTTTCCAGGGCTGCTTTTTATTCCCAGTCCGGCCCTGCACACGCGTGAAGGAAACTGACTGCTATTATATTACAGTCAAAAAAGTTTTGTTTTTTGTTAAATGCAAGCTATTGTGACACCAGTGAGTGAGTGGTGGCACTGGGCAAGTGGGCACAGTATATGCTGTGGGCCTGACACACAGACTGGCAGGCAGGCAACTGCAATTAACATTACACAGAGAAAAAAAAAAGCAGACTGATGTTCTAGCCCTAAAAAGGGCTTTTTGGGGTGCTGTCCTTACAGCAGAGATCAGTGAGTCCTTCAGGACTGTAGTGGACACTGAATACACTAGCCTAGCTATCAATTTCCCTATCAAATTAGCAGCAGCTACACTGTCCCTCCTCTCACTAAGAATGCAGCTTCACAATGAATGTAAAATGGATGCTGTCCAGGAGGTGGGAGGGTCTGGGAGGGAGGTTCTGCTGCTGATTGACTGGAATGTGTCTGCTGACTGTGAGGTACTGGGTCAAAGTTTACTCAATGATGACGAATAAGGGGCGGACCGAACAGCGCATATGTTCACCGTCCGTGGCAAACGCGAACAAGCAATGTTCGCCAGGATCTATTCGCCAGCGAACAGTTCGGGACATCCCTAATGTTACATATAGATTCAGAAATCTAATGCAAAATCTATCATTTGTTCTTAATCATAATTAACCCATTCTGATCTTCCTTTAATGCAGACACAGCACATTAGGTTTCATTAGTCTCTCCTCCCATAGTAGGCTCATCACCTGAACCCTTAATACTTCCGTAACAGTGTGTGATCTTGAAAAGACCCTAATGGGTCAAAACGTTGATCATGTCCCAGATATAACCGTTTTAGTTTATTTCATTAAATACTTTTTGATATTTGGAAGAACTGTGAGTGCACCTTGGCCTGCTTCTCGTAGCTTTGAGCTGCTTTCTTGTGTGTGTGTGTGTGTGTGTGTGTATATATATATATTAAATGAGGGGACTACCTGATATCCCACTGATAGATGAATCATATGTTTTAATGCTGCTGGAACCAATATAAAATTTGAAACATATCTGAAAAAAGTAGGTCTAGGTTAATAGGAAAAAATAAAACACTTTGTTCGTGTACACAAAGTTTTTTATTTTTTCCTATTAACTAAGATCTACCAGTGCCAACTTTTTCCAGATATATTTCAAGTTAAATATATACATATATATATACATATTTATATAGAGGAAAATGTATTCATACTTATCATGGCAGCACAACAATGGGTAGCTCTTCCCTATCCTAATTAGACAGGAATTAATTAAAATTAAGGGTATAAGTACCCCCTCCTCCCTCAGTCTTGTAACCAGCAATATCCCTGGGTGGGTTCTTTGTGCTGCCATGGCCTATGACCAGGAAAAGTAAATTACAGTAAGTATGAATAAATGTTCCTCTTTCTTGGCCATATCCATGGCAGCACAACAATGGGTGATACCCAAGCAAAAACCAAGGGAGGGAATAAAACTCGGACTCAAGATTAAATAATTCCAGTGTATTAGCAAATCAAAAAACGTGAAATCACAGCAAGTAAATCAAACTTATAAGTTAGATGCAGAAAGAACAGTTTTACCAAATTGGTCAACTTGACCAGCCTTCACATCTATTTAATAATGTGTTATAAAAGTGTTAGCCGAAGACCCTTGTTATAAGCCGAAGACCAAGTGGCTGCCTTGCAAATAAGTTCTGGGGATACTTTTGCCGCTGCTGCCCAGGAGGAAGAGAGGGACCTTGTGTAGTGTACCTTGAGTCCCTCTGGGATTTTAATCTTAGATGCTTTGTAGGCTTGTATGATAGCTAAGACAATCCATCTGCTGATAGCTACTTTGGATGCTAGAAGGCCTCTTCTTGCCCCATTGGGTATAATAAATAATAAATAATAAATAAATAATAAATAGAGATTCGCCAAGAGGAAGATCTTTGTAAGTAAATAGTAAGACATATAACCAAATCAATAGATGTCAGGTTGGATTTCCTCCCTCCCTCATTTTGTTCCTCCGAATGCAATGCTGGGAGTACTATCTCTTCATTTATGTGGAATGAAGTTACTTTTGGTCGGAATCCAAGAACTGTTCTTAAAATCACTCTATCTTTATGGAAGAATGTGAAGGGCTCTTTAGCAGATAAAGCATTAAGTTCTGATAACCTTCTTCCCGAAGCTAATGCCACCAGAAGAACCATCTTCATGGTCAGAAGATGAGGCAAACTTGAATCTAAAGGTTCAAAATGATGAGATTTGAGAGCTTTTAGAACCAGCGGTAAATCCCATTGGGGTGCAAAAGGCTTGATAGGTGGATTTATCTTCAAGACTGCTGTCATGAATCTTGCTACATCTCTGTCGAAGGCCCATTTATGGTCCGTAAGAGCCGAAAGTGCTGAGATATGTACCTTCAAGGTATTATAACTTAGGTGATTGCAAGAATTAAAGAATATCTTTATTAGATGCTTTCTGAATGTCTATCTGTTTAATCATTGCCCATGCAGAAAAACATCCCAGACTCTGTAATATGTTGTGCAAGTGGAACGCTTTCTTGCTTGTAATAAAGTGTTAATCACTGCTTGAGAAAAAACCATCAGATTGAGGGAGACTGGATTTGGATGCAGTACTGGACCTTGTTGGAGTAGATAAGGAACATTTGGAAGCTGCCTTGGATCTTCTTTGCACAAACTCAACAGGATAGGAAAACAAGGTCTGCGTTGCCAGCATGGGGCTATGAGGATGATGGATACCTTCTATTGTCTCAGTCTCCTTAGAAGGGGAAAGGTGAGAGGAGTTGGAGCAAATCCTAGACTGAATGGCCATCTACCTGACAGTGCATCTCTTCCTATGGCTTGTGGATCTAGGGTTTTGGAGAAGACGTCCTTCACCTTTTTGTTCTTGTTTGTCGCCATTAAGTCTATTTGTGGAAATACCCATTTCTCCGTTATCATCTTGAATATCTTGTTCGATAGACTTCACTCTCCTGGAACTATTTCCACTCTGCTTAGGAAGTTGGCTATCAAGTTCTGTATTTGTAGCAGGTGAATGGCAGAAAGGCCTGCTAGATGTGTCTGTGCCCAAGACATTAATGGTCTCATTATTCTCATCATCCTCTGACTCCTTGTGCCTCCTTGATGATGTATATACGCTACCACTGCTGATTTGTCTGTTGTTATTTTCTAGAAGATGTTGTTGGAAATACTTCAGAGTTTTGTATACTGCCATCAGTTGAAGAAGGTTGAAAGAAGTGTCTTCTGCTGAGAATGCCTATTTCCCTGGAACAAAATTGTTTTAAAGATGGGCTCCCCATCACCGTTGGCTGGCATCTGTAGTTATTACAGTTCAATGAACATAGGCATGCGCAACCTATTGCATTAGGATGTGCACCCTAAAGCACAAACACCCGCCGCATATATATATATATACACACACATACGCAATCAGAGAGGGCTGGTAACCTAAATAGTTAGTTTAACCCTATAGCGTCAGGAATACCTGTTTGTGTTCCTGACACTAAAGTGTTCCTTTAAAGATATGCTAATAATTTATCCATTGTAATATTTAGGTGAAATGAAATCCTTTCCTTAATATCTCAGTCACCAATCAAAATCTTTGTAGCAGTTTAAAAATAAACAGAAAATGGATTCTCTCTGTTCCTGGTTAGAAATGTAAAATGTCCTGTGTGCAATAATGTTCATTTTAATGAAAGGTTCTTGACATATAAGATGAATTATCTTCTGCTTTATCAGATCAGCTTAGACCAAAAGACCATGGTGAAAATGCTCATAAGCAGTTTTTCATATTACCAGCGAACTGCACCCAGGGACTTATAGCACCATAACCACTGTAGCACACAATAGGGGTTATGGTGCCTAGTGTCTCTTTCAGTCAGGGTAGGCACCCACATAATCCCCTCATCTAATGTTGGATGCTGCCAGTTCACAATTATGACCCTTCCCCCCAAATACATTATATTCAGAAAATATATTAGGCTATTTTTATATTGTACCAAGGCATTATTAGATTTTTTATTAATTTACACAACATTTATTTTTTTACTTTTTGACAATGACAATAAACATGATATTGATGTAATGACCCGACGATTGATAGGCTTATTATGGCATTTAAGGTTTCAAATGTTTTTTGTAGTTAGTAAGAAATAAATTAAAGTCTTTCATTTATTTCTCATTACAATAAACATTTGAAACTGTAAATGCCATAATAAGGCATGCTGCAGGATTCAGGAAGGGAGGAGAAATAAACTGTACCTGCCGTTCTTGGAGAAGACGTTGCTGCGCTATGACCTGGCCTGGCCTCACATTACCCTAGCGTTGCTGTGACTCTGCCTCCGCATGACGTCACGTAACGCGCCGCATACGCTACTGGGGAGGTCTGGAGGAGGAGCAAGTCCATCCTTCACTATGCAGCGATACCACTCGCATAGTGAAAGATCGGATGGGACGAAAAATGATGGCAGTGCAGCATGGAGGTGGCAGAGCCTCAATTTTGAGGCTTGATTATGGTGCGCCCAGGCACACCCAGCACACCCTGTGCGCACGCCTATGTCAATGAATGTTTCCCAGGGGAAATCTTCTGAATAGGAACTTTTTGTGTAGCCACCAACAGAGATTGGTAAACCTGGGGAGGAATGTTAAAGGGTTGTAGTAGATTTCCTGATCTGAATTGGCACAGGAAATTGTCCTGAAATGTTCTCATTCTCCATTGTGCCCACCTTGTCAGGCCTATAGAGGAGGACATGGAACCCAGTAAACTCATACTCTTTTCTGCCGAGGTTACATTAGATACCAACATCTCTCTGACCTTATTTATAAGTCTTGTACCTCTTTCTGGTGATAGTTGAACTGTGCCGTTAAAGTTTTTGAATATGGCTCCGAGGTATATCATGTTCTGAGATGGAGTTTGTTGACTTTTTGCTCGGTTGATCTTCCATCTGTGACATTGAAGGTATTGCATGCAGATCTGACCATGAATCGGTAGGGTATCTTTGTTGTCTACCACAATTAAGATGTCGTCTAGTGGTAAATGGCTATGCCCCTTTTTCTGAGTTCTGCTACTAGAACGACCAAGACATTGGAAAATGTTTGTGGTGCTATACTGAGGCCAAATGGAAGAGTCTGAAATTGAAAATGTCCTCCTTCCTACGCAAATCTGAGGTATGTTCTGTCGCAATGGGGATGTGAAAATAGGCATCTGCCAAGTCTATTGATATTAACCATTGGTTTGGAAACATCCCATCTTGAACCTGCGGATGTTAAGGAACTTGTTTAATCTGTGCAAGTCTAGTAACGAAGAGCCCTCTTCCGCACCCCTCCTTATGCATTCATCTAGATTCTATCTCCATGGAAATATAGTGCACACAGACTAGATTTGGATGATGCATTGGCCAACCAGGATCTGAGCCATAGTGCTCTTCTAGCTGAAACGGAGAGAGACATATTTCCAAGGCTCTAAAAATGTCTCTAAAAATGTCTCTAAGGCTGTCTAGAAGAGAGGATCTTCTTCTGCCCTTTTCAATGTCTTCCTCCAAATTCTTCATCCAGATCTTTAATGCTCTGGACACTGATGTAAGCGCTACTGCTGGATGGAACCCTGTGCCTGAAGGTACTTACCTGAATCACAGAAATAATGTTTGTACGAATTTCCAAATTAGAACCAAGAAGTCAGGCAATACAGGTCTTTAAGATTGAAGAACCTAAACAGGTAAAACTTGTTTGTTTTTGGCACTTTATTAAAAGGTGCGCAATCTCATTAATGATGTCATTATGCATGGATCCGTCGGGACTCATGCGCATGCGCGAATAGGCACTTCCGCGCATTCACGGAAACGGCATGACGTGCTCGTTCATTTGCGCATGTGCAGTACGTCCAACCAGAGACCATAAGCTGGGTGCCGACAAAAAAATGACTCCTAGAGCCCCAAATTTTCATAGAAAAAGCTGGGAAATACATAAACAATACCCCTAAACCACCAAGGAATAAAATAATGGCAAGAAAAAACATACCTTACATCTCTCTCTGCCTGTCTTCGTCCTGAAAATAAATGGGAAAGTAGAAAAGAGGTAAAAGGGGGTATCTGGCATCCACATGTATACATATATATATATATATATATATATATATATATATATATATATATATATATAAGTATAAATATCTATCAGTGAGATGCTAAATAATTAAAATAAAGAGTTGTATGCAGTCCTTGATGAGGATTTCTTCTTGCCACTTCCTGCTACCGCTTGGTCACTGCAAGGAATCCATTGTATGTAGCATTTTTCTCTTGCTACCCCTAGGTTCACTGCAAGTTAAACCCCTGGCCACTGAGGGGTATCTTCAGGGGGACACCTTTGCAGAGGGACGTATACTGAAGACTTCCCAAGGAAGAGAGGCTTAACTCACTTGGGGACAGAAGGTAAAGGCCCTCAGGTAAGCCACAAAGAAAAATATTTTTTAGACCTGAAATAACTAGTTGTCCTATAGGGATTGGACAGGAACAAAAAGACTGAGGGAGGTGTGTATGTGTGTGTGTGTGTGTATATGTGTGTATATATATATATATATATATATATATATATGTGTGTATATATATAGTCAATACAATGTTAAACGAAAATCTGCACACTAGTCAAGCCATAAGACTTGGTTTTCCCACAGAAATCTCAAATTTGCAGTGATGTTACTACCGCAAAGGATTCTGGATGGGCATATGCAAATTAGTTCAACAAAGAATCACATTTTTGCCTCATTCCATTTTAAACATGGATTCCTTTGAGTCTGTGTTTGCTGTATACCACAGCTTTGAAACACAACTTAGGGGAAAATGCAAAGCCAGTGAACCACTCATGGACAGCTGTTTCATTGTTAATAAAAATCATCAGCATGAGGTTTAAATATCTAAATATGTGACCATGCATGAATTGTTTCCAATATGTTGTCTCAAACATAGAACACTGGAACTTGCTCTCACTTTATAAATTTATAATATACATACATATATAATTTTTTTGGCAAATTACAGACACATTTTAAATTAAACTTGTAAAAATTGTAAAATTGTAAATGAAACAGAGGAAGGAGCGCTATAGACACATTTTGAGAGCAATTATAAGAAATAAGCTTCACAACTATTCAAATGAGTCGTTTGCAAATACCATTTTAACCAGAACTGTCAGATTCCAGTATCTACAACATAAACAGCTTACATTTAGAATCTGTGTGGGCACAGTCAGCATTCTATTGAATTACATACTTGTCCATCAGAAAGAGGATACGCTTCTTAACCTCAGGAAGTCATTTTTACAAAAGGTAATACTTGATCCAGATTTAATGTGTCATTCCAATAATTTGCCTTTCACCCCCTCACATTCCTAGAGGATCATCACCTTCTTCTACAATCCCACCCAGAGGCTGCTAAAGAGGAGCCACAAATATTAACAACACTTAGCATTTGCACAGAATAGATTCGATTAATATGCATGTGAGCACATATGTTATAAAGAGAAAAAAAGGGCGGTAATTTTTTATTTTTTTTTTGCAAACACAAACACGCATAGCTGCACATTCATTTATTACATAATTTATCTCAATTATTATATGATAATATGGATGGATGATTGGTAGCTTTTTTGTTTTTTTTTCAATTGAATTTTAACTATTTTATTTCTCAATAATGTGTCTTATCAAAACATTAAGGAAAATATTAAGGAATTAGTTTAAATACTTGAATGTAAAAATAATAATTTGTCCAATAATATACAAAAAATAAAGTTTTATATGTTAATGCCATGATAATTATAATATCCCATTCTAGAAATGGAGAAGTTCTCTAAAAAAGAACTTAGAAAGGACTAATTTTACAAAACTTATGATAAACTATAAATTTGTATTCATTCATGTAATTCATTGATTAATTAATTAATGCACTGACACACTGACATCTGTTACAATGGGCACATTTTCATACTGTGTCAGTTAATGTGGCTTTACATTAATATAAAATGAAGAAAAAAAATAACTGCGCATTAAAAGATGTAATTAAATAAATCACTTAACCCTGCATGATGTAATGTAGCTAAATTAATGTCATCACCCTGCATGAAGTCCCAGTCAATATCTGCAAAACGAAAACCTTTCTTCCATCGTCATTCTTTTTTACCTTCTTGTTGCCTTTGTTTGTCAATCATGCTACACATCTTGTAACCATCTCTGAAACTCCTATCTTGTCCTTATCCATATAACCAAGCTTCCTTCCAGAATATGGAGCACATGCTAGGTTCTTGCCCCCCAACACGTTTCCCCCAGCCAAACACATCTCCACTCTAAGCTTTATTGCCTATTTCTTTTTTTTTTTTCAATGTTTTATTTTTCACATTGCAAAGAAAATGGGGGTACAGAAAGGAGAAAGGTGGAAACATTTCACATATTAAGTGGGGGGTCAAGCTTTGATAAAATGTATTAAACATTGTTTAATTACTGTTACATTTTCGGAGTGGGAAAGGGTAGTGAGCATTTGGCCCGGTTGTTCATCTCGTCCTGTGTTACCCAGATCGCTCTACCAGTGCTATGTCAGCTGTCCTCTGAAACCTTTAAGAGGTTGTGTCAGCCAACTAGCTGACGAGGAATGTCACTTCGGTCTGAGTGAATAAATTTGCCTGACTTGTTATCTCTGTTTCATACGGGCTCCATGGGGTCAGACCTACTGTCTCCTCTGTTCCCTAGGTGATATTTTGGTTGTGTTTCCCCTAGTCTCTCACATCCCTCTACCCCTCCACAATGTCTCGACTGTCAGTAGCTAGTAAGGTAAGTGAAACTTAAGGGACAAGGATAGGATGGGGGAGGAGGGTGTCTTATAGCCACTGTCCTACTAGATTACCAAATAATTCCACTCTGGAGGAGCTGTGTGTTCTGTTTATTGACTCCAGTGTTCTAACCAAGGTTCCCATGTTTGTAGGTATATTGTACGTTTACCCTCCACCGACCAGTGTAGTTCCTCCAATTCCCTCATACTTTCCACTCTGGTGAGCCATTGTTCCTTATTCAGGATTTGGGTTTGGCACCAGTAAACTGGGATTAATGCATTGGCTTCTTCCAGTAGAAGGCGTAGTAATTTTTGGTAGTGCCTGTGCGGAATGGTGTTCGGCCAACACAGCAGAACCTTTGATGGGGTCAGTGTATTTCTCAGAGGGAGTATGTCTTGTATGGTCTGTATGATTTGATCCCAATATGGCCTAATCTGTTTGCAGTACCACCATATATGCTCCATGGTCCCCGGTTCCTCCCCACACCTCCAGCATTGGTCGCTTATCGTAGGCCAAAATCTGTATAGTTGTGTGGGAGTTCTATACCACCTAATGACCCGTTTGTCTCTCTCCTGGATACACTGGTTGAGAGAGTCATCCCTTTTTCTAATATAGTCAACCTATATTCTGTGTGGGCGCCTATTTCTTTCTAGACTACATTTAGATTTTCTTATTTTCCCCCTCCTTCACACCTGACTTCTCCTCTTGAATCTCTTTCTGCCTTTCTCATAGACCTGTGCATGGCAGAAAAAATTATTTTGGCTGAACCACTTCGTTGGAAAATATTTTTTATTTTGGAAAGGCAGAATGTCGTGCACGTGGTGGTTAGACCCATCGGAATTTCTTCCCCTGAAAACGATCAGGTCAAATCAACCAAAAGGATGCAAAAATGTTTCATTGAAAAAGATACACATAATACAAATAGAAATTTCTCGTAATTTGGTTTACAGATCCATTGAGAAAAAGTGACCAAGAAATAAAGCAGTAAATACATCTATTTATATATATAGTATATATATATATATAAATATATTTGTTTTAGATTAAGATTCTGTTTTACTACTTCTCCTTTTCCCCCTCACCCCTGTCACCTCAATTGATTCCTGATGGTAGGTGTGTGGAGGGAGGGGAGTTCAGGGAGATATTGGCAGCTGGTAAAATTTAGAGACTAGTTTGGAAAACATTCAGTAGCTAGAGGCTAACATTCATTATATTCTACTGGAGCTGTTCCACTGTAGGCTGTGTCCCTTTTGCACTTAGTGCTGCAATGTTAAACATTACATTTCCAGATAAGCTGCAATGTTTACAATGTTTACATTGCAGCTCTAAGTCTGCCCACAGACAGTCACTAGAGGGCTTCCTGAATTGAAACGGAACTTTGGTCCATTATCTGACACTAGATGTCCTCACGCTCTGCATGAGGACACCTAGCGTCAGATTTTTCCCCATAGGAAAGCATTGATTTAATGTCTTCCTATAGGGTGAACTAATGCGCGCGTGACATTTGACGCACATGCAGATTAGCACCTGCTCGTCGCAGACCTTCGGAGGGGGCTGAGAATCGGCCCACTGCTGAGGGACATTGGCGCTGGGAAAAAGGTCAGTAAATAAAGGGTTTTAAAGGTGTGCGCGTGACATTTGCCGCACATGCACATTAGCACCCGCTTGTCGCAGACCGTCGGAGGGGGCTGAGAATTGGCCGACTGCTGAGGGACATTGGTGCCGGGAAAAAGGTCAGTAAATAAAGGGTTTTAAAGGTGTGCGCGTGACATTTGCCGCACATGCACATTAGCACCCGCTTGTCGCAGACCGTCGCAGGGGGCTGAGAATCGGCCCACTGCTGAGGGACATTGGTGCCGGGAAAAAGGTCAGTAAATAAAGTGTTTTTAACCCGTATAGTATCCCTTTAAACATCCGTTCAGCCGACCATTCCAATCCTCTGTTGGTATGACTTAGTGGTTTGGAAGCAGCAAGTACTCACTACTTTTAGCAACAGTAGCGAGTAACACCTTGCTGGTAAAACCTAGTGACAACATTGAAAAATGACTCTTCGTTCTTCTAACCCTGATCCTCTACACAGACTTAACATTCAATTTAGCATCATCCAGGCAGAGAATGAATCATCCACACTCCTAGCCTCATAACCACTACAATGTCTTAAAATGTGGGTTGCCAGGTCACTTCTGACACCACAAACACTATGGTGCTCTGTAGTGGTTATGGTGCTTGGAGTGTTTAAGTCAATCACAAATCCATTTAACAGTTATCAGTGCATAAATGTGCATGACTAATTTATTATATAATTAAACAACGCCAATTTTTTTTTAGGAGGAAATGTGTTACCTCTGTGCTTACAGAGGATCATGGGACAAATGCAAAGCAGGGCATCTCAAAAAGATGGCAACACAATTTGTTTTACAATCAGGCAGCTAATAGTCTCATAACTCAGATTTACTATACTTCAATAACACTTACAGGCGTGAGCAATAGCCAATCCGTTACTAAAGAAAAGGAAACTGGTCATTTTTAAAAACAACGGCTTCATTTGTTAGAATTTCATTACTTCTTCAGAGGCTTGTGAGTTGGGAGGAGACTCATCAAACATATGCTGCTTATTAGACGATACGTTTTGTATTGTTTCTTCTTATGCAACTCATTGTTTTTTAGCTCAGACTGAAAAAAAACAACCATAAGTTTTAGACACGCAATTTATAAATTGAAGAGTAATTACAAAAATGTTTTTTTTTTTATTATTATAGTTACTAGGGGATGATTTCCACTGCAAGTCTAATCTCTTAACAATAATCTTGTAAGGGAAGTAAGGATGAAGAGTAAAATTTACAGAAGACTTCAAATAAAATGAGTTTTTTAAGCTTTGGAGCTACAAAGAGATAACAATAGGAATTATTTGGAGTTTTGATTAGTCTGCAAAACCATAAAAGTGTTTGTTATAATGCTTTCAAGATTCTAACACAGAGCAGAAGTAGGTTGTAAAATCTGAAATAAAATAAAATATATTTTTACAAGAAATGTAAGGAACAATGTGCCCTGTTCATATAAATAGACAGATGATTGTGTGTGTTCCTGTGTAAGATAAACGTTCATGCACAGCTGCAAATGACAAAAAGGATTGCTTTTTTATTGCAGCTTATTTTAAATTAAGCCATCAGTGTACTTAAGCTTTTTTAAAGAGAAATTACAGGCCTCGTAACTGTCCCGATTTCGGTGAATCATTTCCTTTTTCAGGATTCTGTCCCACCCCACCATCCCACGTTTGTTCCCTTTTGGGGACACTAGGGAGCTGTCTCCAGAAACCGTAGCATGAGTACATCTAATGATGCTATGCCAAGAGCTCTAGGACCACGAGGAGATGACTGTATAGTTCTCTCTGCATGATCTGTCCTTAGTGGGCTAGCCTGCGGGATTGGTAGTTGGCCTGGTATATATTTATGGCTGACCTGCCTATTCTTCAGAAAGACCCTCCCCACTTTCTGGGACCATTTTGGGTGGTGCTATTGACGCAGTTTGTGTCACTGGCCTGCCTTCTTTTTTCCCCTCTCACCGTGTCCTGCTTTATGGGATGGGATGCTAATGTTGGGGGTTTGAAATCATGTTGATGTTTAAGTTTAGCCCACGTTACTTTTAATAGATAGTTGTAGTGAAATATTTGTAAAACATTTTTTGACTCTATGTGTCCACCTGATCAGTTTGTGGCCTGGGAATTGAGCTGTTTTTGCCAAGGAGTTTGTGAACTAAAAGGCAAAAAGTTCAAAACGCTTTTCAACAAGCAACACATTTCCTTTCTAATACAAGCACCAAGATTGATAATGAAATCATATCTGACATTAAATATTTTCGTCAAACATGTATTCCTGACCCTATAGTGTTAAAACCACCATCTAGCCCCCCAGGCCCCTCATGCATCCATAAATATAGCAAAATCTTACTGTATTCAAGCCTGAAGCTGTAGATCTGCATGCTGTTTGTCTCAGAAAAAACAAGCTGTCTGCTGACATCATCAGAAGTGGTGGCCTGATCCAATCACAATGCTTCCCCATAGGATTGGCTGAGATTGACAAGGAGGCAGATCAGGGGCAGAGCCAGCATGATTCAAACACAGCCCTGGCCAATCAGCATCTCCTCATAGAGATGAATTGAATCAATGAATCTCTATGAGGAAAGTTCAGTGTCTGCATGCAGAGGGAGGAGATACTGAATGTTTGGATGCATTTTAGGCAGCCATGACCCAGGAAGGATCTCTAACAGCCATCTGAGGAGTGGCCAGTGAAGTTATCACTAGGCTGTAATGTAAACACTGCATTTCTCTGAAAAGACAGTGTTTACAGCAGAAAGCCTGAAGGTAATGATTCTACTCTATTCTGGTCTTTCCTCCCTCAAGTGTTGTTACTCCTGTGTCTGTCTCCCTCCAAGTCAACGGTGCTACCATCAGCTCCACCATGCAGGCTCGCTGCCTAGGTGTTCTCTTTGACTCCGACCTCTCCTTCAAGCCTCATGATCAATCTATCGCCAAATCCTGTCATTTCCATCTCAAAAACATTGCGCGCAACCGCCCCTACTTAACGCCAGATGCGACTAAGATGTTGGTCCATCCCACTGTCCTTTCTCGCCTTGACTACTGTAATCCGCTTCTCAGTGGTCTTACGTGCTCCCAACTTGCGCCGTTACAGTCCATAATGAATGTGGCGGCGAGGCTCATCTTCCTGTCCACCCGCACCTCCCATGCCTCACCCTTCTGTCAGTCCCTACATTGGCTTCCTATAAAATATAGAGCTCAATTTTAAATTCTGGTTCTTGCTTTCAAATCTCTACATAATGCTGCTCCCACCTATCTATCCTTCCTTATACACAAGTATGTCCCATCTAGGCCCTTACGATCTGCTGAAGACTTACGTCTATCTTCTGTCCGTACTTCCACCTCTGATGCTCGCCTTCAAGATTTCTCGAGGGCTGCACCGTTCCTGTGGAACTCGCTTCCCTCCTCCGTTAGATGCTCACCCAGTCTCCACTCCTTCAGAAAATCGTTGAAAACTCACTTCTTCATAAAAGCGTATCAATTAAACTGGTAATAGCTCCCGACTGATTCCTCTTCTGCAACTGTCACTAGTCTAATACTATCCTTACCTTTTTGTGTCCTTTTACCCCACTCCCTCTAGCATGTAAGCTCATTGAGCAGGGTCCTCAACCCCTCTGTTCCTGTGTGTCCAACTTGTCTGGTTACAACTACATGTCTGTTCGTCCACCCATTGTAAAGCGCTGCGGAATTTGACGGCGCTATATAAATATCATAATAATAATAATAATAATAATAATACTCACCAGAACAAATGAAATAAGCTGTAGTTGCTCTGGTGACTATAGTGTCCCTTTAAAGCCAACCAATGCGTTTATCCTGCCCTGGGTTGTTTAAAGTTGGGTAGCAAGTTGAGGGTGGTAAACATCACTAGCTACCTTGTAGATAAGTTGTGTTTGACCTTTCTTTTACAAGGTCAGTTTGATAATGACACATTCAATTAGTCAGAACTTGCATCATAATAACTGGAAAGGAATTTGGAATGTTTCCTTATCCCTCTGGCAGCCACCTCGGCCAGGTCAGGATAAGGACTATGTCTCTTGGACATATTGGATACTATGTGCTAAGTAAATTCAGCAGTGAAAATTGGAAAAGAAAAAGAAAGAATAATGACTGGGTATGCCATGAGCACACAATATTCCCACCCTGCGTGACATTTGGATTTGCACTTACAGTGTTATCCCGTAAGCACTGGCACAGCAATTAATTCTCAAATCCACCTCTTAAAACCTTACAAGATCATGCGTCTTCCAAGTTGGGAGCTTAAAAAATGAGCATACAACCACAGGTTACAACATTCGGCATCAGTAGCTGCCAACAATTTTCCACCAATACTTAGCATGTCATCATTTTAATGTATTCAAATACAAAACAACAAGTCCTGCGCTCAAACTCCCATTACTCCTGGGCGGCAGCAACGACCATAGTACACATCAGCCCAAATACATACTGTATACCCCCCCCCCCCAAAAAAAGTTACATGCGCTCTTTCCCAAATCCCTATGTATATTTAACTATATTGAGGTTTTTAGTTACCTCCAATGGCCATGAGAGGGTATGCCCACCTGCCACGTCAAGGCAGACCTCTTAGGTGGGTCCTAACTCTAACCATTCACCTTGCTTCCTTGAGCTTCTGGCAAAGATATTTCTAATAAGACAGAAAGGGGTATTTTTTTATATACACCCCTACATGCTTATTAACCCTTAATTTATTGACTTACCTATTATTGCATGAATCACTGTTTGTAAATACATTTGTATCGATGGTAAATTTAATCGGTGGTAAATATAGAAATATCATATATCAATGATTGTTATTGATATAAAATGTAACTTTATAATTTTTACATTTATTATTCTGTAGCAGAATTTATCATAAATTTTCTAGACGGGTGCCCAAGAGGTAGATCCCCAGATGATTTAAAACTGCAGCTGCCATGATGCTTTGTCATTCTAAAGCATTCTAGAAGCATGCGAAGCATGGGAGTTGTAGTTCCACAACATCTGGGGATCTACCGTTTGGGCACCTCTGCTCTACACAGACTTAACATTCAACTTAGCATAATCCAAGCTGAGAATGGATCATCTGTCATTTAAAGAAACACTTCAATGTCTTACAAGGTGGGGTGCGAGGTCATACCCATGGAAATTGTAGGTCTTCCTTTTGGGAACCCGTGCCTTAAACAAATCAGTTTGTCCAGCACACTAACACTTTAGATTTGTTTTTAAACTGAACATTTTATTACTGAACAGAAAGAGGTTCCATGCCGAATGAATCAAATTGTTTAATGAAGAAGTGTTATCTGTCTGTAAATAACCCGAACAATATTTTTTTTATTAAAAATGAACTATGCATGCATATTTAACTATTCCGCTACAGAACACATAAAGAAACATTCTGGTGGTCATTTTTTGTGTAAAATTCTTGGTAGTGGAGGGGTGAAGTTTGTATGTTTTGCGCTGTGTTTAATAGTGCATCTTAGGTCAAGGAAACCCAAGTAGCTATCCAGACCACACATTTTAAGACAGACTCCTCAGATAATCTATGCACAAAGCAGACTGGCTACTGTTTGGTTCGAATGGAGAAGACAGTGACACTTGGATTAGCCACTGTATCCAGCCTTATTTTCGTACATTGTTTTTGATGTTGTTGTATTGCCTAAACCACAGAACAATATAACCCCACAATGTTAGAATCTACAATGAAGAAGAATTTAATTTGAAGACTGCAGCTTAAAGGGTCAGTTTTACATTCACCTCTACAACAAACCCATCTAATTTGAAGACTGCAGCTTAACCCCTTAAGGACTGAGCCAAATGTACACGCTGTGAACAAAACAAAACGTAAACAAAACCTGGCATTTGCGCTACATGTCTGTCCAACCATAATTCACCTCTTTCATATTAAATGCACCCACCCTTATTATATATAATTATTCAGGGGAAACAGGGCTATCATTTAATATCAAATATTTAGCTATTAAACATAATTTAAAATGAAAAAAAATGGGAGAAAATAAGAAATGTTGACTTTTAACTTAAATTTTAACTGTCAATGTCATAATACTGTTTGCTTTTACTGTAATAAAATACACATTTGTTTCAGCAAAGTCTCATGTGTAAAACAGTACCCCATATGTACAGGTTTTATGGTGTTTTGGGAAGTTACAGGGTCAAATATAGCACGGTACATTTGAAATTAAATTCACCAGATTGGTTACGTTGCCTTTGAGACTGTATAGTAGCCTAGGAATGAAATTTACACCCATAATGGCATACCATTTGCAATAGTAGACAACCCAAGGTATTGCAAATGGGGTATGTCCAGTCTTTTTTAGTAGCCATTTGTTCACAAACAATGGCCAAAGTTAGCGTTAATATTTGTTTGTGTGTGAAAAATGCAAAAAACGCCAATTCTGGCCAGTGTTTGTGACTAAGTGGCTACTAAAAAAGACTGGACATACCACATTTGCAATACCTTGGGTTGTCTACTATTGCAAATGGTATGCCATTTTTGGGCTACCATAGGGTCTCAAAGGCAACGTAACCAATCTGACGAATTTTAATGTGAAAATATTGAAACACAAGCCTTATATTTGACGCTGTAACTTTTGAAAACACCATAAAACCTGTACATGAGGGGCACTGTTGTACTCGGGAGACTTCGCTGAACACAAATAATTGTGTTTCAAAACAGTAAAAAGTATCACAGCAATAATATTGTCCGTGTAAGTGCTGTTTGTGTGTGAAAAATGCAAAAAACTTTTACTGGCGATATCATCGTTGTAATACATTTTACTGTTTTGAAACACTACTTAAGACTATGCCCTTAGGTTGCTTACAGAGTCAACTGGTCTATGTATATATTGTGTCTACAGGCAGTATAAGTGTTGATTCTAGAGCCATTCAGCTCCATTTCAGGAGTAGATGGGTCTGTCTGATCCATTCAGGACTAAATTAATTTTTTGGTTCCTTTGATTTCTTTGTAGTTAGTTCTATATCTCGTTTCAGTTCACAAGTGATTTTTTTTTTGGTATATAATTTATGCCTTATAAAAATGTGGCTAACTAGTAATAGAAATAACAGTAAACAAAAAGGATTTTTTGTCTTTTGTAATATACCAAAGTTGTGAATCTCTCAAATCAAGAACCAACTAATAAAAATAACATTTACAGTTTGTATACAGTTGTTTTTGCATTGCTTAGTAACCCGAAAAACATGTTTCATTTGTCAAGGAACAGAGCTAGTTGATGGAACATTAAAGTATGTGTCATAGTATGTGAATAAATAATATAACTTGCTCTCTAAGTTTAAGAAAGTGTGCTAAATCCAATGGCATCCATTCTCAGTGACGTCTATAAGCACAATAACCTCTCTGTTAGTGTTAATAAGTTGTTTAAAGCAAGCTTCCAAGCTGTTAAGAAAGCAATTTAAAGATATTATGTGATTTATCATATTCCCATATCCTGCCAAAAAAAATCACTTAAAACCCAAGGACAGTCGTAAAATCAAAAACACAATATCCTAATCTCATTGTTCGCTTGTGTTTTAAGTGTCCTTTTGTATTTTCTTTTTCATTTTATTCCTTTGCTGTGTTTATATGTGGTGGTCCTGGTACACAGAAAAAAATGTTTAGTCTTTACCGTTTTTTTGATCCGAGTCACCCACACAACGAGCATATGTTCTGCTCTTAATGTAAATTGAAGCAATTAATCAGATTGTATGCATAAATAATGTGTTGAGTTTCACATTTATCCCTGACAAGTTCTATAAAGCTATACATCAGTGTGAAAATCATGAATTTAAACATTTTCACCGGCTTACTGTCACGCTGATTTCTACTGCAAACATTTTATTCAAAAATGATGCAAGTATTGGTGTACTACCATTTTTCAAGTTTTTTTTTTCTTTAAAATAAATTGGTTTGCCTTGAATAATCACAGGTTGTCTATCGTTGTTATGTATATCAGTGCTGAATATTAAGAAGCAGTAAAAACTGCATATGCTGTCATTGATTGGTCATAAAAATAGTTCAGGTATTGAAGACAATGGACAGAAATAGACAACACTCACTTCACTTGGCAGCACACGTTATAGATACACTCTTGTGTTTGGGTCCTCTTCCCTTGAACTAAGCATCAATCCCACTGGAGATGGGGGCAAATTGTATTATTGCCTGCCAGTAACCTTCTGTAGTGAAACCTAGTTAGATATCCTGGTACCAAGGGTAGGTCATTAGTCACAGGACAAACCCTGCTTAAGTCTAAAACAATAGCCAAATAATGCTTGGTTTGGTATTTCAAGATTACATATATCGAGTCATTAATTTGTCCACTGCAGAGCCATTCTGCTCTGTTTTACATAACAAAATGTGGAGTTTTGGCCATTATAGGAGATATTAAGTGACCTCACTGTTTATGGAGAGACAATTTAAGTTAATGCTATTGATATTGGCTGTGAGAAATTAACACATAAAAAAATTGTTAGATCTGATTTTCTCATTTAATAGAATTAGACAGAAAACCAAATAGTAAATATACGTTGAGCAGTCCTTTTCATCTGGCCTACTACGTTTTAAAATAAAAGGCATGAAGGCTTTATTGAATGCGGTGTCTCTTTAATGATGATTCTGCGTAATGCAAACAATTGAAAAAGCTATAGATGAAAATAATGCCAACTTATAACAAATAATGGTTTTATTTAGCTTAACTTCAAAGAAACTGACAATTTTATTTTTACCCACAGAGAAACAACATAAGTATTAAAATGATATATATATAGATAATGATTGTTTCTTAATTTTAAACAGCTTAAAAACTTTTCATGATACTACAGTACAAAATGTCCATTCAGTTTTTTTTCCAGTTCTCAATATTCTCTAAAATTTGTTGCACGCTCAGTTTTCCTCCTTCGAGTTGTTTCTCAATGAAGCGTTGTAGTTCGTCCCATTTCTTTGAGCCTTTATCAATACCATCGAATACCATTGAGCGTGCGATTTCCATTTTTTTGTTTATGAGGTCATCTCTTAGTTTGGGCATTTCATCAAAGGATTTCCAGTTGAAGGGATGAGGTACATCAACTTTAAGCTCACCTTTACGTGTTGACACGTATGTTTTTATTTCTTCACTGGCAGCCTTCTCAAAATTCTGAAAAAGTTGCATAATGAATTCTACAATAGAGTTGTACTTTTCGATGACAAATTCTACCAGTCTGGCTGACTCAGCTATAAGTTTCTCATAAGAACCAGAAAGTTGATCGTAGGTGTCTTGCAGTTTCCTAGTAAGTATCTGGTAAAGTTCTTCTGAGACTTTTCTGGCAGTGTTAGGTAAGTCTGTGACTTTTTCATTGAGCAATTTCAACACCTGTCTTGCCCTATCTTCTGTGTAGGTCATGGCATCACCAGCATTTTGGTAATACACAATCAGGTATTCTTTCACATTATCTAATGCTTCTGACACATTTATTCCATATTTTTCAGGCAGTTCTTTTAATGATGCAATGATCTCTTTCACCAGTTTAATAATCTTTTCTTCAATTTCATAATATTTAACTGACCAGCCAACGATGTTTGGATCTAAATATTCTTCACGGAGGGCTTTGCCATAGATCATCAACTGCTCTAATTTCTCAGACAACTCTTCATATGCACTTTGGAAAATTATTTGCAACTGGTCCAAAACCTTTTTGATTCTGTCTGCCAGTTCATTGAGATTTCTAGCATATTGTGAGTTCATGGCTTCCCTGTACATCTGCTGGGTCTTATCCCTTAAATCTTGATAGTCTCTTGACCTTAAGGTTTCAATAAGTTTCTCAGATTTTTGTGAGATCTCGTTAATGAAATTCTGAAGCTGTTTGAGTGTGTTCTCAAAATTTGCATCCTCAATGTCAGTAAATACTTTTTTTGTTACCCTATTAAGGGTATTTACGAAGGTTTTAATGGATGAAATTATTTTTGTACCATCAATAGTTACATTTATACCTGGTATTTCATATTTGACATCATTAATTGACTGGATGACTGCATCAAACCATTGCTGAAGTCTTTGATAGCATAGATCAATATATGACATTGCCTTTTTCACACCCATGGAAAGCAATTCTTCACCTGTATACTTCTGAGATTGACCAGGTAACTGAAACCTTGTCATCTTCAAAAACTCAATGGCTGCATCAATAAGCTCTTTCACTGTGTCCTTATACTTTCTCAAAAGCACAACAGAATTATCAAACAACTTTGCCTTAATTTCATCATAACTCACAAAGACTGATGCGTCTGCCTGTGGCCAACCATTTTTTATCAAGTCCCTATACTTGTCACCTGCTCCCCTGGCAACAGACTGAAGATGATATTCCATCTTATCGATTTGATTAGCAGTGGATCTGTATGCTGAAGAAACTTTGGATTGCAGATGCTCTTTCATCTTAAGGTTGGCATCACTGATATCCATTCCAAAGTGTTCATTGTGATACTTGTTGAAACAGTTGTAAACAGAATCAGACATTTTTGGCAATCGTTCCTTCAAGCCATTAAGTAAATCTGCAACAGCATCTTCTTTCCAATTAATCTTGTTCTGGATTTTTTCTGGGTTTTTTATTGACATTTCTCCCTTCATTATTAATATATCTTTTCCAGTAGAGGACTATAAAATAATTGTAAAATAAAAGAAAACTATTAATATATGACATGGAGCATTAAAATAAATAAATACATTAAAAATTAATAATATATATGTATATATATTCAAAAAATCATAGGCATAAAGATAATAGATATATAGACAGACAGACAAATATATTAACACACATATAGACAGACAAAATATATACTCTCCTCACTTATCGACCAGGTTCTGTATTTACGACTCGGTCGTAAAACGAATTGGTCGGTAAGTGAGGATGCGCTACAGAGCATGCGCACCAGTGTAGGTCTATGTTCGGGAAAATTTTTTGAATATAGATTTGAGGGATTTCCTGCTCGGGTGCGCTTGTCTATGTTCGGGGAAAATTCCCAAACATAGACCAGGTCTCTAACGTGGGGGATTCCTTGAATGCCCATGCTAGAGAGCTGGTCGTAAGTCGGAGTCAACGTTAAACAGGTAAGTCGTAAAATGAGGACTACATGTAATGGCATCAACATTTATTTGTTACAACTATCCACATATTCAGGTACAAGTACTAGAGAATGAAACTTCAGCACCTTATTCCTAATAAAGTGTATGAGATACTATAATATATATATATTATTACACACATAATAATCTTATTCTAGTAAAATAGTTTTAACTATGAACAATACTGACACAGTGTTCACCAACAGATTTTGTAACACACTACACAACAATTTAAGGTTATAAAAATGATTAGTCAACAGATAAATAAAGTTAAAAGCTACCATATCTGTAGGGTAACAAACAAAAGAAACAGTTAAAATACCACAAAGACAAAACATGGTGAATGAAAAGAATCACAGGATCTATAGACATCATACATCACAAAAAGATGTGTTAAAATATTAGTTTTCAGTTCCTTTAAAGAGTATAGTTAGACAGAGTATGAAACTATGGCCTTAATTTAATATCTGTAAATATATCAAATATAAAATAAATATTAATTTACAAAAAAATATAAGAATATTAAAAAAAAAATGTTTTCCATAATATTAAATAATTGTAAAAATGTATCCAAAAATATTTATTATTTAGAAAGCTTATCCAACTATATTAAATTGAGGCCTGTATTGGTACAGTAGTGGGATACCAGACAATGACCTACTGGTACAAAATGCCTAAGGATATTGAGGTCACAGATGGCTGAGGTAAAAAAAAATCTGGTTTTAAACAAGTGATGAGGACATTTTGGTCAGTGAAGTGGGAGAAGAGCAAAAGTGCAGTAGATCTATCCCTATAGAAAATGTGCTCTTTTTGCTATGAACCATTTCTTCCAGCCTACATTGCTGACCAATGCAGTATTGGACTATGTGTGGCTGGACTTTTCTTGGTGATTGCTATTTATTTTGTATTTTTATTTTATTTTGGAACTCCTATGAGTCATATGATTAAGCTTTTTCATGTAGGCATTATTGTTGCATTATTGTTGCATTTCTGCAGAGCCATATAATATCATCCCCTGAGCATAACATTCACTTCTGTCCAGAATTTATTTTACATCATCGAAAACAAAGAAGAAATCAAGAATCTTACTGTCTGTGTAGCCACTGATCTAATATGTCTCTAAAGGTACTTACCACAGGTCGACTGTACAGCTTTCCTTTGATTGTTGTGTCATCTTTTTCTACCAGAAGTCCCAAAGTCCCAGCAGATGGAACATTAATTGTTGAAGAAAGCCTGTTGTTTTCACGTTGACAACGTATCTGGACATTTGTGAATGTTGGGCTTCTTACATCTATTGCTATGTTATGAACAGAGAACCTAGGTTAAGAAATAATACATAAATGTTAATTAAATTAAAATATGACCATTTTGCTTTCATTTTCAGAGTAAATAGAAAATTATACCTGTGGACTATCTGATTATAAAGCCATTTTACCCATGCTGATTGGTAAAAAGCTTGCAATCCTAATGCCTGGTGCTTAGCCTCACAAGAAAATACAAAAATGCATGGAGATAGGCAGCACCCCAAGGACTTAGACAAAAAAGGTAATAAAAATAATACTCAGCTTTTAATAGTACATATTAGAAAGGCGTCGAGTTTTCAGTTCCAACAGTGGAACTTTCATCAGGACCAGTACAAAAAACTTTTTAAGATGTACTATTAAAAGCTAAATAGCTAAATATTACACAACGCAGCTACAAAAAGCAGTACATGACCTGCAACAGCAGACTCACAGCGGTCCTGAGACATGGAGGATAAAAGGCGAAGCCTGAACCTCAAGATCAGGGGCATCGGTGAGGAGATACCGGAGGGGGTACCACACTTCATCCAGCACCTGCTGTCCGCTCTCCTACCCTCTAGACAGGCCAAACAAACAGCCCTGAGGGAAATGTTATGCCTCCCACGACCGGCTAAAGAGACCTCCTGGTGTGCTTCCTGAGCCATGGAGACAGATCTGCGGTCCTTCAAGTGACGAAAACCCAAACGCCACATGTGTTTGAGAGTAGGCAGCTCTCATTCTATGCTGATTTATCGGGGGGCTACCCTGGCCTAGTGCCGCACGATTAAGCGCTTAATGGCTCTCCTTCACCTGCACAAAATTACATACCAATCCCGGGTGCTTTTAATTGAGCACAGCGACACATCATTCAAGATCCACGATATGCAGGGTGCCATGGATCTCCTGCCAACCCTGGGGTTACAACAGGACTCTCTGTCAACTGTGGAGCCAAACCACCCAGCAGCACAGCCACCAACAAGTGACCCTATGAAGGGGACACCACAATGAGCTGGGGCGGGAGCCTCCACAGCGATTACGACCTGAAGAATCCAGAGACTACTGCTTACCTCTTAACAGCCCTCTGGTTACACAAGGGCATGCCATTTATGGCGATCGGGACTCCTCTCTCTCCAGTGTTCAGGTTAATTACACTGCCGAAACGTTCCCCTTCTCCCCCCTCCCCGTCTTCCCTGGGGTTATGGAGTAAAAGTAAAACACAAAAGTGCAACGACCACATGCCCACACTGTTGAGAACAGGCTCCTCATATAATCCGGTTAGGCAACCTGAACCATAGCATTATTATTGTATTTTAAGCTCACTCAGTCTAAATGCCTTTTGCAACACTAGATCCTTTGGCCATAAGGCCTTACCCCTAGGCACACTAGGCTTAAGAATATGCGCTGTCTCCCACTACCCAAACCTAAATTCCCTCAGCTCCTGGTCCAATGCCAATCCATACTAGACACCCTATCTGTTATGCTCTACCGTATGTGTTTATCGACATGCATAAGTTGGTTTTCCTCTGTAACGTTTTTATTGAGACTATGACCTGAGTCAAAAATAGAGAATAAAAAAAAGAAGCTATGTATTATTTATACTGTCTTTTTGTCTAAGTCCTTGGAGTGCGTCCTATTTTCATGTGTATGTTTATATATACACATGTTTTAACAAAATCACAGTTCATCTTAAAATAAAGTCCAATCTTCGGTATGTATAGGTAAAATAGTTTTTTTTGTTCAACCCATAAAACAGTATTTTTGTTTGAAAGGAGTTAAATTCATTAACAAAATTACTAAGAGGTTTCTTTAGAGTGAGAACTAAGCATGAAAAGCAAATTATGGCTTGCTGTGCTTGAATTTACCATGGTCCATTGAAAGAAATATCTTGCTGCCAATCAATACTTAAGTCTGGGTGTGCTAAGGATCCCTTCCCATTGTAGTTGATGGCACTCCCTGTTAATGAACTGGTGGTAGAGGCTGCAAAAAAAGAAGGTTAAAGGATTAATCAAAACTTTTAAATCAGATTTATAATAATGATATTGCATTTTGGAAGCATTTTACTTGTATTGTTATGATGTAATACTTATATAAATATATAATTAAACATTTTGAACCAGAATTCTAAATTTTCAAAAATATAGTACTCTTTATATCACCCTTTAGTATATCTGTCTGTCTGTCTATTTGGACCCATTATCTTTAATATTTATATTAGTGATATTGCAGAAGGTCTTGATGGTAAGGTATGTCTTTTTTGCTGATGATACTAAGATATGTAACTGGGTTGATGTTCCAGGAGGGATCAGCCAAATGGAAAATGATTTAGGTCAACTAGAAATATGGTCAGAGTTGTGACAACTGACATTTAATGTGGATAAGTGCAAGATAATGCATATTTGGCTATCCTACCTATATGTTAATGAAAGTAACTAATGAAAGTATTTAAAAAATTGGGCAGACTAGATGGGCGAATCGTTCTTATCTGCCGTCACATTCTATGTTTCTTTGTTTCTATTTAGAATACAAAAAATATCAATAATGAAATGATAATTGTAATTCATCTATCATCAAATAGAAATTGCTCAAACTAACCGTCAAGATCAAATTCCAGGAACTGAAGTGTAGAACTGCTTGTGGCATCAATGGAAGCAACGAGACCTTCAGAGTTGTTTGCCAATTTTGTTGTCCATGTTAAATTGTATATAGGTGAGGAAAGTTGGACTGATCCAGACAGAGCTCCAAAAGCTGGAATGAAAAGCCCAGCTGGAAGATTCATCTTAACTGGTGGAAACTCTATGTTCTGCTCTGGGATTTCTATTGTTGGTAGATCAATTTCTGCAATTTTGTTGGCAATGCTGTTAAAGTCCAGACCATAGAAGCTTTTTGGTAGAGTATACCTTGCCAATGTTATCTGATATTGTGGTATAGTTACCTCAAAGAATGGTATTTTGTACTCTTCCATGGTAATATATTTGGTATTGATGTCAACTTTGGGGAATTTTACTTTTGGCAAGGAAGGCAAGGAAAGGTCAAAAGGCAATGTACTCAATTGTTTGTGAATCTTTATATTGCGGAAGTCAAATTTATATGATGGAACATTTAGATTTGTAAATGGGACGTGAAATGATGGAATGTTTAACTCTGCTGGCATATCTGGAACTTGCATATTGTTCATTGTTTTGGGAAGATCTTTAACCCATTCTGGTGATTTAAGAGTTAGTGCTGGAAAAGTAATGACAAATCCATCTGAAAGTTTGTTCATTGGAAGGGGGAAGAAGAAGCCTTCTTTGTTTTTTGTATAAGTTATAGAGGTAGATGCAGTGAGGAATTGTTTTTTATCAGCACTTGTTGTAAGGTCAAACTTCAAGATGTCCCACAAGCTTTTATCATAGACTGGAAGGATGACTCCTTTGAGGAAAGATACATGTCCTTGCATTGAACCAGCGATCTCAAATTTTGCATCAGCTGCATCATTAGACAATTTTCCGTTATGAGCTAAAATAAGAGTATTCAGAATACCTTCTCCATTAATATCGAATTCTTGTTTCTCAGGATAGAGATTTAATGTGATAGCTTGGTTTAGTGATGCAGCATCAAATAATGAGCTTGGTTGGCTGATTTGCATCTGGAGACTTGACAGCAAGCTCCAGAAAGCCAGGTCAATCTTAGCCTTAACATTTTGCTCTCCTCTTGTGTAAAAACCTGGTAGGTATCTTAAATAATTTTTACCAGTATGTTCCCAAACTGTATAAATGCGACTTGTGGATGCTTCAACACCAAGATTTTCAGAAAGTTCCAATGTTATAAAATCACCTGCTATAGTATTACCCATGATTTTTACAGATGACCTAAACCCATTTGAATTCAAATAGATGTTTGCTTCATTATTAACTTGTCCATTAAATGGTAGATCCAACATGGTTCCAGTAACATCTCCTTTTGTTAATGTCTCCAAGGAGAAATAAGAAGACAGACCTTCAATGCTTAGCGTATGATCAAGTGATCCTCTTGCACTATTCCCATATGCTGATTCACTAAAATCATAGTTCATGGTCATCTTAGATGAAACTGTAGGTTTGGTCTTTGTGTTACCAGTCAATTCATGTTTAACAGTGAGCTGCAAAATGGGTATGCTTATTTTGCCATTTGTTAGGACAGAAGCTTCAATATTTCTCCTTCCAAGAGACATAGAGCTTTCATGTTTTCCTTCCATGAACACAGTTTTTAGTGCTAAAGCAGTGGCTAGTTTCATTCCACGTTTTCTTGTTAGTCCTGTTGTTCCATCTAGGCTAAACTGTAGTGAATCGATAACAGATGTGGAAACCACACTGATACGAGCAGAGATATCAGATTGATTGTACAGACCTGCGTTTGTTGTTAATGATATCACATTTGACTTGAATGAGAAATCATATGTGAGATCTCCCATAGCAGGAATTGAAATGCTGTCTTTCATTTTGGGCAATTTCAGTTTAGGTAGAGTTATTTTGCGTAAGGCATCAGGAACATGAAGTACAGCAAGTTCAAGTGAAGGTATAACTACTGTATAGGTTGGAATAGAAAATCCAACCAGTGGCAGGGTTAGGCTTGGTGTCCTGATTTCTTTCGGAATCACATAACCAAATGCAGGGAGCTCAGCACTAATAGAGGAGACCTCAATGTTCAACAGTGGGATGGTATAACCAGGTATTGTGAAGGTGCGAGGGATTTTATTTGCTAGGGTTTGTACTTTGTATTTGTCAAATTGTGCTTTTGCTTTGTTATATGAATTTGTTAAAACTCTCACTGAAGAATCCCGCAGATTTTCAAATTTAGAATTGGCTGTGATCAGATTGGCATTTATGGAATTATAGATCGCACCCAGAGGCAGTGGAATGGAATGCATATCTTTGTTCTTCTTGTACTGGAGTTTCACATTCAAATCAAAATTTTGTTTCGTTGTTGTTAGTAAGTTCTTCAGACCAGTTCTTTCCCACAAGGAGAACTCAGTAATTTTAGGCGTTCTCATTGTGGTATATGGAACAGGTATTTCTGGAATAGTAATTGGAATTGTCAAGAAATCAAGGTTTGCTTCCCCATTCATTTCTACTGAAGCACCAATTTTCTCTTCATTGTTGCCCGCTGAGACAGTGTATACGATTTTATACTGGTTGAACCTGCCATTGACTTGCCAAGATATTTGCTGAACATTTGTGTTAAGTACAAATTCATAATTGTTCAAGAAATCAATTTTTCCAGTCAACTTCAGAGGGAAGCTAACCTTTAGATTTCCATTGTTATTAGTAGCTAGACTTATTTCAAATGGCTTTGTCAAAAAGGTTATACTGTTGCTTATTGTTCCAGTTGCAAACCCAGTTAGTTCTGCATTGTGTGTTGCCGTGAGTTCCAATTTCATTTCACTAACCTGTCCTTTTCCTTTTACTGCTACAATACTATTCCCAATGTAAGGGACTTCTGCTTTTGATGAGATATCAAGGTTTGCATAGCTTAAGAAGCCTGACTCATATTTCAGGCTCTGGTCAAGTTTTATATTATTGTCATTGATTCTATTTGTACCGGAAATCTCCATAAGAGGCCCTCTTAAGTTGAACTTAAAGTCTGATTGATGTGTTCCTTCATCTCTAAAAGCAGGGCTTGCCCATTTCCAGTTTCCTTTTCCAGTAGAAGTGAGCAAAATTCGTCCGGCTTCTACTGATGAGTCAATGTCATTCAGGAGATCCACCTGGCTTGTAAGCTGTAACTGGGGGATATTCAGACGGTGAGAATATTTAGTCGTGATGTCAGCTGTGATCTTTTTCTGTACCTTGAATACAATGTCATTTTGGAATTCTGCCAAACTCTTTTCTGTTCTTAAATTGGCCTTCGTCACTATTTTAGACTGAATTTGGTTTCCAGTAAAAACTGTTTCACCATTATGATCGTAACTAAGATACTTATTGGATAGCAGCATAGACTCTTTAAGAATCAATTGTTCCAAGAGAGGAGCAGATAGCCGAGCATCTGCCTTTAGCACAAAAGCCAGAGCTTCGATCATAGATGTTGTTTCTGTAGAGAAAGTTCCAACCATTTCAGGGTTTTTTTCAGTTGTGCTATTTGTCAATTCAGCTGAAGTTGCCATTGTAAAAAATGGTGATATAACTTTGAATGAACTGTAAAGTTTCCCAAATGTAGGAACAGATACTGTGTGAGGGATTTGTGGGAGCTGGAATTCAGGTATAGAAAGCTGGATGTTAAACATTGCTAACTTTGGGATTTGCATTTCTGGGATTTGCATAGCAGGAAAATGGATTTCTGGGAAGGAAAATGTAGGGATTCCCAAGTCTCTCATTGTTAGTTCACTCATTCGTAGATTACTTAAATATACTTCTGGAGATGGCCATTCAAAGTCACTTGAAAGTATCTGATCAAATGTCCTTACAATTTTTAATTTGATTTCATTCAAATCGATGACATATGAAGGTACCTTGTAAGTGTTGAAAATGGTAAATTCAGGCGTAACAAATCTTGTAGGAATTTCTGTTTCTCGTAAACGTCTGAAATTGATCTCCACGGATGGAATTTGCAAATCAGTGAATGGGACAGTGAAATACGGTGTCTTAAAAGTTGCTACTTTGAGGGCACGGAGACTCACTTCAAAGGAAGGAAAACTGATGAATCCTATTTTAATTTCAGGCATGACAAAACCCTCTTCTATAAACCTTTTCATATTTTCAGCCCAATCTTTAATATTGTTTTCTTCTGCAAAGTTGGTAATCATGACAGCAGCATTAGTCCATTGTTGCGAAATGTAGTTCACTAATCGCCAATAAGCTTGGCTCGCTTGTTGCAAATAACGTTGACATTCCTTCTGTATGTCCATAGAATAAATTCTCTCTCTGGCATCTTCAAGGTTTTCCAGTAGTCTAATTTTGAAATCATTTAATACAGTCAAACTCAAGATATCCTGGTACCTCTTAAAAAATTCTGACAGTTTGATGTTTCCAAAATCATGGGTATACGCTGCTGCAATTTTTATGACCTCATTTAAGTACTGTTTAAGGGCTTCTGCTTTTTGTGGAAGTTCCAGGGCATTCATTTTCTCATTTACTGTTTGAGTTATTTCTCTAATCCAGCCATTGAAATCATCTACCCATTTCTCATAATTGAATGATTTCAGCTTTTTAACAATGATGTCAAGGTAGTAGTTGATGTCCTCGATAAGCTTTTTGTAGTCATAATCTTTTACTTTCTCAACTGTTTCATCAACAAAAGCAACTATTTTGGTGACATATGATTTTAGGTCAATGGAATTTAACATGTCTGTTACCTTTTTTATTGTCTCTCTTACACTCTGCTGGTTAAGGAATTTGAGAAACTGTTCTATGACTACGTGAACTTTCTTGTCCAAATCATAATCTCTCACAGCGTCCTGCAGCATGTCAACAACGGCATTGATTTTCTCACTTACTTCATATTCCTCTAGCATTGTGATGACAATATTTTTCATTTGTTCAATTACATATCTGACCTTTTCAATGGGAAATACTTTTCTGATTTCTGCTGCATATTGCCTTAAGTCAAGAGATTGCAATGACTGTTTCACGTTGGCTGCCATTTGTTCTAAATCAATTCTCTGAACCTGAGTCTGGATTTGTTGTAGAACTTTCTGAATGTTAACTTTGATTTGATACATATCATCAATATTCTGAATCCATGATTGTAGACTTTGAGCTAAGTCTTTGATATCAATCTCCTCAATGCTTCTTCGAAGGTCCTGTATCATTCCAACTATCTTCTCACGAATTCTGTATTCCTGGTCTAATGATTTGAGACTTTCAAAAAATTTCTGAATCAACTTTTGAACAGCTTCATTGAATTGGTTGAGGTCATAGTTTTCTCGAATCATTTTTTCAATTTCCTGTAAGTAGCTTTGTAAATTGTAGTACAATGACATAAAATAGTTTTCAACTGCAGTTTGAAGCTCCTCAGCTGTGATTTTATATTCTTTTGTTATCAACAGTATTTTTTCTTTTGCCTCTTTAACCTTTCCATCTATGTCAAAGCTATTAACATAGTCATTTAGTTTTTGAGGAATTTTGCTTAAAGTAGCTTTGTATGTTCTGATATGCTGGTCAATATTTATTTCTTTCAGGGAGTTCTGTAAAGCCTGCAGAGTTGTTAGTAATACTTTTCTAAGTCCTTCAAAATAGCTTGAAATGTTTTCAATAAATGGAAGGTTGATGACGTGCATTTCTTTATTTTTATCATACTTCACATAACCAGAAATACCAAATTCTTGAGGATCACTGACTATGTCTCTTAAATTTAGAACATCAATAGGATTAAAAATAGCAAATGGCAACTGAATCTGTCTATCCAGTATGGAGAGATCTGCAAACGTATTCCCATTCATTTCAATACCAATACCATCAAGATTGTTATATGCTTTGAAACCTTGAGTGACTGTGTTTTTGTCAAGGTGACTCTTTAGTTTCCATGAGCTTAGTTGTTCCGATGGAGTAAATAATACATTCACTTGATAATCAAGCAAGGTTTCATGTTTTTTTCCTGTTTCAAGTAAATGCCTAGTTGATCCCCTGAAATCATGAGCAAAGTTAAATGAGAGCACTTCTGCATTTAAGAGCAATTTGCTATACAGCTGGCCAGTATGTTCTCCAAAGGCTTGTACTCTACCATCTCCATTGGTCTGAGAATCCAATGTTAAGCTAAATGGCTTCACGCCAAAGTTAATCTTGTTAGTTAGGCGGGTGGACTTTGTCTCAAAGTTTGAGTTGCTGCTAAATGTTGCAGATAGACCAGCAATCTCCATAATTGTTTGGTGAGTATGAGCTGTTCCTTGGATATTTGCAATGGTGTCTGTGTTCAGTTTTGTGGACAGGCCATGTACTAAAATAGTATAGGAGTGTTTAATCTCATCTTTGCTGAGGGCTCCTCGCAAATCCCCATTGAGATTCACCTTAAATCCCTCCAATTGCAGCTGCCCTCTGTTTGTTAATTCCAGAGCATCATACTTGAACTCATTACTTAGTAAAGTTGTCATAGCATATGGTTGCATTTGCAATTCATAACTTTGCTTGTAGAATTTGGTGGAGCTCCAAGAATCTTCAAATTTTGAAGTAAATTGTAATGAGGTTCCTTGAATGGAAAGGTCATTGCTGTTTTCTATTTTCATTTGCTCATATGATCCCACTAAGTTATTGGAGAACTTCAGGCCTTCTTTGCTAATTTTAAAATTCAAGTTGTTCTTGCCATTCATACCAAGTACATTGGCTTCATACAGACTACCAAAGAAAAGCTCAGTCAGGCCAGCCTTTCCTTCGACCATTATTCTTGCGTTATGTTCACGGTATCTGCCATTCGTTGTCATCTTCATCAGTGTTCCACTGGGTCCAATTCCAGCATCAATCTGATTCTCCAATGTGAAAGGGTTGAAATTTACATTTGTTGTTGAACTGGTGGACAAGCCCTCTCTGTTTAGTTGCAGAGTAGCTTTGTGGGCAGCTCTTTTTGCCAGATTATTTAGAGTTACATCAGCATTTAATTCAAGACCAAAGGAATTCAGAGATCCTGACAGTAAAGTGTAGAATCGGTGTCGTCTGTAATCTGCCTGGTATTCAGAGCGGATTGCTGCCTTTTCACTTGAAAATGTAGCTTCAAATTTGTTGAGTGCGACCAAGTTGTAATAGTTTCCGTTAGTGTCAGATTTAAAATATAGCTGTTTGTTTCTAAATTCTATTGTCATTATGTTTGAGAGGGCACCATCTTGCATGTCAGTAGTTGAGGTTATAGTTAGAGCTTCACGGAGGACCAGGCCAACTATTTTATTTGTGAGCTTCAAGCAAGATGACTCCGACTTAAAATCAGAATCCACTTTGAGTTGCATGTTTGCCGTGTCAAAAGTAGTGATTATTATGTAATCGGTATTGAGAAACAAAGATGCAATGTTATGTTTCCCAACAGCATCCCCTTCTGTGGTCAGTATCTTATTATTCATAGTTGACTTCAATGATGATTTCAAGGATGATTCTATGCCTAGAATGCTTCTGACATAATAAGAGTAGGATCCTTTAAATAATTCATTACTTCTGAAGTTAAAGAGTTCTTTAAATTTAAGGTTTGACTCAAGGAGACTGTGCTGTATAGACCCATCATATGAAAGCAGCAACATCTGTTCGGGGTCATATGATGATATTGCAGTACCTGCAGACATATGAAACAAAAAATAAATACATGTAGTTATTACTATTTGGACATGCAATAAAAAAAAAATACATCCTTACTTTTTGTTAAAGGCAACATTGGTTGTTACGCTAATAAATAAAATTTAACAGAAAGAAAATCACATAGTGTACCTATTTTTTTTAAATCATGTTTAGGGTCATGAATAAATTGTAGCACATAAATATTCTCATTTTGTATAGTGTAGTACTCTTACAAAATTGGATATCATGGCCTTGATGTGATATTTTTGAATACAGTTTTAAAATGATTTTGTTCAAAATATTAAAATATCAAAAGTATAGCATGGGAAAAAAAGCAATATATATTAAAAAAAATCTAAATATTAAGATATAAAATATTTTTCAAAATATTTAATAATTTTAAAAATGTATCGAAAAATATTAAATCATTTGAAAAACGTATCTACGAATATCAAATGGAATAATCAACTTCACATCATAAAAATATAAAGGTCTATATAAGGTCTATATAAAGGTCTGCACAAGATAATAATTTACCTATTAGATGTGAGAATCTCCAAATGTAAATAAAATGTACAAAACATACTTAATAGCTGTTTTTCTGGCGATTAATAAATAATAAAATAAAACTACACACCTGCCCCAAATACAGATTAGCTTAGAGCTGATTCTTTAAGTTATAATATTGAGAATATTTAAGAATATTTTAAGTATAAAGCAATATTGGCAATAAATGAATTTGGTTTGACTTGGAATTGCTGATTTTTATAGTGGTAGCTGCTTGAAGGATAGGTTTGAATTAAGAAGAATGTGATTTTCTTTAGAAAATGTCTGTTTAAGAACAACACAGGGTATTGCATACTTATTTTACGTAGTCTATTTTGTTGCAACAAGTTTGCTATATGTTTTAATTCTAAATTCATATGTACTGTATAAGTTTGCTATATGTTTTAATTCTAAATTACTATGTACTGTATATATTAACCCCTTAAGGAAACATGATGGAAATATTCCGTCATGATTCCATTTTATTTCTGAAGGTGTGTCCTTAAACATATTATTAAACTCAGTAAAAAAGAGATAAGTTGTTTTTATAGGGAATAGAAATTACTCAAAAAGTAAATATGCCATATTTATGAAAAATTTTCCATTGAATCTTTAAGTTATTTTTAATATAAAGCATATGTAGTCACATACCATCAATTGTGTATGACAAAAAGTCCAAGACTGAGTCAGCTCTCATTTCATACTTAGAACTGAAGGTAATGGCCTCACTTGACGTGTTTCCACCTGTATATGAGGCAGACCAGTTATAGTAGTTGCTTCTTATGTTAGAGGACAGCTCCAAAACTCCAATTAAGGGGACATTCATTTCATAAAACTCCGGAATGGTAAAATCGGGTATTGAAAACTCTTGAGTAGGCAATTTTAGTCCCACGGAGGGCAGATTCACTGAAGGTAATGTTAGACTCCTTGTCTTCATCAGCTGACCGCTTGATTTACCACCATAGGGTAATGGGACATTAATTGTGATACTGTCCTTGTTTATCATATATTTAATTTTTCCATCACTATAACAAAAAAGAAAATAAAGGCTCTGTGTGAAATATATCCTGTGATAGAACTGTTTCAATTGTTAATTGATCAAATTAAAAATGTAACATTGTTCTAAATAGCTGACGATGTAGATGGATAATGTGCTTAACATACCTGTTTAAAAAGAGCTCCTCTGGAAACGCTGGAAGGCCAAATTCTAGCTCTTTAAAAGCTTTTAACTTATCTTGTAATATATCTGCATACGGCATGTCTTTTGATGCTTTCCGGAACCAGTTATTGGTAGCCTGAAAACAAACAGGATATGTCAGGAAAAGAAGACGCATAAAACAAAGATCATACATTTATTTATGAAGGAATACTGACTGTTTCATCCAACACAGAGATTGTGACAATTTTAATACTGTCCAAAGGGAAACTTACCACTACCGATTGAGACATAATATGTCTGAGTGTCATATCGGTTTGTGCCACCTTGTAATCCATGACGTCATTGGCATAGTTCTTCACGGAATCTGGATAATTGGTCAGATCTGAAAATTTTATATCTGGCAGTTTTGAAGCCAGTTTCTTCAAATTAGAATTTGAAGTGGTACTCCATTCTAGTTCGATCTTTTCGTCATCTAAAAGAAAACAAAATAATGCACAACTGTAATACAAAGATACTCAATGTATATTTTCAACGAAACATAAAAAATCATATTTTAGAACATGTAAATTCTACTGAAGACTCCTCAGGGTTTTCTTTACCAAACTCTAAATTGCAACAAGTTGAACTCTGAATGTCAAAATTAAGGCTAACATAGCCAAGGCATAACATTTTGTCAATTCATACTATTCAGAGTTAAGTAAAAAAAAAAAAACTATAGACTTCACTTTGGTATATCAGTAAATCAAATCACTGTGTGAACATGATTTATATTTAAATATCACTCATATTTGGTCCTTGCAATTGTGTAATTTTAAAAATATTATATATGGCATAATGTCTAAATTGGTGCATATATCATTCACATCATACAATGATGGAGACTTAAAAAGAACCTGTGGCTTAATTATTTCATCTGCCAATCAGATGTTTCCACTATCAAATAATATGATTTATTAAACTCTACATTCTCTGGGATATGAGCGTTCCACATGAACATGTTCTCCACAGAGGTCGATTAGCTTCCTGTCTAACAAAATATGCTAGAATTTGCTAAAAAATAAATAAAATAAAAATATTAATTTAAAAGGATTATAAGCTAAAAAAAAAAGTTGAAATAAAAGTATGTAATTATTAATCCAGTTATTTATCAGGAAAACCAGTGTGATTGTGATAAGAAAAAAACAAAATATTTAAAATCTATCTATCATCTATCTAATTATATTCTGCAAAGATTTTAAATTGACCTACCATAGGTAAATCCTATATTCTCTGATGCAGAAAAAGCACAGACATTGGCTGTAGATTGTAGCTGAATTTTGAACAAATTTGGCAATTTCTGAAGAGAGGCTTCCGTTCTTGCTTCAGTATGTAAACGCGGGACTGAAAGCACACCACCCAATGCTGCTTCGCTCCCTCCATCATACCTATGAAAATTAGACCATTTTTTTTAGAAACTGTTATCTGATTTATTTTAACATATAAAGGATTATCCACTAAAATGTGAATTGTTAGAAATTCAAACAAGAATGAGGCATGTCAAGAATTCAAAGTTAATTCAAAGTGAATTTGAAATTTAGGGCTAAAATAGGCAAATTGGAAAAATTCAGCTACTTTGGTCTTAAATCTGAAATTCAACATGAATTTACACTTTAGCAAGTAAGATAAGATTTGATAAAGGCTCAGAGAGGAGTAGAAACGTTGTCTCCACTTGTTTCAAATAAGAATGATTGCCTTTTAGAAGAAACATGAGATGTGCCTGGATATTCCTTTTCTTCTATTTGATGTCTTCAGGGATTGGTCCTCTATTTCTGGAGCACCCTGCAGGAAGTGTTCCCCCTTTTTTGGTGTGTGCAATAAACACTTGTTTTTGTGTGCAAAGTTCTTCATAGCTTTAGCATGCATTTTTTGCTTCTGTTTTCTACTTTGCTCTTTTTGAGGTGCTAATTATGAAGTCCATATAAGAACACGATATTACTAAATTGTATCATAAATGCATTTGTCATGGCACAAATGTGATCACTCTTAGTCAGAGAGGATCCATACCGAATTATTTAATTACCTTATCTGGCCAGTTAGAGTAGCTTCCGAAATCTGTTGATTGTGGAAATCTAGAGTAACGGAATATGATTTTCTTGAACCTATTGAATTATCATCTGCTTTCATGCTGACTCCAAAGTTGATATCGGAATTTGGAATTTGCACATCACTTGTGAAAATGACTTTGTTGCGGTTGTATCTCATGGTCAATGAGGCTTCACAGGATTTTGCCCCTGAAAAATGGCACAGTTATGGGAAAACAGTAAAACACATATAGAGCAGTAATAATCAAAACATTTAAAAAAAATATCATTTTTTTTGCAAGCACACAATAATATCTACCTTCAGCTTGAGCTGAGAATGACAAAATATCGATCAAGTCTTGATCCTCCCTCTTCAGCTGATAGTTGGCTGTAAGTGAATACTCGTCAACCTCTCCAGTTGGCTGAATTTCTACCTCAAATCTTGAAGAAAACAAAAATCACACAGTGGCTAGTTTTATTGTTTATGTATAATAAAAAGCAAATTTAAAATTAGTTGGTAGCATTTTATAATATGCTATAGTATTAATTATAACACTCACATAATCTTGCCTCTGACTTATCACAAAGAACAGATTCAAGTCTTGGACATACATCGTACAGTTTGGGTATAATTATTTTATAAAGACTTAGAAGTCATATGTACTGTACCTGGTCTGTCCAGTGAGAGGGAAATAAGGAGCTGCATCTGTTGTACTGGCATTAGAATATGCAGAATTAATGCAGTACTTTAGACCCGATAGCAAAGGCTTGCAAGACGACTGTTCTTGTCTGTTTTCTGTAATGGATGTCATGACCTCTGTCTTCGATGGAAAAACCAGGTTAAGATTATTGCTATGAAAGAAAAAATATTGTACATTATTTTATTGTGACCAGGAAGAATTCCTGCCTGCCATTCTTATAAATATATATCTTGAACATTCTTTCGCTCTTCCCCTATGTCTTACACATTGTATTCAATAAGTACTCAATGAAACATATGTTTTCCATACTTGAAGCTGAAGATCTTTGTTGGCTCTTTAGGTGCTGGGATGGAAAACTTGATTTGACCTTCTTTCACAGAAAATCGAGCATTGAACCCAGATTCGTGGTAAAGGTTGGAATTCATTTGTACCGCATGTCTAGTAAAGTCGGGCATCTGAACTCCTAATTGGGTAACAAATTCCACAGCAACGGCTGGATTGAAGGATAGTTCTGCTTTTACCTGCATAGAAATAAAATAAAAAAATGGAATGATAGAATATTTATTTTTATTTTTTATTTCTATTCTAATGACATAATCCAGCGTTTTAGAATATTTATTTTTATTTTTTATTTCTATTCTAATGACATAATCGAGCGTTTGTTTTAAGATAATTTGTAGTAATATATCATCATTAAATACAGTAGAAATTACAATCAAGTGAAATAGATGAAACTGGGAGGAAAGAAAGAAAGAAAGAAAGAAAGAAAGAGAAAGAAAGAAAGATAATTCATCATTCTACAATATGAAACAGTATACACCAGCTTAAGTTCCAACAAATTTATGATATAATAAGTCTAATATTTAGTTGATGATTTAATCTACAAAGGTGTTTTCATTAGTTATAAACACAGTCGTATATTATAGTACTTACATTCTTTGTGCCAAACTTCATTCCAGCCTTTGCACCAGGAGCAATTATGCCAGCTAAAGATACTTTGAGTTGAAGGCCTGACCCTGTAGGTAGGTCGAACTCATTGTCCATGAAAATGTAGTGTAGGAAGAGATCTGTTTCTGCACCTTTTGACATTGCTCTTAGAATCTAGAATTAAATGGAGAAACAATGTTTATTGAATTGCTGAATTCTCCTAGATTTATTATTATATGAATGCATACATCGATAGAAAGCATCATTATTCCTGATTATATGGTAGAAGAAAATTCCGGGCCTGCTGTCTTATACAGCAACATTATCTTCTATTTTGATATTGTCCCACTGATAATTTGCTGTTAAGACCCAATGAAACCATTTTCTATCTCTAATAATTGTTGTGTATTTTGGTGATACATGTGAATGCGATTGTGTAGCAAAAAACGGTATTGCCCATGTACCAGTTAAGTAAACTTCTGATTTGCAGGTCTTATATGCACTTATATTCTACAACGCTTTATGTTATTATAATGGTCATAGATAAAAACATAAACGATATATGTCAGTAAGTCAGAATTATTACTGTTTTGTTAGCAGTTCATTTATTTACCTTTCTTTTTTGTATTGGGTATTTTTCCAATTCTAATTTTAAAAAATCCCCTCTTAGCCCATGCTCTCTCACAATATACAACCAGGTATGTGTCCCCTTGTCAATTTATTGCCCAATGATATTCACATGCTTAGAACGCAATAACCAGGAAAGATATTTACAGATAGAGTTATCTACTAAAGTGAGAATTCTTGTGAATTTCAGATGTAATGCCAAAACAGTCAAACTTGAAGCTGACTTGGAAAATTTTCCATTTCACCTATTTTGACCTTAAATGTTAAATTCACTTTAAATTCACGTCAGTAAGTGACAATATCCTGACTTTCATTTTCTGCCCATATATTTCTAGATGTCCTATACCCGTATAGCCATATATACAATACCTGGCCAGGCAGCTCCTGTGATGCATGTATACTCTTCAACAGCATGTTCCCAAGGATTTTAAAGTCACCCAACTTCAAATAACCCAGTTCTTTACCAAGGATTTCCAGATATGCTTTAGCTTCAGGCATCTCGCTAGATTTAATTTCATTCACCAGTTTTTCAAAATTGAGTAGCACAGCTTTCGTGAAGTCCTGGAACAAATAAAAAAAATACAAAAAAACACAAATCTATTAAAATTTCTAATTTTACACATAATCGTAATTCTGGTTTTCTTTAAAATGGGCCAATTGCGAATCGAGTTTGCAGAAACTGTCACGTGCTTCAGTTTTTTTTTTTAACATATTTTTGAAATAGACTAATAGGGGAAAGAAAAAGTTGCACGCAATTAAACAACACTAAGATGGGATTCAAACGTGTAAGCAGAAGTAAGTATTATTGGAATAGAAGTTATTAAAAAAAAAATTTATCATGTGGCACCAATTCCCTAGGTTGTATACAGCATAGCACGTTTTTGTTTTAGTATAGCTTAAAGTTGGTTGCATCTTTACCTGGCTTTGCTTGCTGTCTCTGGGAACATCAAACCAAGCATACAACATATCGGTTACTTTAGCAGGGACTTTTCCATCTATCCAGTAAAGTGCCCTCAAGGCAGAATCAGGAAAAAATCCTTTCTTCCCAAACAAGGCATCGAGGGTTGGTTCAAATCCTTTACCGTCAACACCAACCTATATTGGAAGATGGAAGTAATGGAATTACTTGAAATACTTGTAGGCCAATATTAAATGGACAGTGAAGATTTATGAGAAATGGAATAACTTATATACTGTGCAAGATGTTGCTTAACTTGAAATTAGGAAAAGTACAGCTTGAATATTTGCAATATACCATATTGTTCATTCAACATGTTTGGAGAAGGCAAAACTACAAAACATCCATTAACAGCTGATACAAAATTATCTAGGCACATATTCAGGGAAGTTCGAATACCAAACTTTCCTTTAACACAGTGTGTAGAAATGCGTGGGCTACCTACAGTGTGTGGATATATTTTGTTTAGTGAAAGAATATGAACTAATTGTGAGAAAAGGGTAAATGTTTTTGCTCATGTAACATACAGTAATTAAAGGGACACTAATGTCACCAGAACAACTACAGCTTAATGCAGTTGTTTTGGTGAGTATAATAGCTCCCTTCAGGCATTTTCATATAAACACTGCTTTTTTCAGAGAAAAGGCAGTGTTTACATTGCCCCTAGAGGCACCTCCAAGGGGCCACTCCTCAGATGGCCACTGGAGGGGCTTCCTGGCTCAGGGCTGCACAGTAAGCAGCCCTGCCGTTCAGCGTCTCCACGCTCTGCGTGAGGACGCTAAATTTTCCTAGTAGAGATGCATTGATTCAATGCATCTCTATGAGGAGGTGCTGATTGGCCAAAACAGTGTTTGGCCCCACCCCTTGCCGATTTTAGCCATTGGCTAAAAGTCGGCAATTTTGATGATGTCACCAAGGGGGCGGGGCCAGCACGGCGGACCCGTGGAGAGCTGATAAAAGGGTGAGTTTTAACCCCTTCTGAGGGGGCTAAAGGGGGAGTCAAGCTACCTAAATGGTGGGTTTTCACTATAGGGTCAGGAATACATGTTTGTGTTCCTGACCCTATAGTGATCCTTTAAACTCCTTGTGCAAAAGCATTTACCCTTTTCATACAATAGGGTGACCTTTTTCTACTACTAAACAAAATAGTTTTTTACTCATCCATTTGCAAAAAAAAACAGCACCTTTTACTAAAACCAGGTAGAATTTCTTTTTAATTGAGTTTTGTTTAAAAGCATTATCATTTGTTAAAAACACTGAAATGAGTATCTGGAGGATATTTGTATTGTTTCTTTAATTCTTTAACAATAGTTCTTAACAATCACTATTTGAGCTTCAGAAAGGTGAATAATGTATTGATCATCATTCTAAGAAACTGCTGAATTGTTTCGTCCACCTGTTCTACGTTCTTAAAATTGCCTGCATTTAAGATTTTTATTATGTCAACATAAATTCTAGTTTTAATAGAACTTGAAATTGGGTTTCATTAGGTATTACATACCTCAAACATGTCAACAGATTGCCCGAAAACACTTAGAGTAGCCTCCAGCATGGCTTCCTTAGGCATGTAACCATTATCAAAAATTAAGTTTCCTCCTACATTGACACCCATAGGTGCACCCGTTCCTGGGACTTGCACGCTCTTTGAAAACTGATAGTTGCCTGAGAGTCTTGTAAAGTCGTTTAAAACTGGAGGTAATCCATGCTCCTGAACAGCCTCTTCCATTTTACGTTTAAGCCTGTATAAGAAACAGCAGAATGTATATGTTAGTATACTATGATGTTTTGTAGCATCTAGACTTAAGCTCAATTCTATTAAGTTCTGATATTGTAATCAATATTAGTTTGCAAAGCAAAGAACACTTTAATCAAATGCAGATAAAGGTAATTACAGAGAAATGTCTGTGGGGTGTCTTGTATGCTTAAAAGTTAGAATTGGGTGTAAATTTAAAACAACTAGATTTCAACACTTATCAAATAATCAGTTGTCAATGTCATAAAAACTGAAATATCTCATAAAATGAGATGCACTTGGAAGTAAAAAAAACAAAACAAGGTTCATGTATTGATTTCCAAGAATAACACGCCATGTCCAGCATTTTTTCATAGAGACCAGTTTATACATTAGAAAATATACACAAAGTAGTTAATTATAGTCGGAAATAATGTAACAATAGGACAACAAACCACTGAGGTCCATAAATCTCCACCATGTGTTACAAGAAAGATTTCTCAGCTTCATTCTGTGAGTAGCGGATTTAAAAATAAAATTATGTAAATCCTTTAGATCCCAAAATTAACCAGAGCCCTGCGTTAGGTCATTTACATTGTTGATGAGATATTGACTAGTCAGAGACCCACAGCCACAAGGGGACATAATTTATTTTCAGATTAGGGCTAGGGTGATAAAGTATCTCCTGGTCCTCTTATTAGTGGATTAGGATATTTTATGACGTTCCATTCCATTCTTTATGGAGTGGAGGAAGGGGTAAGAACAATTCGCTAGACCTCTACCTGGTTGTTACTTTTCTTAACCTTTCCTCTACATGAGGCTATTCACATTCAGCCCCTTGGTTCATCCTGAGGTTTTGATGATATATTTTCTTAATCCTCCTCCAGTGTGCATCCAATAGGGGTAAAATTCAGGTATCTCAGGAATATACTAAGGATTTAAAGTCCCCACACATAAGCCTTTTTTGATTGCACAGTGTCAGAAATACAGCATCTAGTAGATAACGGAAGTTTCCCACCATGTCAGAAAAAATATTATTAGGGTCTATATTTACTCTCTTGTTACAAAATCATAATTGAATTATTCCATCATTTTAAAAAAGATAATTTTAGGACAATCTGATGTTAATTTTATAATAACTTGAGACCATTAAGTGATTAAGTGACTAATAACATTTAAAAGTATCTCTCTTACCGACTTTTTTTTATTCAGTGTTTTTTCCACTGTATTATTGATGATCACTGTCCAGCCATCATCTTCTCATAAGTCACATCACTTCAATATTGATTGCTATCTCCTGTCCTGTTGTGTTTTACGCCCCACCTCCTATAGACTGTAAGCTCGTCTGAGCAGGGTCCTCTTCAACCTATTGTTCCTGTAAGTTTTCTTGTAATTGTCCTATTTATAGCTTAATCCCCCCTCTTATTATATTGTAAAGCACTACAGAATCTGTTGGTGCTATATAAATGACGATAATAATAATAATATTTTCTGTTCCACTGATATTTTTCTTTTGAACTTCTGACATCATTCTCTCCTCCCACCCACCCACCCACCCACCCACCCAGTAATTTGACTCCCTTACCATTACTTTCTCTATATGTCAAGTGATAATAATACATAATAATAATATGCTCTGCTTACTCTTGGACTTCTGGTGCCTCTGAGTTCAGGATGTTAACAACATGGGAAGCCACAAAGTTTCGCACTTGTTCTTCTTCAACATTCATCCCATCAAGGATTTGTTTTAGTTCTGACACTGATGGGTTTTTCATGAGCATGAGATAGGCTGCCAATCTCCTCTGTACTGTAGAACCTTTATCTAGATAGACTTGAAGAAGAATTGACTGAACCTGAAATAACACAAGCATTTAAAAATAAATTCCAAACAAATTAAATTGCATTATGAATGTTAATAGTATATTCTATAGAAGCTCTACCAGGTCTGAAGGCTCAGAAAATAAACATAGAAACATAGAAACATAGAAACATAGAATGTGACGGCAGATAAGAACCATTCGGCCCATCTAGTCTGCCCAGTTTTCTAAATACTTTCATTAGTCCCTGGCCTTATCTTATAGCTAGGATAGCCTTATGCCTATCCCACCCATGCTAAAACTCCTTTACTGTGTTAACCACTACCACTTCAGCTGGAAGGCTATTCCATGCATCCACTACCCTCTCAGTAAAGTAATACTTCCTGATATTATTTTTAAACCTTTGCCCCTCTAATTTAAGACTATGTCCTCTTGTTGTGGTAGTTTTTCTTCTTTTAAATATAGTCTCCTCCTTTACTGTGTTTATTCCCTTTATGTATTTAAATGTTTCTATCATATCCCCCCTGTCTCGTCTTTCCTCCAAGCTCTACATGTTAAGATCGTTTAACCTTTCCTGGTAAGTTTTATCCTGCAATCCATGAACCAGTTTAAAGATACTGTCTTTGTAAATCAATGCTGTACATTGGTGTGCATTGGTAATAGTTCCATACAAGAAGGACACTTGTGGAGAGACATCATTTTCAAAATTATCCATGAGATATGCTGGTATGGCTTATAGTTTTACTTCCTCAGTCTGGATTAGAAAAAATCATTTGGGCATTCTGAGGAAAGTTCAGAACTGTGGCTGAAATGTCGACATCTATGACATCAATGTACAGTTTTTTCAAAATTCAGAGTAGGATTTGACAGGTAAACAACTTATTGGTTAATAGTTAAAAAAAATTGGTTGCAGGTGTATATTATAACTGAGCCTTGGGAGATTCATCATGGGTAATTTCACAAAGGAACAACGTAAAGTAAGAATAATGGAATTTTATTTTTGAAACTAGGACAACTGTTCGGCTAGCGGATAATTTCAAGAAATTCCCAGATTTATTGACCGCCACATTTGTGCAAACCTTTCAGCTTCCTATTACTTCCTGTGGGGATATCTAAAGGAGCACACTTGAGCTGCTCAATGAGAATATCTGCGCAGAAATTCGATCGCTAGTGCCTCCAACATTAACTGATGTTATGAACAATGAAATCGAAAGAGCCTGACTTTGAGAGGTGGCAAATGGGGCTAATTTAAAAGCATTCCTTGTATGCAATATCAATGATATTGGTTAATAAAAAATAAAAAAGTGATTGACTCCTCAGACCCTACTCTGAATTTTAACCCCCCCCCCCCCCCTCCCCTCTCTCTCTCATAGTGTGCTCTCTGTCTAGAGATGAATATTATATAATTTTGCATCAGCATGCATTACATTAAGTGCTATTCAGGTGCCTGGGAACAAAATATTATCAGAGACCCGGGTGCCCCAATACAACATGTCATGAAAACTTTTTTATTTTTGGGAAAACTTGCCAAGTGCTAACATAACATGAACCATCTGTAAAAATGATCTAGGGATGCCTTCTGCAATAAAACAGCACTACAAAAGTGGCCAATATTATGGAGAATCCCATCATCTCTCACCACATCCCACCTTCTTCAAAGCATGCTTTATATCTACTATTCTGTGCCAACAGCGGGCAGTGAGATAATAAAGCACATTTGTACTGACAGAACAGGTATCCCAACCAGATAAGTGCCTGTAGGCAGCTGCCTACTCTGTATACATGAGAAGATATTTTTTTTTTTTTCATGTTGAAACGTACCTCTCTTGTAATGGTCATTTTGCGAAGTGCTTGGATTGCAGCCTTTTGAATGTCAGGTTTTGCTGTCTGACTCTGAACACATTTCAGAAGAGAAGACTTTATTTGAGTATTTGCATTTTCCAAAGCTGTCCCCATAATTCCAATTGCCTGAGTAAAAAAATGGGTATGGCATTATTTAACAACATTTAAGAAGTTATAAACTAATGTTTTGGACATCAAGATTTATTCCTACACACGTAATGTGTAATGATGATTATACCTTGAGACTTAAGAATGTCTTATCTTCATCGCCTGTGCATTCATTTTCTATCAGCGATGCCATGAAATTGGAGACGTCCTGTAGTTCTGGTGTGATTGTGTTTGTGTTTTCATAGAAACTATAACATCAAAGTAGAACATTTTAGAATTAGGTCCTTACTATCAAAATGGTTATTTTCTACATCATACAGAATAGAACATATATCACAGGAACAATGGCTAGTAGGTTGTTGGGTTGTTTATGATAATGTTCTCTCTCCATATAGAGTTCTAGATTAGAACATCTTGGTACAGCACATGCTTAATAAATAGAACTTATAGTAACGATAGTCCATTAGTGAGCTTGCGAGCCTTATACTGAGTAGAGTTTTAACATTCTTAACAAAGAACTAACTTTTAGGGATGTGTCACTAATTTCACAATTAGAGTCTGGCAGCTCTACATTTAATTGTTTACATATAATTATTGAATTAAACATTCACATTTTATAGCAAAAATATGTTTGAAGCTTGCATAGCAAAAGCATACGATTAATGGCCAAGTAGACTGACCAAAAAGCCACTGGCAATCAGATCTTGCTCTGCTTAGAGTCGCAACATAAATTAGTGTGTGACTTAGTACTCCATATATTCGTGATGTTGCACAAATATACTTCTACAATTTCCTTTTGTTAATAGAAAACACCTTGAATTAAAATAATGGAGCTACACAACAAATAGACTAAGCTAAATCAGAGACTGGGTTCCTTGTTGAGGACGTAGGGGGGAAGGAGGTCTAGAAACAGGAGGGAGAATGAAGCTTATAAAGAATCTGAATTAAAACAAACTTATAAATTAATGATACTTACGTGTTGACAGCATGACTTAAAGCATAAAATGAAGCTCTGCTTGAACGATATTGGGCCATGTTGAGAAGTTCTCGTACTCGTTTTGTGCACGGGGAAGGTAGGAGTCCAAGACTGTATGTAACCGCATCAACTAATACTGGTGACATATCCCCACTTCTTAGAATTTGAAGAATAGCTCCAAAACATTCTGGAGTTCCACATTGAGTCAATGCTTGTAGCGTAATCGGGCTGAAATTAGAACAAGAGACTTAGAGAAAATATAATAAAATATATTTTACAAACAGCAACACGTAACAACTATGGCAGTTTTAAGATGCTGTTTAATTCATCCCAACTTCAACTGCAATATATTATAATGTTAAAATAAGGAGTTCCATGAGAAATATAATTATTCTACTGAACTGTGATAAAATATTTCATTTGGAAGGGGGTTAATAAATGAGTCAGTTGTAATAGTTTTCACATACGAAAGAAACACCACTAACATTTTACCACAGATGAAAAAATAAGTTTGCAAGAAGGGTACAAGGTCATTTTGTTTAATTTACTTTATGCATCTGTTACTATGATGTGAAAGTACCTGTTGAGAGTGAGTCTACATCACTAAGTCACAAAATACTTTTTTAATCATGCATTTTGTGTCAAGGTGTATATAGAGGGCTATATTGGCTAAAATGCAGACATAGAAAACGAGTGCTTTAGAAAAAAAATATATATATTTTATTTATTTAAATGTTTGTTACTGCAGACATTGAATAGGCATGTATGTGATTGCAGCTACAAATATATTGTTGCATATTATAATAGGATAAAAATAGTTTTCTTGCGTGTGGTGTTATACTGACATCATGTGGTAGCCTTGGGAATTGAAACTCTGATTTACAATGTAAAACTTAGAATCAATTCTGCATTGTGTGCATGGAGTTTAACCATATTTTTTTTTTTTTTTTTAACGGGAACTTTAGGATATAATAATAATTATCTGGCAGGCAAATCAAACTCAATTTTATGCCACAATATATTTTCTACATTAGCACTGTTGTGTAAAATATTAAAGATTAACATGTAAGTTACCTTGACAGTTCAGTCATCTTTGGAACAAGAGGACCCAAGGTTTCATTGTTCAAACTCCTCAAGGAAGTCACAAGTTTGTAAAAAAGGCCAGCTCTCTGCTGATTCTGTTCTGTTGTAGACAACTTCTGCAATTGTACAAGATTTTCCAAGACAGCTTCCCCAGTTTTAACATTGTCATTTTCAGCCTCCAATGCAAGCCCTTTTGCCAGAGATGGAACTATATATATATATATAAAAAATATATATAATTAAGATCATGTTTCACGTTTCAGATGGATGGACAGATGTACATGTACAGTCAGACATAAAAACATGTCACACATGTTACTAACCAGACAAATGCCAGATGCCACTGAGGTTTATTTACTAAACACCAAACGGAAGTGAACTGAAGCTGGATTTTCAGGTTACGCTAACACAGTTAATGTGGAACATTCCTCTAACTCAGTTATACTCCAATTTTGATCCAAGACAACACAATAGATTATATAAACGGTATAGACAGTAGTACAAGTTACAATAATACATTTATTTTAACATAAATATTTGGTTCACTGTAATTTGTTATTCAGTATATAAACATCATTGTGATATTTGAACCAGAGATCCCCATAACATTGATTAAGATATAGTAGCCACCAGTAGCTATCATTTTAAAGTGGAGTACATTTTTAGAAAATAAATAAAGCAATATATTTTGATAATTTAGTATGCTAAGGCATAGATGATCAAGCTTTTTAACAGTTCTTCTTCCTAACATATTCATTCATTTTAATAGGTTTAATGTTACTATGTTACCTGCAGTAAATTCTCTGTTGTTGGTCTTTTGTGGTGTTTCATCCAGCCTTAGTGTCTGTGTGACCTTTGCCATCATGCCATATTGATCTCTGAATAAAAGAAAAAGGAGATTATTGCTCAAATGACCAATAATTATTTAATATTCTCCTAGATTAAAGAATGGAGAAGACATAACGTTATAGTAACTGAGAGTAATAAGATTCTTGTTTTGGTAAAATGAAGCCTTAATAAAAATGATAATTTGCATGGTTTTTTTTTTTTAAGATTAATAATAATTAAAAAAAGTATTATATTAAATGATTTACATTCATCTCAATAATAACTCTATATATATATATATATATATATTTATTTATTTATTTAAAAAAAGTAATACAAAATACAAAATAAAATATATAGGAAGACCCCCAAAGACAAATGATTATGATTTATTTTTCTTTGGTGGTGTCTGGTTGGTTGTCTGCCTCTTGAGCTTAACTCCACTGAGCTAAACAACCAGGAGGTAACAGAATGGGTTGTCTGATTGGCAGCCAGGGTAGTGTAACAAAGTTAATATCTATTGAAATATACACTTTTTGTAAAATGAAAAAAAGAGGACAAGTTAAGTCTTAAACTAAAGACACAGTCTTCACACATAAAGCACGACAGCAAGTTAAAGTGCTTTAGGTGTGTGGAGTGTGCCTTGAATTTAAGACTTAACTTCTTACATTACAATCTCTGATATAAATATCACATGTACATTATAATCAAGTATTTAAGTTTTATATGTGTCAAGTATTAGCTATTTACATTATATTACAAAAAAACCAAGAAAAGTATTATGATGTAAATAAACAATTGCTATTTCAATTAATTAATTAATTAATTAATAATTGCTAATTATAGCAATAACATTATTATAGAACTTTCCTACAACATTTCAATACTAATGATTATATAAAATAGGAAAAGCCCATCTATATTGTGATTGTAAACTGACATTTATTTTTTCAGCTTAAAGCATCCCCCTACATTTACCTTCCCCCAATCCTTCCCTCTTCTCTCCCTCTTTCACAATTTCAATCTTTCAATTTCTCTTAATTTCTGAACTATGTCTATTTAAAAACTCGAGACAAAGTAGGGACTACTTTGTTTTATGTATTTTTCCTACGCTTGACAAATCTTGGTCAAAGGGTGAAGCTTAAGTAAGCTCCACTTCCTTTCTCAAGTACATTTTTTCCCACACTGCTCCCCTTTCAATCCAGGCCTTTCTCTGTAGCCTTGCAAGATCATCTGTCATAATGTCAGAGGGCCTCCTGTGGGCATGTGTGGGAACTTGCCTGCGGGGAGGAATACGGGCCAAAGAATACTAGGACTCATGTCCATTACAAGTCTTAAGAAGTTGGAGGTGCATAAGAAAGAGATCTGGCACCATAAAGAAATGAAATCAATGAAGAAATAATGATGAAAACAGGGATTTTAAACTGATTGGGGGCACTAGGATAGTCAAGGGTAAGGAGACATCTCCCCAAAAATCGTGAGCGGCCATGACAGATCCACTTCAACTAGAGTTTCTTTTTTACACATTATGTCTCTCATCATGGCTGTTTATTCAGACAGATTCCAGTATTATGCTTTCACAACTTACTTGTGTGAGAAGGGAAGGAAAACATGGCTTTCAGCACAGGACACTGAGGTGATAAGCTTTCGTTTCTGATCTACAGAGTACTGACAAGACTGGCTGCTTTTGATCAGGGTGGACAATGGAGCATTCTGTAAAAAAAAAAATAATTAATGAGTACTTTAGACATATTAGTTTTGAGAAACTTGGAAAAGGCATCCAAGGAAGAGGTAGCCAACTGGCAGCTCTTAAAGTTGCAAAACTATGATACCCATAATGCTTTGCAGGCTGTTGACTAGCTCGGTGTAGGCATTCCTCGGAATTCCAGATGTTGTGAACTAAACCTCCCCCGATGATTTGCCAGCGTTATGGCTGTAAGAGCATTATTGCTGTAAGAGCATTATTGGAGATGTAGGCCACTATGTCTGGAATGCCGAAGGTTGCCTATCCCTAGATAAGCTAGAGAGAGGGAGGAAAGACATCAAATAATTGCGGTTTTAAACAGAAAGTATGGCCAATTTTACTTACCATGCCTTTAAAGAGTGCAATAGGACTGACAGAATCCCTGGATGGGTTGAACTGATCACAGTTCTTCAAATTTCTGTCCACTGTAAAATCTGTTGCTAATGATGACTTTGCACTGTTGACTGTAATCTGACTGGCACAGTTTCCATACACAGTATCCTAAAAGCAATAAAGATAAAGTTTACCTTATCCACGGCACTGCCATGATTTCAAAGCAAAACGAGGGAAAATAATTATACTACAATATACATGCATTGAATGTAAGTTCATGAAACGCTTACTTTGTCTATAGTCAATTCTTTACATATTTGGTACATACTAGTAGAAAGAGATAACAGTTATATTTTATATTCATTGTACAAAATTTAATGAAGTGAGAATATATATTTCTTCTTGTTTTTTGATTACATTTATTAAAGATTTTGACACTTTGAGAGCTTACTATTTAATACTAGGATATATTATGTCTATAGCTTACTGTCTAATACTAGGATATATTATGTCTATAGCTTACTGTCTAATACTAGGATATATTATGTCCATAGCTTACTGTCTAATACTAGGATACACTATGTCCATAGCTTACTGTTTAATACTAGGATACACTATGTCTATAGCTTACTGTTTAATACTAGGATATATTATGTCCATAGCTTACTGTTTAATACTAGGATATATTATGTCCATAGCTTACTGTTTAATATTAGGATACACTATGTCTATAGCTTACTGTTTAATATTAGGATATATTATGTCTATAGCTTACTGTTTAATTCTAGGATATATTATGTCTATAGCTTACTGTTTAATTCTAGGATATATTATGTTTAGTACTAGGATATATTATGTCTATAGCTTACTGTTTAATAATAGGATACACTATGTCCATAGCTTACTGTTTAATACTAGGATATATTATGTCCATAGCTTACTGTTTAATATTAGGATACACTATGTCTATAGCTTACTGTTTAATATTAGGATATATTATGTCTATAGCTTACTGTTTAATTCTAGGATATATTATGTCTATAGCTTACTGTTTAATTCTAGGATATATTATGTTTAGTACTAGGATATATTATGTCTATAGCTTACTGTTTAATAATAGGATACACTATGTCCATAGCTTACTGTTTAATACTAGGATATATTATGTCCATAGCTTACTGTTTAATATTAGGATACACTATGTCTATAGCTTACTGTTTAATATTAGGATATATTATGTCTATAGCTTACTGTTTAATTCTAGGATATATTATGTCTATAGCTTACTGTTTAATTCTAGGATATATTATGTTTAGTACTAGGATATATTATGTCTATAGCTTACTGTTTAATAATAGGATACACTATGTCCATAGCTTACTGTTTAATACTAGGATACATTATGTCTATAGCTTTCTGTTTAATACTAGGATACATTATGTCTATAGCTTTCTGTTTAATACTAGGATACACTATGTCCACAGCTTACTGTTTAATACTAGGATACACTATGTCCATAGCTTACGGTTTAATACTAGGATACACTATGTCAAAAGCTTACTGTTTAATACTAGGATACACTATGTCTATAGCTTATTGTTCAAAACTAGAATATATTATGTATTTAGCTTACTGTTTAATACTAGGATACACTATGTCTATAGCTTACTGTTTATTTATAGGATATTTTATGTCCATAGCTCACTGTTTAATACTAGAATACACTATGTCTATAGCTTACTGTTTAATACTAGGATACACTATGTCTATAGCTTACTGTTTATTTCTAGGATATTTTATGTCCATAGCTCACTGTTTATTTCTAGGATATTTTATGTCCATAGCTCACTGTTTAATACTAGGATACACAATGTCTATAGTTTACTGTTTATTTCTAGGATATTTTATGTCTATAGCTTACTGTTTAATACTAGGATACACTATGTCTATAGCTTATTGTTCAAAACTAGTATATATTATGTCCATAGCTTACTGTCTAATACTAGGATACATTATGACCATAGCTTACTGTTTATTTCTAGGATATTTTATGTCCATAGCTCACTGTTTAATACTAGGATACATTATGTCTATAGCTTACTGTTTAATACTAGGATACATAATGTCTATAGCTAACTGTTTAATACTAGGATACATAATGTACATAGCTTACCATGTAATAGGTTTGCTGTGTCTCATCAGGAGCAAGGAGTGACGAGATAATACCCCTCTTGATATTCAGGGCATTGAGAGGTTCATCTGCTTGTGGATATAAAACTACCCGTTTACCATCGAGGACACTGAATTTCAATTCATTCCTATTAACACAGAATTATGTAAATATAAAAGTAAAATGGCAAAGAGAAATGTGGACGTCTTCATTTTTACACCCTAATGTGTAACACCTAGTCTGTGCTTCCGAGAAACTCTTCATCCACATCCTATCATCTACTTTGGAGCCCTGGAACGTTTCTACAATAGCCCTAATTAATCATCATAATAGAGAGGCACCTACTCTGACCTCTCACTCTGGCGAAATGTTGTTCAATGGGAAACTGGCCCAATTATGTAACAAAATCAATAACAGGCATATTATTTCAGCTCTGAATGAATCCTATCATGCTTGAACTCAATGGCTTTGAACGGGTGGTTTGTCTCAGCTTCCATAGTGATATTATGCTACTACCTTGGTCTGTATTACCAAAAATTGGCATTACTTACTTAGACATAACATTAGAGAAGTCTTCTAAATTCTTGGACTTCTTCATCAGTACTTTGCCCTCGGAACTGACTCCGTACACTTCTCGCAGGGTGCATTGTTTGATACGAAGAATGAAATTGCATGCCTGAGGAACCTCCAATTCTACCTGTTAATTAAATACAAAATGTATGACAAGACGTACCCAATAAGTTTACAGTTGAGATTACATTTTTGGTTTTATTTTTGTATCGATTAGTTTAATTCAGACTTTTACCTTGCAGTTGAATTTGGAACCGCTCTGTGAGTCAGCTGTGCCAGTCACTCCAGTAGATGTTCCAGCTTCATAACTATATACATATTTCCTAAGGTGCCTGAATTTTGTTCCATCTTCTAAAATGTACAAATACATATATAAAATGAAAATATTAAAGGTGTAACATGTTGATGTCATTTGTGTAGTTACAAATTAATTTACTATATAAGCCTTACAATCTGACACAAGAGTATGTTCTAGGAGGAAACTGGAGGCCTTTGGTTAATCCATCCCATCATGTCCACTATATTGAGCTGAATTGAAGATTCATTTATGCTCTGTTACATATAATTAATGAATGGTGTAGGATTCAGGATCGCATAGACTGCAGCTTCAACATTTCCTTAGACCAGGGGTCAAAAAGTCCTACACCTCCCATACGCAAAATTATGCCTAGTGATCTAACAGACATATCATTATATCTTGGCCTCCAGAAGTACAACTCAGACTTTATTTCTCCCTCTTTGGCCATCGTCATATAAAAGAATAATACAGCAGAGCAATGGCTATGAAGATTGTAAAATAGATATGTGCTTCTAGGAACATCAATCCATTGTTCCCAGGAAGTGACATAGAGGACATTTGACATGTTTGGGAGAGCAGTTGGTGTAGCCATTAGGGGAAGACATTTATGATATTAGTGATACAGATTAATATTAATTTACATTATTTGGGTTGTAAATGTGATCTATGAATTCTATGTGTCTGTAATAGAATCATCTTACCACTGATATTTTTATGGGCACTTACAAAACATGCAAGTTTCAGTAACTCCTGATAAAGATTTCGGACAGCTATATATATATAAAATGCCTTGGGCTCCGCACTCACTACTCTCGGTCTTGTGTTTGCCTCGGTGCAATCTCCAGCAATCTTGTTTTGTGGATATAATACCATGTTTTATTAAGCAAATTTCAGTGTTTACAAATCATATCATGTCGACATTTCAGACCACCGAGTCTTGATAAAAGTCCGGATGGGCTGAAACATGGAACATGATATGATTTCTAAGTACTGAAATTTGCTTAATAAAGCGTGGTATTATGCCCACATATCTATATATATATATATATATATCTTGTGTATTGTTTGTGTATTGATCTTGTGTATTGTTTATTGTATATATATAAATATATATATATATATATACCTGATCTTGCATGGATTTTGGAAAGTAGCAAGTAACTATTTTTTATGACAAGTTTCAATGAGATTATGAAGAATAAAACAGGTCAATAAATACATAAATATGTGCAGTATTGCCTGGTTTAAAGGTTGTGAATATTGGACAATGTGTCAGCCTAATAAAACAGCTATGTTATCTATTGTGTAATATGTTTATAGAGTAGAAAAAGTCCAAAGAACACAATGGCTAGAGGACCTGAGTCTCTATATTAGCAATACATCATTGTCAAGTATTTGTATGTTTGTAGACTGTGTAGCAATATATCAAAATAACCGTAGAGGGCAGTATAAACCCACAATAGAAAACATGTTCAACGGGGCGATCTAAAAAACAGTTTATACCATACTACGGTACTTTTCCCACCCCTTTTCTAAAGAGAACATCATGTGTCAATTCCAGTGAACAGGATGCACTCCAGCCTTCAATACAAAGGTTAAATACACAGTACACATTGCATGATCCCAGCAGAGATTATCAGTAATAAATTATTATCCACACTGATATGGCTGGTATGAAGTCAGCTCTGTATATGTTGACCAGCAGACAAGTAACATAGGTCACGCCAGTGAAAAAAAAAATCACAGTTGGAAAAACACCTGATCTTATTTGTCTGAGCTGAATGTTTCAATGTCAAACTATTCATAACAGTGCATATTTTATTCACTAACCAGTAAATTGCAGTGTATTAAAAATCACATTGAAAAAGTTTGTCCAGAATAGCTGATATGGATAAATACTCCAACTCATCAATAGTCACAGCCTATTTTAGGCTAATTTAAAATTTGGTTTTTAAATCACTACACGTTGCTGTTTAATGAATAAACCCCTGTATCTGCTAGTGTGAAGGAGTATTTTAACTCCTTGTAGAACATGATTATTTAAACCCCTTATTATTTTGGCTGTCATGATAGATCATCAGAGCTAAAGGAGTTAAACAGCTAGTTCTAAGTTAGTTATAAAAAAATGTAGTGATTTAAAAGTAGAAAATGGGTCATACTACCGACCCAATCCATGTCATTTGTTGAGATGTGATTTTAAGGTACTAAACATGTAATGCTAAGAAGGTGTAAATATGCTTAATGAAGGTAATTGAATTTTAACCCTTTGACTGACAGGTGGACATTTCCCAATAAAAGACACACATTTTCTTATTACTAATTCAGACTAACGTAGAGTTAAAAAGAAATGAGATGGGAAGGGTCTCTGCCTCAGTTTTATTCGCCCTGAATTTAGCAAACGTGTATTCTTGTCACATGAATTCACTGTTATTAGTAAATAAGCCCATTAAAACAATACTTTAGATGGCATATTTTTTGTATCCAATTCATCATTGTACAATTATTGTTTTTGTGTAAAATCAGAGAAATAAGATAGTATTCTTACTTAAACAGCTTGGATTCTGGTTATCTGGCCCATCTTCTTCTGCAAATAAAGGGAAAAAAAACACTTAATTTCACATATTGTACATAGGTAAGCTTTCAATAAATAAAAATGTTCTTTTTAACTCCGTATTAAGATAGTCAGGTACTGGTGCTTTAATTAAGAATTACACATGAAAAAATATTTGGTTCCTATCAATAGAGAAAATGGAAATGGAAAGGCAACTCTAATTTCTGCTTTTTTAAAAAAAAATGACATCTGTTATTGTTAGTCATTTCATTTCTTTATTTGACAATAAGTGCTGTAGACTCATAGTCCATATGAAAATGCCCGAGCCATTGGTTATGCTACTAAAAAAACGTTATTATCTCTCAATATACATAAAAATTGCTTTTAGAATGTTGAATTAAGTTACATTTAGGCAACCTTAGTTTCTTCTCGACTGACTATTTTTGAGGGGAAAAAAGGAGGGGGGGGGGGGGAGCATACTTCATGCCACTTAGTTCTTTGTTTGTAAATTATATTTCTAATACTGTGTATGGTTAAAATATTAACCTTTACCTCAAAAACATAAATTACATAACAAAACAGGTTTCGTCCTTAATGGCTAACTAACCAAAACATTTACATCTGACACACGCAGACTAATACATAATGAATAATACACAAAACTTGCTATGTCAGTAGCATTGTGTCACGATTAAAGGTTTAGATATAAACTAAATACATTTATTATTGGATATTGTAAAATTATGCAAAACGTCACGACGTATGGGGCCAAAGATTTAATAGACAGGACCACAGTCCATTTACCATCAAACAATACAATCTAAATATTAACTTTCTGAGTAGCAATTTTGGATTTTCGTTTCCCCTCTGGCACATTCCACCACATATAAGTTATTTATAGTCTCTTATATCTGTGTGTTTTTTTTCTGTTTTGATTTTAAGGCAACAGTAAGAAATGTGATATATTTATCTTAAAAGATCACATTTATAGCTTAAACATTTTAATATATATTTTGGTCACCTCAGTGTGCATTTATTGAATTTTTATAGTAAAGATTTTTATTTATTCATGAAAATAAAATAAAAAAAACAACTGAAATCTAATTTTTTCAGAAATATACTTCAATATAGAAATCAATGGAATTCATTTTTCCAATGATATTGTCTACAATATTTTCCAACCCTGTGTTTTTGTGTGATTCTAATAACTCGCACAAGCTTGATACAGATTCTAAAATTCAAAATTATCGTTTACATTATCCAACTAAATAGGATGATATTTTTTACTTACGGGCAATGGTGTAACTGCTGGTCAATAGCACCAGGAGCAATAGCTTCCTAGTGCCCATGATGAGCTGTTAAAGCTCTTGGGAACACCTGCGTTCCTTCCACTGCTGTTGTCTCTTCTTATATCCCAGGTTGAGACTGATCCTTTTCCTTTGGACCTGAATTTATATAGCTGGGGAAAACCAGCTGAGTTATCCTGTTTAGAAGTTCAGAGCAAATTGCAAAAGGTACAAAGGTTAAAGTTTTACCTCTGAGATTAGTGAGAGAGCTGACTTGGGCCTGTAGCTGTGAATAGAATGCTGTGTAGTAGTGAGTATATTCACTATTGTCATATGAACATATACATATATATATATAAATCACATGTAGCTGTATGTATATATATACATACAGCTACATGTGATTTGTATTTCTAAGGAAGTAAATGAACGGTGATAGTGACTGATTGTTCCAATGTTATAGAATTCTTTTAATTTATTACTTTACTTTTATTATTTGTATGCCCATTTATGGTAGCTAAGTAAATAATGGCAAAATGTACACAATTTAAGAATTCTATAATAAATTACATCAAATTGTTGAAAATTGGCCTGGCCTCTATCAAGCAATTGCACAATGAGAAAATTCACTTAGACCGAACCATTTTTTCTGAAAATAGAAAAGGCTTTCTAGTTTGACGAATTTCTGCCGTATGTCAGCTCAGCTCACCAGAATTTTCGTACCGCATACCTGATTCAGAAAATGTATCAGACAAACCAAAAGCAAGTGAAAATGGGCCAATCGGTGTACTGAAAACTATACACAGAATATAATATTAGGTATCTATTTTGCAGTACACTCATAGGATAATTTTCACTTTCACATTCTCTGAAGTTCTGCCTGTGTATAACATTCAAAATATTAGGCAGATGCATATTAGGGACTTTAACTTATGGTTTAGTGAATGGTGTTGGGAAGGATTTGGCCTTTTTTCTCATATTAGCTCTATTTGAAATAGAAGTGAACTGTACAAAAAAGATGGTTTGCATCTTTCTCAAAAGGGAGTGAAAGTGAGCAGTTGAGAGGATTTACTAGGGAGTATTTAAACTAAGGGGATGAGGAGGGTGGATAAAACCCGATAAAACATTAATCTATTTGCCCCCCCACCCCTCCCCCCCTCAAACCAAGGACAGAATTAGCCTGTAGCAAGTATGTTAAAAATGATAGACTTAGAGTCATGTCTACAAATGCTCGCAGTTTAGGGAATAAGATCCATGAACTTGTGGCAATAATGGCAACTGAGAAAGTAGTTTTAGTCGCTGTTACTGAGACATGGTATATAATGAGAAAAATGACTGGTACATAGCAATACCAGGTTACTCTTTATATAGAAAATACAGAAAAGGCAAGAAAGGGGGGGGGGGTGTTCCTTTATGTGAAGGATAACATAAAATCTAACCTAATACAAGTTAGTGAAGTAAACATTGAGTCAGTTTGGGTTACGTTAGAATTTGGTAATCACACAGTGATTTATGGTCCACTTGGACAAACAGATGAGCTAGATAATCTACTAGCCGAGGAGATAGCTAAAATGACATTGCAGAGGGAAGTTATGTGTGACTTTAATCATAACTAAAGCCCATGCTAGATTTAGTGATAACAAATTGAGATTTGGTTTTAGATATTACTGTAGGTGAAAGTTTAGGATCCAGTGATCATCAATCAGTGTGGTTTAATATAGGAACAGTGAGTAACACCAAAACAGACTTTTCTAAAATTAGAATTTGTGTAAAGGAGTCATTATCAGACTGGAGCAGTTTAAATGGAGTCCAAGAGAAATCGGATTATTTAAAAGTTGCACTACTGAAGGCAAAAGAAAATTGATTAGGGTTGGCAGTAAGAGCAAACAATTAAAGGAAAACTGTGGTACAAAATAGTAAAAAAACAAAAAGTTAGCATATAGTAATTATACAAAAACATAATGAGGAAGATAGACACATTTTTAAGATTAGGCAGAAAGAGGCAAATCAAGTTATAAGACCTTACAAAGCAGACACAGAAAAAAAAATAGCCCAGTCAGTAAAAAATAGTGATAACACTTTTTGTAGATATATAAATAAGAATAAATAATAAATACAGAAAGGAAAGTAAAATAAGAATTAGTTAGACTAAAGACAAAAAAGGAAGTTATGTAGAAGAGGATAAAGGTGTAGCTGACTGTCTCAATGGATATTTTTGTTCAGTATTTACAAATAAAATGAAGGAAAGGGACCTTAGGAAAAAAGACTGAGTCATATGTTACATGTGAGTTTACAGAGGATGAGGTTCTACTTCAGCTGTCAGGGTACCTCTCGCTTCGGTCCGAGGCGGCCACGCGACGCTCGCGGCAGCCTCCATCCTACACACTTCATAGGCTCACACACCGCCTGCGGCTCCTTCACACTCTCGCTTGCCGCAAGCAGTGGTTTCTGGCAACTGCACACCGCCCGCGGCTGCTCCCCATGGCAGCAAGTTGGACGCTGCGCGCTTGCGTACAGCGTGTGTAAATAGGCGCCTGAATCAGTCACATGACTCGGTGTGCAAATATGATGTCATTCAGTAGTTACTTCAGTAGTGGGGAACATGATGGAAACCATGTTAAAGGATAGGATTGTTGAACATCTAAAAATCACATGGATTTCAAGATCAGAGACAACATGGGTTTATTTCAGGGAGATCATGCCAAACTAATCTTATTGATTTTTTTGATTGGATAACTAAAATAATAGACGAGGGTGGTGCAGTAGACATTGCTTACCTAGATTTTAGTAAGGCTTTGACACTGTCACACATGGAAGGCATTCAATAAACTGCAATCTTTGTGTTTGGATTCCAATATTGTTGAATGGGTTAGGCAGTGGCTGTGTGACAGGCAACAGAGGGTTGTAGTAAATTGAGACTATTCAAAGTATGGGCTTGTTACCAGCGAGGTACCTCATGGATCTGTACTTGGACCCATTCTCTTTAATATTTTTATTAGTTATATTGCAGAAGGTCTTGATGGTAACAGGCGCGGGCTGGTCCGGGGGGCAGGGAGGCAATTGCCTCCCAGGTCGCCCTAAATAATTAGAAAAATGGCCACTGCAGGGCCGGTCCTGGGCGCCAGGAGGAGGTGGTGCCGCGCGGAGCAGGCTGAAGTGTGTGTGTCTGGAAGTGTGTGTGTGTGTCTGGAAGTGTGTGTGTGTGTGTGTGTGTGTGTGTCTAGAAGTGTGTGTGTGTCTGGAAGTGTGTGTGTGTGTGTGTGTGTGTCTGGAAGTGTGTGTGTGTGTGTGTGTGTGTCTGGAAGTGTGTGTGTCTGGAAGTGTGTGTGTGTGTGTGTCTGGAAGTGTGTGTGTGGAAGTGTGTGTGTCTGGAAGTGTGTGTGTGTCAGGAACTATGTGTGTGTGGAAGTGTATGTGTGTGTGTGTGTCTGGAAGTGTGTGTGTCTGGAAGTTTGTGTGTGTGTGTGTGTGTCTGGAAGTGTGTGTGTCTGGAAGTGTGTGTGTGTGTGTGTGTGTGTGTGTCTGGAAGTGTGTGTGTGTCTGGAAGTGTTTGTGTGTGTCTGTCAGGGCCGTCTTTCCGCATGGGGCCCTACCGCGCTGCCCAGCATGCCCGGCCGACAGGGGAGACGGAGAGGTGGCCTTGTTTTCTGACCTTGTGCCGGTGAGGGAGATCTCAATTCAAACGGGGAGAGAGGTAGCTGCCTAGGACCCAGGGCTGCAGGAGAGGCCGACCTGTAAGGCAGATCGTTCCTCCCGCAAGCAGGCTGTGTGGAGCGTTGCAGCTCATTACCATTGCAATGCTCCACACAGCATTCTGCGTGCAGGAGGACAGGAGACAGCCTGCAGCCAGACAAGCTGCAGGCTGTACAGAATTCACAACTGGACCACCAGGGCTGGCTGTGTCCCAGCCTCTTTGACCAAAGGTAAGAAGAAGGGTGGGGGGGGACATATAGATTTTATTTAACGTATAGTAGTATTAAAAAAAACTAAAAACATTTACTACCTGTGTAACCGCTGGCGGTTCCCTTATTTACCACTATAATGTCTTAAAGCATGATTGTTTTTTGGAATGATCTCAATAGGTTCCTTGTGAAATACCAGTGTAGGTCACATTAGCAATCATTTCACTGTGAGCTGTGGTAAATGCTGTTTAAAATTATCCCCTCAAACACACACACAGCACTCAACACACATATAGCACTCCACACACGCAGCACCCCACTCACATAGCACTCCACACACACACGCAGCACCCCACTCACAAAGCACTCCACACACACACACAGAACCCCACACTCACATAGCATTCCACACACACACAGCACCCCACACACACCGCACCCGTACACACAAACACATACACTGCACCCCTCACTGCAGTGTGTGTGTATTCAGCAGTCTGTGTGTGTGTTCAGCCGTCTGTGTATGTATTCAGCCGTCTGTGTATGTATTCAGCCGTTTGTGTATGTTTGTATTCAGCGGACTGTGTATGTATTCAGCACTCTCTGTGTGTACTCAGCAGTCTGTGTGTGTGCGTGTGTGTCTATTCGTCAGTCTGTATGCGTGTATTCATTAGTCGTCGTGTGTATGCATTCAGCAGTCGGTGTGTGACTGCTTTCAGCAGTCTGTGTGTATGTATTGAATGTATGCATTGCATTTGTTGGAGGTACTTCTAAATATAATCTTCGTTGTATCTATAATTTACATTTTTATTCCTGTAAGTTGTGTAGGCAGGGCCCCCGGTGCACTGCTTTGCCCGGGGGCCCATAATGTTGTTAAGATGGCACTGGTGTCTGTCAGTGTGTGTGTGTGTGTCAGCAAGTATGTCTGTCAAGTAAGTTTCTGTCAGTGAATGTGTGTGTGTGTGTGTGTCTGCCTGTCAGTGTGTGTGTATGTGTCTGCCTGTCAGTGAGTGTTTGTCAGGGTTTGTGTGTGTATGTTATTGAGAGTGAGTGCCAGTGTGTCTGTCAGCAGGGCCAGCCTTTGAGGTATGTAAGCTGTGGGGTCATGTAGGGCGCAATAACAACAGAGGCGTCCGGCGGCCAACACAGCTCACAAGTTTTGGACACCAGCATATTTAATTTAAACGATTCCCTAGTGGTCCATTGGTGTGCACCAGCAGTAGGTGAAGTCAGATCATATCCCTTGTGGTTCCGGTGCTCAGTTAGTGAGTCAGAGCACAGGCTCAGAGATTCTCAGCCTGCGCTCTAACAACATTGAAAGTCAGAGCCGCGAAGGAGTGGGTATGGCAAAGAGCTACTAATTAGCATAATATCAATATCCGTTATAAAACCAGGAAAAGGTGGCCATGGCTGGTGAGCTGATTCAGGGGTGCAATGGGCCACTTGACTGGATTTGCCCCCCAGACCTGAGGCTGCCAGCCCTCCCCTGGATGGTAAGGTATGTCTTTTTGCTGATGATACAAAGATATGTAACATGGTTGATGTTCCAGGAGGGAAAAGCCAAATGGCAAATTATTTAGGTAAACTAGAAATATGGTCAGCGCTGTGGCAACTGACATTTAATATAGATAAGTGCAAGATAATGCATCTTGGGCATAAAAACCCAAGGGCAGAGTACAGAATGTTTAATACAGTCCTAACCTCAGCATCTGAGGGAAAGGATTTAGGGTTAATTATTTCAGATGACTTAAAGGTAGGCAGACAATGTAATATAGCAGAAGGAAATGCTAGCAGAATGCTTGGTTGTATAGGGAGAGGTATTAGCAGTAGAAAGAGGGAAGTGCTCATGCCATTGTACAGAACACTGGTGAGACCTTACTTGGAGGTACTTACTTGGAGGTACACCTTAATTGTACGCAGTACTGGAGACCGTATCTTCAGAAGGATATTGATACCTTAGAGAGAGTTCAGAGAAGGGCCACTAAACTGGTTCATGGATTGCAGGATAAAACTTACTGTTGGCTCCGAGTATGTTTAGGGAGAAGGGAAAGGATATTAAACCCCACACTGGATTCTACACGTGTGGTAAATGCAAGGCGTGCAGTTATTCCTTTATATCTTTTAAAGAATTTCAAAGTACCCAAACTAAGGAGACATTTAAAATCCAGAGCTGAATTTCTTGTTCCTCCACGCATGTTGTGTACCTCATCACTTGTGGATGTGGGGCACAATATGTTGGGAGGATGGGAAGGAAGGCTAAGGTAAGATGTCTTGAGCACTATAACAACATTCGGAAGAAAGTTATTACCCACTCAGTTCCAGAACACTGCAATAAATGCCCTCTTTTTAAGAACAATATTAACTTTGTAGCAATAGAACAAGTGTGTCTTGACGAAAGAGGAGGGGATTTGATGCTTAAACTAAGGAAGAGAGAAGGCTTCTGGATACACAAATTAAATACCATGCAACCTCAGGGTTTAAATGTGGATTTCGATCTAGTTTGTTTTCTTAAATAGTTCTTTCCATTAATAGTTTTTTATAATTTTTTAAGACAAGTTTTCTACTTCTTTTAGGGTCCATTCAAGGCATATTATTAATTTTAGACATTTCAGATTCTGTAGGCTTTACTGACATTGTTAAGCATCACTTTTAGAATGCTATGTACAAGTTTGAGACTTTGGGGTACACATTCTTTGGGGTTTATTTGGATGACACAGTAAGGTTTATGGGTGTCTTTTTTAAGGTTGTGGATATAAATACCACGAGGATATCTTTTATATTTATATTTATTAATTATTATTTACTTTACATGTTTTGTAACATACTAATTTATTTGAATACTGTTTCTATTATGAGTATTGATTATAAGTTAACTTTATAGAGTGCTGTTCTATAATTTTTCCTTTCTATATGTGCTACTTTTGTTTTATGAGCCTCTTGGGACTGTTTATGGAGGAAGGGAGGACTTTACATGAGATTTCGGATCTACCGTGCATTTTTTCTAAGTGCCGAGTGCACGCATGCGTACAAGGACGTTATACGAAAACGAGGCTTGGAACGCTGTGAATGCAGCCAGAATAGCGTGGCGTCGATTGGAGGCTGATTATGGCGGGAGTTTTACCGGGTTATTTAACCACGTTGAAAAAAATAAGAATAACGCTGCATGGGAGATCCTGGTTACAAGTACCCCTGAGGAAGTCCAAGTTGTTAAGGACGAAACGCGTAGGGTTGGACAATTGTAGAGAGAATCTTTTATTGTATTCATTTATTTTTATTTTTATTTACTTGTGTTAATAAATAGTTTTATAATTGAATAACGGTATCCCCCTTATTTTACATCAATTGGAGGAGGATGGCCGTGGATAATGTCTGATGATACGCTTTTATATGACTACAATTTCGTAAGTGCAAATTATTGGAGTGCAGGATATATTCAGTTACCATCTACACTTATTTGTGGTTTATTTCTCTCCTATATGTCCATACATCCATGTTGAGGATCCCTTATCACCTCTACATTACTGAGATACGCCTACTATCAATTTATGTCTGTGAGTGCAACTTAATAATACAGTGATCTGTGCATACTGGCTATACTACTCTATGAGTTTTTAATTTTTTCTGTTCTGTAGATCCTTTTTTCATAAAACTTACAAGGAAAGGCTAAAGGATCTTAACATGTATAGCTTGGAGGAAAGACGAGACAGGGGCGATATGATAAAAACACTTAAATATGTAAAGGGAATCAACACAGTATAGGAGGAGAGTAAATTTAAAAGAAGAAAAACTACCATAACATAGTCTTAAAGGAACACTACAGGGTCAGGAACATAAACATGTATTCCTGATCCTACAGAGTTAAAAACACAAATATGTAGCCCCAGTGGCGGATCCAGAGCCTGATCTCGGGAGGGGCACTTGTAGATTATGTAAAGAAATAATCAAGGCACAATAACCATTACAGCTCAGTGTAGTAGTTATGGCGCCCGTAGTGCCAGGATCCCATCCCAGAGTAAGTAGTCAAACCGTTTAGGAACAGTTTACCAACTTACCTGGGGTCTGCTGGGATATAGGGCATAGGAGCAGTGGTATGTGTTAGGGGTGAAGTGTGTGTGAAAGGTGCAGTTTGTGTATGTGTGTGAGCAGAGAAGTGTGTGTATGAGTGTGTGAGGGCGGCAGTGTATGTCAGGGTTGCAGTGTGTGTGTTAGGGGACAGTGTATGTGTGGGGCAGTGTGTGTGAGAGTTGCAGTGTGTGTATGGGGGCAGTGTGTGTAGTGTGTGTATGGTGGGGCAGTGTGTGTATGGTTGGGCAGTGTGTGTATGGGGGCAGTGTGTGTAGTGTGTGTATGGGGGCAGTGTGTGTATGGGGGCAGTGTAGGTATGGGGGCAGTGTGTGTATGGGGGCAGTGTGTGTAGTGTGTGTATGGGGGCAGTGTGTGTATGGTGGCAGTGTGTGTAGTGTGTGTATGGGGGGCAGCGTGTGTATGGGGGTAGTGTGTGTAGTGTGTGTATGGTGGGCAGTGTGTGTATGAGGGCAGTGTGTGTAGTGTGTGTATGGTGGGCAGTGTGTGTATGGGGGCAGTGTGTGTAGTGTGTGTATGGTGGGTAGTGTGTGTATGGGGGCAGTGTGTGCAGTGTGTGTATGGTGGACAGTGTGTGTATGGGGGCAGTGTGTGTAGTGTGTGTATGGTGGGCAGTGTGTGTATGGGGGCAGTGTGTGTAGTGTGTGTATGGGGGCAGTGTGTGTATGGGGGCAGTGTGTGTAGTGTGTGTATGGGGGCAGTGTGTGGGGGGGAGGAGGGGAGGGAGGCTTTTAATTTCTTTTTATTTAATAAAATAAAAATTCTATGTCCCCCCTCCCTTCTTACCTTTACTGAGGAGGAGGGGGGACATTTCCCTGGTGGTCCCAGTGGGAATCCCTGGTGCTCCCAGTGGTTAGAGTGAACTCTAGCCCGCGCTAACCATGCCAACGCCAATGCTCCATGCTCGCGAGAGGAGGACCTGGAGGAGCTGCAGGCTGAGCTCCCGGGTCCTCCCTCCCCCTCCCCTGCCGGCTGCCAGCACCGTGCCTGCAGACCGGGGAGGGAGATCTCTGATCTCCCTCCCCAGTCCGCAGGCACATTGAAGGGCTGGCACTTGGACAATGCCAGCTCTGCAATTGCCCCGTTGCCCCCCCCCTGGATCCGCCACTGTGTAGCCCACAGTCTCCTCTTACCCCCTTAAATAATGTGAAAATTCACAGACGCACAGGCCCTGCCCTCTATCTGCCTACTTAGCTGACATCAGAATTGACCATGCCAGCCAAATTAATGCTTTCCCATAGGAAAGGGGATGATCTCAGCCAAGGAGGCAGGGCCACCCTGGCCAATCAATCCACCTCTATGGAAAATGATTAGCATCTCCATGCAGAGCTTATAGATGCTGAACTTCAGTGCTGTACGTTGTGCAGCACTGACATTTTTCCTCTGAAAAGACCGTGTTTACATTAAAATGCTTGCAGTGACATACTATACTCACCAGAACAACTACAATAAGCTGTAGTTGTTCTGGTTACTATAGTGTCCCTTTAAATTAGAGGGGCTAAGGTTTAAAAATAATATCAGGAAGTATTACTTTACTGAGAGGGTAGTGGATGCATGGAATAGTCTTCCAGCTGAAGTGGTAGATATGAACACAGTGAGGGAGTTAGGGCAAACAGAAAAAAAATGTATCTATAGAAATATAGATTTATATAGTTTTAAATATATAATTTATCAATGTTTTGTTACTGCTCATTTTTTTCCCTCTTTTGGTTATTTCTCACTTAATCTGTAAATAAAATCAATATTTAGTGACTGTCTCCTAGCCATCAATCATTTTTTTCCCATCAGTCATCTCTTTTTTGGGGGCACCCCTGGTCTAGGACATCATCATCACTGTGACTGTGGGCAATGTCAGCATGAGAAATGGATACCTAAAGTAGTGCTGATATTATAATGATGACAAATGTTAGGGTGTAAAGTTATTTGGAGTTAATTAAGTTTAGGTTTTAAGCAGACCCAGATGGGTGATGGAAAAATCCAGAGTAATGCCAGTGTTCCCTTGTCAATCATAAAATATGCATTAAGTGCATATTAGTGATGATCCCAACACTACTATATTGACCATCGATTATCAGATATGTGTCCCCATTGCAGTTTTACGAAGCACCTTGGACAAGGGCCAGATGAATGTCCTCTCAGTAGGACCTGTTTTCAGCTACTTTTGTACCTTTCTGGAGTTTACTTGGGCTGGTTTTGTGAAATAAGCACCAGGAGATTCAGCCATTGCTTCTGTAGTCCAGTAAATCCACTATTCTTGATAACAGATTGGTGGGTTTAGTTATAGAGTGTGTATAACTCAGTTCTTTTCCAGTGTCTGTGTGTGAAGCTGGAATGAAACTTGAGGGATCGATTCCCATCTGCCCACTAACAGCCTCTCACACAGGAAGTGACTTGCATAAGGAGCAGGGACATCACTAAGTTTTGCTGTGCACCCTCCGTAGTACTTTGGTATAGTGTTTCTTCTTTCTTTTTTTACTTATTTCTCTGTTGTTTTATTTCACCGGTGCTCATAGCCCTTGTTCTTTGTTTTAAAAACAAAAAATGGAAAAAGAGGTGATATGGTATATGGGATGAATTAAGGCATACTTTATAAAAGGTATGTATACATAAGTTCTGTAATAAAATATGGCAACTGATTTTAATTTTAACTCTGGGGTGAAATTTGGAAATTCAATCCAAAAGGAATCAAGTGAAATATGAAGTTATCATGTTTCAGTCTGCCAGTCTGTTTTGATCTATGTGAGTCTGTTATATGGTCATTCAGTTTTAACTCTGCAATATAAAACATTGCAGGTTTTTAGGGTTCAGTCCAGCTCTAATCATACTTACAGCCACTAGAGGTGCTTCTGCTGCACCGATCAAGTGCCCATGGGTAACTTATGTTAACATACTGTATTCATCTTGCCATCGATTTTTACAAGATTCCCCGTGCCTTTAGAGCTCACATACCCTTAAAACATCAGTGAGCCACAACCATGCTTCACAGTGGGAATGGTATTCTTTTCATTATAGGCCTTGTTGACCCCTCTCCAAACATAGCGTTTATGGTTATGACCATAAAGCTCTATTTTGGTCTTTTCACTCCAAATTACAGTGTGCCAGAAGCTGTGAGGCGTTTGAAGATGTCGGGCATATCGTAACCAGACTTTTTTGGGGGGCATTGGCACAGTAAAGGCTTCTTTTTGGCAACTCGACCATGCAGTTAATTTTTGTTTAAGTATCATTGTATTGTGCTCCTAAAAACAATTGCACCGTCTTTTTCCAGAGCAACCTGTATTTCTTCAGAGGTTACCTGTGGGTTTTTCTTTGTATACCGAACAATTCTTCTGGAAATTGTGGCTGAAATTTTTCTTGGTCTACCTGACCTTGCCTTGGTTTTAAGAGATCCCCGGATTTTTCACTTTTTAATAAGTGATTGAACAGTACCGACTGGCATTTTCAAGGCATTGGATATCTTTTTATATCCTTTTCCATCTTTAAAAAAGTTCTGTTACCTTGTTATGCAGGTCTTTTTACAGCTCTTTTCTGCTCCCCATGGCTCAGTATCTAGCGTGCTCAGTGCATCCACATAAGAGCTAACAAACTCATTGACTATTTTACACAGATACTAATTGGTGTAGTAAATTAACCTTTTGTTTTGATGATTAGTCATATTTTCAAAATCAATACCAAAATTTCACAATTTCTGCCAGGGTATACAAACTTTTGAGCACAATTGTAAATTACTATCTAAATGGAGAATGAAATATTCAATGAATTTATTTGAAATTCATCTGAAATTAAGGGAAAATAACACAACTCCCTAATAGTTGAGTTATAAACACTAACATCAACACGTTGTACCACTAACATTTTTTTTTTATTTATTCATTCTTTCTTTGCTCATATATTACAAGTACAACATATTTTAGATTATACATTAATCTTTCTCACAGGTTTACAAAACATAGCACAGAAGAACAATATAACAAGTTTGTAACACGATACAAGTGTGACAGTGTAATTGAACAACATACGTTATTATACTTTGCTCATGGACACTTTATAATGAATCTAAATACAGAGGTGTTTTTAATTCTCCCCCAGACATGGGTGTTATTATCATTTATTATTATTATACTTTATTTCTAAGGCACCAACACATTCTGCTGTTGTGTACATGGGTACAATTGGTACAAGTAAAAATACAGACACATCAATACAATACATGAGACAATACCAAATTTGACAAATACAGGAGGCCCTGTTCCTCAGGTATAGGAGGGGTGAGAAACCTGAAGTGAACTAGTCCTGGCAGGTTAATGGAGGCCTGGGAAGAACATTTCCTTTATTTGCCCCACACTATTTTCTGTTCATTTAAAATTCTTCTCATGCTTGTTGGCTTTTTCCATAGGAATGAACCCTGTAATGTGGACAACTATATTCTTGAAGCCGGGAAGTAGATCTCCAACCAGTGAGCCCAGACCCCCAAGGTGTGTATATATATATATATATATATATATATATATATATATGTGTGTGTGTGTGTGTGTGTGTGTGTACAGGATCAACTGCCAAATCATACAAATAGGATTGAGTTATACCAGTAGTAGCAAGTCAGTTTTGGTGTGCCGAAACCGATGAACAGGGTAGGCCTGAAAAAAGGGGTCACCTATTGAAAGAGACTAAAAAGGAAGAGGTGTGTGGGTATACAAAACCATAGTCAGAATGTCAGGAGTAGGAGGGAATAGATATAGACCAGTAACCCCTCCCACAATTCCATGAATTCTGCTTTATATATAAATTGTATTTAGAGTATGTTTGATGGTTCTCGATGAATACCATGTAAAAAAACAAAACACAGATATACAATGATCATGCAGTATATCAGTAATAGAGTGTGGAGTTTAACACTATTAGAAACTGCACAGTATATAGTTGATATGTAAAAAGAAGACATTTATTACAAATAACAACACTAGACAACAATCTTGCTGCTTACAAGATCTCAGTTGGTGAGCTTTATGTGGGCAGTGAAGATCTGCTACTCACAAGCGCTTGTTGGTATGGGATCTGCCGGGATCAACTGTGGTTAGATACCATAATCTCCAGTGATCTCCCTCTGTTCTCCGATCTCCTTCAGCAGCTTGCCAAACAGTGTCTGCTTGAAATTTGCGGAATTACGGGTACCGCGCACCTGATGACGTCAGGGTGTATTACATCAAGTAAATCAATGTGTTTTGTTGTTGTTGTGGTTTGTTTTTCAGTCACAATGTTTTCATGCCATATTTTAACCTTCAGTGGGATACTTTTTATATCATACATCTTTGGCTGTCTTCTCGTTTGCCTTAATGAGTATATTTTTATACAGTTCTTAAAAATTCATATTTTATATCAGTTTTTATTTATAATAAAATCTCCATTAATTTTTCAGTTGTGCTGGTTTAAAATAAAACAATACCTAACAGAAACAGTTTAAGTGAAGTTTATTTTCCTCCGGGATTTTACATTAGTGGTCTATAATATGTGCATTTATAATAAAAAATAAACTATTTCATAATCTTAAATATATTAAAAATTCTATATGAAAAACCCCTAATACATGTATTAAAAATTCATTATTGAGCACATGTTAGCGCTTATTAAATTATTAAGCTTGAGGCTCAAATAAATCAGAAAACACATTATTAAGTGCATATAGTTATAGTTACTGTATCCAACCAGCCATGACGTGCGGTACAGATTCTAGTTCTACACGCTACATGTGATTGTCAGTGTATCTTATTCACACCAGTACATGACTGAATTCATATTTCTTCAGAATAATTATAGAGAAAGGTTTCTGATTATACCCATTAAATTGAATACAACTATACTAAATATACACTAAAGAAATAGAAGAACTTTGTCGGAGAAGGCATACAAAATAAATAATCTGTTTTGCATGTGTCTAAAAAGAAAATTATTTTATTTAATAACTAATTTTATACTACCATGCAAACTACAATTCATATAAATGTATTAATTAAAATATTAATTCTAAATATATTCTTAAATAAATTGATAAAAGAAAAACGGGTAAAAAAAACAACCAATAATTGTCTCGATGAGCCATTGTGTGTGTACAGAAATGGCATATTAATAATGGGGAAATTGCATATTAGTAATGGGGATTTTAACTCATCTTGTGTCCAAAATACTGAATACCTCCAACTCATAATACCTTATAAGATAATAGTGCTGAAGAAATATAGAATAGCAGAGTAGTATTGCTCTTTAGAATGGCCTGGCTTAACCCCTTAATGGCCACAGAGGTACTAGGTACATCCGGCAAAAAAATGGTTGTTAAGGTACGTCCGCGGCAAATATGAGCAGTAAACCTAACTGAGCAGCGATTTGTGGTGATCCTGGTCTGGGGGACTGCCCAAGACCCCAGCATTCCCCTTGCAGCAGCTCCGGCCACCCTGGCCCTCTAAAGCCATGTGATCACCATGACCACATGGGTGCAATAGAAGACTATGGAGCTGACTGAAGGGGGACTGTCTGAGCTGTCAGGTAGTTCCCCTGATACCTAAAAGCAAATGTAAAATATATATATTTTATAATATATTATAAAATGCTTTAATTATTTTATAATATATTATACATATATAGAAAATAAAAGTGTGTGTGTATATACATATATATACACACGTATTATATACACACGTATTATTTGTGTCATATATATATATATATATATATATATATATATATATTGTGAGCGGAAAAGTGGAATAGTGCTTGATGGAAGATATATCAGTATGACGTATGAAGATATATCAGGCCTGATTTGTTAAACAGCAGCCAGAGAATTTTTAGTTAAATGCCCCAAAGAGAGAGGTTAAAGTTTGCAATATACATTGCGGATGCTCTACAAAACACGGTATGGGTCCCTGGGGCGGAGCATTTGGAGAGCAGGGTGGGCCTTTTGTTGCTGTGTACTGACCAGAATTTTGATTTAGCATCAGAATTAACTAATTGGCACTCTCCTGTAGCTGGTCAATTAGCAGACAGGCCTTTAAAAGAAGAGATTAGCCTGCTGCAGGGTGAGTGAGAAAAAGCCAACTAGGAGAGCTGAAGGAGAGAGAACAACTATTGTGTTTATTGCAAAGCTATTTTAGTTTTTTGGAAAATTGGTAAGTGGGAAAGCCACCCAATTACTGATAGTGATTTCTTTCTAGTAAGAGCTCAAGTAAGAGCAAGGAATTTTGTTTTGTTTATTATTATTTAAAGCAGATGTTTTTTTCTATCAAATAAAAAAGGAAAACCGAGCTGAATGTGTCCTGGACTTTGTATACCCTAGAAGGCTGTGGTTACTGCAAGATCAGTGACAAAATCCTACCTGTAAATGAGGTGGTTTGTTACAATATATATATATATATATATATATATATATATATATATATATATATATATATATATATATATATATATATATATTTATATATACACACACATTCTTTTATTTTATTTTATTAATTATAATTTGAGGGACAACCAAGGCAGACAGTCCAGAGAATGTAATTGGCAAGCCTATATTTAACCCTGTAACTTTCCAAAACACTGTGAAACCTTTACATGAGGGGTATTGTTATACTCGGGGGACTTAGCTGAACACAAATATTAGTGTTTTAAAAAGTTAAACTTATCACTACGATATCACCAGTAATTATGCAGTTTTTGTTTTAAAAAATATTCAAAAACAAATAAAAGAGTAAACTTTGGCCAGCGTTCGTGACTAAGTGGCTACTACAAAAGACTGGACATACCCCATTTTAAATACCACGGGTTGTCTACATTTGCAAATGGTATGCCATGTTGGGCTTAATTCACATTCCTGGGCTACTACATGGTCTCAAAAGGTAACATAGACCCTGCAAACCAATCTGGCAAACTGGCAGACTGCCAATCTGGCAAACTGAAATGGGCAAGCCCTACTTTTACCCTGTAACTTTCCAAAACACCATAAAACCTGTACATGGGGGGTATTGTTATACTCGTGAGACTTCGCTAAACACAAATATGAGTTTTTTTAAAATAGTAAAACATATCACAACATTTTTCACACACAAACTGCCCTTTCACTGCTGATATAATTGTTGTGATACGTTTTACTGTTTTGAAACATATTTGTGTCCAGCAAAGTCTCCCAAATATAACAGTACCCCTCATGTACAGGCTTTATAGTGTTTTTGAACGTTACTGGGTTAAATATAAGGCTTGATTTTCTGTTTTTTCACACTGCAATTTACCAGATTGGTTATGTTGCCTTTGAGAGCATATGGTAACCCAGGAATGAGTATTAACCCATGATGGCATACCATTTGCAAAAGAAGAAAACCCAAGATATTACAAATGGGGTATGTTCAGTCTTTTTTAGTAGCCACTTAGTCACAAACACTGGCCAAAGTTAGCGTCCATACTTGTTATTTGCATTTTTAACACAAAAAACAAACATAAATGCTAACTTTGGCCAGTGTTTGTGACTAAGTGGCTACTAAAAAAGACTGGACATACCCCATATTGAATACCCTGGGTTGTCTACCTTAAAAAATATATGTATATGTGTGAAGGTAGTTGGGATAGTGTAGGAAGAAACCCCTTTTACTTATAACAACCCAGAATAACTTGACGCAAGACGTAAATGGTGACAGACAAGCCACAGCTTTATTTAAAACAATACCATTATTAACATAACAGATTAACATGACATTCATTAACCACAACTTCCATTACCAGATCTTTGCCAACCATTTAACATAACCTGGGCGCTTGCCTCCCCCCTCGTCCATACATTACAATTGGCCTTCCAACTGGCCTTCCAATATCATCCATGCTAACCACTGGCTTTTGCTCAGTGGGCACGTCCTTCACCATGACTTAATCCCGAGGCTAGGAGAGGGATCAGTCCTGAATAGTGATGACCCGAACTGTTCGCTGGCGAATAGTTCCTGGCGAACATAGCGTGTTCGCGTTCGCCACGGATGGCGAACATATGCGATGTTCGGTCCGCCCCCTATTTTTAAAAAAAAATTTTGTGCCCAAATTTACTAATACTAAGTAAAAATTACTTAGTATTAGTAAATTGTGCCCCTACTCGCAATACCGCGAGTAGGGGCATGTCTATTAAACAGTGAGCAGCCTATTGTCCTCCCCCCCAGCCCCCACCCCTGAGCGGCGGGTGGGGGCCCTAAATACCAATAGGGGGGACCTATTGTCCTCCCCCCGGCCCCCACCCCTGAGCGGTGGGTGGGGGCCCTAAAAATAACAATAAGGGGGGACCTGCTGTCCCCCCTGGCCCCCACCCCTGAGCGGTGGGTGGGGGCCCTACAATTAACAATAAGGGGGGGACCTATTTCCCCCCGGCCCCCACCCATGAGCGGTGGGTGGGGGCCCTAAAAATAACAATAAGGGGGGACCTACTGTCCCCCCGGCCCCCACACCTGAGCGGTGGGTGGGGACCCTAAAATTAACAATAAGGGGAGGACCTACTGCTCCCCCCCCGGCCCCCACCCCTGAGCGGTGGGTGTGGGCCCTAAAAATAACAATAAGGGGGGGACCTACTGTCCCCTCTGGCCCCCACCCCTGAGCGGTGGGTGGGGGCCCTAAAATTAACAATAAGGGGAGACCTATTGTACCCCCCGGCCCCCACCCCTGAGTGGTGGGTGGGGGCCCTAAAAATAACAATAAGTGGGACCTATTGTCCCCCCGGGCCCCCACCCCTGAGCGGTTGGTGGGGGCCGTAAATACAAAGGGGGGGGACCCTAGTCACCCCTCCCCCCCAAAAAAAAATATCTCCCTACCAACCCCCTTCCCCCTAAAAAAAATTGAGGGGGGGACCTTTAACTAAAAACCTGTAAAAAAAAAAATTTGATAAAAACAGCTTACCAAATTATTTGCCCTTTTTTGGGGCTGAAAAAAGAAGATTTTAGAAGAAAGAAAACATCGAATGGTAAGTTGTTTTTATCTAATTTTTTTTTCACAGGTTTTTAGTTAAAGATCCCCCCCTCATTATTTTTAGGGTGAGGGGGGGTAGGTAGGGAGATATTTTTTTTTGGTGGGAGAAGGGTGACTAGGGTCCCCCCCATTTGTATTTAGGGCCCCCACCCACAGCTCAGGGGTGGGGGCCGGGGGGACAATAGGTCCCCCCCTTATTGTTAATTTTAGGTCCCCCACCCACCGCTCATGGGTGGGGGCCGTGGGGGGACAGTAGGTCCCCCCCTTATTGTTAATTTTAGGGCCCCCACCCACCGCTCAGGGGTGGGGGCCGGGGGGGACAGTAGGTCCCCCCCTTATTGTTACTTTTAGGGCCTCCACCCACCGCTCAGGGGTGGGGGCCGGGGGGACAATAGGTCCCCCCCTTATTGTTAATTTTAGGTCCCCCACCCACCGCTCATGGGTGGGGGCCGTGGGGGGACAGTAGGTCCCCCCCTTATTGTTATTTTTAGGGCCCCCACCCACCGCTCAGGGGTGGGGGCCGGGGGGGGCAATAGCATAGGGGTGGGGGCCAGAGAGGGGGAGGACTGTAGGTCCCCCCTTAATATACCTTATTTTCCCCACCCGCCGCCCAGGGGTGGGGGCTGGGGGGGGGGGACAGTAGGTCCCCCCCTCATTATCTTTATGGCCCCCACCCACCGCCCAGGGGTGGGGGCCGGAGAGGGGGAGGACAGTGGGTCCCCCCTCATTATCTTTATGGCCCCCACCCGCCGTCCAGGGGTGGGGGCCGGGGGGGGAAGGAGAGTAGGTCTCCCCACCCCCTTCAACCAATATTGTGCCCAGATAGAGTCCCTGTGGTTTTTAGAATTCGCCTGCCTACTAAAGTCTATGGCGGTTCGCCTGGTTCGCGAAGGTCCCCCCTTATTGTTAATTTTAGGGCCCCCGCCCACCGCTCAGGGGTCGGGGCTGGGGGGGACAGTAGGTCCCCCCTCATTGTTAATTTTAGGGCCCCTACCCACCGCTCAGGGGTGGGGGCCGGAAGGGGACAGTAGGTCCCCCGCCTTATTGTTAATTTTAGGGCCCCCACCCACCGCTCAGGGGTGGGAGCCCGGGGGGACAATAGGTCCCCCCCTTATTGTTATTTTTAGGGCCCCCACCCACCGATCAGGGGTGGGTGCCGGGGGGGACAATTGGTCCCCCCCTTATTGTTATTTTTATTGCCCCCACCCACAGCTCAGGGGTGGGGGCTGGGGGGGACAATAGCACAGGGGTGTGGGCCAGAGAGGGGGAGGACAGTATGTCCCCCCTTATTATCCTTATGGCCCCCACCAGCCGCCCAGGGGTGGGGGCCAGGGGGGGAGGACAGTAGGTCCCCACCCCTCATTATCATTATGGCCCCCACCCACCGCCCAGGGGTGGGGGCCAGAGAGGGGGAGTACAGTACAGCGTGGTCCCTCACGCACCTCTCGTAGTTCCGTGAAACAACCTCCGACAATATCAAGTAGACGTCTGGAGCAAAATCATAGGTTGTGCCAGGTCCCTGCGCATCATGTCCCCCAACCAGGACTGCTACCATGTCATTACCCCCAAGATGAATCACCAAGACATCCAGCACTCCTAGTAAATGGGATAAACGAACCAGCTCCGGGAGCAGATGCACCCAGTGCATCCCCCTGGAGCCGAACCATCAAACTTCCACTGCCATAGGTAACTGTCCGAGAAGAAGCCTCCGGGGACGAATACGAGCTCGTTGCCTGGCCCAGTATACGTAGGATTGCCCGATCACCCACACTCGTTTCACCAGACCTATGGAGAAAACACAGCGGGGAAGAAAATCAGTCCTGAGGGGCGAATGTAGGACCGAAACCTTACCGATTCCCACCTACCGATCCTCTGAATAGCCATCTCTGTGAATCCCAATCTGGCCGCCTCAGTCGCTGCCCTGATAGTGAAACGAGTGACCCCCAAATACGATTGCCCCATAACTCCACTGCCACCACAATCGGGAACAGCTCCAAGAATGCCAAGTTCCTCATCAGCCGCACCACCTGCCACATTGCCGGCCATGTGTCAGTGCACCAGTGGGCACCTAGGATGGCCCCAAAGCCTACCGAGGTAAGAGAGGGAGCCATGCCTCGCAGCCGCAGACCAAGAGGCCGGCAAGGCAGGACTGTAGCTTCTAGTATGCTCAGCCGTCCGGCGGGCACGCACCTCTACCGCAGGCGGCGCCCGAAATGCAGCAGGGCCCCCAACAGCCCGCGCTGAGGCAGGGGGCAAAGGGGAGTTTCTAGTCCTCGTGGCCACAGACTGTCTGAGCCGCGAGGCAGGGCTGGCGATCCTGCGCTGCAGAGAAGCCCGGCCTCCAGTGGAGGGACTGAAATGGGCCAGTGGATGCATCCGCCAACACGGGCCAACTAGGCGTGGGTCGGCTGACCTAGAGGCAGCCTGCAGCCGCACCAGTTGTGCCTGCAGCTGCATACAACCATCCTGTAAGGCCTCAGCCCTGAGGGCCAACAAAATACCTTCCACATTCATAGGCCCCTCCCTAGCCCTCTGGTCTGCCTCCTCAGGGTCTTGTGAGGTGTGATTCAGATATTTATGACAGATAACAGTGTTACAATGTCACTATTGATAGATTTTAAAAATATATATGTTGAAAGCAAAGTTCTTCTTGTACATATAGCCCTATAACTTGTTAACATTGGGTATTTCTAAACTCAGGACAAAATTTAGAAACTATTTAGCACAGGTGTTTTTTGGCAGTTGTAGATCCGTAACAGATTTTGGGTGTGAAAGTTAGAAAAAGTGGGTTTTTTTTACATGTTTTCATCATATTTTAGAATGTTATTTATAGTATACCATGATAAAAATAATGGTATCTTTAGAAAGACCATTTAATGGCGAGAAAAACGGTATATAATATGTGTGGGTACAGTAAATGAGTAAGAGGAAAATTACAGCTAAGCACAAACACTGCAGAAATGTAATAACAGCCCTGGTCCTTAACGGTAAGAGAATTGAAAAACAGTCTGGTCAGTAAGGGGTTAACATATTTCCTAGAAATAGGCAAAGCGTGAACAAGAACTTGCAGGCAGACAAAATAATCAGAGATAGCCAAGATCAACACCAGAGAATTGTATAAACATAATACAAAGCCAAGCCAGGGATAGTGGCAATCAGGAGAAATGTTATGCCAAGTCGAGTCGGGGTAGCCAGATATCAATGGTGCGCACCCATTTAATTTAATTATAAAAACAATCTAAGGAATGCAGTAAGGGGTCAAGAAATTGCAATAGAGCATTGTTAGACTGGGGTTTAAATCGCTTACCAAATGGCTATTGAATGATATCAAATAGTCAACCCCATACACACACATGTGCAGTGCGACCGATTTGACACATACAGGGGAAGGCATAACTAACCTCATTCAGGCAGTGTGTAGTCTCGGGGAGGCTGCCAGTGACATAATTGTGTGTGACACGCATGCCGCCTTGCTAAATCTGTATTTTAACCATACCTTTTTATAAGATTTAGAGGAAGAATGTAGGATAAATGCATTGTAAAATGTGTTCTACTGGCTCACACTAATCAGCAGGTAACAGAACCAACGTTAAGGGAAAACTAATTAGCTCACATAGGAATTCCCATACCTGTGTAACCAAAACCCCTAGGATCCTGGCTACCCACTTTGTTAATCAAGCAATCTAAAGCAAACTAATCACAATACACGGATGAATGTAGTGGGGATGTTAATTCAATGGATTTGGTTCTAGATACTGTGTTTCCTCTGGTAATTAAATATGGTCTCAAAAATACCAATGGTTGGTAAAGGAGATAAATGCATATCCTGACCCTTTACCCAGTTATTATTATTACCCTCTCTCTTACTGTTCATGGGATAAAGTAAGAGAGGTCTGTTCATTGAGTCAATTCATTAGGATTCTAGGGACCCCTATACTTTCTCCATCCTAGATTATAATGGATCTTTCACATCCCTGTGTTTTGTCTTTTTGTCGGGATATGAAGATCTTACCTATAGTTACTATGTATATTTTATTTTTTTTTATGAGAAGGAAGATTTTGTCAATTTACAGAGACACCAACAAAAGTTCGATATGTATTTATTAATGATTGTTTTTGTGTCTGGTCACAGCACTGAAATGATTTATGTACAGTCAGTGAGACAGGTTAAGCACCTTTAGTAAGAATTTATGCTTTTTCCAATTAGTGTGCCGACTCATAGAGGCTAGATTCTTTTATAAGAAATATAAAGAGGCTAGATAAAGAGGCTAGATTTGTTTATAAGAAATATAAAGAGGCTAGATAAAGAGGCTAGATTCGTTTATAAGAAATATAAAGAGGCTAGATAAAGAGGCTAGATTCGTTTATAAGAAATATAAAGAGGCTAGATAAAGAGGCTAGATTTTTTTTATAAGAAATATAAAGAGGCTAGATAAAGAGGCTAGATTCGTTTATAAGAAATATAAAGAGGCTAGATAAAGAGGCTAGATTTGTTTATAAGAAATATAAAGAGGCTAGATAAAGAGGCTAGATTATTTTATAAGAAATATAAAGAGGCTAGATTCGTTTATAAGAAATATAAAGAGGCTAGATAAAGAGGCTAGATTCTTTTATACGAAATATAAAGAGGCTAGATAAAGAGGCTAGATTAGTTTATAAGAAATATAAAGAGGCTAGATAAAGAGGCTAGATTCTTTTATACGAAATATAAAGAGGCTACATAAAGAGGCTAGATTAGTTTATAAGAAATATAAAGAGGCTAGATAAAGAGGCTAGATTCGTTTATAAGAAATATAAAGAGGCTAGATAAAGAGGCTAGATTCGTTTATAAGAAATATAAAGAGGCTAGATAAAGAGGCTAGATTTTTTATAAGAAATATAAAGAGGCTAGATAAAGAGGCTAGATTCGTTTATAAGAAATATAAAGAGGTTAGATAAAGAGGCTAGATTTGTTTATAAGAAATATAAAGAGGCTAGATAAAGAGGCTAGATTCTTTTATAAGAAATATAAAGAGGCTAGATTCGTTTATAAAAAATATAAAGAGGCTAGATAAAGAGGCTAGATTCTTTTATACGAAATATAAAGAGGCTAGATAAAGAGGCTAGATTAGTTTATAAGAAATATAAAGAGGCTAGATAAAGAGGCTAGATTCTTTTATACGAAATATAAAGAGGCTACATAAAGAGGCTAGATTAGTTTATAAGAAATATAAAGAGGCTAGATAAAGAGGCTAGATTCGTTTATAAGAAATATAAAGAGGCTAGATAAAGAGGCTAGATTCTTTTATACGAAATATAAAGAGGCTAGATAAAGAGGCTAGATTCTTTTATAAGATGTTATAATTACGGAATAGCAATTTTAACAAAGAAGTCAATGGGAGAGCTGCTATCTAGTTACTTAAGTTAATCTTAACTCTTGCAATAGAGTCCAGGCCCTAATAACATAAGGCAGAACACTTGGGCTAATTGGGAATATTGTTAATTAATGTTCTGGCAGCAGATTGCGAGAGCAGCTTCTTTAAGTGCATAATACATAACACTGCGTCTAAACATACAAAGTTCCTTTGGTAACTTTATAGCGTTGTCTCATTATACTTTAACAATTAGCTCATTAGCTGCTAGAAAGTTGCAAACTAATTAACAACCTAGCATCTGAGATTTCATTACACATGGCCAGCTCGGAAAGATGTAAAGCACAACAGTCACATTAAACATTGTAACACCAATAAAACTTCTCAAAACGAAATGGTGCCTCTATATTAATTCAGGGCACTGGACACAAAGTTCTGTAAAGAGAAGATTATTCACAATGAAACTAAATGTAACCATAGAGGATAGCACTATGCCTTAATTGCTTTAAAAGAGAAAACATGGAGGACTTTTTTTGAGGATCACAGAGTTATCTTCTTGTTGGCGTGTCACTTGATATTGATTCAAATAAGGTAAAATGAGGGCAATTATTTTTGAGGGGTTGCGTGAATCTTCGTATGCCTATCGCCACTTAGAATTAACATAGGGTTAATAACCAAGTAAGTTTGATGGGCCTTATTTTAAAGTCACGGTTTGGGTTTAGGACCCTAAAACACATTATATATTTCTTTCTTTCTTCGTGTAAAAAGTTAGCACTTTAGCAAAGGCATCGAGAGGGCAGAATATATTTGGAATACATTCCTAACTAAGGTACTAAGATTTTTTTTTTTGCATTAATAATATAACAGCCTTAAATAGAAGCCATCAAATATCTTTTATGAGAATACAATAACAGATATGTTTTAAGATACATTCCACTACACCCTCATCAGGTATATACTAAACTACTCTGACCTGGACATTGAAAGTAGCTAAGTGTTACTCAGTGTAATAGGCCAGTTTGTATATGGAATTCACAGAGGGAATCCCCACTAGCTTCTATATAACGAATGTAAAAACAAAGCCCTCGGTTTTCCGTTTTATCAGTGAAATTGTCACCTGCAAATGATTGTAGGAAGTAAATCAAAACCATTAAGTATGATGCTAATGGACATAATGCACATCTGACTTAAATACGTCTATCACTATTACACAATCACGGTAAACACATACCATCAATAAATAACAATGTGATGAGTGTAGTAATGATAATGTTATATCTGCAATATTTATCTAAGAGTCAATAAGAATTTAATTACTTTATTTACACAAGCAAGTGATTGTTTTGCAGTCTCTTTATATATAACTATGAGGTAGGATACTGCAGATCATCATCAATAAATGGCCCAATCATAAAAGCCTTTAAAATGAATTGTGTATACATACTTTATTAGCATTTACGAAGAGCCAACAAGATCAACAGAACTGTACAATTAGGACAAAAACAAAAAAGAAAACTGGAAGCTGGGTGGGTAGTTAGTGTTTAGCGAAAATTACGTTTTTTTTAAAATTTTATGTTGATGGTTTGGTGGATCGAAAGCAAACATAATTGAAATGTAAAACACAGTTAGTTCAATGTATTTACTGCTAGAATGGCAAGGGATGGAGAAAGAGAGCGTGTGGGTAAAGCAAACATTTATTGTATACAATTCAAAAGTTTGTCACCCAGACTATTAGTATCTATATATACACATTAAATATTGGTGAAATACACTCACTGAGTATAACAAAAAAAAACTGTTGTGCAGAAACGTACAGATGGAAACATTGTTATAGTAAAAATAATAATATGGACACAAAAGGGTGGAATATTATTATTATTATCGCCATTTATAAAGCGCCAACAGATCCCCTGGCGCTTCACAATATTATAAATGGAGGGGATTTAACTATAACTAGGACAATTACAAGAAAACTTACAGGAACTATAGGTTGTAGAGGACCCTGCTCAAACGAGCCTACATTCTATAGGAAGTGGGGCGTAAAACACAGTAGGACAGTATCTTGAAAGCTTCACTGAATACCTGGGTGAGTTGAAAATGAAGTTTATCTTTTATTCTGTTGGATGGCCTCTAAACGTTTGCTAGGTGAGGTTTAAATGAAATTTCACTTTTTTTGGATGGTTGGGTGGATGGAATGTCTATGTAACATATGTTATGTGGAAAAATATGGAATTGGTCCACTCTTTATTCTTCTAGGGTAGGCTTCCATTAGATGGTAGAACATGATTTGGGAACACTCAAATGTTCCAATTCATTCCACAGATGTTCTGTTGAATTTACCTCAGGTTTCAGTAACTCAATTAGGTTAATCAAGTTTCTCCATAACAACTTACATGCTGAACTAGGAAGGACCTGCCCAAACTGTTGCCGCAAAATGTTATTTTATGCTGCAGCATTAGGCTGTCTTTTCACTATGGGAGAAAAGGCAAGACCAACTCCAGATTGTAAGCTTTTTTACATGTTTGTACTATAGTGTGAACATAAATAAAACTACCAGTAATGTTGCTACTTAAAAGGTGAGGAAGATATTGAAATATTTTTGAGCTGGGTCTTTGATGCAGAAATGGAGTATTCATGCTAACAATCGTCATTATCTGTAGGCTGGGCCTTTGGACTTTGAAGTCCAATGCAATTTTGCTAATGCTAATGACTCACATGGGGTTTGACATGACCCAAATAGCAAACTAAGGTGTTGGAGCAGGATACAGAACAGAAACTCAAGCTGAAAGACTTGGCAGAGTACTAGTAGCCAGCTGGATAATATACAATTAACAAAAAATAAACATCTGTCAAGGCAATGAGAATAGGATTGGACTAGACTAAATAAGATAAATATGTAATAACTTTGTGGTCAAGTGCGATCAAGTCTTTAATTGTACTTGGAGGTCAAAAGAAGACAAGGATGAGCCAAATACTAAGTCAAATTACTGTCTGTATCAACACACACAAGTGGAAGGAACCTAAGTCATGTCTTAATTATAGGGAACATTTGAACACTAGAAAAGAAAAACACTAAAAGCACTCTGAGTTTATGTGATATTCCTTTAGGGCAAACGGAGTCCTAAACACCTTAACAAGTCCCAGTGTCACACTCAGCATGATGATTATGTACCTATTATTGTGCTAATTTGGGATAACCTAACCTGTAATGCAGCAATACTCTTTCATAGTATTCTCCATGTCTATTCACCCTACTTTATCTGCACGTTTAGCCTATGTTCCCAGTTCAGACATGGCATTTACTTATTTTTATTCCTTCTATGATTTGTTTGAACAAGAAAGAAAAAGAGATGTTTTTGTCACCAAGAAATGACAAAACTACAAATTGTATTTCACGTAAATAAGTCAAGCTAATATTGTCTTGAATAATGTCTGTTATACTCTATAATCTCAATAAAAAAAGAAATAGATTGCCCAAAAATAAAATAAAAAGCAACCTATATTGACACTAAGGTCTATACACCTCAGAGCCGGGTATTTACTCTTTACCTGGTTGTTGTGTAGTTCCATACAACGCACAGAGACATACGACACTATTGGTCTTCCTGTATCTGTGTTTTTTTTATTTGAGGATGGATAGCCACATTCCCCAGAGGAGAGGTGGGGCGCTGCCTAAAAATGCTAAACTGCATTTCGGATTTGAGCCAATCGTTAGTAGGCTCAGTAACAAGTGAGTGTGCCATCTCACTGTTATTGGGATTCACTGCTCATCATTAAAATGTTATAATTTTATCATTAAAAAATGTATTTTCACATATATTCCGAAACGTACTCATTCCTATTTACTACAATATACATTGGGTAAGCACCATCAGCACTCCACTATTTGCATTCTGGGTGTTTCACCAAAATATGCTTGTAATTTTGTTTTTTGTTAATTTTGGTGTGGGAATAGGAGGATAATCTACACTAGTCTTTGTGAGCTGCTGATTCACTATTTATTTATAAGCAATTGGTTTACACACTTATTGTTTTTCCAGTTTTGGATCACTTTTATATTTCTTATTGAGAGGAATTGTCTCAATTATATAGGATAGGCTTGGCATTACAACCCCATGAATTGACTCCACGTTGTTTATTTTAACACTAAACAGTGGTTGCATGCACAGGAGAGGCAATGGCTGGGAGAATAAATAGCAGTGCTGTGCCTGCTTAAATAATCCCAAAAATGACATCTGTGGCAAGCTTTCATTTAAAGGGACGTGCCTCACTTGATAATATTTTTTAAAAAACAACAAGTAAACACTTCTATACAAATATATAAACCAAAAAAAGAAAGAAGAAAAAGCATTGAAAAGTGTGTAATGAACATTTATAACGTACTATAAGCTTTGTCAGATTACATTATTAGCCTCTCAGCTAAGGGAATTTCTCTTCCCTCCCGCCCCCATCCACGAAACTCGACATCGGAGCCTGATCTGCATGATCATACCGATCAGACTCTTGCTATTCTCTCCTGTGTAAGGTGAAGAGATCTTTCACTAGTAAATCTGAAGTAGTCGCAAAGTGATACATGTCCCTTTAAATATATCTGACTGAGTTTAAGGAGAGTGCATGAGATCCCAGTTCCACCAGCAAGATAATTGCAATCTTGTTGGTAATAAACATTTATTCCTGTTCAACATAATCAGTAATTCTATCTAAGCATTCATATAGAGAGTGACTTATATTGCATAACAGACCAAATAGAAAGGTTAATGTGGTAGAAAAAAAGCAGCAATTGACTAATAGTTCCCCTAATATAACCCACTAATAATGTAAAAAGAAAAAAAACAAATAAAATAGTGTGCTTAGACTAAGAAAATAAAAGAAAACTAATGTAACCTTGTGGAAATAAAAAGCTCCCCTCTTTTCTTTCTTTCTTTTTTTCTTTTTCTTTTTTTTTTTACACAGAGGGAAATATGCTGGAATATTTATTACATTAAAGTTTCCTACATTAAACAGAGTTTGCTAATGACAGTACAATGAGCATATCTAATGTGAATATGAATATAAGACATTAATAAAAAAACAAACAAATGAATAAATAAAAAAATAAATGCATCTATATATATTTATGTATATACCAAGAAAGTTATGGTGGGAAAATTGTGATTGAAAACACCTTCTAGCTAAAGTCAGTAGATAGTCAATACATTGTTAAACACAGATCTGCACACCAGCCAAGACAAAAGACTTGCTTTTCCCACAGTGATCTCACATTTGCAGTGATGTTACTACTGCAAAGGATTCTGGGTGGGCATATGCAAATTAGTTCAACATCACTTAATATATGTTAAGCACTTCTTTATTCCATAGTTTTAGGAAAACGTAAAGAAGTAAATACAAAGTTAATAAACATCCTGATCCCTATAAAAATACTAACATGAAATGAGTGAATGAGTGAGGCTTCAAGAGTCAAAACAGTTACCTTTAACCTTTTTAGACCTTTTTGTATACTAAGGTGCCTTTATGTTACCCTTCAAGGACAACTCTGGCAATATTTGAATTCCCAACAAGTCCTTGTTGAGCCTTTGCAAAAAAGTAATGATTGTCCAGTCACTCAAGTTCATTCCAGTGGGCAGATTTTATTGGAGCATAATCCAATAACGTTTCGACCCACAACAGGGCTTTTGTCAAGCAGGAGAGTGTGGTATCCATATTGGTAATTATATTGATGCACTTTGTTGAGCCTTTAACCTGATAAAGACTGTTTGGGAGTCAAAGTGTTGCCAAATCACTTCTTAGTGGCTAGAGTAAAGACACATTTCTTTGACTAAAGACTGTGATTTATGTTTTGTATGGCTGAGAGTAATTGAGGTAGGAATTGCTGTTGGCAACACCTTTCTTTAAATTGTCTGAGCAGACATGTATTAGCACAGCAGCTGCACACATGTGTCAGGGCCTGGCACACATAAAGATTTGAAAGGCAAAATGGCGGCATAGCAAGAGAGAGGGATAATAAGGCAAGGCAAGATCATAACACCATAGAGGACAGAATGTCAAATGTTATCAGCAACACTAAGACCTATAACCTATTAAAATTAGGCACTAGTAATTATTATTAACAATTGTAACCATTATTAGAGGCTTAAAATTCTGTAATAAATAATATTATGTTTGAATTTGCACATTTGCACTTTTGTAACTTTACAACTCCTCTAGACTATAAGTTCATTTGAGCAGGGTCCTCGTCAACCTATTGTTCCTGTAACATTTTATAATTATCAAATTCATTGTTAAATCACCCCCTTTTATAATATTGTAAATAGCTGAGGAATAAGTTGGCGTCTACCCAGGAGACATAAATCCACAAACTTCTACAGTGCGGCAAAAGTATATCTCTTTAGATAACATCTGAACATTAATATGTTTGTCACATACACTTGGCTCTATAACAGCATTCAGGAGTGTTCAGGGAAAAAAAAGACTCTTTAGATAGAAGGGGGTGTAAACTGCCAGAACTCATCAGAAATCATTTTCAAGGAGAGCATAATGGGTCTGACTTGATTGTAGTAATCAGAAATTAAGTGGTGGCACCATTTTTTAAAAAGGTCAAGACCATAAGATAAAAAAGAAAACAAGTTCAAGTGGATTATTGTTGTTCTGTATTTAAATCACTTTTTAAAAAAAATCAATTATCTTGTTCATTTAACAACTTATGTTATCTGCACAGCATTAATTTGTGCTAATTGATACATTGATACGATAACGTGCAATAATGTCAACCAAAACTTTCAGATTTAAGTCTGTCTATGACACATTTTTTTTTAGTAAACAGTGAATAGGTAGGGGGTAATTTGTTGAAAATATCATAAAAAGTATTATCTTTAGCAAATACACCTAGGCGTTAAGCTGAGTAACCCCATAGTGGACCCTCTCAGAAATAATCTATATTGTATATAATATGTATGTAGATAGATAGATAGATAGATAGAGAGATAGAGAGATAGAGAGATAGATAGATAGATATACAGATAGATAGATAGATAGATAGATAGATAGATAGATAGATAGATAGATAGATAGATAGATGGTAGATGGATGGATAGATAGACAGACAGAGAGACAGATAGATAGATAGATAGATGGTAGATGGATAGATAGATAGATAGATAGATAGATGGTAGATAGATAGGCAGATAGATAGATAGATAGATAGATAGATAGATAGATGGTAGATGGATGGATAGATAGACAGACAGAGAGACAGATAGATAGATAGATAGATGGTAGATGGATAGATAGATAGATAGATAGATAGATAGATGGTAGATAGATAGGCAGATAGATAGATAGATAGATAGATAGATAGATAGATAGATAGATAGATAGGCAGACACAGATAGGCAAATCGATAGATGTACAACTGCATTTTTAATTTATTTTATTTGCAACAAAGTCAAGCTTTTAAATTAGAAAGTGTTTGTTTTTTGTTCACTCCACTGTATATTTTCAATCTAATTTTTCCGGTCCATGATCAATTTAATAACTCATTGCTTATGATTAGACCCCCACTAGAAAATTTACATGGCAGTGAGTTTTAATCAGATCCCATATTACAGAAAACTTTTTGGAAACTTTTTTTAAATTGTTTTTTTTTTTTATTATCTTTTTGTCCTGTTTGTGTTGAAGTTAAATCAGTGGCTGTGCTTTCTTTTTCTGAGTATCTTATTGCAACTCAATCTCCAGTATCTGTCAGCATTTTAAATTATTTTTGTGTGTCCAGTACTGTTTCTTTCATCTGTGCCTTTGTGAAAAATAAACAAGAGGGGAAAAAAAAACATAAAATGACCATGGGCAAGTACTGCACATTTGACATTATTACGGAGTCACTGAAAGGAAAAGGTTGCAGCCCGACAGCAAAATGTAAACAAAAAAAAGAAGAAAGGCACGTAAATTGTGTCATCAGTTTCTATCCAAGCCCGGGGAGCAGTGCTTCTTAGAAACATCTCACACCAAGGAATAGACATGTTTATAAAATTGTTCAATGCACTGTATCAATAGAAGGCAACTTGTGTAAACAGACTGGTTTATGCATATTAATAGACTTCTAAGGGAGTACTGATTGACAGCCAGTGGTGGAACTAGTGTAGAGAGGGCCCTGGTGAAAGAATTTTGTTGGTCCCTACTCTAGTGCAAGTAGCAAGTGCTATGCCAGTTGGAGATCTACAATTTGTCCATCCTTGCAGGGTTGTATTTGTGAGTAGTGTTTGTGCATTTGAATGTAAGCATGCTTTTGTATAGAGTATGTGTGTGCATGAATTTGTATGTACTGTTGCCATTGGAATGCAGTGGTGTACTTGTGTGTAGTGTTTGCGTTTGAATGCAGGGGTGCATTGTACGTAGTGTTGGCTTTTAAATGCAGGTGTGCTTTTGTGTGTAGTGTTGGTGTTTGCATAGAATATTAGTGGTTTTATACAGTGGTGTGTATGTATGTAATGTTTGTATTTAAGTGCATTTGTGTGTTTGGATGTAGTGTTGTTTTTTAAATGTGGATGTGCAATTGTGTGTAGTATTGGTGTTTGAATAAAAGGGTGTGTTTGTATATAATTGTGTAGATTTAGTGCAGGGATGTGTTTGTATGTAATGTTTGTGTTTGTTGCAGGGGTGTGTTTGCATGCTGTGTTGGTGTTTTCTGTGATGTATGCACATACAGTACTATATACATAAATACATTCACATTAACACACAGATACACACACATTCATATATGCACTGACACATACACACACATAGATAAACACACAGATGCATACACTGATACACAGATACAGTTGTGCTCAAAAGTTTGCGTATCTGGCAGAAATTGCGAAACTTTCGCATTGATTTTGAAAATATGACTGATCATGCAAAAATATATATTTTATTGAAGGATAGTGATCATATGAAGGCATTTATTATCACATAGTTGTTTGGCTCCTTTTTAAATCATAATGATAACAGAAATCACTAAATGACAGAAGGTGACACACGCGGGTTAAAATGGCAATTAAAGGTTAATTTTCTACACCTGTGGCTTTTTAAATTGCAATTGTCTGTGTATAAATAGTCAATGAGTTTATTAGCTCTCACGTGGATGCACTGAGCAGGCTAGATACTGAGCCATGGCAAGCAGAATATAACTGTCAAAAGACCTGCGTAATAAGGTAATTAAACTTTATAAAGATGGAAAAGGATATAAAGAGATATCCAAAGCCTTGAAAATGCTAGTCGGCACTGTTCAATCACTGATTAAGAAGTGGAAAATTCAGGGATCTCTTGATACCAAGCCAAGGTCCGGTAAACCAAGAAATCATAATGATGACAAATAATGATGCTAAAGGGGGCAATCAACAGTATTAAGAACTAGGGTATGCAGACTTTTGAACAGGGGTCATTTAATTTTTTTCTTTGTTGTCATGTTTTGTTTTATGATTGTGCCATTCTGTTATAACCTACAGTTGAATATAAATCCCATAAGAAATAAGAAATATGTTTTGCCTGCTCACTTATCGTACATATATTAACAATTTTCCAAGGGTATGCAAACTTTTGAGCACAACTGTACATACACTGGCACAAGCACACATTGGCACACATACACACACACACTCAGATACACACACTGACACATGCACACACCTTAACACACAGACACACACAGATACACACACACAAGAAACACTGACCCATACGCACAACTTGATACACAGTACACATACTGGCACACATACAAACACACTGTGACACACAGATACACACACTGGCACACATACACATACACTCAGAAACACTGGCACATACACACACCTGGACACTCAGATACACACAGTAACACACACATATATTTGTGTCATAATTTTTTATATTTACAGCCTCCCGTTAGCTTACTTTTTTTCTGAAAGAGGGCAGCTTGCTTCAGATACTCCTGGCTGAGACTGATGTGTATGCAGCAGCTCATTCCTTTCTCCTCCCTATTCCTTGTGCTTGATCTCCTGCCTTGTGGCTGAAACCCTTATAGCTGGGAGGAAGTGCTGTCACAAGGGCCCAGTCAGGCTCTTAAAGAGCTGCAGCACCCAAACGGGTCCATGTTACATAGCGCTGGTCTGGGCACCGGTCTCTGGAGGGGGCCCATCACAAGGCAGCAAGTTAAAATTAGCAGACTCAGTGGAGGAACTTCCGCGCTTGGCCCCCCTAAGCACTTTGAGCCCGGCTGCACCAGCAGTAGTTCCGCCACTGTTGACAGCTATTTCTTACAAATGTGTAATTGTGTTGCTTCTATAAAGTAAAATATCCACTATTGATTTATGTGATCAGACATCAACTGGTATATAAGTAAAGTTAACAAACATTTAAAAAATTTGAGGGTAAACCAAGGTAAGTCAGTGGAGGCAAACTATTTTGTAACCAGTATAAATACCACCCAACAGACATGAAACTGGGTGTATAGGTGGCATTCCAGTGACTCAGCTTATTGGGCTGATGGCCACTGTGATGGCCTACCCTACTAAATGCTGAACATGCAAAGGGGCCATTAAAGTGTATACAGTGCAGTTTGGGCAGCATGCACACACACATACAGACACACAGATACACATGCAGATACACAGACACACAAACAGACAAAAATTTTAGGTTCAGGAGGGTGGCTTCCCTGAGGTCCAGTGGCTGGATGATGCTGTTGTGAGATAGAGGCTTTCACTCTCCTCCTCTCCTCCTCCCTCCCGCACGGAGCTTGGTGTTAGCTGGGAGGAACTGACCGGTTGTCACTTTCTCCTAGCGTTGACGTCATTACAGCTCCCTGTTAACCTCTTCATTATAAGAACAGCACAAAGAACAAGAGATCGCCCATTTAGACTATGTCAGAAGAAAGGATTCTTCTTTACAATAAGAATAATAAAGATGTAGAATTATTTGCCTAAAGAGATGGTTTTATCAGATCCTGTGCAGATTTTCAAACTTTTGGATACTTTTTTTTAAGGAAACCAGAATATTCATGGATATCCTAGCTAAAATGTACAGGTAACATATTGTTGATCTTGGAAGAAGTCTGACTGCCATTTTGGAATAAAAATGTAATTTCCTGTTTTGTTGCTTATTTAGAAATCAGTTACATTTTTGGGGAGGATCAACAGAGGATCAGCAGAAATATAAATGTATCAAAGGTTGGATATGAGCTTTTTTTGTGTGGTTACTGTGACAGTAGTCACCATCACCAGGAACGTCAGACAGACTATTTATGTGGATCCCTGGACTATTCTTATGTTTTAGTCACCCTGTGCCCATTATAGGTTTAGGGTGTGTGTAAAATATTTAGTGTTAAATGTTTTGTCTGCTCTCTTGTACTGCTGAGGATTGCTGCCAACCAGGTGGATTTGGCTGTGGAGCCTGTGTTGCGCCCTCTGTTGGTAGTAACAGCAATATGCACTACCTGAATAGCAAGGCTGGTTAATTTGCATATACAAGTAGATTTGCATATTGCTGTTTCTGCAGGGAGGAGAGATATTTTGTGTTTATTATTGTCTCCCCACTCCTTTATAAATATGTTATTAGGTTATTATAAGTCCATGTATGTGTTCTGACATGCTTTGGCTATTTGCATAACACTCAGAACGACTGGCGGATGCGTATTAGGGACTTTAACTTGTGGCTTGGTGAATGGTGTCGGGAGCAAGGATTTGGCTTTATTTCTCATGGTAGCTCTGTTTGGAATCAAAATAAACTGTACAAAAAAGATGGCTTGCATCTTTCTCAAAAGGGAACAAATGTTCTCAGTAAGCAATTCAGAGGTTTTGCTAGGATGTATTTAAACTAGGAGGGGGGGGGGGGGGCAAAAGGGTGATAAAACATCAATCCAATTGTCCCCCAAAACAAGGACAGAAGGTGCCTGTAGCAAGTGTGTTAAAAAAATGATAAGCTTAGAGTCATGTCTACAAATGCTCGCAGTTTAGGGAATAAGATCCATGAACTTGTGGCAATAATGGCAACTGATAGTGTAGATTTAGTCGCTGTTACTGAGACATGGTATAATGAGAAAAATGACTGGGACATAGCAATACCAGGGTACTCTTTATATAGAAAAGACAGGGAAGGCAGGAAAGGGGGAGGGGTGGCCCTGTATGTGAAGGATAGCATAAAATCTAGCCTAATGAAAGTTAGTGAGGTGAACATTGAGTCCGTTTGGGTTACATTAGAATTTTGTAATCACACAGTAATTCGTGTAGGTGTGATTTATAGGCCCCCAGGACAAATTAAAGAGTTAGATAATCTACTAGTTGAGGAAATAGCTAAAATGACAATGAAGGGGGAAGTTATCATCATGGGTGACTTTTTAATCTTCCTGATGTGAATTGGAAAACAAAAATAGCTGCTTGTGCCAGGAGCACACATATTCTAAACTCCCTACTGGGATTGTCTCTAAAACAAGTCGTTGAGGAGCCAACTCGTAAAGAGGCCATACTAGATTTAGTGTTAACAAATGGAGATTTGGTATCCGATATTACTGTAGGTGAAAGTTTAGGATCCAGTGATCATCAGTCAGTGTGGTTTAATATAAGAACAGTGACTGAGTCACACCACACAAAAACTAAAGTTTTAGACTTTAAAAAAATAGACTTTTCTAAAATTAGAATATGTGTAAAGGAGTCAGTATCAGACTGGAGCAATTTAAATGGCGTCCAAGAGAAATGGGATTATTTAAAAGTTGCACTACTGAAGGCAACAGAAAATTGCATTAGGCTTGTCAGTAAAAGCAAAAAATTCAAGAAACCACTGTGGTACTCCGCTGATGTGGCCAAAATAGTAAAAACCAAAAAGTTAGCATTTAGTAATTATAAAAAAACCCAGAGTGAGGAAGACAGAATGATCTATAAGATTAGGCAGAAAGAGGCTAAGCAAGTTATAAGAGCTTCCAAATCGCACACAGAAGAGAAAATAGCACAGTCAGTAAAAAAGGGGGACAAAACTTTTTTTAGATACATAAATGAGAAAAGAAAAGTAAAACAAGGATTAGTTAGATTAAAAACAAAAGAAGGAAGGTATGTAGAAGATGATAAAGGTCTAGCTGACTGCCTCAATGAATATTTTTGTTCGGTATTTACAGATGAAAATGAAATCAACTGATAGTTTATTTTGCGACTATTAGGACCCCTCAGAAAATGAGGAATTAATTATGAATCAGGAGAGGCAATAAATTAATATACGACCGACAAAGAATGAAATGTCAACTTTACTGTTTGTATGTTTGTTTATGTATGTGTTCAGTGACAGTACGAGCGAAGGGCAGAAAGTGAAGGTTATTTTGACTCCGACACTTTTTTCTCCAGTAGAGCTTATACGGGGGATGAATTATATGGAGATCAGATAAACTGCTCAAACACTCATATTGGGTGATACGTGCTGTAATAGTGAGCATATGCTCCCCTACCTCTAATTATACATACAATGTACTGTACTGATTGGTGTACATTTTATCTGATGATAAGGGGCACTAGGATTTGTGTACAGCTTCTAAAGATAGAATGGGGCACTGGATCTAGAGACAGTGCGGGATAGAATAGGAGGGGAAGGAAATTTCGGTACTACCTTCCCTACTAAAGATTATATGATGGAAGTATTTGGTGGGGAACAGACAAATTGCACAAACGTCTTTACTGTGCAATATGATAGGTAACACTGAGTATATGCTTCTCTACCCCTAGTCATATATACATTGTACTGTACTGTTTGATGAATGCTTTACTTGTTTTGTATTTTATATTTAAAAAAAAATACCAATAAACAAATTTATAAAAAAAAAAAGAAAATGAAGGAGAGGGACCTCAGTTAAGAAAAAGGATAAATTAGTTATTTATTACACGTGAGTTTACAGAGGAAGAGGTTCTATTTCAACTGTCAAAAGTAAAGACAAAAAGGTCAATAGGACCTGATGGAATAAACCCAAAGCTATTAAAAGAGCTTAGTGGTGTACAAGCAAAACCATTAACAGATTTATTTAACCAATCATTGATAACAGGAGTAGTCCCAGAAGATTGGAAGTTGGCGAATGTTGTGCCCATTCACAAGAAAGGTAATAGGGAGGAGTCGGGCAACTATAGGCCAGTAAGCCTTACTTCAGTAGTGGGGAAAGTGATGTAAACCATGTTAAAGGATAGGATTGTTGAACATCTAAAAACACATGGATTTCAAGATCAGAGACAACATGGGTTTACTTCAGGGAGATCATGCCAAACTAATCTTATTGATTTTTTTGATTTGGTAACTAAAATTATAGATCAGGGTGGTGCAGTAGACATTGCTTACCTAGATTTCAGTGAGGCTTTTGACACTGTTGCACATAGAAGGCTTATCAATAAACGGCAATCTTTGAGTTTGGATTCCAATATTGTTGAATGGGTGAGGCAGTGGCTGAGTGACAGGCAACAGAGGGTTGTAGTCAATGGAGTATATTCGAAGCTTGGGCTTGTCACCAGTGGTGTACCTCAGGGATCTGTACTTGGACCCATTCTCTTTAATATTTTTATTAGTGATATTGCAGAAGGTCTTGATGGTAAGGTATGTCTTTTTGCTGATGATACTAAGATATGTAACAGGGTTGATGTTCCAGGAGGGATAAGCCAAATGGCTAATGATTTAGGTAAACTAGAAAAATGGTCAGAGTTGTGGCAACTGACATTTAATGTGGATAAGTGCAAGATAATGCATCTTGGACGTAAAAACCCAAGGGCAGAGTACAGAATATTTGATAGAGTCCTAACCTCAACATCTGAGGAAAGGGATTTAGGGGTGATTATTTCTGATGACTAAAAGGTAGGCAGACAATGTAACAGAGCAGCAGGAAATGCTAGCAGAATGCTTGGTTGTATAGGGAGAGGTATTAGCAGTAGAAAGAGGGAAGTACTCATGCCATTGTACAGAACACTGGTGAGACCTCACTTGGAGTATTGTACGCAGTACTGGAGACCGTATCTTACATAGTTACATAGTTACATAGTTACATAGCTGAAAAGAGACTTGCGTCCATCAAGTTCAGCCTTCCTCACATATGTTTTTTGCTGTTGATCCAAAAGAAGGCAAAAAAAACCAGTTTGAAGCACTTCCAATTTTGCAACAAGCTAGGAAAAAATTACCTTCTTGACCCCAGAATGGCAGTCATATTTATCCTTGGATCAAGCAGTTATTACCCTACATTGAAAGATTATATCCTTGAATATTCTGTTTTTGCAAGTATGCATCTAGTAGCTGTTTGAACATCTGTATGGACTCTGATAAAACCACTTCTTTAGGCAGAGAATTCCACATCCTGATTGTTCTTACAGTAACAAAAACCTTTCCTTTGCCTTAGACGAAATCTTCTTTCTTCTAGTCTAAACGCATGACCTCGCGTCCTATGTAAAGTCCGGTTTGTGAATAGATTTCCACACAATGGTTTGTATTGGCCTCGAATATATTTGTATAATGTTATCACATCCCCTCTCAGGCGACGTTTTTCTAAACTAAATAGGTTTAAATTTGTTAACCTTTCTTCATAGCTGATATGTTCCATTCCTTTTATTAATTTTGTAGCCCGCCTCTGCACTTTTTCTAGTGCCATAATATCCTTCTTTAGAACAGGTGCCCAAAATTGCACAGCATATTCAATGTGTGGTCTTACCAGTGATTTATAAAGAGGCAAAATGATATTCTCGTCCCGAGAATGAATGTCCTTTTTCATGCATGACAATACCCTACTGGCCTTGGCCACTGCTGATTGACATTGCACATTGTTGCATAATTTGTTGTCTATAACAATTCCCAAGTCCTTTTCGTGTGTTGTTATCCCTAATTCGCTTCCATTAAGGGTATACGTTGCTTGTGTATTCTTTACGCCGAAGTGCATAACTTTGCATTTTTCAACATTACATTTCATCTGCCATTTGAGTGCCCAGTCCTCCAGTCTATCTAAATCTCTCTGCAGCAAAGTAATATCTTGCTCACATTGTATTATTTTACAAAGTTTTGTGTCATCTGCAAACACTGAAACATGACTTTCAATGCTGTCTTCAATATCATTTATAAACATGTTTAATAGAAGGGGTCCCAGAACAGACCCCTGAGGGACACCACTTGCCACCTCTGTCCAGCTTGAAAATTTACCATTAATGACAACTCTTTGTACTCTGTTTTTAAGCCAATGTTCTACCCAAGAACAAGCATTTTCATCTAGACCGATTTCCTTGAGTTTGAACACTAATCTTCTGTGTGGAACTGTATCAAATGTCTTGGCAAAATCCAAATAGATCACATCCACTACAACACCCTGATCTATACTTCTACTTACTTCTTCGTAGAATGCAATTATTATTATTATTATTATTATTGCCATTTATATAGCGCCAACAGATTCCGTAGCGCTTTACAATATTTTGAGAGGGGGGATGTAACAATAAATAAGACAATTACAAGAAAACTTACAGGAATAATAGGTTGAAGAGGACCCTACTCAAATGAGCTTACAGTCTATAGGAGGTGGGGTATTAGAAACATTAGGATAGGAAATATCAAGTAGGAGTGAAGCAGAGCTGGAGGAGAGAGCAAAGCACTATCCCATAGGAGAGCAAGAGACAGGTATGTAAGGGAGAGATTACTCTGGGAGGCCATACGCTTTCCTGAAGAGATGGGTTTTAAGGCCCTTCTTAAATGATTGAAGACTAGGGGAGAGTCTGATGGCAGTAGGCAAGTTATTCCATAGGAGAGGAGCCGCCCGTGAGAGGTCCTGCAAGCGTGAGTTGGCCGTACGGGTGCGAGCAGCGGTCAGCTGGTGGTCGCGGGCAGAGCGGAGGGTACGAGGAGGGGCATACCTCTGGATCAGTGAAGAGATATAAGAGGGGCTGGAATTGTTCAGTGCTTTAAATGTATGGGTTAGCACTTTGAATTGACTCCTATAGGATAGAGGGAGCCAATGTAAGGACTGGCAGAGGGGCGAGGTGTGAGAGGACCGACTGGATAGGAAAATCCGTCTAGCTGCAGCATTCATTACAGACTGTAACGGGGCAGTACGGCTTTTGGGGAGACCAATCAGGAGAGGGTTACAGTAATACATGCGGGAAATTACTAGAGCATGGACAATCTTGCGTAAGAAAGGGGCGGATGCGGGCTATGTTTTTGAGTTGGAACCTACAGGACTTGGCAACAAACTGGATGTGAGACTCAAAGGTGAGACCAGAGTCAAGTATGACGCCAAGACAGCTCGCTTGTAGGGATGGACTTATGTGGATATCACTGACTTGAAGGGAGAGTGAGAGAGGAGGATCAGTATTAGGAGGAGGAAAGACAAGGAATTCAGTTTTAGAGAGGTTAAGTTTGAGAAAGCGTGACGACATCCAGTCAGAGATGGAAGAGAGGCAAGCAGTGACACGTTGCAGGACGGCCGGGGAGAGGTCCGGTGAGGAGAGGTATATCTGAGTGTCATCAGCGTACAGGTGGTAGTTGAATCCAAAAGAGGCAATACATTTTCCAAGAGAGGCAGTATAAAGAGAAAATAGAAGGGGACCAAGGACAGAGCCTTGGGGAACTCCAACCGAGACAGGGCGAGGGGAGGAGGTATCCTTGGAAAAGGAGACACTAAATGAGCGTTGGGAGAGATAGGAGGAAAACCAAGAGAGGAAAGAGTCACAGAGACCGAGTGATTGAAGAGTTTGAAGGAGGAGAGCATGATCAACTGTGTCAAAGGCAGCAGAGAGGTCAAGGAGAATTAATATGGAGTAGTGACCTTTGGATTTAGCGGTGATTAGGTCATTAGTCACTTTGATAAGAGCGGTCTCAGTAGAGTGGAGAGGGCGGAAGCCAGACTGAAGAGGGTCAAGGAGAGAGTTGGAATTAAGGAAGTGAGACACACGGGTAAAGACAAGTCTTTCCAAAAGCTTTGATGAGTAAGGGAGCAGGGATATGGGACGATAGTTAGAGGGGGAGGACGGGTCAAGAGATGTTTTTTTCAGGATAGGTATTACAGTGGCATGTTTAAGGTCAGCAGGAACAGTGCCAGAAGAGAGAGAGCAGTTAAAGATGTGTGTTAGGATAGGCACAAGACAAGGGGAGAGATCTGATGAGGTGAGATGGGACAGGATCAAGTGGGCAAGTGGTGGGGCGAGAGGAATGGAGAAGTGCAGCCACCTCTTGTTCAGTAGCTGGGGAGAAAGTCTGAAGGGTAGGGAAGGCATGACACGACCTGTGCTTCATAAAACCATGCTGATTTTTGCTGATAACCATGTTCTTCTCAAGGAATTCTTGAATATTATCCCTTAATAACCTTTCAAATATTTTACCAGCCACAGAAGGTAAGCTCACAAGTCTATAATTTCCAGGCAAGTATTTTTAACCCTTTTTGAATATAGGAACCACATCTGCCTTCCTCCAATCCTCCGGAACACTTCCTGAAAGAAAAGAATCTTGAAAGATTAAAAACAGAGGTTCACTTATTTCTACACTTAGTTCGTTAAGTACACGTGGATGGATACCGTCAGGCCCTGGAGCTTTGTTTATATTAACTTTCTTTAGTTGCTGCAGCACCTTGTCTTGAGTTAACCAATTACAATTATTCTGCAAGTTTTTAGTAGCAATCATTTGCACATCTATTGCCATGGGTTCTTCCTTAATATATACAGAGGGGAAATAGTTATTTAAAATTCCTGCCTTTTCCTGGTCTTCATTGACTAACACCCCCGTTTCAGTTTTTAGTGTACCTACACTTTCATTTTTGGGTTTTTTAGAATTTATGTACTTAAAAAATGCTTTGGAGTTGGTTTTGCTCTCTTTAGCTATAATTTTTCCATTTTGAAGTTTAGCAAGTCTAATTGCCTTTTTGCACGCATTATTTGCTTCCTTATATCTTTTATAAGATGCATCTGATTTGTCCGATTTAAATGCTTTAAATGCCCTTTTCTTATTTTTACTCTCTTGTTTTACTTTTCTACTAAGCCACATTGGTTTTCATTTGTTTCTTTTATATTTATTTCCCAATGGTACATACTGAGAAATGTACCTTTCTAATATTTGTTGGAAGATGATCCATTTATCCTCAGTGTTCTTTTCACTAAAGAGTTTATGCCAGTCAATATATTGTAAAGCTTCCCTTAACTTATTGAAATTGGCCTTTTTAAAATTATATGTTTTGGTATACCCCATGTGCTTTTTGTTTTTTTGAGTTTATTTCATAGGACACTATATTTGGATCACTATTTCCCAAGTGCTCACCTACTTGAATGTTGGTCAAAAGATCAATGTTGTTTGTTAAAACCAGGTCCAGACAAGCGTCCATTCTAGTGTACTAGTTGTGACACGAAGGTGTCATTTAACAAGTTTAAAAACCTAATTCCCTTTGCTGAGCTACTAGTCCCTCTGTCCCAATTTATGTCCGGGTAATTAAAATCCCCAATAATTAAAGTGTTACCCAGATTTGCAGCTTTCTCAATTTGCTCAAACAGCTGTTGTTCCTCGTCAATATTAACATTAGGTGGTTTATAACATATCCCAACCAATAGTTGGTTTCCCTTCTTTTCCCCCAAGCAGATATTTACCCATAAAGCCTCCACATTTTCCTCATCGCATTCCGTTTGCTTAAGATTTGGCTTTAAATCATGGTTGACATACAAACATATCCCACCACCCTTCTTGTTTTTCCTATCCTTCCTAAATAACATGTACCCATTTAAGTTAACTGCCCAGGCATGTGTCTCATCCCACCATGTTTCAATTATGCCTATTATATCATATTGTTTAGTGTATGCTAATGCCTTTAGTTCCCCCATTTTGTTATTTAGGCTCCTTGCATTAGTAAGCATACATTTAATATCATGCATCACTTGTATATTTTGTGAATTATCAACATTACATAGCTTCTCTGTTCTGAGCTTGCCCCTCCCCCGTCTCCACCCTCCTTATACTGTGCTAAAGCCCATCTCCTTTCTGTCCTATCTCCATTTTGTAAATTGCTATGACCCTCCCCCCCTACTACTAGTTTAAAATCTCCTCCAACCTTCTAGCCATCCTATCCCCCAGCACTGCAGACCCTCTCCCGTTTAGGCGCTGGGTCATCCCCAGCCCTTCCCAATAATCCATCCACTCTGTCAGCAACATGCCTGACCCGAGCACCCAGGAGACAGCAAACTGTCCGGTTGAGCCGATCAGAGCGGCAGATTGCCCTATCTGCTCTCCTAATGATAGAGTCCCCTACCACCACAACCTGTCTTGCCTTCCTTACATTTTTATTCCCACCCGTACTAGGGGGGCTGTTAGCTCGGCTGTTAGAAGTAACAGCTTCCTCTAATACAGCTACTCCTGAGCTGATGCTCCCAATATCTTCCCTCAAACTGGCAAATCTGCTATGTTGCACCAAATCAGGACTAGCTAACCCTTTCCTCTTCCCTCCCCCCCTGCTTCCTCGCCCCACTGTCACCCAGCTACATGCCTGTTCCCATCTGTCTTATCTCCTCCCTCTCCACTACCTGTCCCCACTAAACTCTGCTCAGTCAGGAGCAGACTCCTCTAAAGATTGTCGATCTCCCTCAAAGTTGCAATTTGCTTCTCGAGATCTCCAATCTGAGCTTCCAGAGAAGCCACTCGCACACAACCATCACAGAGGTATGGACCCTGGACGGGTACATCCAGGCACCCATACATGCAACAAGATGTGCATTGAGTTAAACCAGCAATCTTGCTAACACCCATTTCCCCAGATACAGAACAATAAAAATAAAATAAAAATATTTAAATAAATAAAAATAAAAAATTACCTTGATAGTTTAAACCCCTAGTTAGTTTCAACTGCTGGTTTTCTAACTCCTACTTGAAAGAGTCTACTTGATAGAGTCTGCTTCCAAGTAATGTGAGCAAGCTCAGTGAGTTAGGTGTGTGCCTTTATGGGGATACAAATCCCACACAGGTGCAATTAATGAACACTCCCCCCAATCAATCAAGCAGCAGCACAAAAGAGGGGAAAAAAACAGAACACAAAAAAAAAAAATTTAAAAAACAAAACTTCAGAAGGATATTGATACCTTAGAGAGAGTTCAGAGAAGGGCTACTAAACTGGTTCATGGATTGCAGGATAAAACTTACCAGGAAAGGTTAAATGATCTTAACATGTATAGCTTGGAGGAAAGACGAGACAGGGGGGATATGATAGAAACATTTAAATACATAAAGGGAATCAACACAGTAAAGGAGGAGACTATATTTAAAAGAAGAAAAACTACCACAACAAGAGGACATAGTCTTAAATTAGAGGGACAAAGGTTTAAAAATAATACCAGGAAGTAGTACTTTACTGAGAGGGTAGTGGATGCATGGAATAGCCTTCCAGCTGAAGTGGTAGAGGTTAACACAGTAAAGGAGTTTAAGCATGCGTGGGATAGGCATAAGGCTATCCTAACTATAAGATAATGCCAGGGACTAATGAAAGTATTTAGAAAACTGGGCAGACTAGATGGGCCGAATGGTTCTTATCTGCCGTCACATTCTATGTTTCTATGTTTCTATTCTAGCCCTGGCATGTCAAGAGAGCAAGGCCTGAGAGCAGCAAGTGCCTTTGTAAAGGCAATAGCAAGCACTATAAGCAGAGATACCGAGGAATAGGCGGAGGGGACAATACCTGCCTGGAAGGAAAGCTGCAGAGGAATAGGGAATAGGTAGAGGGGACGATACCTGCCTGGAAGGAGAGCTGAAGAGGAATAGGGAATAGGTAGAGGGGACGATACCTGCCTGGAAGGAGAGCTGAAGAGGAATAGGGAATAGGTAGAGGGGACGATACCTGCCTGGAAGGAGAGCTGAAGAGGAATAGGGAATAGGTAGAGGGGACGATACCTGCCTGGAAGGAGAGCTGAAGAGGAATAGGGAATAGGTAGAGGGGACGATACCTGCCTGGAAGGAGAGCTGCAGCCTGGTCAGATGGAAAAGCTCCAGAAGGACCCCATTCAAACTGTTGCAACTGGGGCAGAAGCACTTCAGATTTTCTGGTTCCCGCTAGGTAGCGAGCTTGGCAGAGGTACCCAGCTGGGGTACAGGGAGCACCGTTACAGTTTCTTTTACTAAAAACCTAGCATTAGAGGAAATACCCAATGGCTCATACAAGATTAAAACTTTAACATTTAAAGCTGTATGGGTTACAAAAAAATAATTAGGATCAATATAATTTTATAACATTATAAACACTGTCCAATTTGTTTTTTTCAAAAAATGTCTAAGCATGATCTAAACGTTATCCAATTCTCAAATAAAATTGTACCATCCTCTTAACCTCAATCTCTTACTCCACCAAAAAAGAAATGATATACATAAAGAATGAGTAGGGTTGAGAAACGATTCTAGTGTTTGAATTGTAGCACGTTACTGATTTAATGTAATTTAATGTATTAAAGCCAACTTAGCAAAACACACTCACAAATTTAGAAACATTACAAAAATCAGCACAGAGATGAATAGGGGCATCTCCATATGGTATAGTGCCTTCTAGAAACCAAATCAATCTTGAAACAAAAGGTACCTAACAATTGAACCATTTGAACTCAGTCATTTTCGTTTCACTACACTCCATTCATTCATCTACAATGTGCGATGGCGAATCTGCTCCTCGAAAGCTATCAAGAGATCCTTGCATTATACTCTGATGGATGTAAGGAAATGAATTTCCATATGAAAGTAATAACAGTCACCCATTTCATAAATCTAACTGGTACTGTAAACCAATTTTATTTTACGTCAATGTTAAAGAGTCTCACAATGGCAATATGGAACCTGGCCCGGTAATACATAGATACCTTTTATGTTGTTTTATATTTTCTTAGAAATACATATCTGATAAGAGCATTTAAAATAGTAATCTGCAGGAAGAACAGCTATAAATATCCAAACGGGATGTGCAGGGGCTGTTATCACTGAGCAAGTCAGACCTTCACAGAAGCAATGATCGTAGAGTCTAATAAATTATGAAAACGCATTATTTGTTAGGGATGAGTGCCGTAATTTCTAGATCTGATGTATGGTTTTTGTTGCAAGTAGAAGAAAAAGTAAGCCACATAGATAATTGGGTAACTTATCTTGGAACAGAACCTTGGGGATACAGATGCACATCTTAATTCAGTAGTGTACATTGATAGTACATAGTATAATGTCTTTATAGCAAGTGTTGAGGGAACTGGTTAAATTAGCTGCTATGCATTCCAATTTTATTTATCTATCCTTTTTTCACCATCACAATAAATGTTAAAATTGAAGTAAAATTCAAGCTACTTTCTTGTGTATTATAGAGCCACTACGAACAACATAAAAGTCTTGGTTATAGTGCGAGTGTACTTGTTCATCTGAAGTTGGTTTTTAGTTAATTTTAAGACCTGCTAATGAGCAGATGATTGCTATTATGTCCTGATATGTAAAACCACAGAATTCAAAGAGGGTGTACTATTTTTTTCCCATGAGTGTATCTATCATGGCCAGCATTGTTTTGCAGTAATCTGTGCTATATTGACTCTTCTGTGTGATCAGACCAAACGTGCTAGGCTTCTCTCCCCACATGCATCAAGGAGTCTTGGACTCCCATGACGCCAGTTCACCAGTTGTCCTTCTTCGCAATACTTTTAATAGGTATTAATCACTGCATACTGGGATCACCCAACAAGACTTGCCATTTTGGAGATGCTATGACCCAGTTGTCTAGCTGTCACTATTTAGCTCTTGTCAAAGTCACTCGGATCTTTTCACTTGCTCATTTTTCCTGCTTCCAACACATGTTCAATAACTGATTGTTCACTTCCTGCCTAATATATTCCATATCTGAGTAAGTGAATGCAAATACTTTGACTAATAGAGTGAAGGGAACAGTTGAGAATAGATTGTTAATCCTATCATTCCCGATGCAGTGTGCAAAGTATGCTATGTTTTTTTTAAAAAACAGAATAAACTATCATAAAGTAATAGTTTCCTTAAAAGGTTACACCAAGCCCACTGTAGTGGTTATGATGTCAAGGTTTCCCCTGTTTAAAATGGATTGTACTTTAACACCCTCCCCCCCCCCCTCCCCCCACTGTGTCGTGATGGTCATTTATGGACAGTGACCTGCATTCAGATTCTGCAGAGCTGCAGAAGCAGGATGCCAAACCCACCAGCCATTCGTTGGCCCAGAGTAGCAGCTGACATCTTTCCACCAATGAATTGGTTTCAGCAGCTTCTTGTTCCGGGTTTGATATTGACTCCACAATGACACATACAAAAAAGGGATCAAACTCGGTATGTGCAACATTAATCACAAAAGGCTGGACATACAGACTCAAAGCACCATGACCACTTTAAATCACTGACGTGGTCATGTTTTTTTTGGGTAACCCTGTTAAGGGATATTCCTAGCACCTTACCCACTACAGCATATTTTATGCTGCCATGGGTTGCAGTCCCTTCCGTTATAAGAAAATAACTTGCAAGTGGTTTAACAAAAACAGGTTATCTACCAGTACTGTAATAAGCTATGGTTACGGTGCTTATGGTTAGGACGTACGTACATCCCTACAAGCATCCCTTCTATTGAGAAAATATATTAACAGAAAATACTTACTGGTAATTTCAAGTAACACCAAATTAGTGTTGAATTTGTAAGAACTAAGATCCCTTTACTTTGACTTCTTGTATCTGCCCTTTGACCCTGAAGTGGTATTAGACCCCTAAGATTTCCCAGGCATGGCCATCTACTTGGTATACGTGGAAAAAAAAGAACCAAGCATTTGTGATTGCTAGGGACTTACAGTTCCAAGAACGAAATTAGGTAATCATGCATACAGCATACTATACTTGCAAAGCTGCCCAGCAAACACAATCAGTTCCCTTTGCCCCAGCAGTTATCAATTTCTGATAACATAAAGCACAGAGAACAAACAAAATGCAATAGGGTCACATATATTAAGAAGGAAAGGGTCTCAGTGCCATTTAACATACATACATATATATACTAATACACTTTAGAATGTTTTATTTCAATCTAATTGTTGATTTAAACCTTGTCTTATGATTATCCCCATAACGCAGAGGGACATGTGAAATGTCACTCAACCTCAAATATACATATAGCCACAGTAATGAAGCGTTGTGACATTTCAGATACATACATTTGTATGTAGCTGCACATTTTCATTTTCTTATCTTAGCTGCAACTATATTTGATAGGAAGAAAAAAAGTTACATTGAAAAAGAAATTCTAAATAAAAATGTTCCTATCTAAACATTTCACAAACTTTGTTTCAGTGGCTTTCTGAATATTTAGAGTTGAGTCAAATCTCTGTGCAATAGATTCCTTTAAAAAAGTCAATAAGTGAAGGCACCAATTACTGAATAATAAAATATGTCCCGATCTGGCATGTTTAAAGGGATTCTATAGTGTCAGGAAAACAAAGCTGTTGCAAAACAGATTAAATAGGCCCCCCTCCCTCGCTCCCTCCTCCCGTAGAGCTGAAGGGGTTTCAGCCACTTACCTGAATCCAGCACCGATGTCCCTCTGTGCTGGGTTGGATCCACCCACACTCCTTCCCTGCAGGTGTCAGCCGGCGGGGGAGACCCAATGCACATGTGTGGCAATGGCCCCGTGCACGCATTAGACCTCCCCATAGAAAAGCATTATTCAATGCTTTTCTATGGGGAAAATCTATCTGATGCTGGAGGTCCTCATGAGGACCAAAAGTCCGTTACATCAGCAGAAAAGTACAATGGCCAGTTGCCAGTTCTTATACAGATGATACTTTTATGTGCTATTAATCTGATAATTGTATTGGAGTCACAAATAAAAACCGTATAGGATGACTGGTTTCCAATAACCTCTGTGCTGTTATATATTCTGTGTTATACTGTATCTCGAACACAAAGTGTGCACCTCTGCCAAGTTAATTGGAGCTATTATTTATAATAATGCTAATTAAAATTTTCTCTGTTCAGAAGAAAAAAATATATTTTTGAAAAATCCATAAAGTTTGTGATTTTTTTATGTTTTTGTCCTATTTAAGGCAGTAAAAAGTCGAAAACGGAGATTATTAGCAAATTATAGTGTATAGACATTTTAACGTATGTATTTGTTCAAGTTCAATGTCCAAATAGGTCTGCTTTGAAAAAAAAAATGACCCCATTAGTTTAAAAAGTAACTACAGGTCAAGTACAATTTTCCTCTTACCCCAAAGAATATTTTGCAATGTGTGAATTTTAAAGTTTTACAGAAGTTAAATATTCTGGAACGGTATGGGGTGACAGCAATTTCTATAATCGATCCCTGCAAATAACAGGTTTTAGCGCACATTTAAAGAGCTAGCAAGTTAAAACCCATTGTTTTTGAGTTCAACAAAGCAAATTATGATTTTATTCACTATTTGTGGATGTTCTATATTGAGAGTTTTATATAGAACAACTGGTCATGTGCTCACCATTACTGTTTCCTTTAACACTAACATCTAGTGGGTTTTTCGCTAAAGCAGACTTTGCAGTTTTTAGAATAAAACTGATACAAAACTGATATTTTCCAGTTAAACTAATCTGGCATAAAAAAATTAATTAACCAAATATAGAAAGTACAGATTCACCCTCTGGTGGATAGAACACACTCTTAGTGGGTAATAGTTAAAAACAAAACAGTTACCCTTGAACTAAATGTATTGCAGATAAGGACTCCTCCAGGTCCTCAAAAAGGTCCTCGGGCTTATCCATAGTGTTTCAGAGTTTTTATTGTTTATATATTATGCTGTTTATTTTATTTTATTTTATATTATTTGATCTTCTGGTTATGCTGATCCTGTGATATATCTTGTGATCCTGTGACCGGTTGATTTTATATGCCTGCTTGCCACTACATCATTATAAGTGTGCCTTATTATTAAAGTGTATTTTTTACCAAGATACTCTGCACTATTATGCTTTTTTGTTCCCTTCTATGTACACCATGATGTTCCACCTATCCTGAGATATTCATCGTCTTATAAGATATGCCTACAATCAATTTTGGTTTGTGAGTGTGAATTACTACTCATATTTCCACTCCCCTTTCTAAATTAACAGTATTATGCTATGTTTTTTTCTGTTATTATTGTATTGTAGATTTACCTTTTTTCCTTTTTTCCATAACAAATGAATTACCTGGTAAAGTCCTAAAAATCCACAGTTTAGGGAATATGCTACCAATGATCTGAATGAGCTATTGTCGAAGAAAAAGAATTCAGGAATGCATATATGCTAGCAAAAATTGACGTTTTTTTTCTCTGATAACATTTGTACATCTGTAATCTTGTGAAGCTTTATTTTTTTATAATCATTACATCTTTTTAGGGTTAGCTGTTCCAGTTGTTAGAAACATTTTCAATGATTAACCCTTTAAGGACAAATGACAAATGTCTATCTTTGTTTTAGTAGACAAAAATGTACATTTCACAGGATTCTAAAATGGAATGTGTTGCTTTTAACAGTTGATTTAATGATTTAATTGTTTTAATGACTGTGTATAGCTACTGGACCAAAATAAGCTGAAACAATGCATGATGACAGCAAAATATAACATTTGGTCTGAATAACATATAAGAAGGTAAAGTCTGAATATGCATTGATTTTCTTGCCAAGTGACGGATCTCTCTTTTACTTGTAAGCAAATAGAATATTTTTTTTGTTAAATAAACACATACGGTACCTGGAAAAATCAGCTCATGTAAAAATAACTAATATCTGGCTTAATATGCTTAATTAAAGTTGTGTAGCTAAATAAACATATAAATAAATAAACAAACAAATTCAACTGAAGCCATTTATTTGCACACGCAGTTCATAAATATGTAATTAATAAACAGATACAATTTGTATCTTGTAATACCTTTTTTATTGGACCAACTGAATTTTGTAATGACAAGCTTTCGGGAGAACCCCCCCTTTCTCAAGTCTCAACTACAGTCTCTATTCTAATTAATAAACGTGAAAAATGAGAAATACATGATTATGTGGAAGAATAAATACATTTAGTTGCGCAATTTCTTGGAATAGTGCAATTTCCTGGTTAATAGTTATTTGTTATCCAAGTCTTTTTTTGTTGCTTTGATATGTATCTGCAAAAGTACAGAGATAAAAAGCTGTTTCTAGAGGTAGCAACTGTTATTCTGCTTCTCTAACAAACCAAGCAAGAAGTGACCTTAATGATAATGTTGTTTGCAAAAGGGACAGATAAGCTTGTACAGACACTCCTCAGTTACCGACCGGGTTCCGTTCCTACGACTCGGTTGTAGAACGAGATGGCCGGTAAGTGTGGAGTTAAGGGATTCCCTGCTCTGGTGCGTTCGTCTATGTTAACTATATAAAAATAGGTCTTTATCCCACCTGTCAATCAAATCTTTGGCATAAACTCTACGCCGGAGAATTGGTTGACAAGGGAGAGAAGAAGAGACCTCCCACAGATGGTCCTTCTGCTCTCCACTGCACTGTGGTTGCTATGGTAACTTTCCAGCCTATCCCGTAGCCTAGTGTTTCCATCTTGGCTTCATGTAACTCATTGCTATAAGCTTTGCCATTTTCTGTCATTGAGCAGAATGTAGTGGAGAAGCATCAGAAACAATATTTGTGTCTCTCCTCCAATGCAATGTTTGTCCTGGCTGTGCTCTGACTGCACTGCATTGTGCAGTCATTTGTTACATTTTTAATATACATTTAAAACCAAGCATCATTCACATAAAAAACAAGAACAAACAAAAAAGAAACCACAATAACCACTACAGCTTAAGAGCATTCTCTCCATTTTTTTGTCAAACTATTTTTGAGATTTACCAAAAAGTTGAGTTCCATGTGAGAAGATCTATGAAGGCGAGTTAACAGTACGGGTACGAACAGTGAGCAGGAGAAGGTCACTGGCAGAGCGTAGCACCCAATATTGGTCAAACCTATGAATTAGTGATAAAATGTAGTGGGGTAGAGCTCTTAAGCTTTTTAGGTAAGGGTTAATATTAATGTAATAATTGACAGATGGGTGACTTATGAGAGGAGCTACAGGAGAGCAAAATCTGCCTGGCAGAAGCATTCATTATGAGCCAGAAGTGCCGTGGCACTGTTCCACGGCAAGATCTCAAACCTGTAGTAGTCTTGTGGTACTTAGAATTTACCTTTTAATGACAGTATAAGTAGGGTAGTCCTGTAGAATGAACTCTTGTTCGAGCAGGGTCCTAATCAGCCTATTGTTCCTGTAACATTTTGTAATTGCCCCATTTAGTGTTTAATTTCCCCCCTTTTTGTAAAGCACTACGGAACAAGTTGGCAGTATATAAATGCCAATAATAATAATAAAAATAGCCACAACATATTTGCTATTAGTATATATAGGTAACTGCCTCGTAATTTAGGGCACTGTTAATATGTTTTATTAATATCAGTATCAGTAACTTCGGCCTCGATTTAATATTTTTTGTAATATTGAATCATTTTAAAAGTTTATCCAAAAATATTTTAGAATTTGGAAACCTTATCCAACAGTATTAAATCGAGACCAAGGTTAAAATCATACAGCATGGTTTATTTCAGTACATAGTTGGGATTATAAATTCTAATACAGCATATTTCAGGGGACACATCTAATTTAAGCTCCAGAACAATACGATATCAACTGTCCATTTATGTCATTTCACTGTATCTTCCATTTCCCAGCTTCTCTCTTAGAAGTTTGAAAACTTCTCTACCATCCACCATCCGAACGTAAGATCAGTTTCCACGACCAATATATGAAACACATTTTACCATACAAGTCAAAATTATAAAACAAGGAATATTCTTCAAATAAAATGAAAAATATATTTTTCAGATAAAACAAAATCATAAAAATTATCTAAACTTTTCTTCGTTCAATAAACCAGCTAATCATGGTCAGTGAGTCACTGTAATGAATACAATTTCACAGCAATTTGCAGTAAACAAAATTAGAAGAAAATATGATTCAGTATTTACAGCAAGGTTGCTTTGTGCTGATATACTGATTTGATTAAAGGTTCATCTCAGTGCTTTCATGTTATTTCTGTGCTTGTTTGTTCTTATCGCACACTAAGAACTGACACAGAACAGCTTTTATCTGGATGGGTGTTTTATTCTCTAACTAGTCAGCTAGGATTTAACTATTGCTTCAGCCTCATCTAAACTAACAAGTCTGAGAGCTGCCATGACTTGTCTGGTTAAAAGATATGATCAATGCTGACAAGGATAATTAAAACATACATGTAAAGATACATTATCAAATGTTTTAAGGTTATAGAATGCTAGGTCATTGCTGGTAATGTTCAGTTCAGAGTCAGATTAAATTACCTGAAAATGAGAAGTACCCTGACAGAGTGATTTCTAAAATTGGCAGTCCAGATATTTCTGGACTACATTTCCCATGATGCTCATCTCATTGAAGTGGTCTGGGTGCAGTGTTCAATGTAGAACATTGCAGTTTCAGAGAAACTATATTGCAGTGTTGAGTCAACCTCTTGTAGTTGTCTCCCATACTGTCACTAGAGGCACTTCCTGGACTCTAATGGAGGCTAACTCTGCGAAACTACGCTAGAAGTCCTCACGCATTGCATGAGGATGTCCAGTATCTTCAAATTTCCCACCGGAAATTAGTTAATTCATGCTTTACTATGGGGAAGCTCTAATGGCGTGCAATGCTCACCGCATGTGTGCATTAGGTTTTCCACTTGTGTGATGCCGCGAAGGTGGAGACCAAGCCAGCATTGAGTGAGCCTCAGTGCTGGAAAAGATCAGTGTTTAAAGGGTTTCTTAAACCTTTCATGCTCACTGGGGGGATGGGACACACCCACGAGTTAAGGACTGGGCACACCTTAGTGTTGGGAATACAGGTTTCGATTTGTAACGCTGTAGTGTTCCTTTAGAGCTAACGCATTATGAGTCAATGTCATATTTTAATAAGGTTAGGATTGCTTGATGGACAATTGCTCCCAGAATTTCTTTTGTCAGCACTCTCATGTGTTGGAGGATCTGAGTCCCATATTACTTTGGAGTTTGATTAATTAATAACTTAAGAATGCTGGACAACACTAAAAGTGTACATGAGCTGGGTTTGTTGGAGTAGTCTTCCAGTGTCACATTTATGTTTGGGTGACAATTACATTAGTCAGTGTTTAGGCTGCTCATTCTTTTACAAATTAGGTAATATTTGACCAAAAAAAATTATTAGCAGATACAGTATGTGTGCGAAGCAACACGTTTTTGGTAAAATATTAAGTTCAATATTAAGTTCAATGACATCTAGTAACATGAACTAAATCTGATATATCAGTCAAACAAAGCCACCGTAAGACCTGCCACAGGTGTATAGTTATAGGTACCACTGTACCTGTTCTCCTTGTGATCAAATCTGGAATAGCAGGTAAAGAAAAACTCACTCTGCTGATTAGTGACCAAGGCTAAGCAGTTTCTAAATTAATTTTAATCAGCCCTATATTGTCCTAAATCAGTGTATTGTGCACATGCACAGGTGGAAGCAATCAATGCAAAAAAAAAATAATTAATAAACATAAAGAAATCCAGCTAAGGATTTGCTGTTAAAAATGCAACAATTATTAGTGACCTCTCCCTCACTCAGGTCTTTATTACTTCTCAGTATTATTTGTTCCCGAGCTTTGGTAGATCTGATATGTTTATCTGAACACATATCGCATCTTCATACTGCCGATGGCTCATTAAGTCACACAAGTATTGCACTGTAATATGTAACATTTGGTGCAGTAGAATTTCTCTTTGATTCTTTTTTTTTTTTTTTTTTTTATGTTAAAAATAAATATTTAATTACATTTTTTGGAATTTATTTATTTATATGCAGGGGTAAAATTTTTTTGTTAAAAATGAAAGACAAGCACTGGGAACAAAGAACAAAGCAATCACAACATTCCACCAATCCAATGCTTCGGACTCCTTCGGATACATGCAAAGACATTGGATAGACTTTTTAAATATTTTTTTTCAATATATTAAAATACCAAAAAAATAACATCTATAATGAATCAAATAAATCTAAATATTAGACATTTTTACTATCTTTCATAATATTAATTTTTTTTTAAAAGTGTATCCAAACACATTAAATCATTTGGAAATTGTATCCAACAATATTAAGTCAAGACCTTAGTTGCACTCATCCAGCATAGTTTATATTAGTACGTACTTAGTATTATACACTCTCAATACCAGAACAATATTGTATCAGCAAAGTAGTCCAGGCACTCAAGGTCTTCATACATCAGCAGATTTATTGGAAAAAAAGGACAACTACAGCAACGTTTCGATTCCTTTCAAGGATCTTTATCCCTGAAGATATCGAAATGTTGCTGTGTCTGTCCTTTTTTTCCAATAAATCTGCTGATGTATGAAGACCTTGAGTGCCTGGACTACTTTGCTGATACTATATGGATTAGGGGTTTGCCAGCCTTAGGTACAGTGCACCGAGGTCTACAGGTTATGAGAGTGCGGATCCCTCCCTTTTTTTTGCTATCAGAACAATATAGTGTCACCTGCCTTTAAGTAAGTAAATTCAAAGTATCTTCCTTTACATATGTGCTCTATGCCATCATGCAGTGCAAGGCTTTAACACCCGGTGATGGTGTAAACCAGGCATAGGCAACCTTCGGCACTGCAGATGTTTTGGACTACACCTTCCATGATGCTTTGCCAGCATTATGGGTGTAAGAGCATTATGAGGGATGTAGTCCACACACACACACACACACACACTTGTGATGACCCACATAAACACATACATGCAGTGGCGTACATACCAGGGTCGCAGGGGTCGCGGCTGCGACCGTGCCCGGCCCACCAGGGGGCCCGGCCGCCCTGCGACCCGGTATGTACCCACTGTGGCCAGCCTCTTCCCCTGGGGGGCCCAGGAGCCGGCCACCTCAGGGCCCCCAGAGGCTGGCCGTGGTATCACCGGGCTGGCGGGCGCACGAGGGAGCACTTTCCCCTGAGTGCTCCCTCTTCAGCTCCATCGCGCACTGCAGTGATACCGGAGCCGGAAGATGACGTCATCTTCCGGCACCGGTATCAGTACGCGGCGCGCGGGGGAGCTGAAGAGGGAGCACCCAGGGGAAAGTGCTCCCTCGTGCGTGCCCGCCCGCCAGCCAGATAACCCGCCCAGCAGCACCACCACCACTGGACCCCAGGGAATCCCCTCAGCACTTCTAAAGGTAGGAGGAGTGTTAGGAGGAGTGTTAGTAAGTGTGTGTGTGTTAGTGAGTGTGTGTGAGTGAGTGTGTGTTAGTGAGTGTGTGTGTGTGTTAGTGAGTGTGTGTGAGTGTTAGTGAGTGTGTGTGTGTGTGTGTGTGTGTGTTAGTGAGTGAGTGAGTGTGTGTGTTAGTGAGTGTGTATGTTAGTGTGTTAGAGAGTGTGTGTGTCTGTTAGTGTTAGTGTGTGTGTGTGTGTGTGTTGTGTGTTAGTGAGTGTGTGTGTGTGTTAGTGTTAGAGTGTGTGCCTGTTAGTGTTATAGTGTGTGTGTGTGTTAGTGTGTGTTAGAGAGTGTATGTGTCTGTTAGTGTTAGTGTGTGTGTATTTTAGTGTTAGTGAGTGTGTGTGTGTGTTAGTGTTAGAGTGTGTGTCTGTTAGTGTTATAGTGTGTGTGTGTGTTAGTGTGTGTTAGAGAGTGTGTGTGTCTGTTAGTGTTAGTGTGTGTGTCTGTTAGTGTGTGTGTGTTAGTGTTAGTGTGTCAGTGAGTGTGTTACTGTGTGTGTCTGTTAGTGAGTGTGTGTTTTGTAAGTGAGTGAGTGAGTGTGTCTGTTAGCTAGTGTGTATGCGTCTGTTCATGAGAGTGTGTATGTCTTAAGCACTTACCTTTCTCCAGCGCCGGACACCCTTGGCGCTGGGGATCTCTCCGCCACTCAGCTCCGAATGCGCATGCAAACCGCCCATAGGAAAGCATTACTCAATGCTTTCCTATGGACGTTCAGCGTCTTCTCACTGTGATTTTCACAGTGAGAATCGCAGAAGCTCCTCTAGCGTCTGTCAATGAGACAGCCACTAGAGGCTGGATTAACCCTCAGTGAAACATAACAGTTTTTCTGAAACTGCTATGTTTTCAGCTGCAGGGTTAAAACTAGAGGGGCCTGGCACCCAGACCACTTCATTGAGCTGATGTGATCTGGGTGTCGGTAGTGGTCCTTTAAGTGTATATCTATCTGCATGCACTGGCGTACATACCGCGGTCGCAGGGGTCGCAGCCCTGTGACCCCTCTGACCAGGTGCCCACCGCCAGTTCGCGCAGAGTAAGCGCGTGGGGGGGGGGCCCACAGATCAGTTTTCGCACCGGGGCCCCATGGGTTGTGTGTACGCCACTGCATACATGCATACAGTGACCCACACATTACATATACAATGACCCACAGAGAGAGCAGTGCACAATGTACTACAGCCTGCCCTCCTGCTCCCCCTCAACTGCACACCATTCAAGCAGTGGGTCCAGGGTTATGACCTCTCATATAGTAATACTTGGCAGCTGTTACTGCAGCTTATCATGTGGTTTATGCTTTGGTTGACACCCTGAGAAATATCCTTGGTCTCCTCTGACAGCTAACCTCCCATGCCTCATTGTAGAATATCTAGGTGCCAAGCAGACAGCAGTTAAAGAAATAGGAAATCTCATTATTAGAGAAACAGGTCACTGTTTAATAATGACTACTAATGACATCAAGGGGTACCAGTTACTTAATAGAACATGAAACTGAAGGTCCAGTGGATATCTCCAGAACCAGGATTGGCATTATTTTTCCAAAGTTCACATTTCATCTTCTATAATATAGGATTTAGTTATTTACTATGTTATTATATATTTGATTGATTCTGTTCAACTGTCATTTGACTTCCAGAAGTCTATTTCTGACCATATTGATCAGAAAACTCTACCAGCAAGTGTTCTTGGACAAGATACCCAAGAATATATATTGTGGCGAAACCAACCTCGCCACTGTTCACTGGAGAAGCCTGGTTGCTCGCCTGCTCCCTTTGGACTATGGCCCTGCAGGTTAAACCGTTTATTTTCCCTGCAGAAAGGCTTATTCGTGCCTTTCTGCCGGGGTGTTCGGTAGATTCCAACTACCGAACGGGGGATCACCGGGGAGCTGGAGTGTGCCGCCAATTGACCGCCCAGAAGCTGCGGTTAACCGCAGCTTAATTGATGAACACTGGGTGGCTTTTGTTTGTTTGCCGAACACGTGGCAGCGGCCATTTTAAGTCCCGAAAGGCCAGCGGTGTTCAGCACTAACACTGTGGAACTGAAAACGGACACTTACTTGCGCGAACACAGCTGAGCCGTCCGCCCCCTGGTTCCTATTCGTGCCCTTGGTGTCGAACACCAGTTCAGTCAGTACTTTGGGATATGTGGATATGTTTTAACCCAGATAGCTATGCCATGGAGCCTATTTGTGTAATTAAAGACTTTGGCTCCATGGCAATTAAACTGTATTTGTGTGATCTGAGTGCCATTCACCTAATAATGTGCGGTCAGTTCTAAGCTATCTGGGGATATGTAGAAATGTGTGTTTTATGTGTTAAATGTATCAGTATGTAATTTTATGTATTTTACTGTCTTTTTGTCTGCCATGTGGGTAATGGAGTTTTGCCTCTGTCCTTGGAGATAATTAGATTCCTTCCCCAATTATCTCCAGGCCAGAGGGGAGGGATTGTGAGGCATTGTGGGATGTAACTCATGTGTGATTGGTGTATTGTGTAATTGCTGTAAATCCCTCCCTTGCATGGGAGAATCCTTTATAAGACAGTTGTGTGAATAAATCGGAGAGTTCCTGCTTAACCCTCAAATTGAAGTGTTGTCTCATTCTTGGGGGGAATTTGACTGTATGCCGATTGCCAGGAGTGTAAGCTGTTCGTATTGCTTTTCCTGTTCGGCTGCTTCCAGGGTTCGTGTGTCTCTTGTTCGGGAGTTGGTGAATACGTGCAGTTTGCAGTTCGGGAGATTGGTGATTGCAGTAGCTGCTGGTCTATCTGGAAAGGGGATTATCGCCTAAACGGTTTTTATCCTATTGTGAGCGAAACAGTCCGCAACATATATCTTCTCACCATAGGTTGTAAGCTGGTTTGTGCAGGGCCTTCCTCATCCCTTTCTCTAATTGTAAAGTTCTGTGTAGTATGTTGTTTCTAAAAATATATTATTAATAATAAATAAAAAAAATAAATTAATAAAAAACTCACATAGTCTTCTCCAGAATGCAACCACAGCTTCTGCTTGGACACCACTGCTGCCATTAGTTCCTCTTGCATTGCTGATATGCCTTGGTGCTGGTAAATAGCTAAATACCGCCAATAACTTTGCTACCAGATCCTGGTAAAATTTCACTTGAATGCTCGTCTAGTAAAAAAAAATCCTTACACTCAGTGCAGTATTAAGAACCTACTGGGCCTACGGGGCAAAGACAGAAAACAATATAACAGTTACACATCCCTAGTATCTGGTGGATGTGGTGCTGGAGGGACAATTTGCAAGTTTTTTTTTTAGGAACAATGGTCCTCTTCCATGTGAATGAGACTGGGAATGCAGCTCTATTAGCCCTATGTTCATTTGCCCTGCTTCTACTTCATACAAAATCTATTCGTGCTTAGAGCCTGATTTAATGGTTTCCGATAAGCTTTTTGAATAATTTACTATTTTTGGATAAGCTTTTAAACTTATATTTTCAAAATATTTAAATATTAAAATATGTCATCCAATTTTTTTTTCAATATATAAAAAAATATATAAAAATATTAAAATATTTCTCATAATATTAAATAATTTGAAAAGCTGATCCAAAAATATGAAATCAATGTCTTGGTCATGGAATGAAGAAGAGATAGTGAAAGGTCAAGAAGAAAAACAGGTTGTCATTTTGTGAGAGATAAGACAGAATTCATTAAAAGGGAAGATAATACAGTATTGATATAAAAGAGTCAATCCATATTTCCTTGTCATGGAATTATCTTTTAGAACATTCTGTCTGTCAATCTATTATAATATTCTCCAAGAATAGCTGAAATAATGACCTTGTGAACTAAGGTAAGTTTCAGTCCTAATGACAGATTAAGCTATCTCATTCAGATAACGTGTGACTTCTACAGAGTTGTCAAAGCAAATAATGACATGATAAAGTAAAACGTTATATTTCTAGGGGGGGCGTTGCGTGCTGTGCTGAAGCGAGCTTGCCATTTCATGTGGCTCTGGATTCTGGTCACAAAATTCACTGTTATCCATACCTTATTGCCAGTTAACATGGAAGTCATCTTCCTCTTGGATGCCAAAGTACAATTTAAATTCTGGTGGGAAAGCTGTAATGGTGACATTCGCTCCATGGCCTACTCCTCCAGATACCCAACCTTGAGTAGCAGTGCACACGGACAGGAAGCTACTTGATCTCTTCTAACAAAATGTCTACACTCTTCTTACCAGGTTCCCAGAACAGCACGCAAAGTGGTCTCATGATTTGGGAGGGTGACCCATACTGATTCCATAAGGATTTTTTGAAATGACTTGCTCACCATCATATCAAGATAACAGCAAGTGATACAACCTTTTTATTTTTTTTAAATTCAACTTAGCATTTCTTAATATATATTAAAAAGTAGATGACCTTTGGAAATCTATGGCAATGGGTAGAGATTCATCTTTTCATAAATCAGTCTTTCCCTACATTCCATGCTTTTGTCGTTTTTGTACTGTTGTTGCTATGTGTTTGTTCCACTGTAATCAAACACTTTCTCTATAGGTGCAACTAAAAAACAAAAAATAAATAAATATATATTTGCTTATTAGTCCTTAGTGCTTATAAGTCCTTATGCCTTATATATTCATGATTTCAGTTCTTTTTGGTGGCTATAGGGCATAAATTACAATAAGTGAATCATGGTTTTTAAGATACAAATTGGCAAAATATGGTCTCCTTAATAACAATCAATTAATGAATAGTTAAAAAATAATCAATAGTCAATTACAGAAAGTGAGGTCAACAATGGTGAAGTACATGGTCTACATCGGTGATGGCTGATTCAGATAAAGGTAAACTACATTTCCCTTAATGTTCTGCCATTTATAAGGTTGGTTGTTAATCATAGTTGATCATAGTACGTGTAGTATGTGCAGTTCACAAACATCAAGATTGCCTCATTAATAATCTGGTTATGGTTTTATGAAGACCAGTCAGTCATTTTCAGTCTACATCTTCTATGAAATTGATTTAAAGTATGATTTTGATAGAAAGCCATGTTTATTTGCTTTTAGTTAATAAAAAAAAATAAAAAATCATCCTGTGCATATAATACAACAGTTAAACAATCAAACAAAAAAATGAACATCACTGTTCTACGAAACAACACAGTCCAAACTGCTTCTTAAATAAATTGGTATTCTGCCCATGGAGTCCAAGTCCTTGTAAAAATTGTGTGCAGCTATAGTTACAGGCCTTAGGGCATTTAAGACTCACATCCGGGAGCTACTTATTCCAAAAAAAATGCAGCAGCGAATGGAAAATATACAAGATACAGGGTGACGTTGTATAAGAGAGGTTTTGATAGACATCATTCTAGATTTAAGAAAAAAACAGCATTCAGTTACAGAGCAAAGGATGAATTGCACATAAGAACATCACAGGAATCACTGATTGTATTTTAGGGTGTTCATTTTAGAGTCGCAAATGGAACACTCATTTTTGAACATATTGTTCCAGGCATTTTGCTATGGTCTGTGTTACTTCTGTAATTATATATATATTTTTTTATTATTGCATTGAGGAACACAAGAGGACAACATCATCTCATTGGCTGAGCCATTTTAACCCTGCAATGTAAAACATCGCCATTTAGAGGATGTACAATGTTTCCACTGCAGAGATAAACACACCTCTAATGGCCAGCTTCCTGACATCGACTTAAGGCACTTCTCCTGTGAGAACAGAATTCGACTTGGCTCTCAGTCATATGTTGCACATAAAGAGCCTTTGATTGGCGCAGAGCAGTTACTTCCTATGGGGAAGCATTGGATTGGGTGAGATCATCAATCTTAACAATCCCAGGTAATGGAGGCAGGGTGGCAGCGTGGAGAATATTGCGGCGAGGGATGGAAGGTAAGTAGAAAGGCCTTTTTTTTATTGCAACGAGGGAAGGGGGAGGGATTTGTCACCTAAACAGATAGTTGGACACTATAACATTAGGAATACTAACTACTAACTATTGTGTTTATTTAAGGATAGATTGTTTATTAATTCATTACTATTTACACTTCACAGTTTTACTTATTATCATGGCTGCTGTCACGGATAATATTAGGGGTGCCTTACAACCTTAGCTGAGTGGGTGTCACAAAATGAGATATACCATAGAATTCCTTTCCGACACCATTAAATAGTGTCACTATAAGTAACACAACATAGCTATAACAAATACGAATTAAAAAAAAAATGACCCATCTCTTGTGTTTCTGGCAGGTGATGAATGGATGTCCCAAATCATGTTGCAGTACTGTAAGTGGTTTTCATATTTATGGTTTATTCATAATGATCGTGAACATCTTTCTAAATGAATAAGTAAACAAATATCTAAACTGCAACTCTATCCAAAAATACTGAAATATAAACAGTATTATGATTACTCAGACTTGGGGCATACATATTTATATAAAGGGACTCCTGATAGATTTTCAATTTTATTTGTATTTTGTTTAAAAAAAATTTTTGTAAATCTCTTCCTTATGTCTGAAATGCCAAACAGTACCAAAGCCAGGAATTAAGTAATTTCCTATAGCATGTGTCTGCCCTGAGAGCATTCAGCTTGTTTTCCTCATTCTAATGAGTTGTTTGCATGACTAAGTTCTATTTTTTTTAAGTGCTAAGGAAAATCAGTGCCACGCAGCACAGGCATTTATGACATTGTCCAAAGGTTGAAGACAGATTTGAATGGAGCAAAGTGCATATTTAGTAATAAAGCTATGATTTTCTCCCATCGTCTTCATAATCCAGGGTAGATGTGATAAAGTAGTCTCTTTACAGCCTCCCTGATAAATTTGAGGAAAACAGCTCGTCCACTCATTCTAGTTTCATTGTTATCCTGTCCTAGGTGCTGCTAACCTTAACCTGTGTGCTTTCGCACATTTGGTGATAAATAGTGTCTGAGTCAGCAGAGTGATCATTATATGACTTGCAAACATCTGCTAAGCTATGTCTAAGGATCAATAGCAAATTTGACAAACAAAAAAAAAGTGTAAAAATATGTCTTTTTTAAAAATAATTATTTGATATCTATGCTTAGCCAAATATGCAGGTAGTGCTTATTGTTGCACTAAAAATGTTTAATTCTAGGGTTGATGTCACATGGATTAAAAAGAAAAGCCAGGTGTAATTAGAAAATTGAATCAAGCTACTGGGGAACAAGAGGGTTCATTACAAACTACAGAGTAGCACCCAGAAAACTGACACGCTGCCAAGCAGAAAATACGGTTAAAATATTATTGTAGCATTGCTCACACAAGCAATACAAATCAGTTTAAATAAAATTTATGAACTAATTTTATCACAGCAAATAACCTTTAACCCCTTAAGGACACGACATGTGTGACATGTCATGATTCCCTTTTATTCCAGAAGTTTGGTCCTTAAGGGGTTAAGGGAGAAATATTTTTCAAAACCAGATTAACCCCTTAAAGACACATGACATGTATGATATGTCATGATTCCCTTTTATTCCAGAAGTTTGGTCCTTAAGGGGTTAAATGGAGGATGGAGAGTAATACAAACAAGGCCCAGGAGATGTCCCGTCTTGATGTAATTGTTTCTGTTTGTTTTGTTCCAATTTATACATTTTTGAATTTAGGTTTTTCCAAAATTTAATCATTCGGAACTAACCGAAATTTGGAAGAATTTCGTAACTGATGTGAAATTTATTCCCATTGTGCTAGGGATACCAAATTAGGGCACTGTTTAGCCAAAAGTGCCCTAATTTGGTATCCTTAAAAATAGTAATCCCACATAAGGATTTTAAATTTGGGAGATATGAAAGAGCAACATTAATAAAAGGGATTTTTCTTAGTTTTCCACTTCTAGCTGTTTAGTAGATATCTCCCTAATTTTGTATCCTTAGTATCCGAGATGCTGATTGGCCATGGTGGCATTTGGCTCTACCCCTGCCGTATGCCTCAGTCTAAACACAAAATAGAGTCTTAAATATTGCTATAATTATATTCCATGTACAATAATTGTACGCACCGAATAATAGTGCACTCCAATCCCACACATATGATATAAAGTATTACTTAATAGATTGGCAATGGATTCCTCCTCAGAATTCCAAGGTGCTAGACAGAAAGAGTATCAATAAAAAGATTAGTATCTCTGCTGTGGCAAACTGCGAACAGCCTACCATTACAGCCCTCTCTCCTTTGTAATCTAACTAGATAGAGGCAGAATACATTAGAATAAGTGCAGAGGGAAGCAGGCATAGGCAACCTTTGGCACTCCAGATGTTGGGAACTACATCCCCCATAATGCTCTTACACCCATAATGTTGGCAAAGCATCATGGGAGGTGTAGTCCAAAACAGCTGGAGAACCGAAGGTTGCCTATGCCTGGGCTAGAGTGTGCAGGGCATTAAAGTGTTAAGGTGCGAAAGTTGAAGTGACCCTTCAAACTCCACATGCCCTTCACCCTAAATTTAACCCATCGCAAAAAAAACCTACGGAAATCCATTCCTTAGTTCCAAATTTATGCACCCAAAGCCTGAACCTGAAAATATACACTTTACCATAATCCTATGTTTAACTCCTAAAATGTACCGTATTTTTCGCTCCATAAGACGCACCTCACCATAAGACGCACCTAGTGTTTAGAGGAAGAAACCCAGAAAAAAAATATTCTGAACAAACTGTCCCATAGTGTTTCTTACTATGGGACAGTTTGTACAGAATATTTTTTTTCTCCCCTGTCCCATAGTGTCCCCCCCTCCCATAGTCTTCTCCTCTCTCCCATAGTCTTCACTCACCCCCTCCCCATAGTCTTCACCCACCCCCTCCCCATAGACTTCATCCACCCCCTCCCCATAGACTACATCCACCCCCTCCCCATAGACTTCATCCACCCCCTCCCCATAGACTTCCTCTCCCCCCCTCCCCATAGACTTCATCTCCCCCCCTCCCCATAGACTTCATCTCCCCCCCCTCCCCATAGACGTCACCTCCCCCCCCTCCCCATAGACTTCATCCCCCCCTCCCCATAGACTTCATCCCCCTCCCCATATTCTTCTCTCCCATACTGTCCCCCTCCCCTTGTCCCATAATTACTTACCTGTCTTGCAGCGTTGGCCGGCAGCACAGGGCGCACCGCGGTAGTGGAACTTGAATTTCAAGTTCCACTACTGCGGTGCGCCCTGTGCTGCCGGCCAACGCTGCAAGACAGGTAAGTAAAGCTTCATATTCGCTCCATAAGACGCACAGACATTTCCCCTCACTTTTGAGGGGAAAAAAAGTGCGTCTTATGGAGCGAAAAATACGGTAATTGTTATCTTCTTAACACTAAGCACTTTGCAATCTAACTCTGATATTAACCCGTCTCTCACCTTAAACCCCCTTAAACTGTGTGCACACAGGGGCGCCGCTAAATATTTCCCCTGTGCAATGATCATGGCACCTGGAACCTTGCCTCACTCTCCCCTGCCGGCTCTGCAGGAAAGGAGGGTAGATCAGAGATCTCGGCCCACTAGCAGTCTAATGCTGGCAGGAGAGGGAGAGAGGACCCGGGAGTTCTAACCTGCAGCTCGCCGGGTTCTCCTCTCGTGAGCTCGGAGTGTTGCCCCTGTTACCACGGCAATGCTCTAAATCTTGCGAGAGTGAACTCTGGCTTGAGCAGCAGGTTTGAGTTCACTCTCACCGCTGGGACCACCAGGGCTTCTCCAGCGGACCACCAGGGATTAGTACTGTCCCTCCTCCCCCCAGGCAAAGGTAAGAAGGGAGGGGGTATATGAATATTATTGTTTTTTTTTTTTATTAAAAAAAATAATTAAAATATATATTTATTAATCTGCTCTCCCACCCCCACATAACTCCTCCCATACACACATATTGCACACACATTGTAACCCTCGCGCACACTGCACCCCTCACACATACACTGCCCCCCCCATACACACAGACTGTAACCCTCACACACACACAATACCGCCATACACACTCTGCCCCCACACACACTGCACCCCTCACACATACACTGCACCCAATACACACAGACTGTAACCCTCACAAACACACAATACCGCCATACACGGGGGGCGGGGCCTGACTGCGGAACGGAGCAGTCGCATGTCGCTGCTGCTCTGGTTTTCAACCGTGCTCACTGCCGAATACCGACAGATTGAGGCTGTAAATCACATTACAGCAACTCCCAAACGACTGGGGCCACCGTGACCTACGCGTAGACACCAGGAAAGCTGATCTTAACACCGATCCCGACTCGCACGAGGATGCGGCCTACGAGCATTGCGGCGGGGGGAGAGACGGCCGCTCTCTCGCCGCTGAAACAAGCTATGGGACAAGGTCTGTGCCTCCGTTCCCCCCCCTATGGACCGACGGGGGTTATCCCGGTCCCCACCAACGGGACATACGCAAAATCAGAAACTGCAACCTCCCACCTAAGACGGGACTCCGGAGGTTCTGGGCCCAGCCATTTAACGGACATCTCAAAGAGCACACTCCTTAAGCCGCCCAGAGATGCACTAGAGTTCCTAAACCAGCTAGGCACACGCATGTGGGGAGGACACATGCCCAAGGGACTGCCTTACAAACGAGAGATCAGAGCACTGGCGTCCTGGATCCGCCCGGCCGTCCGGCGCCAAATGAGGGTACCCACACGAACAGCCAAGGTGGCATCCCAGCGGAACCACAGCCTAAGCGAAGCCTCTCCAAAACATGCCGGCAAACACGGGGCAGATGCAAGACCCGACTCATGCGAGCTCCTGAGCGCTTTCCAAGTAAACCGCCAAACGCACCCAGCCACTAAAGGGGCCACACGCTCTTCTTCCGAGCTGGGGGTTCGTCAAGGGGTAACCCTCCCAAGCCACCCATACACCCGAGGAGACAGCCGAGCACCGGCAAGCCCTTGGGCCCACGACTCTGTTGATGGGGTCAATGGAACTGTGGCAAGAACCCCTACTAAGGCCTCGGGCCGAGGACACATGGTCCCCAGACACCAAGCAACAGGACAGAGCGGGCAGAGAGCGGGGAATCAGAAGACTCCAGGCAGACACGATGCCGAGAGTACCGCGCCAGACCACGGAAGGGTCTGCACCCGGAACCATCCCAGTGGCATCGGGTGACATCTCTCAACCATCCGCACCCCAGCCACCAGTCTAGACACTGAAAGGGACTTGGGACGCTTAACATTGCTGTAATTGTACAGCCGCACAGTACCGTTAATGCTGCTTTACTTTCTCCCTTACCTTGGTTTAAACAACTCTGGGTAATCTTTCTCTACTTGCCCAGCTTGAAGGTCTAGGCCTCTTTCATTACAACGTTAATGCATGCAAATTGTGTAGCAACGTCCTAAGCCTGTTTAGCCTGAAACTAGCTCAGAATAACCGTTGACCAGGTTGCGTATCTCATAGCCTGTTTATTTCTATGTTATTTTCATGCCAAGTTAAGCATAAACTGTACGTCAGATGATGCTCATTAGTTTTACCCTGGTTGCCTTTACATTATTGCTGACGGTATCACCGTATAGTTCGAATAATATGCCATAGCCTTGTTTATCTAGTCTTTAATTTAAAGCATAGACATAAGCATTATCACATTTTAGACCAAACTACTTTTATTACTTTTGTTTCTCTACAAAGCCTGTATTACTCTGTCTACATGATTGTTTAAAAAAAAAAACCATGGCAATCATTCTTTGAGGTGCATTGTACACCGTCTCGATATTGTTAACTCATGTTATCCCACAATGCCTCCTCTTTCTCTTCTGTACCCCATGACGCATATGCCATAATAAAAGAAAGATTTACAAAAAAAAAAATACCGCCATACACACTCTGCCCCCAGGGGCGGATTAAGAGCACAGTGGGCCTGGTGCTGACAATTATGATGGGCCTAATTACGGAATCTTATTGACCAAAAACACTAAAACAGTCATACCTCCCAAGCGTCATGTATCTGATGGAGATGGTGCTGAAGGGAAACTCATAGGATGCGGCTATAAGAAAACACATACTCTATTCTAATCTCTCTCTAATTTTTGCTTTCATCTTTCAAGTAAATCCATAACCCTTAACAGCAGTGTCCAGTGAAGCAGGAAGTCAATGGGCGGGGTAAAAGGGTGGGCCATTGGTGCGAATCACGTGACCAGACCTGCTAAAAGGGGAGAACATGCCCAAAAAGGGGGCATGTCTGTCCAAAGAATTTGAAGGACAGCCTGGCATGAATGCATGTCAGGCTGCCCGCCAATCCTGCAGGCTGTCCAACTAAGGGCATACTATGCAGGCAGCACCCTGAGCTTGACATAAATGTGTCTAATGATGCGTTCACTCCATGCTTTCTAAGGACTGCCCCCTAGCACTCACATGTCCACTTGTCTCCTTACTTTCTTACTAGCAGGTAGAAGTTCCTGGTATATAGTCTGGGACAGAGAAAAGGTGTATGTACTGAGTGTAGAAGAAAGGGTACATGCCACAGTGTTAAAAGAGACAAGCGTCTGCATTACCTAAACTAATTTTATTGTCAGCCAGTCCACACAAGTTTTGTTGACATACATCCCTCTTAAGCTTCCAAACTTAAAGGGACACTATAGTCACCATAACAACTACAGCTTATTGTATTTGTTCTGGTAAGTAGAATCATTCCATTCAGGCCTTTTGCAGTAAACACTGTCTTTTCAGAGAAAATAACTCCACTGGCCACTCCTTAGATGGCTGCTAGAGGTGCTTCCTGGGACAGTACTGCCTAGTGTGCAGCACTGTCATTCAGTGTCTCCACCCTCTGCATGCAGACACTGAACTTTCCTCATACAGATGCATTGATTCAATTTATCTTTATGAGGAGATGCTGATTGGCCAGGGCTTGTGCTGGCTCTGCCCCTGATCTGCCTAGTTGACAGTCTCAGCCAATCCTATGGGGAAGTATTGTCATTTGCTCAGACCACCACTTCTGATGATGTCAGCAGACAGTCAGTTCAGCAGCAGAGCCAGCAGCTGCAGACTTGAATACAAGTTATATTTTAATATACTTAGGGAGGCAAGAAGGGGCCAGGGTGGTGGTTTTAACATAATAGGGTCAGAAATACATGATTGTGTTCCAGACCCTATAGTGCTCCTTTAAGCAAGAGTATGTGAAGAGTAGTTGGGGTTGCCACCTTTCTTGGAAAAAAAATACCAGCCTTAATCATATGTATAATCACAAGGAGTGACATCAGAGAAAATTCTGTAAAATCACCAACAAACTACTCACAGTTTGATTCTGCTGTATAGATGGATTGCTCCCAGTGTCTCAGTCTCGCAAGTCACCCAGTGTCTCAGTGTCCCTATGTATCACAGTGTCAGTGTCCCCATGTCGCCCAGGGGACACTGAAACATTTGGGGACACTAAGACACTAGGGACACAGAGACATGGGAACACAGACACTGGTAGACTAGGGGACACTAGGAGACTAGGGGACACTGGGAGACTAGGGGACACTGGGGACACTGGCTGGGAGACAGACACTTAGGGACACTGGGAGACATGGGGACAGTTGTGGACATAGACATGGGGACACTGGGACATATAGGGACACTGGGAGAGATGGGGACACTAGGCACACTGAGACACTCGGAACACAGACATGGGGACACTGAAACATTTGGGGACACTAAGACACTAGGGGACACTGGGAGACTAGGGGACACTGGCTGGGAGACAGACACTTGGGGACACTGGGAGACATGGGGACAGTTGTGGACATAGACATGGGGACACTGGGACATATAAGGACACTGGGACACATGGGGACACTAGGCACACTGAGAGACATGGGACACAGACACTGGGAGACTTGGGGACACTGAGACACTAGAAACACTGGATAGGGGACATGGGGACACTGGGAGAAATGGGGACATAGTGTCTCCGTGTCCCAATGTCGCATTGTCTCCCAATGTCCCTATGTCTCACAGCATCCCCATGTGTCTCAGCATCCCCATGTGTCTCAGCATCCCCATGTGTCCCAGTGTCCCCTAGTGTCTCAGTGTCCCCATGTTTTCCAGTGTCCCCAAGTGTCTCAGTGTTTCCAGGTCTCCCAGTGTCTGTGTCCTAGTGTCTCAGTGTCCCCTAGTGTCTGTGTCCCCATTTGTACCCTAGTGTCTGTGTCCCCTAGTGTCTCAGTGTCCCCATATGTCCCCTAGTGTCTCAGTGTCCCCTAGTGTCCACATGTGTCCCCTAGTGTCTCAGTGTCCCCATGTGTCCCTGCTGCCTTTCCTCCCATCCCTCTCTTACCTGAGCTGTAGAGCTGCTGTCTGTTCTCTGTGCTGTGTTGCTGCTCCCCCACGGATCAGTAAGTAGTAGAGAGAGGCAGGGATATGCTGTAACTTCCTATACCTGCCTCTCTCCACACACAGTGACCCCTACTGGCCGGTGCTGGTATTGCAGAGTAATCTCCATTTATTCTGAGAAAAATACCTGCATTTGTATTGCCGGTATTACTGCAATACTGGTACGGCCAGGCAGCCTCAAATACCAGTCAGGTGGCAAACCAGTAAAATACCAGTCAGGTGGCAACCCTAAGAGTAGTGTGTAAAAAAAAAAAAAAAAAAAAAAAAATTTTTTTTTTTTTTTTTTTTTTTTAAATGGGCCTATTCCATGGGCCTGGGCCTGGAGCTGCAGCTCCATCAGCCCCTATGTTAATCCGGCCCTGTCTGCCCCCGCACACACACTGTACCCCTCACACAAACTGCCCCCACACACACACTGTACCCCTCACCCAGACACTGCACAACACGCACACTGTACCCAAATACACACACACTGCACCCCTCACTCACACACTGCCCCACACACTGTGCAGAACTCTCTCACACACACACACACACACACACACTACATCCATCACAAACACAATGCACCCCTATACACACACACACACTTCATCCCACACACATTGCACCCGTCACACACTACTGCCCCTTTCCGATACTACAGCCCCTATCCCAGCAGATCCTAGGTAAGTTTCAAACTGTTTTTAAACAGTTTGACTACTTACCTTGGGAGGGCACCACGGCACTACTGGCACCATAACCACTATAGAGTGTTGTAGTGCTTATTGTGCCTGGATTGTTTTTTTTTTTTTTTTTTAAATAATCTACCAGTGCCCCTCCCAAGATTAGGTTCTGGATCCGTCCCTTACCGGGAAACATTTCTGCTGAAGAGGGGCCCAGTATACGCTGCAGCGCTGTACATATATACAGGTGATACTCGAAAAATTAGAATATCTTGCAAAAGTTCATTTATTTAAGTAATGCAACGTAAAAGGGGAAACTAATATATCAGATAGACGCATCACATGCAAAGAAAGTTAGTTCAAGCCGTGATTTGTCATAAGTGTGATGATTATAGCTTACAGCTCATGAAAACCCCAAATCCGCAATCTCAGTAAATTAGAATATTACATGTAATCAATAAAACAAGGAGTGTACATAGAACAATATCGGAACTCTGAAAAGTATAAGCATGCATATGGACTCAGTACTTGGTTTGGGCCCCTTTTGCAGCAATTACTGCCTCAATCGGCGTGGCATGGAATCTATCAGCCTGTGGCACTGCTGAGGTGTTATGGAAGACCAGGATGCTTCAATAGCGGCCTTCAGCTCTTCTGCATTGTTCAGTCTCATGTCTCTCATCTTTCTCTTGGCAATGCCCCATAGATTCTCTATGGAGTTCAGGTCAGGCAAGTTTGCTGGCCAATCAAGCACAGTAATCCCACAGTCATTGAACCAGGCTTTGGTGCTTTTGGCAGTGTGGGCAGGTGCCAAGTCCTGCTGGAAAATAAAGTCAGCATCCCCATAAAGCTTGTCTGCGGAAAGAAGCATGTAGTGCTCCAAAATCTCCTGGTAGACGGCTGTGTTGACCCTGGACTTAATGAAGCACAGTGGACCAACACCAGCAGATGACATGGCTCACCAGATCAACACAGACTTTGGAAACTTCACACTGGACTTCCAGCATCTTGCAGTGTGTGCCTCTCCATTCTTCCTCCAGACTCTGGGTCCTTGGTTTCCAAATGAGATGTAAAAGTTGCTCTAATCAGAAAAGAGGACTTTGGACCGCTGAGCAACAGACCAGGTCTGTTTTTCTTTAGCCCAAGTAAGACGCTTCTGACGTTGCTTGTTCTTCAGGAGCGGCTTGACAGAAGGAATACGACTAGAGTTGAGCAAACCCGAACTGAAAAGTTCGGGTTCGTAGCGATCATTACGGTTTTTGGACCCCGGACCTGAACACGGACATTTCACTGTATGTTCAGGTTGGAGTTTGGCATTCGGCGATTTAATGGCGCGTTTTGAAAGGCTGCAGGGCAGCCAATCAACAAGCGTTTGACTCGTGTGCCCTTAGAAGCCATCACAGCCATGCCTACTAATGGCATGGCTGTGATTGGCCAGTGCAGCATGTGAGCTATCTACCAAAAGGCTGAAAGACCTAAATTGGTAAGTAAAGATTACTTAGTATTAGTAAATTCAGCCCTTACTTGCTATACCGCGAGTATGGGCTGCTCACTGTAAAAAAAATAAAATAAAATAAAAACCTATTGGCCCCCACCCCTGAACGGTGGGTGGAGGCCCTAAAGTAAAATAAGGTGAGGAACCTATTGTCCTCCCCCCGGCCCCCACCCCTAAACAGCGGGAGGGGGCACTAAATAACAATGAGGGGGGGGGGGACTAATTTGACTCATAACAACACTCTGATTGGTGGATTGAAAGTAACCAGTTAGAGAGTTATGAGTCAAATTACACAGCATGGGAAAATTCCAAAGAACTTTCCCACGCTGTGCAAAATGACACAGAGCACTCTGATTGGCTGGATGTCAAGCTAACCAATCAGAGTGCTCTGTGTCATTTTACATAGCGTGGGAAAATTCCCCAAAACTTTCCCACGCTGTGTAAATGACACAGAGCACTCTGATTGGATGGATTTCAAGCCATCCAATCAGAGTGTTATGAGTCATTTTGCACAGCGTGGGAAAGTTTTTTGGAATTTTCCCACGCTCTGTAAAATGGCACAGAGCACTCTGATTGGCTTCAACCAACCAATCAGAGTTCTCTGAGCCTAATTGCAGGGCGGGCAAGGCTGTATAAGCCTTCCCCCGCCCTGCAGAGCTCAGTCTGCGCGGAGCCCTCCATGGGTGAAAATGTATTATTGTTTTTGCGCACTTTTTTTTTTTTTTTTTTAAAGTGCATTGGTCGGATTTTTATTTGTCCTTTTTTGGGGCTGAAAGAAGATTTTAGAAAAAAGAAGACATCAAATGGTAATTTTTTTTTTTTTTTACAGGTATTTAGATAAGGGTCCCCCCCCATTATTTTTAGGATGAGGGGGGTAGGTAGGGGTTATTTTTTGGGGGAGGGGGTGACGGGGGGGGGTTTAAATTTTTATTTAGCGCCCTTATCCACCACCCAGGGGTGGGGGCCAGGGGGGAGGACAATAGGTCCCCGCTTATTCTAACTAAGGGCCCCCACCCACCGCTCAGGGGTGGGGGCAAGTGGGGAGGACAATAGGTCCCCCCTCATTCTTATTTAGGGTCCCCACCCACCGCTCAGGGTGGGTGCCGGGGGGGAGGACAGCAGGTCCCACCCCTCATTGTTATGTAGGGCCCCCACCCGCCGCGCAGGGGTGGGGGCTGGGGGGAGGATAGTAGGTCTCCCCTCTCGTTGTTATTTAGGGCCCCCCCACCGCACAGGGTTGGTGGCCAGGGGGGAGGACAGTAGGTCCCCCCTCATTGTTATTTAGGGCCCCCACCCGCTGCTTATTTTACTTTAGGGCCCCCACCCGCCGTTCAAGGGTGGTGGCCAATAGGTTTTTATTTTATTATTTTTTTACAGTGAGCACTTAACTGTTTACTAGACATTCCCCTACTCGCGGTATAGCGAGTAGGGGCTGAATTTACTAATACTAAGTAATCTTTACTTAGTATTAGTAAATGTGGCTGAAAGACCAATTTAGGTATTTCAGCCTTTTGGTAGATAGCTCCCTAATACCGTGGGAATTAGGGAGTTATCTACTAAGCGGCTGCTAATTTTATGTTATTTTAAGTGATTTTCCTATCCACATTTGTTTGCAGGGCACTTGTCATACTCTTACCTTATTTTACTTCCTTTTGCAGTCCTCTAGCCCTTTCCAGGACTTTTTGAGAGGCATTTTAGTGCCCACAAGTTCGGGTCCCCATTGACTTCAATGGGGCTCGGGGTCAAGTTCGAGCTGAACTCGAATTTTGAAGAAGTTCGGCCGAACTTGGCGAACCCGAACATCCAGGTGTCCGCTCAACTCTAAATACGACATCTGAAGCCCATGTCCAGGATCCGTCTGTGTGTGGTGGCTCTTGATGCACTGACTCCAGCCTCAGTCCACTCCTTGTGAAAGTCCCCAACACTTTTGAATGGCCTTTTCCTGACAATCCTCTCCAGGCTGTGGTTATCCCTGCTGCTTGTGCACCTTTTTCTTCCACACTTTTCCCTTCCACATAACTTTCTATTAATGTGCTTTGATACAGCACTTTGGGAACATCAACTTCCTTCACAATTACCTTTTGTGGCTTTCCCTCCTTATGGAGGGTGTCAATGATGGTTTTCTGCACAACTGTCACAAAGGTAAGCAGTCTTCCCCATGATTGTGATCCCTACTGAACCAGACTGAGAGACCATTTAAAGGCTCAGAAACCCTTTGCAGGTGTTATGGCTTACTTAGCTGATTAGAGTGGGACATTGTGAGCCTAGAATATTGCACCTTTTCACAATATTCTAATTTACTGAGATTGTGGATTTGGGGTTTTCATGAGCTGTAAGCCATAATCATTGCACTTATGACAAATCACGACTTGAACTAACTTGCTTTGCATGTAATGCGTCTCATATATTAGTTTCCCTTTTACGTTGCATTAGCGAAATAAATTAACTTTTGCACGATATTCAAATGTATCACCTGTACTACCTAGAAAATGTTTTGACTTGGGGCACTTTGGAAAAATTTTGAAATATAAAGGGCACCTTGAACCTAAAAAGTTTGGGAACCACTTTATAACCCTACCATAGTTGCTTTATCTGACTTTTTGGGGTTGGGGAGCAGGGGCACATTAGGATTTTGTGTGTACAGGCACCCAGTGCAACCATCAGTGGGTGACATGCATGTCACGGGCCTGGCGGTCCTGGGGGGCCCAGACACCTGGGCCCCACAATCACCTATTATTTTGGGCTATCAGACGATTCGGCACAGTGAGGGAGTAATGATCCCTTGCTGTGCCGAATCTGACAATAGCCCAAAATAGATGCTGTTTGCTGTGCCTGGGTGCCATGTAAAGGGGAGCTCCGTCGGCAGAGCCGGATGCCATAATCTGTGGCTCTGATCGGGCCCCCTTCCTTAAACCAGCAGGGAGATCAAACAAATGGTCTTCCTGGTGGTCCAGTGTGTTGCTGGGGCAGTCGCATTCCCACATGGTCCCGGTGCTCTGTGAGTGTCCCCAGCCTCCGCTCTGATGTCAGCACAGAATTCCAGGACCGTGCGGGAGTGCGGCTGCCCCAGCAACACACTGGACCACCAGGGAGTGACCAGCTGCACACCAGACCACCTGGGACCCACTGGACCACCATGAGAGGAATTATTGTCCCCCTGTCTGCACAGAAGGTAAGCAAGAGGGGGCAAAAAGCAATATAGTAAATGTATTACTATAATTCTCCCTTTGTGACACTTCTGACACAGTCACTTACCATCCCTCTCCCTGCCACACACCCTATCACATTCCCCTCACTCTGTCACACTAACCCAGTCACTAACCCCCCTAACCATGTCATTAACCCCCTAACTCTGTCACTAACCCCACTAACCTTGTCACTAACCCCCTAACCTTGTCACTAACCCCCCTAACCCTGTCACACTAACTGCCCTAACCTTGTCCCACTAACCCCCTAACCCTGTCACACTAACCCCACTAAGACAGTCACACTTACCTCCATAACCCTGTCACACTAACACTGTTATACTAATCCCCCTAACCATGTCACACTCACCACCCTCCTACAATGACTTATGACCCCTTAGCCTGTCACACTCACCCACCCCCAACGGATGTCTGTGTGTGTATCTGTGTGCAAGTGTGCATATGTGCCAGTGTGCGTATATCTCTGTGTATGTTTTAGTGTGCATAAGTGTGAGTGTCTGCGTATCTGTATGTGTATCAGTGTATATGTGTGTATCTGTGTGTGGCAGTGTATACACTTCACACAAATGTACGCCTGCATTCAAAAGCAAACATTCACACACACATTTAAATACACAAACACTGCTCAGTGCTAACTACAAGCCTGCAAGGATGGACAACTTGTAGTTCTACATCTGGGGATCTACCTTTTGAGCACCCCTGCTCCACACAAACACATAGACTGTATCCACTACACACACACACTCTCTGCATCCACTCTCCAAACACACTGCATCTTTGTGGGGAGACTCAGGGGCAGGCCGTGTGGGCGGGCAGAGTGGGCGGGCTCGGATGTTGGCCCCAGTGGCCCAGACCTTGAGCTGTGTTAGGGGTCCAAAGATTTCTGATGGCAGCCCTGCAGGCACCTGACATGTAAATCCAGCCTGAATGCTGTGGTGTAGGTTATAGGTAAGGGAAGTGAACATCATTTGTTAATGGTTTATTTCATTATTTAATGGGGGGGTCTAAAACTTTAATGGGGAAAAAGCTCAGCTAACATTAAAAATACGTGTTTGTTTTTCCAAAGTAAAAATGCTCCTTTAATGAATGTTCCCTGTTTTTGTGGCAGTGGCCCTTGTTGTCTCAATCCTACAATGTCTTGTTCTTTTACACTTTTGCCCACCTTGTATGTGGGGGTAGACCACTAAAGAAGACAACAAATTGTCCTCTTAAGTCTGTAACTCAGAATTAGGAGCCTGATCCAAAGGTGAGCCAGGAAGTATGTCGCAATGCCTACTTCTGAATTGTTTGTTACTTCTAGTGTCTAACTTGTTGAGATAAAAAAGAAACTTGGATTTCTAGTAAATCAAGTTGGAAATGTCCATTGCAAAGAAAGCCTGATGCTCCGCTCAATTTCCACCTTGACACAATTATTAAATCTTATATAACTTGTTTTGAGATTTAAATAGATGAATGTAATGAACATCATAGTCCAAAAATCTTCTAGTTGTAGTGGAAACAACCAAATATGCTCAACCAGTGAAACATAGCAGTGTTTTCAGCTGCAGGGTTAAAACTAGGGGGACCTGGCACCCAGACCACTTAATTGAGCTGAAGTGGTCTGGGTGCCTATAGTGGTCCTTTAACTACAATTAAAAATAAATAATTAAAAATAAAATCTAACAAAACCATCTGCAAAAAGTGCTCTCACGTCACACTCAAACTCAGTGAAGCTTTGCATTTAACATCCTGCAGAAAATCCTACCACTCTCAGGCCTCACTTCACACTCAAAGTCCGTGAAGCTTTGCATTTAACATCCTGCAGAAAATCCTACCACTCTCAGGCCTCACGTTGTGGTGGAATCTCGGTAAAAATAAATTTAGTAGGCCGAGATTACCACGTGGCATGTGTACGTGCATATGCTGACGTATCGATCAGTTGGTTGCACGAGGCAAGATACGATCAGTAGTGTACGGAGCATGTGCAAGAATACAGGATGTAGTATTCCCCTCCTCCATTGTGCTGGACAGGCCATGCGGTCAAGCAGGAAGTTCATTCTTATTTGTATTGATTGGTCAAGAGAATGTGCGGGTGGAGCTTAATATGGGAGGAGTTATGTGCCTATATAAGGAGCCTGTACTATTGTCCGGGACTCAGAACTTGCTGTATTTTGGTGACATTAGTCCCTCTGAGTCCCGATCGGTGATCCAATAAAGAATCTCTTCCTTCCTGAAGAAACCTGTGTCCATCTCTCTGTGCTTGGCTTCCGTCAGTTTCTCCGGTATCATTTGGTGCATTGGCCGGGAAGCTCATCGTTCAACGGTAGCTGAGAGGCAGAGGCGTGAGACGGTCTATCTTTGCCCACGTTCTCTACGGCTGCACCCCTGAACTTCTGCGTGGACCTCCCTTCGTCTCGGTGCCACTGGTCTGTTGTCCAGGAGATCATCGGCCTCTACGTAAGAAGTGCTGGGGTGTCCCCGTCGATGAGTGTGAACTCAGGTTCAGGAACGAGGAGGTAAGACAACTGCTGTTTTAGACGGCGGACCCACTAGGGGTATACCGATTGTGCGGTAGGCCCAAAAGGGGTTTAAATCTGTGTATGGAATCTGCCCCCTCTGTCGGAGGGAAGGAGCGAAGGCGCACCGCTCAATCGAACGCTCTTTAGTAAGACCTTTTGATTTGGTTTGGAGTCAGGCGGGGTCCTGTGTAAATAGCCCTAGCCGGACACCGGTGTCTTGTCTAGACTAGCGTTCTAGGGTGTATATTTTGTTCGCTAGGTCGGAGGGACCGGGAGACTAAGCGGCGCCTGTGTAAATTCGGTTCGCTAGATCTCAACCTATCTTGGCTAAGTGGGAAGGCGTGTAAATTTGGAACCCACTAGATTTTTGATAGAGTAAATAGACTAAGAGGGTTCTGTTGTAAATTCCGCCCTCTAGTTCGCTATATGTGGTGCTTGGGCAGTGTGGCTAACCAAAACGGGTGTAGATAGTTTTAGGTAGTCCATTCAAGGCCAATAGTTTAGTTGGGATTGTATATGTGTTAAAGATTGTTAGTAAAGTGTATATCTTGTTAGATAGCGCAAGCTCAGCCGTCTAGCGAGAGTGTTAATAGTGTGTTGCTGTATCATAGTGCACGGTACCATAACCCTGTATATTTACTGACACTGTATATAAGTACTAATCATTGTCGTCTAGCTCAGCCGTCTAGCGAGAGTGTTAATAGTGTGTTGCTGTATCATAGTGCACGGTACCATAACCCTGTATATTTACTGACACTGTATATAAGTACTAATCATTGTCGTCTATTGCATGTTTAACACCATAACCACTAATAATTGTATTGTGACCTTAAATTGTGCTTTGACCTATGCTAACCGTACTGTAACCGCTATTTGTAAAAGACGATGTTACTGGGGTGTGTTATAGACGGGTAATTCATATATAGAGAATTATAGCGTGGGTGACTGTATAGTTTCGCCAAAGGGCATAATATTGATTATTTAGTGACTGGTGTAACAGCTGTGTGTGTACGGGAATTCCCTGAGTGTTTATTGTGTTATTGTGTACGTTTCACTTGGTAACTGTACCACGTGGTGCTGTTGCCAGAGGAAACGGGTGTGACTGTTGAATAGAACGCGTGCATAGTATTCGTTGTCAACGACGTTCCATTGATAAGTATGGGCGCGTCGGAGTCAACGATTTTGGATCCCTTAGGTTGTATGGTAAAGTATTTTAAAAAGGGATTTAAAACATGTGATTTTGGGGTTAAAATGTCTCCTGTACGTTTGGTCACTTTGTGTACTAGGGAGTGGCCTACTTTGGTTGCGGCATGGCCGCCACGTGGCAGTTTGGATCCAACTCTGGTACAGCGTGTACACGTGGCTGTATCAGGTAGGCCTGAACTTTACGGACAGTTTCCATATATTGATTGTTGGAGACAGGCCGTAAACGACTCGCCAAGATGGATTCAGATATGCCACGAGGAGCAATGTCGCCTCATGGTGGCCAGGACTTGTTTGTCCACTAGGACTATGGTTAGGCCCATTTTGGACACGCCCCCTGAGTCCGAGATCCCTTTGCCGCCCCCTTACTTCCCTTTAGGAGGAAATGGTACGAGTACAGGAAGTTCTACACCCCTTCCCCCATTGCCCCCATCCACTTCTGCTTCCTCCTCCAGTGCAGAATCCACCCCCCCTCGTATTAAACCTCCCCTTCCGGAACCAGAACCAACCCCCGTTAGATCTGAATATCCTGATTTGGCGCCACTTCAAACTTCCGGTCAAGCTTCTTCTAGCTCGGCTCGGAGTGTTCTATTCACCGACTTTTCCCAAAATCAAGCTCCCACATCCTCATGCTTTATTACCCCCCGACTGGAACCCATAACTGACGCCCCTCCACGTAGCCCTATACTAACCCGACAACTGACCGGTATCCAACAACTCAAACATTACCAGATGCCCCTTCGTCTGAATCCTGGGTCAGCCTATCTCGATGCCGCAGGTCAAATGGCATATGCTGACCCAGTCTTCGTATATGTCCCGTTCACGACTACCGATCTCTTGAATTGGAAGACCCACAACTCCTCGTACACTGAGACACCGAGGTGAACAGATCGGTCATAGCTTGTGGTTACAAGCTATGACCGATCTGTTCACCTCGATAGTTCAGACACATAATCCGACATGGGCTGATTGCCAGCAGTTATTAATGACATTGTTCAATAATGAGGAAAGGACAAGGATTAACCAAGCGGCCATTAAAGCGCTAGAGGATGAAGCCCGTGCTTTAAACCAAGCCAATCCAGCAGCATGGGCCGCAACACATTACCCTAACACCGATCCCGACTGGAATGTTAATGGCGCAGATATGGTTCAACTAAAAGCCTATAGAAACGCTATAATTGCTGGCATGAAAGCCGGAGGGAAGAAAGCTATTAATATGTCGAAGACAGTTGAGGTGATTCAGAAAAGTGATGAAGCGCCCAGTGTCTTTTATGACCGATTATTGGAGGCATACCGCTTGTATACCCCCTTTAATCCGGAAGACGCTGATAATTCCCGAATGGTAAACTCCGCCTTTGTCAGCCAAGCTTACGGAGATATTAAGCGCAAGCTACAAAAGTTAGAAGGGTTCGCAGGTATGTCTATCACCCAACTAATGGAGGTAGCAAATAAGGTGTACATGAACAGGGAAACAGAAAGTAAGAAAGAGGAAGAGCGCAAGATGCGTAGAAAGGCAGATATGCTAGCGGTAGCAATCGCAGGCGTAGATAGACGGGGAACAGATAGAGGCGATAGTAGATGGAATAGGGAGCCTTTGAGTAGGAATCAGTGCGCGTATTGCAAGGAAGAAGGGCATTGGAGAAACGAGTGTCCGCAAAGAGAGCAGTACGAGAGAGACCTACCCAGGGCAGGTTACGGAAACTTTAGAGGCAGAGCGAGAGGTAGAGGAGGCCCCGGAGGGAGCAATGGTAATAGAGGAAGTAATGGGAACAGAGGAAGTGTAAGGGAAGACAGGTACTATCCAGCAGCGCAAAGGTCCCGCGATAGAGAAGGTAGGGACTTTGTAGGATTGGCTGACACGGTCATGGAGGACTATTGATACCGACCGGGCTCCATCCCCCTTGGTCGAGCGGAGCCTATGGTCGATGTATCAATAGGGGGAAAAAGGAGTGCGTTCATGATCGACACTGGTGCTGAACATTCGGTGGTGACTAACCTAGTTGCTCCTCCATCTGGAAGAACTATTACTGTAATAGGAGCAACTGGAAGTGCTGCAAAACCGGTTCTTAAAAGTCGACTCTGTACATTGGGAGGCCACGTAGTAAAACATCAATTCCTTTACATGCCTGAATGTCCAGTCCAATTGCTGGGACGTGATATGCTATCCAAATTACAAGCGCAGATTACGTTCCTTCCAAATGGAACAACATCCTTAAAGTTTAATGGACCTTCAGGTATTATGACATTATCCGTACCAAAGGAAGAAGAGTGGCGACTTTGTACAGCGTTGACTATCCAAAACCCTAGGAGTGATGAATCCTTATTCAACATACCAGGAGTTTGGGCAGAGAACAACCCACCAGGACTGGCCCGCAATATTCCACCTATTAAAATCGAACTAAAACTTGGGGTTTATCCAGTGAGCCTAAGACAATATCACATCCCGCAGAAGGCTAAGAAGAACATCCAATCTTATCTGGATAAGTTCATACGGTATGGTATCCTAAAATTCTGTACTTCCCCCTGGAACACCCCATTGCTGCCTGTTCAAAAGCCCGATACAGATGAGTATCGACCTGTGCAGGACTTGAGAGCAGTCAATGATGCGGTTGTTAGCATACATCCAGTTGTACCCAATCCATATAACCTGCTTGCTTTAATTCCGGGCGGGGCTACTTATTTTACAGTCTTAGACCTCAAAGATGCCTTCTTTTGCCTCCGAATTGCCGCAGAAAGCCAATGTATCTTCGCTTTCCAATGGGAAAACGCTGTGACGGGCTCAAAACGCCAAATGACCTGGACAAGACTGCCCCAAGGGTTTAAAAATTCACCTACCCTATTTGGTTCAGCTCTAAGTCAAGATCTATTAGATTTCGAGTCCATCCCAGGAGAGTGTGTATTGTTACAATATGTAGATGACTTGTTGATAGCAGCAGTTACAAAGGAAATATGTCAGCAAGCAACGCACGATCTACTACACATTCTCTGGAAGGCAGGATACAAGGTGTCTAGAAAGAAGGCTCAGTTGTGTTTGCCAACTGTCAAATATCTGGGATTCCATATCTCTGAAGGTCAAAGAATTATGGGGCCAGAGAGAAAAGAAGCTGTGTGCCAAATACCGATACCCAAGAATAGAAGACAAGTGCGAGAATTCTTGGGGGCAGCAGGCTTCTGTAGGATATGGATTCCCAGCTACGCGATACTGGCAAAACCTCTGTATGCAGCTATTAAGGATACAGAGCACGACCCCTTCTTATGGACTCAAGAACAGCAAACGGCATTTGAAGATGTGAAGAAGGCTTTGATGAGTGCCCCAGCATTAGGTCTACCTGATCACACACGACCATTCTACCTGTATGTACATGAGCAAAGAAGAATGGCTGTGGGAGTATTGACACAGTACTTGGGATCATGGCAAAGACCTGTTGCCTACATGTCTAAGCAACTGGATGCAGTGGCCAGCAGACTTCCACCTTGTCTTAGAGCCGTAGCTGCAGCCGACCTGCTAGTAGCTGAAGCCGATAAACTCACTCTGGGTCAAGAACTTTATGTACGAGTTCCACATGCAGTACAGACGTTGTTGGATTACAAAGGAAATCATTGGTTTAGTAACAGCCGTATGACCAAGTATCAAGCAATGTTGTGTGAAAACCCAAGAGTGCATTTAGAGACTGTAAATACCTTAAATCCAGCTACCCTTTTGCCACAACCTACTGAAAGTCAACATGATTGTTTGGAAGTGATGGATGAAGTATTTTCAAGTAGACCAGATCTTCGTGATTTTCCCATCCAGAACCCCGATGTTCAATATTACACCGACGGCAGTAGTTATGTGAAAGAAGGGATCCGCTATGCAGGATATGCAGTAACAACGATAGACAAGGTGATAGAAGCTCGACCACTGGCAAAAGGAACATCAGCACAAAAGGCAGAATTGATAGCACTGACACGAGCGTTACAATTGGCTGAAGGTTTAAGAGTGAACATCTACACGGACTCCAAGTATGCGTTTTTAACCACTCATGCCCACGG